>NC_092647.1:33835313-34473344 GCF_039555335.1 Amphiura filiformis
CCTCTGTTAATACGCCCAATTACGTATTCTGAAGTTTTATCCTGAACTGGTGACAGACCTGGGATGATTGTAACTTTTGAATTTTTGTTTTCTCATTCCTGTGTGGCCAAAAGAGGAGCAAAACAGTCCTCAGGACAATCGTCCTGAAAGGGATCTTGGAAAGGGGTCTCTTTGTTCTAAATCTGTTGGTTCATTTTGTATGATTGCTTGGTCGGACATACCTATCACAATACAAATTTCATACGATTGACGTGAATTAGCGTAGTGATCAATTTGTTGTTTCCTAGCTTACGTACATAGAAATTGACTGGACCTGTTTGCTCAACAAGTAAGTAAGGACACGACCAGAATGTTTGAAATTTGTGTGAAAGTCCTTGCTGGAATATATAAACAAACTGAGTCTCCTACTTGATCCGTTGCACGCTCATCGAAATGTTCTTTCAACTTTTGCTTGAGTGTTTCAAAAGCAATTTTGCACTTTTCATCCCAAGCGAAGTGCAGTTCTTTTCTTGTGGTTCTGCAATCTTACAAAAAATCTTTGATGCATTTTCAGTAGTAACCTACAAAACCCCAAAATCACTTAACCCCAGAGACCTTGGTAGGTGGGGGATACTCCTTCACTATTTTGACTCAGGACATAGTGCAGTTATACTTCACAGCAAACATGATTCGACCTTTGCAGTACTTAAACCTGGTTAACAGGAAACTATTCCAGCAAAATCAATCGATAAAGTATAGTCTATCATCCACATTGAATGGTGGACTGCACTTATGCCCACATATGGCACTTACCAATCACTAATCACCCACTTGAAATTCCCTGACTCGCTGCACTGACCAAAGTTATGGACAGATATAGGAGCTGTTTTTGCTGTTATCTGTCAATTTACATATCAGGGAGGTACGAACATTTGCAGATGCCCCACATACTCAGTTTTTAGCCTACATGTAATGTCTACATTATTCTTGATTGACAGCAAGTACAAGTGAGCATGTGGTGAGTGAGGCACTAAAAGTTGCATTCGATTTACATAGGGAATTTTGCAGGCCATGCCGTGCCCTACTTACTAAAACACCAAAGTGCGAATATTTCCAAATATCTAAATTAGCTAAAAATTTAGGACATGTTACAAAACTATATTTCCTAGAATTTCAGAGAGTTATTTTTCACAGTGACGTTACATACACTGTTTATAAAGGTTAAAGCCATATTATAACATTTGCTGAAGAAGACGCCCTCACTGAAATTTTAAAATTCCTTTTTTTACACGATTAAATTGTACTTTATTAAACCAATATACCCTGCAAAAATCAAGACTCTAGGTGCTGTAGTTTTGTCAAAATACGAGATTTTGAATAAAACGCCGGAATCCGCGCTTTATTATTACGATGGAATTATTTGTCCATAACACACAGTACGTACGGTGTGCGGGACGGTGATATACACAACAAAGGGTCGTACCACAACATGACCGAAGGAGTGGTACGTATTGGCGACATGTGCGCTGGTAGTAAATTCCAATTTTCTTTGCTTTGCCGTAGTTGTTCGGCTCCAAATTAAAAGGGATATATCTGACAGTAAAAGCTAACATTTTATGGCAAAGAAATGCTGATCTATTTTGTTTGAAAATGTTATAATATGGCTTTAATGGTGACTGCATTGTGTAATGTGTACAGGAAAATGAACAGTAACTGCAGTATGATCTGTCGCAACTCCATTTTCACTCACTATATGAATATGACCCAAGTATTTCACGCCGTCATTAAAAACATTTTTGATAACATTTAAGTGTTGACAAAATATTTGGACAAAATGCATGTTTGCAAAAATATTTTACAATACATTTTGAAAACATTTTAAAAACATTGCTATAGTTTTAAAACGTTTTCACGACCTTTATATAACCCGACATTTAATGTTATTAAAACGTTTTTATCTAAAGCAAAACCCAAAATATAACCTGTTTAAAACGTTTTTGCGTTTGCTGGGTATATTCGATAAAGAAGTGTATATATTAGATAAAGGGTTAGGGGCTGTGCAATAATTATGAGCCCTGGGGGGAGGGTAAAATTAAAATTGGGGGGGGAAGCAATTTTTGGCAAGCCGAGAGGGGGGGCAAGCAATTTTTGGCACACATTCATGGGGCGCCTTTTTAATAAAACGCTCTAAAAAGGCTTACGAAAACAGTACGGAAACGCTTAAATATGCAAATTTTCCTGCTCGCTGCGCTCGCAACATACATCTAGACCATTTAAGGTTTGCAAATTGGGATCCCCACAATTTGGCATGTTCAAGGGGGGGGCAAAGAATTTTGGCGGGCCAAGAGGGGGGCAAGCAATTTTGGCGGGCCGAGAGGGGGGGCAAGCGATTTTTGGCGAGCCGTTCGGAAATAATTATTGCACAGCCCCTTAGACCTTCAGGTAGAATTTCTCGGCAATATAGGGTATTTAAGGTTGAGACTCCGCTCGGTAGGCTATAGCTGCTTCAAATACACCTCACGAGTAAACCTCATCATCATGATCATGCTCATGGTTTAAAAGACGAATCACCGGTAAACTGTGTGGAAACACTTGCGATATTGACAGATTCATGGTGCTTCCTGCTGCTCCAATACCGTTGCTTCCATTTAAACCATCTCGCATCAACAATCCTAGTTACACCACTATAAACAAAGGGATTAATGGCCGAATTAATCGGTAAAATAAAGGCAACTGTCCACGCATACATGACCGGCGAGATGACAATCAGACCACATTGAACGAGAATACAGGTTATGATAATTGGAACCCAGCACAAGAAATCCGTAAGAACCACCGCAGATACGTTAATAGCGATACGTATATCTTTCGTCATTTGCCGTGAACTACCAGTTTTCCTACCAGACTTCTTAACAGCACAAATCAAACCCATGTAGCTAAATGCAACAATGATGAAGCAAATAAAATTCAGGCAAATGAAAATGGCAATGGAATAATACATTCCAGGTTTGCTACCAACGACATCAGGTACTTCGAAATTCACAATATCACTCGCTTGATCACGGTGAGAAAGACGGGTTTGATGAGTCTGCGACGACAAAATTAATTTCCTACTCATAGGAAGGCCAATACAAACTTCCGAAACATCATAAACATCAGAACTAATAGGTATACACGTTGGTACAGCAGCAATCAGGAACGCAGAGCACCAAATAAGACAGATTACCAACTTCAATGTTTTTCCAACAAGAAATTGTTTAAACGGATACTTGATGTTCATAAACCTGTCACAGCTGATGAGGGTTATAAAGAAAACAGACGCTTGACTTGAAAACACCGACAAAACACCCGCAATTTTACAGAGAAAACTTTGTCGCCAAGATTCAGCAAACGATGGGAAATATTCCGCGTAATATGAATCAACTGATGTAAGGATGAGCAAATATATGCCCATCAGTAGATCTGATAGGGACAGGTTAAGCATCAGCAGAAATTGTTTCTGCTCTACAAAATCCCCTCGCCAGCGCGAAACCCAGTGGATGATAATAAAAACATTGCCAAAAAGAGCGCCAAAGCCTAACAGCCACATGGTCACGCTCAAAAAGCTATTAGAAAGCAACCGCTTACATGTGAGATAAGGTGGTCTCGGATTACTAGGAATACATTGGGCGGAATTGACACAACAACAGGACCCAGGTTCGTCAACAAACACTTCTGTGCTATTAGGTAAACTTTTAAAAGCAGTGCTTTTTATCCATTTCAGGTTATTGCCCCTTAAATCTATGCTTTCTAGTGCTACAGATTTATAAAATAGATCAGACTCTAAGAAAGACAAACTGTTATTGGCTAAGTTCAAAATCTGGAGACTTGTTAATCCGCGAAACATATCGCGAGGTATCTTCTGCAAGCGATTCATCTGTAATGCTAAGTAGTAAACATTCACTAGATCCGCAAATGTACTTGTTGCAAGTTCAACAAAATGATTATTGTTAAGGTATAGAACCTTCAGATGACTTAGTCCGTGAAAAACGTCTGAATGCAAATGGCTGAGTCGATTGACGTGAAGGTAGAGTCGCTTAAGAAGTGTCAAGTCATTCAACACATTACCTGGCTTTACTTCTTTGAGAACGCCATTCGAAATATAGAGTGCTGTTAATTTCCGAAGGGAGTTAAACAATCCAGGAAATATGTGGGTAATACTATTACTATGCAACCACAAAGATTTTAGATTGATGAAATCATCAAACGTGCCCTTCTCAACAGTGGACAGTTCTCTTTCGCCATAATACAAGGAAACAATTTCATTCACGTTAGGATAAAGGAGTAAAATCTTAATAAATGTTCCGTTTGTGTACGATTCTGTTAGTTCATGATGACCTAACGAACAAGAAGAGTTAATAGGGCACTTAAAATTACACGATGTAATGTTTTTCAGCGGACGATTATATTCTTGGAAATCTTCTATGATCTCACATCTAATGACATCGTGGTACTTGTTCAATTGCATGCATCCCTGTTCATTTTGTTCTGGTGACAATTGGTGAACCAAATCGGTACAATTAGTCCGATTACTTCTCTGATCAGGTAAAGCTTCGATGGTCAGCTGTACAGCACCTTTCAAATAGAATTTTAAATCGGCAATGAAAAAAACTCGGCAAAATCTATTTTCTTCAGAAAAAGCGAAAAAACGGTCATTGCAAACAGCAGTGTTTATTGTCAATATTTCAGCATAAGAATAATGTGAAGTAAAATCCAATTTGGATTCTGAGTGGATTTTTAGGATCTTACTTGAATATCCATACCTTATAAGCACACTACATTCTTTAGCTTTGCTGTCTTCAGCAAAAACTGTCACTGTAACATTTGATACTAAACTTACTTCTGTTGTGTTACATGCATTGATCGTATGTGGCGGATATGAGTCTGTTGCAAACGGAGTTACTAACTGAGCTTCGCAGACAGGACATCCAATACTGATAAACAAACATAGATATGCTAAGGATGAGAAAATAGCGCTGAAAAGTGCAGTTGTGTATGCCATTTCAATATATAAAAGTGCACTACAACAATAACATAATGTGATATGGATCAATTCGCGATCACAGTTAGAATCCTAGATACTGTTAGACAGTAATGGAGTTCAGCGTAATCACAGCAACGAATCTTCTTTGATAAAGCCAAAAATCCTTTTTTTACTTGGCGATAAATGTAATTAGATGAATCTATATCCAACATATACGACAATCACTGATTGCAGACGTTATTACGTTCTTAGTCTGTAGTCGTTCTATATCATGGCAGCATTCTTAATATAAAATAAATATAAAAATATTATATAAAACGTCCCCTTTATGTTATGTTATGAGCGACAGTAGATAATATGAATAAATGCGTGCATGTAGATGTTATTCAATAAACCTTTACCACACCCCTGGATGACAGCTATTGGTTTCTTTGATGACACGTCATGGCTACGCCCTTTTCTGCTTTAAATATTCAACATGCATTTTCAATACCAGCAAGCGAGATCATCAAAGAACAGTAATATTCATCAACTCTTTGCGTCCGTGTCAGCAATTATGATTTCCCACTTTATACTATAACGTATTCGACACTTAATCTGCTTAGAGAGCATTTCGATATAGCTAAGTCGTCATTATGCCGATCTTAGCGCACTTGCTGATTAAACAAACGTGTATTTCAAAATGCGTTTATGCGAGTTGTTACGGGTAGCAAATACTCATTACCAAAATCACCTCTTCTTAGTTCAGCCAAATAGTTATATACACAACAACACACTTATATATAATTCACAACAAATGAATTACATTATAATGCTTAACATGCAAAACATTGGATAGCAATCATTGCTTTGGGAACTTACTTATTACATGTACAACAAGGTTAAGGTATGCCAATCTTATTATATTCATTTTACTTTTATGCAAAGTTCAAGGCACAAACCTTTCATGCGTCAAGACATTTTATGCTTAAAATGCATCAATACTGATCGCTTGATGTAATTGTTTGTACAATATCATGCACTTTGTTAGTACCAGTACAGTATGACAGATGAATCGTGATCATATCATGGAATAATTTATTGTTGTGATGCATTGAAATTATAACATTTAAATAAACAACAAATAAATAACATGTTAAATAATACGTACATTTTGGTGTACATAGATTTTGATCAAGGTTCTTCATATTTAAGCTTATAATGTTTTGAAATTTTTCTGAAAGTGTTATGGAGAATAGATGAGATCCATGATTATGTTCACTTTCATTCATTTAATCACTCAATTTATACATGTATTGAGCAAAATACTTATAGTAGTCGATTCAATTAGATTTGTACTTTATGGTTACATCGCATTTTTCAAGCACTAACGTATTTTGTCGCAGACCAGACTGTTAAGGTGGCACTACAGCCTCTGATAAATTTTGTGACTAATTTTGTATTTTTCTCAAAAATAACTACACACTGGTAACAAAAGTTATGTATATTATAGGGGCAAGGAATCCAATTACTACATCGGAATTTCAGTGACTCGAGACAAGCGATACTTTATTTATGATAAGAAAAGAGGTACCGCTAGAATATACCTCATTTCTTAACATAATATAATCAGAGAAGATGAGAATTATATTCTCATCTTCTCTGATATAATGAACCATTTGTATTGAATCACTGAAATTTCAGTGAAGTAATTGGATTCATTGCCCCTATAATATACATAACTTTTGTTACCAGTGTGTAGTTGTTTTTTGAGAAAATGCAAAATTAGTGACAACATTTATCAGGGGGTGTAGTACCACCTTAAGCTTGCTGGCATTTGAAAAGCATGTTGAATGTTGAAAGTAGAATAGGACGTAGCAATGACGTTTCGTCAAAGTAAGAAACCAATAGCTGTCGTGCGGAAGTGTGTAAAGGTTTATTGAATAACATCTATACGGCGACAAGCGCGCATATTTATATATTTACTATACTGAGGCTTATAACATAATTATTTCCATGCCTAAATACATTTCAACTTCATGCTTTGACAAGAGGTGACGTTGGCTATAAAATTCTTCCATGATTTAGAATGGAACTATAAACGACTAGAGGCTGAGAACGTAATAACATCTGCAATCAGTGATTGTCTTAGGAGTTAAAAAATATGTTTGATATAGCTCCTATATTATATCTGTATTATATGTCAATAGATTTCAATTTCACTGAGTGAAAAAAGGACTCGACTTTTAGCTTTATTAAAAGAAGATTCATCGCAGTGATTACGCTGATCACCATTACTGTCTAACAGTATCCAGGATTCTAACTGTGATCGCGAATTGATCCATTTCGCATTATATGATATTGAAATGGCATACACAACTGCACTTTTCTGCGCTATTTTCTCATCCTTGGCATTATACATGTATATGTTTGTTTATCAGTATTGGATGTCCTGTCTGCGAAGCTCAGTTAGTAACTCCGTTTGCAACAGACTCATATCCGCCACATACGATCAATGCATGTAACACAACAGAAGTAAGTTTTGCATCAACTGTTACAGTGACAGTTTTTGCTGAAGACATTGAAGCTAGAGAATGTAGTGTGCTTATAAGGTATGGCTATTCAAGTAAGATCATAAAAATCCACTCAGAATCCAAATTGGATTTTACTTCACATTATTCGTATGCTGAAATATTGACAACAAACGCTGATGTTTGCAATGACCGTTTTTTTGCTTTTTCTGAAGAAAAAATATTTTGCCGAGTTTTTTTTATTGAAGATTTTAAAATCTATTTGAAAGGTGCTGTACAGCTGACCATTCAAACTTTACCTGATCAGAGAAGTAATCGGAAAAATTGCACCGATTTGGTTCACCAATTGTCACCAGAACAATATGAACAGGGATGTATTCAATTGAACAAGTACCACGATGTCATTAGATGTGAGATCATAGAAGATTTCCAAGAATATTATCGTCTGCTGACAAATATTACATCGTGTAATTTTAAGTGCCCTATTAACTCTTCTTGTTCGTTAGGTCATCATGAACTAACAGTATCGTACACAAACGGTACATTTATCAAAATATTACTCCTGTATCCAAATGCGAATGAAATTGTTTCCGTGTATTATGCCGAAAGAGGACTGTCTACTGTTGAGAAGGGCGCGTTTGATGACTTCATCAACCTAGAATATCTGTGGTTGCATGGAAACAGTATTACCCACATATTTCCTGGATTGTTTAACTCCCTTCAGAAATTAACAGCACTCTATATATCGCATGGAGTTCTCAAAGAAGTACAATCAGGTAATGTGTTTAATGATTTGACACATCTTAAGCGACTATACCTTCACAACAATAGTCTCAGCCATTTGCATTCGGACGTTTTTCATGGACTAAGTCATCTGGAGGTTATATACCTTAACAATAATCATTTTGTTGAACTTGCAACAAGTACATTTGCGGATATGGTGAATGTTTACTACTTAGCATTACAGATGAATCGCTTGCAGAAGATACCTCGCGATATATTTCGCGGATTAACAAGTCTAGAGATTTTGGATTTAGCCAATAACAATTTGTCTTTCTTAGAGTCTGATCTATTTAAATCTGTAGCACTAAAAAGCATAGATTTAAGGGGCAATAACCTTAATTGGATAAAACAGAATGCTTTCAAAAGTTTACCTAATAGCACAAAAGTGCTAGTTGACGAATATGGTTCCTGTTGTTATATCAATTCCACCCAATGTTTTGCTAGTAATCCAAGACCAGTTTATCTCACATGTAAGCGGTTGCTTTCTAATAATATCTTGAGGGTGGCCATGTGTCTGTTAGGCTTTGGCGCTCTTTTTGGTAATATAATCATTATTCTCCACTGGGTTACGCGCTGGCGAGGGGAATCTGTAGAGCAGAAACAATTTCTGCTGATGCTTAATCTGTCGCTATCAGACCTAATGATGGGCATATATTTGCTCATTCTTACATCAGTTGATTTATATTACGCTGAATATTTCCCATCGTTTGCTGAATCTTGGCGACAAAGTTTTCTCTGTAAAATTGCGGGTGTTTTGTCGGTGTTTTCAAGTCAAGGGTCTATTTTCTTTATAACCCTCATCAGCTGTGACAGGTTTATGAACATCAAGTATCCGTTTAAACAATTTCTTATTGAAAAAACTTCATTGAAGTTGGTAATCTGTCTTATTTGGTGTTCTGCGTTCCTGATTGCTGCTGTACCAACGTGTACACCTATTACTCCAGATGTTTATGATGTTTCGGAAGTTTGTATTGGCCTTCCTATGAGTAGGAAATTAATTTTGTCGTCGCAGACTCAGCAAATCCTTATTTCTCACCATGATACTCATAGGGATAATGTCGAAGTGGCCGATGTCGTTGGTAGCAAACCAGGAATGTACTATTCCATTGCCATTTTCGTTTGCCTGAATTTTATTTGCTTCATCATTGTTGCACTTTGCTACATGGGTGTGATTTGTGCTGTTAATAAATCTGGTAGGGCAAGTGGTCGTTCACGACAAATGGCGGAAGATATACGTATCGCTATTAACGTATCTGCGGTGGTTCTTACGGATTTCTTGTGCTGTGTTCCAATTATCATAACCTGTATTCTCGTTCAATGTGGAGTGGTTGTCGTCTCGCCCGTCATGTATGCGGGGACAGTTGCCTTTATTTTACCGATTAATTCAGCTGCTAATCCCTTTGTTTATAGTGGTGTAACTAGGATTGTTGATGCGAGATGGTTTAAATGGCCCAGGAAGCACAATGAATCTGGTAATATCGCAACTGTCCTCACACAGGTTACCGCTGATTCGTCTTTTAAACCATGAGGTGTATTTTGAAGCAGCTATAGCTTACCTCGCGAAATCTCAACTTCAAACCACCTATGGCTGAGAAATTCTATCTGTAGGCCTAACCCTTTTTCTAATATATACACTTCCTTATCGAATATACAGCTTGTTATATACACCTCTATTCTTTTCATTATTATGTATTCACCGAGCCCAGGCCATACTCGCACTTGACCAAGAAGAAGAAGATGATGAAGAAGAAGAAGAATATAGCTGCCAAATTGGCTTTATCCTACTTTATAGTTAATTTAAGATGGTAATAAGTAATTCCCAACCACAAAACGCCTTGATATTTCTAGCCAGCCACAACGTAAAGGTAACTCGTAGCGCAGCTCTTGATATACCATCTAGTGCCTTTTCTACTTCCTTACTTACAGCTCCCTCAACACGTTGACGTCACTGCCACATCAGGTTGAAAAATGTTATGCCGGGGATCCACATTATTGTTTCTCTATGTGTAAAGTTAAGCAACGGGGGAATAATGTGTTCTTACCGTCTATACCATTTTTCACCTTGATGTGGCAGTGACGTTAGTGCACATTTCATTAGGCGCAGCTTCAACGGTCGCGGGCTGGCGTACGCACGCACGCGCTTAAAGACGCCGCATAGATGAGCTGACGTCACTGCCACATAAGGTTGAAGAATGTTATATCGGGGATCTACATAAAAGGTTTCTGTATGTATAAAGGTGACCAACGGGACAAACAATGTGCTCTTAACTTCTCCAGCAGTAAAACTACTGGTCCCGAGGTGTTGGATGATTTGACTACTTTCCGACGCGTTGGAGGAGGGAAGTAGTCGATTCATCCAACACCGAGGGACCAGTAGTTTTGAATACTTCCCCGAAATTGGACATGCTGTATTTGTTTTATTTACTATACCTCATAAATATTTTCACTATCAGGGTAAAATTGTAAAAGTCAAAACACACTGGTGCTGGTCAGCGTGCCGGCCAGCATGGTAATTAAGCTTAATATTTTGCTTACCTGATTTTATTGGAGGATTTCTGTTCAATCAATTTACATTTTGATCTATATTATTCTTATTTTCTTTTTAACACTCCATAAATAACATTTTGTTTCACGAAACGTCAAATTCGCGTGTTATTATCCATCGGTAATCTCGGTAAAATAACTGCAGCAGACGCCATTTTTACGATAAACGCATCTGCAGAATCGCCGTTGTGCAGCATAATGCTACGTCTGAAGGAACAGTGACGCGCGGGGTCGAGACAGTAGTAATAGGATGCGGAAGTTTTTACTACTTCCCCGCGTGCGAGTAATTGCACACATGCTTTTTGACCCAATTCCTAACGAATCTAAAGCTTTAGGTTATTGCAGTTGAAATCTATACACCGCCTATGGAAGACATGAATTTTATCTCCCACACAGGGGGTGCACAAATGGAGTCACTCATTCAGGTAACCCCACTTTTAAGCGACGTCTTTTTTGATTCTCGACGGATCTGTGAAAGACCCTTTCAATGCTACCCACCTTGCGTGTAAAACGCAAGTCACTACATCTCATTTGGTCCTATAGCGCTATCGGTACCCTGAACATTTATACAATGCATTTGTTGATTTTTTTATTTAAATTAAAAACAATAACACTACGCAACTATTATTATGCTTGATACAATTTATTACATCTCCAGGGAGTGATGTTAAGAGTCATCGGTACCTAACCGGGCACCGATAGTTCTATAGGACCAAATTCGATGTGGTGCAAAGATGTAACATCCATAGCAATTGAAGTCATGATAAGTAAACTCAACCCAGAATGTATCGAAACGATTACAGATGGTCAGATATATCGGGAACTGAAATATATAGCAAAAACTTATTTAATGTATATAAAGCGCAGCTTTCTTCTGCGCATTTTGATACCTCTTTTGTTGCTCTACGATATCATTTGGTCGAGTTATGGGCGCTTGAATGGCTTCAAGTCGGATTTTGAAAGTTGCACTTAGCTCCTATTCAAGCCAAATGCGTTCGTCGTGTACACACCCCCCCCCCACACACACACAAAATCAAGACAAAGGACACCGATGTGCTCCGTTTACTTAACCATGAACTTTATTTTACTCCTTCGACTTCCAACTTCAATACTTGCCCTTTACCTATCTCTGACTTATCTCATGAACTCTTTCTGCTGACATCTCAATACTTGGTGTGCCCACCATCACTGTCTATCACTGCCTGGATTCGTCGTCGCATGCTCTGAACAAGATGTCTTATCTTTCCTTGGTCAATGTCTCGCCATTTCCTGAACAGGATGCGCCGAAGGCCTTCTAAGGTGGTGTCAGGCTTGATCTGACTTCAACCTCATATTGATGTATGCCTACCATTGTTGACCATTGAGTACAATTGATGGTCATCGCAATCAATTTATCCAACACGCGACACACATACTCATTTGAATTTGGCGGACAAAAGCAATGGTCATTTATTGGTGACAGTACAAAGCATTTGGCTTGAATAGGAGCTAAGTGCATTAAACAAGTTTTTGCTATATATTTCAGTTCCCGATATATCTGACCATCTATAATCGTTTCGATACTTTCTGGGTTGAGTTTAGTTGGATTTAATACGTTTTATTCAATCAGTGTTCAATGTTGCCATATGTATGTTCAACATCATAGCTGTATGCAGGATTGTTGTGTTCGTGTGCATCCTCTTTCGTATTAGCTCCGTTTGATGAGATCTTCTTATTAGCCGACATCTTTTTGCAAACAAATATCAATGTTACCAATATTATGACGGCAACTAAAACACCAGCCACAGTAATTCCAGCAATAGCTCCAGATGACAAGCCATCCTATTAAGAAGACACAATTGGCGCAGTTAATATGGATATTAAAGACATCGAGGGTTCAGAACCAGAAAGCCGTAACTCACTATGACCAGATCTCTTGGTCTTCAAAAATCAATATTTCTTCAACAATGTCTTTTGTTTTCTTTTGAATTTTGTCATGATAAACATGATAAATGGACTGTATCTTCTATAGTGCCCTGGCGACTTTTGCTCATTTGTGGGAGCAGGTGATTGTGAGTTGAGGCTTTCCGGCTTTCAGCCCTCGATATTGCTCGACAGGCTTTTACTAAGGTATCAGTGGCGTACTCAGTGGTCGGAGTAGGGGGACAATCTTACATACACAGGAATGTCGTGGATAAAATGGGTAAGGCATAGAGTAAAAGGTGTCATGGGAAAGTTGAAACATTGGACGAAAATGTGGCAAATGGGGACAGAAATTTGAGCAATCGAATCAAATACTTGACAAATATGGTGCACGGTATTCATAATATGCGGAATGAGGGTTTCAAAGAATCCCCTGTCCGGAGAGCATGTCAAACTGTCAAACTGATGTCAGGATCAGTTTCAACTTCGTCAGGACAAAATTATGAGGAGTTATGCATGTTTGTATTGCATCTTGTCTATCGATATTATGTTGGGATGCCACTAGCCCCATGACAATACAAGAAGATTGCCCTATATCTAGAAATAGTGGCTCTGAAAAGGGCCGTTTAAAGTAAATTGCTCCTTTCCACACTGAAAAGATAACGAGGCATACCATTGGTAAAATTTGATAAGGGATGCCTTCTTTTGGTCAAATGTGTGAATTGTACCCGAATGTATCCAGTGCTTACACCACCCACGAGGAGGGTGTATGACAAGCGCACAATTCCTCTTGAATAACAAAGCCTAAAATGTGTTTAGGGATGAAATCAAAATTCGACCGGCAGTCAACCACCGGTTCCAGGCTGTTCCATCCGGTTGGAGCCGGTTTCTATTGCTCAAAACAACCGGCGGTTGAGTTCTGATTCCTACAAAATTAATCTTACTTAAGGATCCCGCGTTAATTTAGTCAGAAAGGCTGAAACTGTAATTATATTACTTTCAAATTGAAATCTAATACCAGCGCAATAATTTTATACTAATACATTTTCAGTTGTAATATACTTACATCAACTGGTTTAGGAAGCATGGTGGTGTTTGGTTTTATAGTAGATGTCGTCGGTCGAGGTGGGGGTTGAGGCAAACATGGCGGCGGATCTGTTGTATTGGCTATTGATGCATAATAGTCTACACTGCACTGACCAAGATTACCATAGAAGTCTCGTATGTTTATTGTGACTAATGGACAACAGCAGTCACTTCTGTAAGGAATTAATAAAGGAGAATAGGTAATTTGATGTGATCAAAGCCATCGTAGTTTTCACATTCGCCATTTGACCTTTTTAAATGAGCCATCAAACGTAACATGTTAGAAACCAATTGTTTTGGGTTTGAGGGCACGTTAAAGCAGTAATACAGAAATATATTAATCGCTACTATTGGCCACTGTTGGTTTCGTTCGCCACAATGAAAAAAGTCACATATTGCTGACCACAGATCGACATTTATTTACTAATTTAATTTTAATGTCTACCAAAGGAAAAGGGTGGTCAAACCAAATGGTTTTGAGCTTCCTCAACTTGAAGAAACTAACCTCAGAAACAAGAAATGGGAACATGCTCTATTGGGTGTGTCCTAGGTAAGAGAAATGCTCATGTACATTGCATTTGTAAATGATTTTGTTTTAATTTCAGTAAGTGGCTGCTTTGGTCTTTTTACAAACAAAATTCCGCATATGTCGCTCATTAACAGGGCGCTCGCGTCACTTTGAGCAAGGGACTGTCATTCTTCTCTGAAACCGAGTATAAGCAAGTTTTGCCCCTTGAATTCTTACTTGTAACTTCCATTGGCAAAAAACAACGTATATGTATCCAATTCATATTCTGTTGAATTAGCGAGAGGAAAAACTTCAATTGCATTGATCCCACTTCCTTCCTCTGTTGCTTCAAACACAATCTGCCATTGGTGATCTGCACAGTTATCTGCATCCATCATGTCACCTGTACATGTACTTTCTGTTGAAATGATAGCGCATTCTGGTCTAATGACGTCTAGTACCTTAAAAGAGATTATGGCAGAATTGTAAGTTTGGAATATCTACCTGTAAACCAAATACCGTAAAACCTCGTCTACAAGCATATAGAGTGCTTCTGATGAAAGCTAGATTATTCCAGTCGCCATTATGGAGTTTGAGCAAATAAATTACAGATCCAAGCTCATACAAACAAGTACTATTGTAAAACCAATCTATTGCATTGTTATATTTACGCTTATTTCGTATTAATTAAGCTTTCTTAAAAAACACTATATATGCTTGTAGACGAGGTTTTACGGTAGATGTAGACAGCATATAATCATCTAGAGACTATCTAGCGTTCGTCAGTATTTGGGAATCACGACAAATTATACTGGAAAGACAAAAGAGACAATTAAGCGACTGTACCTCAGTGTCTGGTTCCACTACGGCTTGAGATGTCACTAACGAAGTAGTTGCACCGCTTGAACTAGACGCAAACAATGTGGCTGTACTAGAGTTGAAACAAATATTGAACTTGAGTAAGTGCTAATTGATTGTTCGGAATTACTTTTAAAATGTCATCAAAAGTTTTTTCTCCTTTTAATTTTGCGCAACTAAAAACTGAATTATACGAAAACGTTCCAAAATGCAGCGCACATTCATTGACGTATTTCCTTTCAGAACTCACCTGATAGTCCCAGCCGCTGTCGTGTCTTTTGCCATAAAAGTCATATTTCCTTCCACATGTTGTTTTCTGGTAAGAAAGACAAGACGAGGCATCACGGTCACCGACACTTCATCAGGGTTGTCTGTACTTGCGCTAATTGTAAACGTATCATTGACGCCTTCATTTCGTAGAATAAATTGTACCACTTGGGTTCCTCCTGGAGTTAGGTCACCTGTGATAGATATTACGAAAATGATTTCTTTGACAACACGTTTAACAATGAGCACTAGCTTTCCTTTAACAAATAATTTGTTGTGTCATTTACTGTATATTAGCGCCAGTATTATCCTTCGCTGCGAATGGACTACGTCACTGTAATTCTTCGAAACCCTATGACCCTTTAATGTGTTGTAATACATATCTGATCATTTTTGATATTAATATTCCAAACAATTGTGTCGAATTCCGGAGTCGAATACCACACTGCTTCTAAACGAGCAGACATAGTAATTGAGTAATATAAGAACAATAAGAATCAACGAATATTCCGCAAAGGATAAAATAGAGCCTATATATGCATACATAAAGCCAGGCCATCGAGTGTTCGGAAGGCATGTAAGGTCAAACCAGGCCACACCTGACACTTAAACTGTCCGGAGAACAAAGCCAGAGTCTGATAAATACTCACTCCACCCACTTCACTAAAGACAAACGCAAATTATCAGCTTCCACTTGGTAACTTTGTTGGGGCAATCGAACTAGTCAACTTGCAGCCACGAAGTAAAAAAAAGAAACACGAAAACAGCAAGCGCAATTACCTGAAGCAGCAGATACGAAGTCCAGTTTGAAGCTTTGTGCCTGTATCTGGGTAGGCATAAGTCGTGAAAACAAGTTGCCATCTAAATCGCCACCGTTTAAGCGAACTGTAAAAGGCTGAGAAGAAAACAATGTCGAATTTCTATTTCAATATAATGATAAATTATTAATTATTGAATATAATTAGAATTCTGATGAGGTTACTTATTATTTCTGATGAAATGTACCGTATGAAATTTTGGATATTTTACTGCCGCATAAAGCAGCTACCACACCTTTTTCGAATTTCTAAAATTGACCACTCCGTTTTTAAATTGCAATGCCTTGTGACTTGTATTGAAGCCATAATATATGATTTCGGTCAAATTTTAATTTTGTTATTCTTTGCCAAACATTAGTACATAACATTAGTAACAACTGTCAAAGAGGTTTTTTGATTATTTTAAGCCGAAATATTGAGGTAAAATGAAAGAAACCCACCAGCCGCTTAACAGTGAAGCTCTATGTGGAAATTTGCAAAGAAACTCGGGGATCCAATGTTTTATTATTATAAAACCTCTAAATTTTACTGTAATTAAAGCACTTCAGGCTTAGTCTTTCACATTTTTAGGATATCATCGGGCATTACAATCGTGCAAAAAGTAGAAAATCGAGAAAAATTGAGGGCGTTGCTGTGATCATAGATTAACTTTATTTGGAAAATTAGAATATTGAAACGTGTCAGAAAGGATTATCAGAAAATGTTACTTGTTTTTTTTTTACTACAAAGTACTCCTATTGTTAATAACAATAAAACCTACAAAGGGATCTCAACCACGTAAATCCTGGGCATTAAAATATACTAGACAAATCTCACCTCGATTGGTGTTGTGATTGTAGTAATAAAGACATCATCATCCCGAGAACTCGCTTGCTCCAACATATAGTTCATTAAATATCGCCCATCACTAGTAACGAGGGTAACGGAATCGGCATTCCCAATCTGTTCCCTACCGACGACGTTGATTGACAACAGCGTTAATTGACCTGCAAAGAGTGCAATCATAAACAGAAGTGGTTCCTTCAATAACTTCCCTGCTTCAAACTTGTTAGTAGTCTCGGTCCCAGCCGATTTGTGCTCCTTCGTCACTAAAAGTCTCGGTCCCAGCCGATTTGTGCTCCTTCGTCACTAAACAAACCGTCTGGCGACAACCTCATAGTACGTCTTTTCTGATTGGCTGAACATCAACTCCCTAAATACTGGCGTTAAATTTTACTGTCAATCAACGCTGGGCTTCAGCGCATGCAGTGGTTGATGGACAGCTATGCGGTTTTATAAATCCAGACAATGTACGTGAGTACGCGCTGCAAGTCGCGTGTACACATGAAAGGCAATATCAGACGATCGGCGCCTCAGTGGCTGCTAAAGCTAACGTACATTTTTTGTTTGCGGTATCTACAAATAGTGGAGGGCCATGATGTTTAGTGTCGCTTGCACAAATCAAATCCTGTAGCCAATTAAAAACAGTTTTAATTGGAAATTCATTAACCAATCAGCGATCATTTCGGGGTTGTCGCCAGTTTGTTTAGTGACGGAGAAACACAAACCGGATGGGACCGAGAAAACTTGTTAATTGTGATCAACCGCTTGTTATTCTGAAATATTGAACTTTCATGTCTGTATGCGACATTATGTTTCCATTAATACTTTATGTTTCCATCAATCTTATTGCCTCTGATTATATTATTAGCTATATCATTAACCATGTATTACTCTAATGTAATTGTTGAAGATCCTAACATTACCGTACATTCCCTGAGTACACTGATGTGATATTTAGTCCGCACGTTAAACTCGTGTGATACACTCTTTTCATGTTCATTCCCCTGTGTGTGGGATATGTAGGAACGACCTTACACACATAATAGAGCCAACACCCATTTGAACAAGTTTGTTGCTATCTGGTTTCGCATGATCTTTCCAATAGAGGCCGTCAGCCTTTCACCATCTTGTGGGTACAAATGCTACGCGTGTTCATGCGTCGGACACTACGCGCAGGGCGCAGCTTGCCACGCAGCTGCTAGCTGTTATCACGCATGGAGATCGAACGACCATCGCAACGTGTACAAGATGGCGGCATATGACGTCACGCTGACGGCCTCTATACGAAGTTACCGATGATATTGTCGACTATGTAATACGTACCGGCAATAGGGCTTCCTATGGCTGGAAATGTCACGCCTTGATCATCAGTCTCCAGGAATTGATAGCTGAAATCCACCGTACTCTGAGCTATAACATCTATCTTGTAGTTTTGCATGTCATTTAATGATATTGTCCATAGGCCAACGTCTGGTAATGTTGCTGTTATTGCTAGGATGAAGTCGACATTGACTACTACCTCTACATTGGTGCCATTGAATTGAACCTGCTTCCCTATAAAAGTAATAATACGAGTTACTTGTATACGAGTTTCTCCTCAGAGGTGAAGGAAAATGAAACATTACACTCGAAGAAATATGTACAGTCCGAAGCTAAAAGTTGAAACCATAGATTTCATTTATCCAACGTATTACCTCAAATCACAAGACCGTGCTTTGCTTTCAATTAGGTCCACTCTTCATGAACCACTCACAATAACAAAACATAATTTCAAATTAAGTTCATGGAAAAGCTTTTAAGCTTTTAAAATATTAAAATATTTTAGAATGTTCATGTTTGAAACCAAATGTTGAACACTGACTTAGCAGTTTCGTATGTCATGGGTGACATACTTCTTCATTGGTTTCACATCATCCTCTCTCCTCAGCGCTATCTCATGGTGGCGTGCTTTTGAGGAGAGGGTCGTAGACGTGATTAAAATTGTAGGCCCCTCGTCTCTATTCATGACGACTGGACCTCTTTTTCGGCGAGCACGCCACCATGGGATAGAGCTGTCTTTCAACCAGCAGAGAGGATGATGGGAAACCAGACACTCTGAAGAAGTGTTTCGCCCATGACATACGAACCTGTCAGGTCAGTGTTCAAAATTTGATTTTTAACATGACAATGCCATATAAATTATTTACAACCTGATGAATCTCTTCAAGGAGCTTTATATCTCTCTTTAAAAAAGTACATAAGAAATATCTTGCGTATTGGTTATATACAATCGATATAAATAAATGAGCAAAGATTCATGCCATTCTGATGCTTACCTGAAGGATCTATGAGTGTAATGTTTGGTGCCGCTTCAGACCCTGTCATTGACACAGAGAATTCGCTCACAGTCGTGTCAACAAGAAAATCCACATTTGTGTCATTCCCCGCCGCATTTCCGGTCCATTTTAGTAATGTCACTTTTGAGGATCCTAAACCGATCTGGATAATTTCCGTCACTTCACCGATGTTCTCTTTTTCTGTTTCGTACACAGTGCCTCCACTCTTTTGTGAAATCGCCGAGTAGGAGTCACTAAATAGTATATCTTCGCGTCGTTGTCTATGCTGTTGCTGGTTGAATGAATTGGCTGTGTTATTAACAAAAAGATGACATGATTTAGATCTCATATCTCTAGAATGGTTTTTTCATCACAATGCAAATATAATTTTTTTAATTTGAACAGCAACGAGTCATCTATCACTGTACCGTCTCTGAAATAACAAAGACATTTGTTCAAAGAAATTCAATTTGCGAGGCTTCTTTTGGCTCTCACCCAAACACCTCATTTTAAAAATATCACATTCTCACACAATAGCTCCCTAAATTAGATCCAAACGGTCCGCCTCTCACCAAATGACCCCATATTTTGTACGTACACTTCGCTCTCACCGAATGCCAAAAATCATGCTCTCATCCAATGACCCCATATTTGTGTGTGTATATTTTGCTTTCACCGAATGCCTCTTACTTGAAAGTACCAGCCATACACCTATATATAGCGTCCCCCCGGACGGAAATAAACCTGGGATGCTATTTCACTCTTCTGGAGTACAGTTTCTAGTCAGAGAAGGCTTAAAGGCATTCCTACAATGCACTATGATTGGGAAATTTGATCAATATAACCTAATTTTAAAGGCAAAGTCCCCATTGCCACACACAGAAAATGGTAATTTTAAAACTGCAGCCAACGAGCTAATATTGAGACTTATAACTTATATTTGACTTTCTTACAGGAAACATTCATATTGTCCCACTGCATTAATTTTATTCATAAGTCTCAATGTTTTGAATGTTAAATAAAAGGATGAAAACACCAGATATTTGCACACAATCCCAATGCAAGGTATAGTCAACTGGGCCAAATGTGTACAAAAGCCAGACCTACCAAGGTCAGAAACCCCATTGGGTTATGGGAATGCCTTTAAACATCCTCTGGTTTCTAGTGTTGAATGCATTTATTCCATAGTAAATGAATAGATTGATTAAAACTACAATTCGAGTATAATACGAGTTTTGACCATTAAGAATGTTATTGTCATCGAACAAACCGCTCGGTTACACAAAATTCGTGGAATGGAAACAGGTGGATCCGTTTGATCATCAAACTTTGAATTTATTTTAGGACAATTCTGATACTAACCATCATTATCATGAAGTGAAGCCACCGTACATGTTCCCGTCAGTATGTAATCCACTCGGCATTGACGTGTTTGAGCTAACGCTGCAACTTCTTCAGCCTTTGACCTATCCTTGTCAGAAGCGTCAGTAAACACGTAGATTTGTGAACCAGGTAAGCTGCGAATTATTTAAACATGTTAAACTTGCGGTAACAATATTTGGATCATAATAGAGGATGACGCCATATTATCATGCATGGTCACAGAGTTTAAGGATCAAATCTAATCACATTTAAATCATTTGTTAAATATTAGGATTGTCTTACTATACAAATAGCCAAAGTTACTTAGTGGTAGGCCCTATTCCAGATGTATTCCGCACCCCCCCCCCTATGGAAGACATTTAAAAAAAATACAATTCCAGCTGGAATTGAGATGTGTCTAAAATTCCAGCAGTCATTTTTAGCAAAGATTCCGGCTGGAGGGTATGGAAGACATTGAGATTAGGTGAAATTCCGGCTGCTAAAATAAACGAAAAAACAAGAGTGGGGATTGTGAAAGGCCATGACGTGCCTATGGAAGACATTCACATTTCTTAATATTCCGGCTGGAAAATGGTCAAAAATGCTCCAATTCCGGCAGAATCTTCACTTATGATCACCATCTCGATTAACCTATGGAAGACATTTACTTGAATTCTGGCTGGAAACAATTTAAATGTTCTAATTCCAGCTGGACCCGTATGGAAGACATTTACATTTATGTGAATTCCGGCTGGCCATATTAGACATATTACCACAATTCCGGCAGTGTCTTCCATGGGGTTTTCCTGACATGTGAATTCCGGCTGTCAATTTAGCCCCGAATTCCGGAAGTGTCTTCCATAGGGGGTGCGGAATACATCTGGAATAGCCCAATGTGGGCGTCTCAGCGTGCCGGATCGATAACTCCGGGTTAGGTGGAGAAGGAGGAATTACAACCACTCTTTTCATTAACAAAAGCTAAGATATGTATCTCGCAGCCTTTGCAGGTAGGGCTATGTTCAAAATATTATACTTGAGATGACAGTTGTGGTTTTCTATGATGCTCATAGATGCAGAAATGGGGACCTGTTTTATAAGACTTTAATCTATTAAAACACGTTAATGTAGTTTGGATGTGATTAGAGGTGTAAACTAAGATAAAAACAATGGTATTTGATTTGATATGATTACGTAAGAGAATCTGTCTTTAGTAGCATGAAAGTTCATCTGGATTGGGAATCCATACTACAAAAACAATTTAACTCTTAGTCTCAATACAAAATTATTTACTGTTGTTTTCAGTTGCTGCTACTACAGACTTCGTCGTCAGCGGAGTATTTCTAGTATAAAATGCTGTAGGGGTTACCCAAAACAGCGAGTCTGCGTTATCTCTAAGTACACATGTACAACAGTAACAACACGGTGGTACGGTCGAGGTTCGAACCCGCAATCTTCCGAATCATCCATTGTTTACCTGTTTAAGATGGCTATTTCCAAGCCTGTGTTGCATAGTTCAGGACAGTCTCCTCCACCATAAGGACTTAATGAGGCAATGAAGTCGATGCATTTCTGTGGGTCTTCAGTGACTATGAATGGACCAACGTCTATGTATATAGGAACAAAATAATAATTACGAGGGGTTGAATTATCAGCTTCGCCAATAAGCAAGTTCGGCCTCATATGGATTCCCCTATAATTGATGACCGAATTAAAAAGACTAGTTTTGCGTATGATGTCCTGTCAACCAGACCAAAATGCTGGCATAGTGCACTTATGTCCACGGCAAATTCACCGTGACCTTTCCAGCCATAAACCTGCTTAGTGAAGATTAAACAGAGATATGCAGTACTAAACCATTATAGTAATCGAGTGTCCAACGCAAATTTATTACCACGTGATAATATTAATCCAATGAGCGATCGAATTGTCCGCTACGGTCGACTAATCCAATCGATAATGACGCTATTGACATGTACGGGCGGAGCTCCACTGACTGAGTTTTGGGGTATTTTTCCCTGGTTTGCTGTCATTTACTCATCAAGGCGGTCCACCGTTATTATAAGGACTATGCTAATGATTTAAAGATTCAACAACCCTTCCTATTCCTTTGTGCACGAGCCAAGCGTTGTTAAACCGTGATGAATCCACACTTTTCCAGTAGCGTATACGCGAACGCAGGGTTACGAGTACGCGTTAAGCATGAGCTCGTAAAATTCTTCATGACTGGAACTTATGCGTAAACACTTTCTTAATGTTATTAAAGTAGCAGCTAAACATTACCGCTTCATTCTTTTGTTTTATTGCTGATAGGCTATCAACATGTTAAGGTTGAGTGGAAATAACAAACGGATATTCCGAATAAAAAAATCATGAGAATTGGACGATATTGAGCTTGTTTTCGTTGTTGAAAGGGATTCAATCATGTTTCACCGTTGTTCATCACCGATGTGCATTGGAATAACACGGGAGTTTGGCTATAGATGGTATATTTCTTTTTCGTACAAATGTATGGTCCCCCGTTATTAAAGCTTGTACAGGGTTGAAAATTCAGATATTTTGAAAAGAATAAGTAATTGAAACATAGAGAAAGTACTAAAACCATAGCTTTTATATTTTTTCATATATGACGCTAACTAGTTCATCTCATATATCTACAACACAGCGCTACCAGTAGGGCTCGATTGCCCCTGTGTTGTGTGCATAACTGCATGATGGTCAGCAACCAATCACGGCGCACCTTTGCCCTGACGTCAGACGCAAACTAGTCTTTTTAATTCGGTCTTCAATTATACCCCTTATTCAAAATCTCCTGGAGCCTATGGTTGTTAATTCTCTTACCCGAAGGGTACATAATTGTACGGAGCATCATATGGGCCATTTGTTTCTCTTTACTATTTAATTTCCTTACCTGGATCACTGAATGGAACCACTACATAATTATATGGAGCATCATATGTGCCATTTGTTTCTCGAATTATTTCTATTGCCTCTTCCTGCACAGCAAGAATTTCATCACGCATGCTCCCACTGACGTCAATAACAAAAGCAAGAGTCGCCCCCGTGCCTAGGTTGAGAAGTTTGCGGTAAGCTTCTTCGCCACTTTTGTTAAGAAGTCCATATCCTGATAAATAAATACATTAAGGAGAAATCTAATATATTGAAGGCTTTCTGAGCATCAGGACTAAGCATGGAGAATCCCGACATAATTAGTACTATTATTGGTTTCCCATGGATTTGGAGTGAACTGTATTTCTGTGCAGGTGTTATTATCAATAAAATATTATTAATTGCATGTAAATCTGAGTCTTTTTCAAGAAAAGTTGAACAATGATGGCGCTATTTATCTAATATCTTGTTTGCATCTTTACAAGGAGTAGACTTGTAAACTAGTATTGGAACATCAGCAAACAGACTAACACATGACAATTTTCAAAAACTTTTATCATGAAATGTAAGGTATAACTCATATTAATTGGCTAATTTAAATTTAAAATATATGTAAATAGCGCCTTCAATTTGCAAACAAATATACAGTTTATAAAATTAAAATTAACACAAAAAAGCAGAAAAGATGAATAATTTGATATAGAATCGAAAATATATGTTACATAATATATGTGTATATACAGTTTATTAGTGTGATAGTTGTTGGTTTTATTCAGGTCTAAAATTGAACAATATATATAAAGGTCATTTTGTTGGCGTTGCAACAGATGTCACGATTTCGGTTTGCCGCAGCGATTGTCGGTTCTTGTTTATGATTTTCCGGCCGTATATGTGATCTGCTACAACGAATTGAGTATAAAGTCATAAGTTGGTAGTTTCGAGACATCCTGGATGACTGAACTGATGTTCTTTGTTTGCCGCGCACCTGTACAAGCCAGTAGTATGTCCTTCGCGAATGTCTCATTTTGCCCCATTCACAAAGGACATACAGACATACTTCTGGCTTGAACAGGTGCGTGTGAAACAAAGAACACCAACGCAAAAAACGTGGGAACTGAAATTGTAAAAAAGGCGAATTTACCTGAGGACGATAAGAATAACTCGGTGCTTAGTATTGCCAATTCTGCAGCCTGAACATGGTGGTAATGATGCGGTGCAAGGACCGGGTCTGTGCCTTCTTTATTTATGCCACCCGCTGCTATATCTGATTTGCTATCGTCGTAAGGTCCACCATGAGAACATTTGCCAAAGTATTGGTATGCATCGTTAGCTATAGCAAATTTAGACAATTTCATATTAAAGTGGGAAAAGAGAGATCCATCGGGGTCCAATTTGAAACGACATTAATGTAACAGGTCAATGTAATGTAAGATAAACAACAAATCCCAACATCAACAATAACAGCAGTAGCAGTACGAAGTACGGATTGCTGCTGATTGCGAATAATTGTCGCGCAAAATTCTAGGTTTGTTATTATTGATTCTTTACTTCTTTCATATATTTTTTAACCTTTTAACTACGTGTAATGTGTTTAATGAAAAGTTATATTCTTACTTTCTGGTTTGGTGATGTCCTGTTCACTTCTATAGCCACTAGTGAGGTAGACGCCCATTCTAGCATCCCATATATTATAGGAACAATCTCCTTCAGGTCTGCAGTTTAATGTAATAATAATAATAATAATAATAATAATAACAATAACAATAACAATAACAATAATAATAATAATAATAATAACACTAATAATAATAATAATGATAATGATAATAATAATGAAATAATAATAATAAAAATAATAATAATAATAATAATAATAATAATAATATGTAATGTGTATATAACGCAAAATGCAACGTGGAATATTTTGCGTTAAATCTCAACTCAGCAGTTACCAAAACAAGAGTTCAACTGCGGATAACATGTGACAGGCTTATCACTGTTATAGTCCTATATAGAGGACTAGAAATAATAATAATAATAATAATACCCTAACCCTAAACCCTAACTCTAAGCCCTAACCCTAAGTCCTAACCCAAACCTAACCCTAACCCTAACCCTAAATCCTAACCCTAACCCTAAACCCTAACCCTAACCCTAACCCTAAACCCAACTCTCCTTTTTTATACTTTTTCCCCATAATTTCCCTTATTCTTCAAGCCCTGCCCTCTATCGGGGGCTAATTTATAGTTTCAGCTTGTTGGATATCCATATTTCGCGGTTAGTGCTTCTTTGTAGCCCTGCGGCCCAAGGACTGTAAAAAATTCCTTCTCCAATTTGGGGAGTTGCACATATAATTGGCGGATGTTACAATAGGTTTGCGCCTGGTTCGGCTGCACCGGCCCTAGTTGATGCGATCTGATTGTGATGATTCACTATGGCAGCGAAATTACAGTACTTTGAATCCTCCGAGATCTGGAAAAAGGCGCTATATAAACCCAAAATATATTGTTTATTATTTATTTCTCCCGGGTAAAACTATCACCGTGTTTCAACATTGTTGAGCTTTCATGCCCTTCTGACACGTACGATGAGAATGATCTGGTCTACGACTCACCTGCTAGACGTGAAGACACAATTACGACAAGTGTTTTGGGTTGGAGGTGCAACTGGAAAGTACGCCTTACCATCTATACCTATATTGTAAAAATAACAGTTGATGACAAAATTAGTATATAAGTAGAAATATTGCTCAATATTTCTCAGAAGTTTGGGCAGTAATTTTTTGGTCAATTCACAATATGATGCGCCTCCAGAGGTCCCTGAAGAAAAGGAAAAAAATACGCAGTGCATCATGGGAAAAAGTCGACATCCAAAGACCGCGTAATACGAATACAACAGGAACATTACGTGTTTAAATGGCAATATAATGATGTCACACGTGAAATCACATTAAAATAGCAATTTACAATTATCTATTGATTACGCGGAATCCTTCTGGTAGCTGTTTTCGTCGTTTTTATTATCACACTCGCGTGGAAAGACAATGGTGGCAAGAACGGCGATGTCGACCCTAGAGGTCAAAAATGGACTGACAAGAGAAACCGCCGCTGGCGGCGCATCGTAATATAGTCAATATCGACACCCTGAATCTCGAGGATTGACTCTGAAACAAAGATAATATATATATAGGGCTCAATAATACATCTTTGGTGCAAAATAGGCTACATAAAGATCAGAATGTGGTCCGATGTTTAAAGTGCGTTTGTCTATGAAGAAGAACAAAGTCTCAAACAAAGCTAATCACTGGAACAGGAAATCCCAGATGAGAACCAAAAATCCCAGCGTAGACCGAACATTGGTGCGGGGAACCAAGAACGCACTGAAAAAACATCGCACGGAAAAACCTCGGACTAATTATAGGATACTGGTCTTTAGAAGTGAATATATTTAGTTTGTAAATAAAATAGGAAGCATATGTTGATTTACTGTCGGGATCTTAATTACCAGGAGGGCTACAAATTGTAAAACGACGAGTCACTAGTATAGGACAGATGGAGAAGGCCTACCAGCATCGGCCATTATTAAACTTCCCTGATTTTGCCTTCCATGACCCATTTCTCCCGGTAATAGAAAACCTTATAAGCAAATCAAGAAAGCATCACTATTCCTATGAAATTTCATTTTTGGTGTAAATTTGTCACACTGGATTTGACGCACAAATATAATGTCTATAATAGGCCTAGATGTTCGATTCCTGGTTTTCAATTGCTTACCTAGATCTTCGTATGGAAATAGTGGCGCATCTGGCACCAGTGATATATAATTTAACCACACGATCAATTCCACCCAATCTGTGTTGCTATAAAAACTGTGATACATGTGAAGAAATTGTCCTGTGTAGGTCCGAGCCGTGTCGTAATTGGGTGCGGTCGAGTTCAGAATGGACAGGATGTTGTTACGGATACGGATCATACGTTTATTTGCTGACAACAAATGAAATTGGTAAAATAATATTAAGTTATTATATATTTACAATAAAATATTTGTGACGATGGTGATGATGGTCTTGATTAGAGACGATAATGTTGTTGTTCTTGATGTTGTTGTTAATATTGATGTTGTTGTTTATGGTGATCTTGATGATGATGATGATAGTGATGATGATGTTGATGCTTATGTTGATGTTGTTTATTGTTGATGAAAAATAAAAAGACCAAGAAGAATGATTATAATGATTTATACATTTATACATGACACATCCTGAGAATGCAAGTGGATGAGTCCTTTAGAAGATAAGATGTGATGCTGTTTATGATGTTCCATCACATGGCAAAGGAGGCCAGGGCGACAAACTATCAGATTTATAGACAGAAGCTGTTGGGATACCAACAACGATGCATTGCTAGCTATGGATCGTGGTGCATGGAGAAACTTTGTAGTCGCCTACTCCGCAGTCCAGTGAAATGAGAATGAATGTACGGTATTATTTTATTTAAAAATCCGTTTGTTATTTTATAAAAGAACAGTCAATTTGGTTCAAATGTGGTAAACCTTAAGGGGGTACTACACCCTTGCCCAATTTTGTGCCTATTTTTGCATTTTTGACAAAAATTATAGCGCATTGGTGACAAGTAAGATATGTATATTATAGGGGCAAGGACTGCAATTACTGCACTGGAAATTTTATTTCAGCACAGACAACAGTTGTGAAGTTACAGTCAAAAATGAGGGAAAACCAATATTTGATCAATAAATCAATAACTACTTGCCTTGAGTTGCTGAATTTTCAGTGCAGTAGTTGTAGTCTTTGCCCCTAATATACATATCTTACCTGTCACCAATGCGCTATAGTTTTTGAGAAAAATGCAAAAATAGGCACAAAATTGGCCAGGGGTGTAGTACCCCTTAATGTTAATGCTTGCATAATTATGCTTTATTTGTGTCATTTTATTGCTATCGATTATTGCTATTAGTGTTTCCCCAATAGATGTTTTTTAAATGTTATGTTTGAGTTCCTGACGTCATTTAGCGTCACAGTATTGCATGAGTCCATGGATGTCGCATTCAATTAACGTTTCCGCTTTTGCAACTGACTTCCGCTTTGTAAACTTGTGACTGGCTGTGTAATCACTTGATACATTTGCCACCACTAAACAGTATACGCCGTGTACAAATGATCGTACAGTGTACCTTTGAATTCTATAAGTTAAGTAGGCCTACATAATTATGATATTCTTGAATTAAAACTAATGCGGGAGAAATTAACAATTATTCCATTGGTTGGTAAGTTACATTCACATTGCTCTCGTTTATTTAGGTTCAAAATGTAACAAAAACTGTCATGTTACTTATAATAGGCAAGTGTGCAGTGACTGCGATATTTGTAAATCAATATTGGAAAAACAATGAGGAAAATAATAATTATAAACCAAATTATCTATGTATAGGTGGAAAATAATGCGGGTGTGTATCGCATTACAAACACAAAACTTTGTATGAAACGTGTGCTGAAATCCCGGTTTTGACTATTGATCATCATTATTGTTATATTTTCAGTTGTATCCGGGAAGCAGGCTCATCAAGCTTTTGTACAGACGCATAATTCGGGGTATTTGGATTCCGACAAAGTTATAAAAATCATCAGTGCAAATGCTATAAAGGCATTTTAGTTCTATTTTGAAGTCACACTGACGTGGCTCTTATATAATTAGCCATATTACATCAAGTGTGGTGTCACCATGTACATATGATATAAGCCGAGAACATTACATGATTATGACGTCCTCCAATGTTACAACAGCAACATCAGATGTTAGTCATGATGACGAGCAGGTGAATAAAACCACTTTATCATCATCTGGGATATGTACGGGAAAGAGAAAGATAACTACGCTGACAACAACTAAATTGTCTCTTACTCGTGAGGAGACTACGCATCTTCTGCGGTTTTTTCATCGCCTGCTTGGAACGTCATTAATGATAGAAATCTACATTACATCTGCATCTACAAAAGAAATTCTCTTTTTCAATTTTTACAATAGCACGCAGTACTGCCCATTTGGATTCATTCACGCTGAAACACATATGTGTAGGGACAGACATAATATCACGAGCAGAATCTATTACCGACTTCGTGAATTAAAAGATACCAGTATAAACCTGCGTTGTTGTCGTGTCAACATATTCCTTAGCAATTCACCTTGCAACCTGTGTGCCTTAGATATAATGCAGTTTAGAGAAAGTCTTCAGGCCGATTTGAAATGTCGATTTCACCGTCGCAATTTCCATGTACAAGTGGGATACATGTGGAGACCCAGTGAGAATGATGTGGGATTACAAAGGTTACATAGGAATCCTGGTATAATTATTAGGAGTTTAAATTGGATGGAATTCTTCGAGGCCTTTAGAAAGTGGACAGAATGGAGATATTCAAATTCAGACTTCTATAAGAACTCTAATCTCGCCAAAAATCGTCCGCGATGTGACGATGAAGCGATATCGTGTCTCGTGAATTTGACAAGAGTCCCGAACCGCACCGGCTGGAGTGTCAGGTCCGTAAAGGAGCAAACAAACAAAGCTGACCAATATCTCACTGCCGCGAAGCACTCATGGTGGAATTGTTCATACCCTTACTATTAGAACTGTCTGCTACCCTTCACACTATGTTTCAAAGCCTGAATCTAACCTATAAAGTTGGTAAACGTTTCCTAACATAAAGCATAAGTGTGAACAATTATGCCAAACAGCTTCAATAAATCTTGCCGTTAGCGAGACAAGATAGCTTCCCGCTTAATTTGCATAATCATACAGCCTCTCTCAAAAAAAATTGTGCAAATGGAAAGCGCCATATTTGGCAATTAGAAAATACTGTTGTGACATGATGCTTTTAAGGGTAGACGAGGTATTGTTGGTCGAAGCAACCTAAAAATCGATTTTCATTATCTAGATCAATATATTATTGAAAATTAACACCTTGACGTTTTGCAAAAGTCCATTCTACAAATCGTATACTCTGCAAACTTGCTTAATTTATTGTTGTTAATTAGTTATGTACGTTTTACAAAAGTGTTGTTGTTTCAGCCCTCTTCACAACGTAACTCAAGAACCGCAGCACCTATAAAAGTATGTCCGTGATATTTTAATTCTTCTACACGCTCGCTATGAATTGAGCAATGCAATTTTTGCCAAAGCTCACTACCATTCGTAAGATGCTGTGAACTACCAAATCACAACAGTTTAAAATAATTAATAACCTTAAATACCGTTTGTTTCATGCATTTTGGTTTCGGCAATCCAGAGATCTGCTTCACTAAACACAATGTATGAAAACCCTTTTGTGCCACTTTTTAGAAAATTGAATAGAATGTTATATCCAAATACCTGTACAGTAAAAAAAAATGTAATCGGTGTATTCTTTTGATTTCACGAAGGAACTCTTAAAAAAACTCGATGCTATCATTGATTTACATGTACAGCCCTCTTCCCTAGTAAAAGTGGCACAATTGTGATGTTACCCCTTCGTTGTTTACTAAACATATCTTGAGATTAAAACAAGCTAATTGAACTGAACAAACGGCATTTGAAAACTACGACTGCGCCCTTGACCTTGACGTAAGCATCATGTCACAACAGTATTGTCTAATTGCCAAAAAGGGCGCTTTTCAGTTGCACATTTTTTTTGGAGACAGGCTGTAGAAGTTATTCAAGTTGAGGAAAAAAACAAAGCAGTTGGGTGGGGTGAGTTTTAGACTAAATCCTCCAGTCTCGAATACTACACACGGCCGTTGCACTGTACTGTATACGAGCAGCCGCCATGTTTGTCCGCCATTTTGCGAATTAGAGGCCGAGGGACTCAGGCTAGGGTGTGTCTCTGATTACCGCACACTATGGGTTCATTTAAGACAAATCAGTCAGTAGAAGTGGACTGATTTCTCTTCATGCAATGGAAGTATAAAAGTTTGAAAAAGCAATCAGTGGGTGGAATTTAGAGTTGGTTGAACCCGGGACCTCCAATAGTCGGAAGTGTTTGTATTGACCGTCTATGCAGAAAGGGTGGGAGAACGGGTAGTATATACTTCATTAAATGAAATAATTTGATATCTGTACTTTAAGTAGCATTGGGTTACACCTTATACTTCCTATATTGTTTTGACAATGCGGTTATTTATGATGTATGCTACAGCTGTATGTATAGCTGCAAACATTGTGATCATTATTGACAAATCTGCTGTTGCAACCACATCAAGTCAAGTCAAAGAGAGTAAGCAACTTCACAAGACAAGACAAGACATGTCCCGAGAATACTAATTATTCGTATATATTTATAAGAATAGAATTAAAAATCCATTTATTATTTTATAAGAGAAAAGTAAATTTGGTTCAAATGTGTTAAACCTTTCTAAACGTAAAACTCCTCAAAAACAGTTTGGAAACTTTCAGAAAACGGCTGTATATCAGATATTTTTTAAATCTATCTCCATATTGTTTCATATCAGTGAAACCATTGTTCTTTCCTGTCAACAATGACACCTCATTTGTGACAATAACTTATTCCACGGCTGAGTAACTTTCTTTGAAAGACATAGAGGTATTGAAGAAAATGTGCCAAACTGACCATTGTCTGCGCGCATCTTATTGCTCTGAATGAATGAACGAGTGGTTTAATGCATGAATAAAAGAATGAATGCAAAGTTGTTTGCAGTACATCATGTTGAATGATAAGTGCTAGGATGGGATTAACAGTTCTACATCTGGATTCAACTGGATCAACACAAGTCAATCTCTCTTGATGGCCACTTCTTCATTGGTGGTCATTTGCAAGAAAGTTCTAATCAACCATGGTTCGATTATCAGATCTGGATAAGGCTCGAGCTATTGGTCAGCTTGAGGCTGGCATATACCTCAGAATCAAAGTGCAGCAATTTTGGAGTTTCCCGCAGTATGATCTCCAAGCTAAATCCAAGTTTCGTCAGACCGGAGATGTCAAAGACAGACCCAGAAGAACCAAGAAAAACAAGGGCTGCAGAAGACCGGTACATCAGACTGGCAGCACTTTGAAACCCTTTTTAATGAAACAGTGTGATATTCCTTATTCATGTTTACTGACGCAAATGGCGCAGACAATGGCAGACATGGCAAACATTTTGTTTGAGACCTCTTTGTCTTTCAAAGACAGTTACTCAACCATGGAATAAGTTATGGTCACATATTTTGTATCATTTTTGACAGGAAAGAACAATGTTTGTATTGATATGAACCAATATGGAAATAGATCTCAACAATTTCTGATATAAAGCCGTTTTGGAAAGTTTCCAAACTTTTTTGAATAGTTTATATGCTAATGCTTGTATATGCTTATGTGTGTAAATTTATTGATATATCTTTAAAAATTCGATTATTAGTTTTTTTTTTCATTACATGTTTTTCCCCCAACATGTAATTTTAAACGTTATGCTTGTATACTTGACGTCATTTAGCCTCACAGTATTGCATGAGTTCAGAAATGTCACATTGAATTTAAGTTTCCGCTGTTGCAACAGACTTGAGTGACTTCCGCTCTCTTAGTTGAAAACTAAAACTAATGACTGGTTGTGTAATCACTTGATATGTGTACTAAATAGTATGCCGTGTACAAAGAATCGTACAGTGCACCTTTGAAAGTTTTACATACGATATTCCTGAATTGAAATTATTGCCGGAGCAATTCACAATTTTCTATTAGTTGGTAAGTCACATTCACATTGATATGCTCGAGTTTATTCAGGTTTATCTATATTTAGTGCAAAATTTATTTACAGGCAATATAGGTGTGCAGTGATTGTGGTATTTATAAATCAATATTGGAGAAACATTACGCAAAATAATAATTATAAACCAAATTATCTATGTATAGGTGGAGAAGAATGTGGGTGTGTATCGCATTACAAACACAAAACCTTGTATGAAACGTGTGCTGAAATTCCGGTTTTGACTATTGACCATCATTATTGTTATATTTTCAGTTGTATTCGGACAGCAAGCTCATCAAGCTTTTTGTACAGACGCACAATTCGGGGTATTTGGATTCCGACAACGTTATAAAAATCATCAGTGCAAATGCTATAAAGGCATCATAGTCCCATTTAGAAGTTACACTGACGTAAATTTTATTAATTAGCCAAAATGCGGCTGCATAATACATCAAGTGTGGTGTCACCATGTGCATAATAAGCTGAGAACCTTACATGAACATGACGTCCTCCAATGTTACAACAGCAACATCAGATGTTAGTCATGAAGACGAGCAGGTGAATAAAATCACTTTATCATCATCTGGGATATGTACGAGAAAGAGAAAGAGAAAGAGAAATTCTCTGACAAAAACTAAATTGTCTCTTGCTTTTGAGGAGACTACGCACCTTCTGCGGTTTTTTCATCACCGGCCGCGGCTTGGAACATCCCTAATGATAGAAATCTACTTCATAACATCTGCATCTACAAAAGAAATTCTCTTTTTCAATTTTTACAAGAGCACGCAGTATTGTCCATTTGGATTCATTCACGCTGAAACACACATGTTTAGGGACAGACATAATATCACGAGCAGAATCTATTGCCGATTTCAGGAATTAAAAGATACCAGCTTATTTGTCAACATATTCCTGAGCAATTCACCTTGCAACCTGTGTGCCTTCGATATAATGCAGTTTAGGGAAAGTCTTCAGGCCGATTTGAAATGTCGATTTCATTGTTACAATTTCCATGTGCAAGTAGGATACATGTGGAGACCCAGTGAGAATGATGTGGGATTAAGAGGATTACATAGGAATCCTGGTATAATTATTAGAAGTTTGAATTGGATGGAATTCTACGAGGCCTTCAGAAAGTGCATAGAATGGAGATATTCAAATTCAGACTTCTACAAGAATTCTAATCTCGCCAAAAATCGTCCGCGATGTGACGAGGAAGCGATATCGTGTCTCATTAATTTGACAAGAGTCCCGAACCGCGTCGGCTGGAGTGTCAGGTCCATAAAGGAGCTCACCAACAAAGCTGACCAATATCTCACTGCCGCGAAGCACTCATGGTGGAATTGGCCATACCCTTACTAGTAGAACTTTAGAACTGACTGCTACCCTTCACACTATGTTTTGAAAAATCTAACCTATAAACTTGTAACACGTTTCCTAACATAAAGCAATTATGCCAAACAGCTTCAAACTAAGGGCCGGTAGGACGGCCGGTCCTGACAAGCTACAACAATAAGTATTAAGTTGAAAATTTTCATAAATCTTGCCGTTAGCGAGACAAGATAGCTTCCCGCTTAATTTGCATAATCATACAGCCTATCTCAAAAAAATTGTGCAAGTGGAAAGCGCCATATTTGGCAATTAGAAAATACTGTTGTGACATGATGCTTACGTCAAGGGATTAGTCCTATAGCTTTTAAATACCGTTTGTTTCATGCATTTTGGTTTCGGCAATCCAGAGATCTGCTTCACTAAACACAAATGTATGAAAACCCTTTTGTGCCACTTTTTTAAAAATTGAATAGAATGTTATATCCAAATACCTAGTACCTGTACAGTACAGTTAATAAAAGAACATTCATTTGTAGGATTAGAACGATTAAGTAACAATTGAATATATGAATACAAAAGTCCATACTTTGGCCAAATTGAGTTACGCATGGGAAAGTGGTTGCTATACATATCACGGCCCTGCACTTCTTAGATCGCCTTGATAAGAGTTCGAAGCCCTGTCGTCAACAGAGGGCAGTAAACTCGAGGTAAAGAATATCCCATATCGCGCTAATGAGCCGGGCAGTAACCTTAGGAAAAAGATCGTTTCTGGCGAAAATTGACAAGTAACTTGCACAAATTTCTAGATAAAGTTACTATAAGGTCGTGCGATGTATTCAAACCATTTGTTAACCATTTCTTTTTTAGGGCGCAATAATTATTTATCATGAATATAATGGTCATGTTGATGACATCATAGTTACTCGCATTTTGTTCATTTTAAATTTTGAAACATTTAACGCTCAAAAGTCACACAAAATCAATCACATATATTTTTTTTTATTTCACCAGAGTGTCCTTGCCAAGATTCTAGCACCAGACCATGCGCGTTCTCAAGATACAGCCTTCATAAGTGTTAGGTCACTTCTGTACAATTCTTATAATTTGTTTCATGCATACAAATAGCGATGCACGTTTTTGTTGTGTTTTTGATAGGTTTTCATGTCCGATTTTAACGATAAAACATTATTCCCTATAGAAAAACAATATGGCAAAACAATCAACAGTTTGTAACATTCTCCATGAACTTAACCATCTATGTTTGGATTGTGATGTAATTAACGTGTGTAATGAGATTTTCTCTTTCTGAATCTGACTTGTAAAATATTATTTTTCATCACAATTTCTCATCAAATTCATACATTTCTGGGTCAAAAGTCAGGTAAAACACTTTGTGGTTTTGAAATTTGGTTTAGAAATAACGCTAATAAAATCATTTGGGTTGATCAAGCAGTTGCTTTTTATGATTTTCAAGGCAATATGCATAAATGATGAATCTGCATGTACATAATTTATCACTTCAGTAAGCTCGTCTTTTGACCAACGTTCATTATTGATCACGGGTTATATTGTATGCGATTGACATCAAAGAACCACATGTGTATGAGCTTGTCCATTGAATTGAATTACACAATGGTTATTCAGGTTATTGATCGCTAGATGGAAGCGAACATGATACATATCACACCACTCCACGCCATACATAAATTCTGCCAGTCACATTTCCCCAATATGAAATTTTTTTAAAGTAAAATTTCAATTTTAATTTTACTTCATTAAAGTTTGGCGGAGGCGGGGTTCGAACTCACGGCGGCGGACTGCTTTGGACACACTATAAACCCATCAGCGCCTTAGACCACTCGGCTACTTGTCTTGTTGGAATTCATTTGGAACTTATTCGAAGATATAATCGCAACTTCAACATAGGCCTACCACGTGACAAGCAAAGGCAGAAAACGTACCATATTTTGGAATTATATTTCAAATAAAAACATTTATGTGTATTATTAGCGCTCAATTGTTGTTAACTGCGTGTTTTATACAAAAAAAATCAACGATAAGCATGATAACTGGGCGTCTATGGACAATACATTATATCGATTTTGACACGTGCTTGTGTCTCAGTACATTTCCATGGTCAGTAAAATACTATAGAGAAAAACCCACCATTTTTCTTGTATACACGTTCGATGTTTTTTATCAATTACATAAAAAATCCATTTTAGACCCCAAATGTTTCTTCGGGAAATAAAAGATTAGAATACCATAAAAACGAAACAGTAATCTTTTGCCGGGTCTAATGTTATTTATACATAGATTTTAACGTTTTTTCTATCCTTATTCTTGCTCAATTAAAAAATATTTTGGCGTATATAAAATTTAAATAAAATTCTCTGCTTCATAAACGACCTCAAATATGCCACAATTGGGTATCACGAATAGTTATATATGATGTGCAGTTAATATTCATATTTTCTTTTATACAGAGGATGCTTCAGTTTTGACAGGAAAAATATTTTCTTGAAAACCCTCTCACTCGGTTATTTCAAAACAGTAACCACGCTTCCCTAGAATGTGCAATAATTTAGCATTAAAATTTTTCTTATTCTAACAGCAAGCGTTTCTAGAATGAATTATGGCGAAATGTGGTGTAGATACATATTACGTAGGATTCCATGCCTGTGCGGGGATTTGAACCCTAGCGACCACAACTATGAACACTTTGAAGTGTTAGCACCTTGCAGGGCCGTGATGTACATATGCATGTCATATGAATGAAAGAACAACTCAAATTCATCCTCTGTGTCTATTGAGCACGTGAAAAATAGCATGTATGAAAGAATCAACCCAAGTCCACGATTTGAGTCTTGTAATACAATACAATACAATAAACGGAATTTATATAGCGCCTTAGCATAAGTATGAACAAAGCGCTTTACAATGATCTTAAAAGTACAACTTACACTACATCTTAGGCTACACTTAATGTACAACTTAATTAAAAATAAAAAACTTAGTTTGGAAACAAATAGGTTTTCAGGTTAGATTTAAAAGTGGCCAGACTATGTGAAGTACGAAGTTTTAAAGGTAATTTGTTCCAGAGAGCTGGCACAGAATTGCAGAAGGCATTATTCCCATATGTTGTGTGAGTTCTTTTACATTCAAGCAGACTGCCATCAGCATGTGATCGTAGGAAAATACCATCAGAAAATGTGTGAGATTTTAGGAGATATTGTAGGTACAGTGGTGTTGTTTCATGTCTACTTTTATAAGCGAATGTGAGTAACACATTGATTTAAATCCAGTATGTATAAAAGTCCACTTGTAACATCTTCATTGCTGGAGAGTGACTTTTGAAAAAAAAATGGGTTTAATCAAGGAAAGTGTGTGGTTTATGTTACATGGCAGAATGCTTATCAACATTATACATAACTGTGTGCTTTATTTTATATTATCTTACTAGTGGTAATCTCATTCCAACATTATTGTCTTTGTATATGATTCAAAAAACCACCCAAGTCCAGAATTTAAAATGAACCCCACGAAGTCCCTGAAATGCTAATAGTCATACCTAATACAGTTTAATCCACCCATTTGCACGTACAACTTACCATATTGACCAGGTAAATCTAACTGAAGGAATTAACATGATACACAGGTTTTTTTCTCAAAATCACTTCCCATGGACTTGGGTGGGTTTTGGATTCATGTATTCAATTGTCAGTAAAATTTCAAACGTATACGATATGCAATATTTTGTTGACATGATTTTAATTTTACAACAAAACAGATTGTGCAATATTTGTTTGTCTTTTAACATGTCTCGAGTGACAAAGAGAACAGTATTTACCATGATAACATCATTTACATGTATAACCCTCTTCCCTAGTAAAAGTGGCACAATTGTGATTTTACCCCTTCGTTGTTAACTAAACATATCTTGAGATTAAAACAAGCTAATTGAACAGAACAAACGGCATTTGAAAACTACGACTGCGCCCTTGACGTTGCAGTAAGCATCATGTCACAACAGTATTGTCTAATTGCCAAAAAGGGCGCTTTTCAGTTGCACAATTTTTTTGGAGATAGGCTGTAGAAGTTATTCAAGTTGAGGAAAAGAACAAAGCAGTTGGGTAGGGTGTGTCTTAGTCTAAATCCTCCAGTCTCGAATACTACACACGGCCGTTGCACTGTGCTGTATACGAGTAGCCGCCATGTTTGTCCGCCATTTTGCGAGTGAGAGGCCGAGGGACTCAGGCTAGGGTGTGTCTCTGATTACCGCATACTATGGGTTCATTTAAGACAAATCAGTCAGTAGAAGTGGACTGATTTGTCTTCATGTAATGGAAGTATAAAAGTTTGAAAGAGCAATCGGTGGGTGGAATTTAGAGTTGGTTGAACCCGGGACCTCCAATAGTCGGAAGTGTTTGTATTGACTGTCTATGCAGAAAGGGTGGGAGAAAGGGTAGTATATACTTCATTAAATGAAATAATTTGATATCTGTAGCATTGGGTTAGATCTTATACCCCCGTATTGTTTTTGACAATGCGGTTATCATGATGTATGCTACAGCTTTATGTAAAGCTGCAAACATTGTGACAATTGGTGACAAATCTGCTGTTGCAACCACATCAAGTCAAGTCAAAAAGAGTAAGCAACTTCACAAGACAGGACAAGACATGTCCCGAGAATACTAATTATTCGTATATATTTATAAGAAGAGTTTATCTATATTTAGTGCAAAATTTATTTATAGGCAATATAGGTGTGCAGTGATTTTGGTATTTATAAATCAATATTGGAGAAACAATACGGAAAATAATAATTATAAACCAAATTATCTATGTATAGGTGGAGAAGAATGTGGGTGTGTATCGCATTACAAACACACAATTTTGTATGAAACGTGTGCTGAAATTCCAGTTTTGACTATTGACCATCATTATTGTTATATTTTCAGTTGTATCCGGAAAGCAGACTTATCAAGCTTTTTGTACAGACGCACAATTCAGGGTATTTGGATTCCGACAAAGTTACCAAAATCATCAATGCAAATGCTATAAAGGCATTTTAGTTCTATTCAGAAGTTACACTGACATGGCCTTTATTTAATTAGCCAAAAAGCGTGATGTCAAAAAGTGCATAATGACATGAGAACCTTACATGAACATGGCGTCCTCCAATGTTACAACAGCAACATCAAATGTTAGTCATGAAGACGAACAGGTGAATAAAACCACTTTATCATCATCTGGGAAATGTACGAGAAAGAGAAAGAGAAATACTCTGACAACAACTAAATTGTCTCTTGCTTTTGAGGAGACTACGCACCTTCTGCGGTTTTTTCATCACCGGCCGCGGCTTGGAACATCATTAATGATAGAAATCTACTACATTACATCTGCATGTACAAAAGAAATTCTCTTTTTCAATTTTTACGCAGTACTGTTCATTTGGATTCATTCACGCTGAAACACACATGTGTAGGGACAGACATAATATCACGAGCAGAATCTATTGCCGACTTCAGGAATTAAAAGATACCAGTATAAACCTGCGTTGTTGTCGTGTCAACATATTCCTAAGCAATTCACCTTGCAAAGAGTGTGCATTAGATATAATGCAATTTAGGGAAACTCTTCAAGCCGATTTGAAATGTCGATTTCACCGTCGCAATTTCCATGTGCAAGTGGGATACATGTGGAGACCCAGTGAGAATGATGTGGGATTAAGAGGATTACATAGGAATCCTGGTATAATTATTAGGAGTTTGAATTGGATGGAATTCTACGAGGCCTTCAGAAAGTGCATAGAATGGAGATATTCAAATTCAGACTTCTACAAGAATTCTAACCTCGCCAAAAATCGTTCGCGATGTGACGATGAAGCAATATCGTGTCTCATGAATTTGACAATAGTCCCGATCCAAGCCGGCAGGAGTGTCAGTTCCGTAAAGGAGCTCACGAACAAAGCTGACCAATATCTCATTACCGCAAAGCGCTGGTGGAATCTAGCTCATAGTCCATACCCTTACTATTAGAAGACTGTATGCTACCTACACACCTGACTTTGTTTCAAAAGCCCAAATCTTACATATAAACCAGTCATAACCTAAAACATAAGTGTGAACAATTATGCCAAACTAAGGGCCGGTAGGAAGGCCGGTTCTGACAACTATAAGTACGTGAAAAAAATTCCATATTCACTCAATCTTGCCGTTAAATCATAGAAGTTTGTCAAGTTAAGGAAAAGAACAAAGCAGTTGGGGTGTGGTGTGTCTCTGAATCTGATAACCGCAAATTATGGGTTCATACCGTTCATTTAAGACCAATTAGTCAGTAGAAGTGGAATGATTTGTCTTCATGGGTTAAGTAAAGACGTGGTGGAAAGTATAAGAGTTTGAAAGAGCAATCAGTGGGTGGAATGTAGAGTTGGTTGAACCCGGGACCTCCAATAATCGGAAGTGTTTGTATTGACCGTCTATGCAGAGAGGGTGGGAGAAAGGGTAGCATTGGGTTAGATCTTATACTCCCCGTATTGTTTTTGACAATGCTGTTATTATGATGTATGCTACAGCTTTATGTAAAGCTGCAAACATTGTGACAATTGGTGACAAATCTGCTGTTGTAACCACATCAAGTCAAGTCAAAAAGAGTAAGCAACTTCACAAGACAGGACAAGACATGTCCCGAGAATACTAATTATTCGTATATATTTATAAGAATATAATTAAAAATCCATTTATTATTTTATAAGAGAAAAGTAAATTTGGTTCAAATGTGTTAAACCTTTCTAAACGTAAAACTCCTCAAAAACAGTTTGGAAACTTTCAAAAAACGGCTGTATATCAGAAAAATTGGAAATATATCTCCATATTGTTTCATATCAGTGAAACCATTGTTCTTTCCTGTCAACAATGACACCCCATTTGTGACAATAACTTATTCCACGGCTGAGTAACTTACTTTGAAAGACGGGGAGGTCTCGAAGAAAATGTGCCAAACTGACCATTGTCTGCGCTCATCTTATTGCTCTGAATGAATGAACGAGTGGTTTAATGCATGAATAAAAGAATGAATGAAAAGTTGTTTGCAGTACATCATGTTGAATGAAAAGTGCTAGGATGGGATTAATAGTTCTACATCTGGATTCAACTGGATCAACGCAAGTCAATCTCTCTTGATTGTCACTTCTTCATAGTGGTCATTTGCAAGAAAGTTCTAATCAACCATGGTTCGATTATCAGATCTGGATAAGGCTAGAGCTATTGGCCAGCTTGAGGCTGGCATATCCATATACCTCAGAATCAAAGTGCAGCAACTTTTGGAGTTTCCCGCAGTATGATCTCCAAGCTAAAAGCCAAGTTTCGTCAGACCGGAGATGTCAAAGACCCAGAAGAACAAAAAAAAACCAATGGCTACAGAAGACCGGCACATCAGACTGGCAGCACTTTGAAACCGTTTTTAATGAAACAGTGTGATATTCCTTATTCATGTTTACTGACGCAAATGGCGCAGACAATGGCAGACATGGCACACATTTTGTTTGAGACCTCCTTGTATTTCAAAGACAGTTACTCATGGAATAAGTTATGGTCACAAATTTGGTATCATTTTTGACAGGAAAGAACAATGTTTGTATTGATATGAACCAACACGGAAATAGATCTCAATGCTAATGCTTGTATATGCTTATGTGTGTAAATTTATTGATATAGGCCTATCTTTAAAAAATCGATTATTAGGTTTTTTTTCATTACATTTCCCCAACATGTAATTTTAAAAGTTATGCTTGTATACTTGACGTCATTTAGCGTTACAGTATTGCATGAGTTCAGAAATGTCACATTGAATTTAAGTTTCCGCTGTTGCAACAGACTTGAGTAACTTCCGCTCTCTTAGTTGAAAACTAGTGAGTGGTTGTGTAACAGTGCGCCTTTGAATTTTATAAGTTAAGTACATACGATATTCCTGAATTGAAATTATTGCCGGAGCAATTCACAATTTTCCATTAGTTGGTAAGTCACATTCACATTGATATGCTCGAGTTTATTCAGGTTTATCTATATTTAGTGCAAAATTTATTTATAGGCAATATAGGTGTGCAGTGATTGTGGTATTTATAAATCAATATTGGAGAAACAATACGGAAAATAATAATTATAAACCAAATTATCTATGTATAGGTGGAGAAGAATGTGGGTGTGTATCGCATTACAAACACACAATTTTGTATGAAACGTGTGCTGAAATTCCGGTTTTGACTATTGACCATCATTATTGTTATATTTTCAGTTGTATCCGGAAAGCAGACTTATCAAGCTTTTTGTACAGACGCACAATTCGGGGTATTTGGATTCCGACAAAGTTACCAAAATCATCAGTGCAAATGCTATAAAGGCATTTTAGTTCTATTCAGAAGTTACACTGACATGTTTATTTTAATTAGCCAAAAAGCGTGATGTCAAAAAGTGCATAATGAGCTGAGAACCTTACATGAACATGGCGTCCTCCAATGTTACAACAGCAACATCAAATGTTAGTCATGAAGACGAACAGGTGAATAAAACCACTTTATCATCATCTGGGAAATGTACGAGAAAGAGAAAGAGAAATACTCTGACAACAACTAAATTGTCTCTTGCTTTTGAGGAGACTACGCACCTTCTGCGGTTTTTTCATCACCGGCCGCGGCTTGGAACATCATTAATGATAGAAATCTACTACATTACATCTGCATCTACAAAAGAAATTCTCTTTTTCAATTTTTACAAGAGCACGCAGTATTGTCCATTTGGATTCATTCACGCTGAAACACACATGTTTAGGGACAGACATAATATCACGAGCAGAATCTATTGCCGATTTCAGGAATTAGAAGATACTAATTTATTTGTCAACATATTCCTGAGCAATTCACCTTGCAACCTGTGTGCCTTCGATATAATGCAGTTTAGGGAAAGTCTTCAGGCCGATTTGAAATGTCGATTTCATTGTTACAATTTCCATGTGCAAGTGGGATACATGTGGAGACCCAGTGAGAATGATGTGGGATTAAGAGGATTACATAGGAATCCTGGTATAATTATTAGGAGTTTGAATTGGATGGAATTCTACGAGGCCTTCAGAAAGTGCATAGAATGGCGATATTCAAATTCAGACTTTTATAAGAATTCTAATCTCGCCAAAAATCGTCCGCGATGTGACGACGAAGCAATATCGTGTCTCATGAATTTGGCAAGAGTCCCGAACCGCGCCGGCAGGAGTGTCAGGTCCGTAAAGGAGCTCACGAACAAAACTGACCAATATCTCACTGCCGCGAAGCACTCATGGTGGAATTGTCCATGCCCTTACTATTAGAACTGACTGCTATACCCTTCACACTGACTATGTTTCAAAGCTGAAATCTAACTATAAACTTGTAAAATGTTTCCTAACATAAAGCATAAGTGTGAACAATTATATCAAACAACTAAAAACTAAGGGTGGGTCCTGACAACAATAAGTATCAAGTTAAGATTTTTCATACTCACTAAATCTTAGCGTTAGCGAGACAAGATAGCTTCCCGCTTAATATGCATAATCATAGAAGTTATTCAAGTTAAGGAAAAGAACAATGCAGTTGGGGTGTGTCACTGATTACCGCACACTGTGGGTTCCTTTAAGACAAATCAGTGAATGGAATTTGACTTATGTGTCTTCATGAGTTAAGGTTAACTATTTTAAACTGTTGCGATTTAGTAGTTCATAGCATCTTGCGAATGGTAGTGAGCTTTGGCAAAAATTGCATTGATCATTTCATAGCAAGCGCGCGTGTAGAAGAATTCAAATATCACAGATACACTTTTGTAGGTCCTGTGGTTCTTGCGTTATGTTGTAAAGAAGGCTGAAACAACATCACTTTGGTAAAACGTACATAACTCATTAACAACAATAAATCAAGCACGTTTCAAAGTGCATGATATGTAGAATGAATTTTTGCAAAACATCGTAGTGCAAATCATTTTTTTATGCTTCGACCAACATACGCAATGTACCCTTAAGTAAAGACGTGATGGAAGTATGTAGGATTTTGAAAGAGCAGTGGGTGAAATTTAGAAATGGTGCATCATGGTCGAATCAGAGACCTCCGATTGCAAGTTGGAAGTGTTTGTAATGACCATCTACGCAGAAAGGGCGAAAGACAATATTAAGTTTACTCATCGATTGAAATATGACATCGGTACTTTAAGTTGTATTGGGTTATATCTTATTGTTTTTGTTATAATATGTTATTTAACATGCGCGTATTTGGGGTGGGTGGGGCTTTGGGGCGCGAGCCCCCGGGGTAAAAGCAGGGGGCGGCCAAAACGAAGGGGCGGCGGAAGAAGAAGGGGCGGCAAAACGAAGGGCGGCGAAAGAAGAAGGGGCGGCAAAAAGAATTAGTAAAGAAAACAGGGGCGTAAAAACTTGAAAACGTATAACAAATTGTACTATACATCAAAATGTGTTGCTTTTAGGGCGCTAGCGCCTATAATCCTTTTTTTTACTTCACTTTTTCAAATCACCAAAAAAAATTGCGTTATCTGTTGACCTAGTGACGAAAAGTGTTTTTAGGGGGAAGTGTTAGCTTTCGTTTGATATAAAAAAAATTCTGATTGGATGAAGGGAACACTTGAGGTTTCGACAAAAAGCAATAAAAGAGGCCCATTTTTCAGCTAGAAGCTCCATAGCTCCACGTCATTTAAGGCGGGCTCACACTATGACGAATAGGGGTGAACGGCAAGCTACGTTAAGCTGCGAATTACAGTTTTGAATTTACCGTCAATCATCGTGTGTTGCCGTTAGTTGTCGCTGACGAATCCGCTAGCGACCGCAGACGGCCGAATTATCCGTCGCGTCCGTCGGCAAATTTTCAACATGTTGAAAATTTTGTGACATCACACAACACAGGGGCACTCACAATAGGCAATTGACCCGTACTGGTAGCGCTGTGTTGTAGTTATAGGAGATGAACTAGTTAGCGTCATATATCAAAAAGTATAAAAGCTATGATTTTAGTACTTTATCTATGTTTCGATTACTTATTCTTTTCAAAATAATAATTTTTTAACCCGGTACAAGCTTTAATACCGGTGGAACATACATTTGTATGAGAAAGGAAATCTACATCTTACTCAAACTCCCGTGTTAATCCAATGCACATTTTGCTTCACCGGGCCGCCCTGACTTGGTCGCATTTGCAAGAGGGGTACCACGAAACCGTAATAGGTACAAAAATATTAACATCAATATCAGTAATAGTCAAAAATATTACACATATCAATAATAATTTTAAAAAAATATAAATATCAATAATAATCAAAAAATAGTAAAATCAATATCAATAATAATCTAACCTATTAATATCTACATCAATAATAATCAAAAATATTAACATCAATATCAATTATTATAATCAAAGATATTAATATCAATATTAATAATAATAAAATATATATTACACATATCAATAATAATTATTTAAAAAAATAATATAAATATCAGTAATAATCAAAATATTAAAATCGATATCAATAATAATCCAAACTATTATATCAATATCAATAATAATCACAAATATTATCATCAATATCAATAATAATAAAAATATTAATATCAGTATCAACAATAGTCAAAAATATTAACATCAATATCAATAATAATAAAATATCAATATCAATAATAAGCAAAAATATTAACATCAATATCAATATTAATATCAATAATAATCAAAAATATTAATATTTTTGATTCAGAATGCAATTCGATATGTCTGATGTGCTCTAATGTCCCACAATAAATACTGTCCAAACGTTCATACCCCAGCCCTTAACGTCGCTTGCCGTTCACCCCTATTCGTCATAGTGTGACCGGGCCTTTAGCATCACAATATTGCATGAATTCAGAGATGTCACATTCTGTTCAAGTTTCCGCTGTTGCAACTGACTTCCGCTCTCTTAGTAGGCCTATAACTTATGACTGACTTTGCAATCACTTATTACACTAGGCCTACAATAATTACTCAACAGTATGCCGTGTACAAAGAACCGTACAATACACCTTTGAAAGCTATAAGTTTAGTGCTTATGATATTCCTAAATTTAAATTCAGGAGCAATTCACTATTCCATTAGTTGGTAAGTTACATTCACATTGATATGCTCGTATTTTTACGGGTTCATGTATAAATGGTGCAAAATGTAATGAAAACTTCAATGGTTATACTCACCAATGTGCAATGTATGCGTACAAAGTACATGAAGTATTGAGTGCGATATTTTGTGAATCACATATTGGAAATAAAAGCATGTAAATGTAATGTAATGATACCACTTTTAAATCGATGTCCAAACCAAAGTTTTGTGTGTAAAAATGAACTAATATTAATTATTTTTTTAATTATTGCTTTGATTTCCGTCTGAGTTTGTTTATTTCTTGCTGCCATCAATATCGTGTGTGAAAATAATCTAGATCAATTATTAAACTCTCAGGTGGTATACACGTGGGCTAGTTGATTAGATATATCTCGCATATATAAGCGAGCATATAACATATTCATGCATAAAACATATTCGTGCATAAACCCTACTAAACTTTACACCAAAAGTTTGATCATCATTATATATTTTCAGATGCATCCATTCGAAGAGTACAACTTGACAATCCGTGACATTTGAACTTAGAAGTTAGTTAGTAAGATTCAACAGTATTTTTACCAATTGCTGCATGTCATCAGACGTCATTAATCAATGCACTTTTCATGTAAGTGTCCAAAGAGTGGCTGCTAGTGCCTACAGTAAGTGTGGTGTCATTATCATGTTCATATGAGCTGAGACCCTTTAAAGAACATGTCAGCCGAAGAAGAACAGGTGACTACAAACACGTCATCATCAGGGACATCATGTACAAGAAAGAGTGAGACAATAAATAAACCACTGCTGTCTCGTGAAGAGGCCATAATCATTGAGCAGTTTTTGCATCGTCAGCGTGGTACAGCAGCAATGTTAGAAGTCTATAGTAGCTCATCTGTATCTGCAAAAGACGTCATATTTGTCGGCGTTTACAAGAGCTCCGGATCGATCCACGCTGAAGCACACATGTGCGGGGATAAGCAAAAAATAGAAGACCGGATTGCAGACCGGCTTCAGCAGTTAAAAGACACCAACACAAAAATAGTACGTTGGAGTGTTAATATATTTGTAAGCAATTCACCTTGCAACCTATGTGCATCGGGTATAAAAAGTTTTCGGGAAAGCCTTGAGGTCAACCTGAAGTGCCGATTTGACAGTTTCCACATACAGTTTGCATACTTGTGGCAGCCTGATGAAAAAAATGAACAGGGATTGTGGCAATTGCATATGAATACTAAAGGTATTACGATCAAGTTTTGGAATTGGATGGAATTTTACGATTCCTTTAGAAATCTATTGGAAATGAAATATTCACATCTAGACCTTTATAAGAATTTTATCATCGCCAACAATCGTCCACGAAGTGACGATGAAGTGATAGCGCATCTGATGACGTTGACAAAAGACTGGAGTATCAGGTTTGTGAAGGAACTCACGAACAAATCTAAGGAAGATTTCAATACCATGAGGAACTCGTGGTGGAATCCAGCACAGAAAAAGAGGTTTTCAGGTCCAGGTTATTGTCACAATCATTACTATTAGGCGTAGAAAGGTTTGATTATCTTTTATAACCTTCTTGGTAGAGCCTCTGTTTCAACACAGATTCCTAAAGCCACACTGTCAAGCTTTATGAAAAGTTACTATAATCAAATATACCGTATACAAATATATTGGGATTCAAGAACGTGATCCTGAAAGAGGAGCATGTTTGAATGTGGTTTGAATACATCAATAGGAAACATTTTCAGACCAAACTCTGTGCCGAATTCCATAAAATGCATGTAGCGTGGTCGTAAACCCTTAATCAGAATGGATTCAGAATTCTAGCCTCACCCCAAATCTTCCGCGATGGTGATGAAGCAATATCTGATGAATTATACCAGATCCAGGCCGGCTGATGTGTCAGGTCCGGCAAGGAGCTCACGAACAAAGCTGACCAATATACTACCGCAAAGCACTCATGGTGAAATCTAGGTCCTTGTTCATACCCTTACTATGAAACTATAGTTTTGCTACCCTTCATACCGACTATATTTCAAAAGCCGAAAACTAACCTTTGAAGCTCTAAAACGTACCCTAACCTAAAACGTGAGTGTGAACAAGCTTGACAACCTTTCCAGCCCGTTTATCACAGATGTGGCAGAGGCTATTAAAGGGCCAATCACTTTCATTATCAACCTTTCTCTTAGGTCTGGCATTGTTCCAACGCATGAAATTATAGACATGTTAGCATTCTCCCAGTTTCCAAAATTTTAGAAAAGGCTATCTTTTTTCAGTTGAACAAATTCCTGGTTGGAAATAAACTCCTTTATGAATTCGAATCTGGCTTCAGAGGATCATACTCAACTGACACTTGCCTCATTCACCTTCAAGATCATATCAGGAAGAAAACTGCTGCTGGCTTCTATACTGGGGTGGTTTTATTAGATATCAAGAAGGCATTTGACAATGTTGACCATAAAATCCTGTGTAACAAACTGTCTGCCATGGGAGTTAAGTCCACAGCCTGGTTTGAGTCTTTTTTTTTTTTATCGTAAACAAATTGTTCAAATTGATGGGTTGAGTCGGATCCTCTTGTCATAACATGCTGAGTTCCCCAAGATTATTATATCTATGATTAGATATATTATTCCTATACTATGTTAATGGCATGTCCACTTCTATTAATTGCATTATGTTGCAGTATGCTGATGATTTTGCTTTGATATATTCCGACAAATATCCAGAGAGAATCAGTCATGTTCTTCGTGATAATTTGGAGAGCTGCAACAAATGGCTTATAGAAAATAATCTCTCTACACACAGGCAAAACTAAACTGATTCTCTTTGGAACGAAGCGCAAGGTCAATAATGTTTCCGATGTTTCCTTAGCAATGGTCAAATAATTAAGTCTAAGCATACTGTTGTTTTGAAATTTGAATAACAGACAAGCACATTTCTAAATCGAAAAGTGAAGAAAATGGTCTGCGCAGCTCTTATATTGTGCCTGTTTCACTATTCTATTTCCTCCTGGTATTGTGCCATTTGTATCAGATTCCAGCGGGCTCAGAACCAAGTTATCAGATTTATTCTGGGCAAAGATCACATGTATCATATTAACAAAGCTGACTTTCAGAATTTAGGCATTTCAAATATCAGGACAAGAGCTGAGCAGCTCCGTTTGAACCATGTTTTTAATATTTTTCATGATGTTTTTCCCAAGCTACATAAAAGAAAACTTTGTCAAATTATCTGTTCTTGATCGTTATAACACTTGGGGTAGCAATTTTAACTATTAAGTTCCAAAAATTAAAACAGCAGATTCTGCTTCCTTTTTTTACAATGCAATTCATAATTTGAACAAACTTCCTGATGATATAAAATTGTGCAATACAAAATCAATGTTTAAAAATGATATCAAAATTAACCTTTTAGACCACATGGATATATAGTTTTTAATCATTATTATCATAATCTAGGTGTTTCATGTTTTAATTTCATTGTTTATTGTGTATTTGTAAGGTCACCGTTGGAAATTAGTCTTTGACTTTAAGGGACATCCTTGGCATATTATCATGTCAATATTTTATATGTTTTCAATTTGTATTTGATAAAAAAATTGTATATTCTGTGCAATATTTTATTGACTGTATGATGATATGCTGAATAAATTCAAATCAAATCAAATCAAACAATTATGTCAAGCTAAGGGGCCGGTCGGTCCTAATTAGTAAGGACTGGTAGCTCCTGACAAGTATAATTAGAGAAGATTTTTCAGACACAAAATCTTGCCGAATAGCGAGACAAGATCAAAGCTTCCCTCTTATGCATAATTATAGAAGGCTAGGAAAAGATCAAAGCAGGTGGAGCACAGCGTCAACACCATGTAAATAATGATTTTAGTACAGGCGGGAAACTAACCAATTAAAATACGCCCTGTATCGAATCACGTGTATCAGCTATCACACCACTAATCGCCATTTACAAAATAGAGTTGCCTTTCCAAGTCGCTCCTAATCAATGATAACTACCCTATTGTTAGTAACGACCTGAAAATAAAAATCCTATTGTTGAGGGGAACAATAAAATAAGCAGTGTCTCACTGTCTCTATAGATTTCCTGAACGAGTAGACCACATGGTTGCAATGAGATGATTTGAAGTGACCGCTCGCGCTCTTATCCTTTCTAGGTGGGCTAAGGTAATTGGTCAGCCGAGTTGTGCATGGTGTAGAGTGGTGTATCTGCTATTTGATATTCAGACGATAGATCTTTGAATACCGGGGTAGAAAATGATGAATATCTCCCGTTATTTTCTGGTTTCTATAAAAATCAATTGTAAGGCTTGCACTTGAATATATGTGTTGAAAGAACATGATAATCTTCAGTCTGCATATTGCAAACCAAGCCTGCGTATTGAAATCAAAAACTGACAAAAATTCGGATTTTATATACCATTTTCATGTAAGTGTCCAAAAGTGGCTGCTGGTGCCAACAGTAAATGGTGTCATTATCATGTTTATATAAGCGGAGACCCTTTAAGAGAACATATCAGCCGAAGAAGAACAGGTGAATAAAAACACGTCATCATCAGGAACATGTGCGAGAAAGAGTAAGACGACTCCATTGACAAATAAACCATTGCTGTCTCGTGAAAAGGTTATAAGCATTAAGCAGTTTTTGCATCGCCAGCGTGGTACAGCAGCAATGTTAGAAGTCAATTGTAGCTCATTTGTATCTGCAAAAGACTGATCTATCTCGAAAAAACACGCATTTCTAGAAAATCGCAATTAAAAATCTTCGTATTAAGTTTACCTTTCTATAATTTAATTAGACTATGGATTTTTATGAAAGTGGTTTTAAATTAAAACATATACTTAACAGATTTATTTAAGTGGAATCTTTAATTATATTTACGTATGTAATATTGCTTAAAACTACACTTAAGTTGTAGTTCTGTATGTGAAATCGTTAATTTCCCGATATCGTATTGAAAGTGCATTACATACTGGTCTATCTCGAGATAGACCAGTATGTGATGCGTCTAAAGTCACGTCTTTGTCATGATTGTTCGCGAAATCGAGATAGCCCCCAAGATAGACCAGTATGAAACGCACTTTAAAAGCAAACAGCCGTGTTCAGACGCATGGGTTTACACCCGGCGGAAGGTCGGAGGATGGTCGTGGTAAGCACTAGTCGGCGGAAGGTCGTGGGAAATGTCGGAGTAGTGCCAGTGTGAACGCTAGTCGTGATAAGCTCCTCCGACCTTCCCACGACCGATTTACTCCTGACTTTTGTCAGGAGTAACGCGTAAACACGACCTGGTGGGTCGGAGTAGCTGCCCGTGTGAACAAGTATAACACGACCAGTCGGAGTAAGGTGAATTTTCACAATGAGCTGTTGACTTTTTGTTTGCTTTTTGGGAAAGATCACCATTATAAAGATGCAAATAGTGCTCGATGCGATGTTCATCAATGCACTATTTCATACCGTTTTCATCATTCTATTTGTCTGATGCATGGGGTAGGCGCGTGGAGAAATTAGTAGTAAAATGTCGAAAAAAAGTTCTAAAAAGCAGAAGAACATATTGCGGCTGGCAAAAAAAAGTAAAACACTGTCAGCAGCAATTTGTTTTGATCAATAAATAAACAAATTTCGTTTGGCCGTTTCGTTGATACAATCATAGAACTCGTGCCACTTGTTGAAAGCAACGGCATGTATGCAGCACTGCCACTTTACTTCCAGAAGTTACTCCGAATATTCAATGGTCCCCTGCGATGGTCATGTTAAATTTGTCTGGGAGCCCGTGGTAAAGTAGTCGGAGTAAGCGTGTGTGAACGCGTACGTGTGAAATTAAGTAAATTCTTTGGAATGCCGGTGTAAATTTACGCCAACTAGACTGAACATGGCTTATTACGTGAGTGAAATCAAACACCGTGTCCTCGGCGCTACTCCCATGTAACCGAAGGTCGTAAAAATTAATCCGATAACAATAGAGGGTATTCATTACTACATCATTGAAATGAAATGATATCACACTGATCGTTATGTTATGTCAGTGAGGCCCACATACAATGTTCAACACAAAGTGAACGATGTTATAACTTGGAGTAGGGATAACCATCAAAATTTCATGTTGCCCCAATTGCTACAAAAGATTATTTTCTGGATAGAACTCATCAATAGAAGTATTTTGGTGGTTAAATGGTCAAAATCGGTCAAACACTTTTCGAATTATGAATTTTCAAAGTTTCCCATTCTGACCGGTCATTGGAACGAAATAAAATGACAAGGTCCAAAAATAGCAATTGGGAGCAAAGTTGGCATAAGCATATATTTACCTTTATATATTTCTTTATTTTAACATATATGCAAACATGAAACAAGCATATTGTGAAAGTATCAAAGGGGTTTCTTATGAAATGGCACTTTACTAGTCACTGGCATAAATTTTTTTCAAACCAAGGCATTGAAATCATGCATTTAGAGAACATTTGCCAAACATCATCCAAGATGGCCGATATGGCACAAAATCAAAATTGCATTATGTCCAGGTGAACTTTTTTTTTTCACAACCAAAAATTTCAATGTTATTGGGTTTAATATGACCAATTAGTAGGTGTATGCAAACAAAATCTTAAGTGTGATTGAAGGTCATTGACTCATTCACAACAATAGAGGTTATCCACTTCACTCATCATGCTCATGTGTGACTTCTAACAAAAGGTGCTGGCTCCCGTAGTATTCCTCATTCAAAAGAATTCAATGCATGACCTCGGAGTTACCTGCATGACTTTCGCGGGCTATTTTGAAACAGTTATGGTTGCACATTCAGGTACTTCTTTTGAAAGTTCTAAACAAGGTATAGCCAGCAGCAAGTTGTAGATGGTATAGGCCTAAATATAAGAAAACGTTTAGGGTTGAAATCAGGTGAAAAATACATCGAATGAGCACGAAACTTCACATTTATGTTCAGAAAGGTGTCTTCTTAGCATGATTCGAAAGGAGTATGGAAATTCTAAAGGGAAGCTGGTGATTTAATTTGTAACTCGAGATCTACTTGTTCAATATTTTAACCTTTTTACAGAGGGCATGATAGAGGTATTACTTGCAACTCTGCCAAATTTCAGCTCAGTAGGCCACGTTTTTCACCTGAAATTATTGACATGAATATTTTGTGCCATTCTTGAGCAGTGCTGAACTCAGCCACTGGCAATTAAGCGCACTGTGGCGATGGACCAATTTTGACTCGCACTTACAGGAAAATGAAATAAGTTATGTTGCTGTAATTTGCAAGATAGTTACAAAATATAATTGGCATTAACTTCCCCAATTTGTACAGAAAAATATTGAAAAATAAAAGAATGAGATCAATTTAGAAATGTCTGTGCAAGCAGTGCACAGTTGAGCTCCCTGCATGTATGGGAGTGTTCTAATCAAGTTGATGGTTCATTGGTCATCCCTACTTGGAGGGCTAACAAACCAACACCGCCAAATTCGACTGACGTGTGTACAACGTGGGAAGCTATGAGGAAATTGAACTCTCGTTGTCTGATCATGCATGTGTTTATGGTTCGGATAGCGGTTACTTAGCAGCTCTCGTTCCGCTTGGGTTTATTGAATACACTCTATATAATATATAGTCATTAATATGTCGTTTTCAGTCCCTGGCTGAACTATTGGGTTCAGCTATTAATTTTTTTAATAATTCTCTTACCCCATGCAGCTGATTGGGGTGGTTACGGGTCGTTAACCCCACTAACCGCTACAAAGAACTGCTAACCGCGAAATATGGATATCCAACTAGTTTGCCCCTCGAAGCTTCAAAAAACTACTCATCGCGAAATATGGATATCCAACTAGTCCCGCAGGGCTACAAAGAACCATTAACCGCGAAATATGGATATCCAACCAGTTCGCCTCGCACGGCTACAAAGAACCACTTACCGCGCAATATTTTTTTACCTCAAAAAAAGAATTAATATCTACCAAAAAACGTTTCAAAACGTAAAAAGGGGCCATCTTTCCTGTGTGGCTTTTCACCCTTTTTAAAACTTGGTCCCATTTATGAAAGTTTCTAAAGACCCATACGAAGTCATCTTTAGGCTACTTGTTTGTTTTCTTAGTTGTCAGTGTTCATTTTGTAGAGTAAATGAATTAATGTTCGTGCGTGATTGAAGTTTTTCCGTAAAGACGTTATAATGTATTTTGACTTAAGCAAAAGTAGCAAATACTCACTTTGTTAAATTCTTCATCGTCTTGTGCGATTCTGCGCCTTATGTACAGATGTAGGGCCTATGTAGCAGGTTGACAGACAGTCAATTTGTTAAGTATATATAATACTCTTCTACTCTTTATGAACACGCAATATAATAAAACATAAACCTTCAAATGTTTTTGATAATACATAGCCTACGTCATATTACACCGCTTTCGAACAGTCTTAAACCTAATTGTTGCATGTAGAAATTAGGACTCGTTCTTCATGTTATTACTGCTTTACTGAATGGGACCAAGTTTAAAAAGGGTGAAAAGCCACACAGGAAAGATTTTTAAACTTTGGCCCCTTTTTACGTTTTGAAACGTTTTTTTGGTAGATACTATTAGGCGAAGAAAGGTTTGATTGTCCTTCATCATGTTCATAACCTTTCTTACTAGAGCCTCTGTTTATTTAAACCATAGACCATTTAAAACATGGTCTATGTTTAAACTCAACTCACATTCCTTCAGCCTCATTGTCAAACTTTATGACAAGTTACCATAAGAACCCCACCAAGCAATGCAGCCTCCTTTACTTGAAGTATGCAAAATTTGATTTGAAATGTCAATAAAAAGTATATGTTTCTTCACTTATTTATTATAATAACGCTAACCGGCAACAGCTAAATGCTTCAGATATATTTCATTATGACTGTGCATTTAATTTAAATGTGTTTTGTTCTTGTTCCCTGTTTATACACATGAGTTTTTAAATGTTGTATTTGTCTGAAATGTGAAAATCATGTGTGAATAAATGAATTGAATGAATGTGGAATGTGACCTTGATTTTGACGTCACTCTCGTTATTGCATGAAATACGTTGGTGCAATAATCATATTATATTCGATTTTTTTTACTATTATTTGATTTGGGAAATGTAAATAAAAATCGATGTGGCCGGCGAAGTTCTAAATTTACAGTGAGTTTGTTCATGCTGTTCTGTATACAGAGGCCCGGGACTGAGGCTGAAGTATTGATAATTGAAAATGTAAAAATAAAAGACCATGAACTGTTTCAGCACACACAGTTTCAGCAGAATGATTTACTTCGCACATGTAATATTACATTTCTAACGATTTTATTGCATGCTTTATACCTATCACCTATTGACATCTACTGAATGATTATTAATTGTGCATTTCCATGTAGCGCGTATTGGAAAAATTTATGAACTATCGATATCTGCCAAATATACATAGACCCAATCATTTACAGGAGGAGTATTTTACCCATGGAAACAATAGTGTCGACCAATAGAGAAATACTTGTCAAGAAAATACAATGGCGTCTGCACAGAGTACCACAACAACATTAGCAGACGTTGACCATGAAGGACAACGACATGTGGCAACAAATGCTTCGCAATCGACAGCACGTCGCAGTGAAGGTGAGGAAAAAAGAGCAGACACTACATGTAAGCCAATATTTCCTCTCAATCGTGATGAAGCTCTTCATATCGAGCATTTTTTACATCACCAGCATGGGACATCAGCAATGATAGAAGTCTACTGTAGAACATCTAAGTCTTCAAAGCAAGTCCTCTTTGTCAACTTGTACAAGAACTCTCAGTACACTCCAACTGGAGCAAACCACGCTGAAGCGCATATGTGCCGGGACAAGACGTCTATAATAGATAAAGCTTATAGCAGGTTACAGCGAGTTTTAGGAATCAATACAAATATCTTACATTTGGGTGTCAATATATATCTCAGCAATTCACCTTGCAACCAATGTGCATCAGATATTACGGATCTTAGGGATGCTCTTCAGGCCGAACTCTGTCGATCCACGGGATGCCGATTTTATTGCTTTTTACAGTTAGCGTACTTGTGGAAGATCGATGAGAATGACATGGGATTGTTAGGATTACACATGAATCCTGGCATCATGATTTTGGGTTTGAATTGGATGGAAGTCTATGTCGCTTTTAGAAAGTGGATGGAATTGAAACATTCAAACTCAGACATTTATAAGAATTCTATCCTCGCCACAAATCGTCCACAAAATAATGATGAAGTGATATCGTGTCTGATGAATTTGACAAAAGATTGGAGTGCTAGGTTGGTGAAAGAGCGCACGGAAAAGGCTAAGATTTATCTTACCGCCATAAAGCGCTCAGGGGAAACAGTATTCTTATCAAATGATAACTGTTAGAAAAGCAAACCCTTTAATAGACTATCATTCAGAAAATGGGGCTTAAAACTATAAAACTGGCTCTGTCAAAAATAATACTTCGGAGATTCATGTCCAAGTTCACGAAAGCTGCATGGGCTACAAGTTTGTGGACGTGGAGGAATGACAGACGTGGAGGAAGAGCTATGTAAAAGAATATACATAGATTAGTCGCATTGATCTTGGGTCCTACTCCAGTGTCATAGCCAATGAGTTGCCCCAAAAATCATAAACCGATGGTACATTATAGGTAGTCGGTAACTACGGTCCCTGAGGCCCTGCATGTGTATCAACAGTCCAGGAGAATAACCATACAAACAAAATTGGCCAAAATCTGCGATGCGCTCCCGGGGGGGGCACTTGTATTTCAAGGTGGACACCATGCTCGTGTAAAAAAACAAGTAAAAAGGGTTGTTTTTCAGCATTGGGCAAGTACAGCGCTGTACCTGTTTAGGGTGTCAAAAACGCCAAAAATCAGGAAAAAGGGTATACTTTTCCAAGCAAAATACTTGCTTAGGCCTTTTTAGGGTAACAAAGTTTAATGGCAAAATAAAAAAGGGTGAAATAGGCTGTTTGGCTTCTATCAGAACAAATCGTAGGGTAAAACATTAAGAAACATCAAACTACTTATATTAAACAAGAACCTGTACATGAATTTTTACTTTCTTAGTGTTTAAAAATGGCAGAATACTTGTTTAGGGTATGTTTTGCACGCGCTGAGTAATACTCGTTTAGGGTATGTTTCGAGAGTCCATACATGAGCATGGTGTCCATCACGTAATGTAAGCCCCCCCGGATGCGCTTCTTCCATTTCTTTAACCACATTTTGGCGCATTGAAACATTAATTTTGCAACATTTCGGCGCGCACTTGTTCAGGTTAAGCTTCTTCTTCTCCTTCTCCTTCTCCTTCTCCTTCTCTTTCCTTTATTTCTTCCTTCTTTCTTTCTGTCAACATCGCATCGCATTATTTGCTCTAGCTCCTTCATTATTTGACCGATTGTGACCAAACTTTTAACTTGATCACAAGCTTCACTCCCCGACCTTGGATTGAATTCTACGCTGCCTTTAGAAAGTGGATATGCACACTCACACGTTTACAAGAATTCTATCCTCGCCACAAATCGTCTACAAAATAATGATGGAAGTCATATCGTGTCTGATGAATTTGACAAAAGATTTGAGTGTTAGATCTGTGAAAGATCGCACTGAAAAGGCTGAAAGACATCTTACTTCTATGAAGTATTTGTGGTATAGGCCTACAGCTCCTAATGCAGCCTATCGTCATTACTATTATTAGGAGGATGTTTCATCATGCAGTTATTGTTAGCTACATGTATGCACACAGCACAGGGGCACTCACAATAGGCAATTGACCCCTACTGGTAGCGCTGTGTTGTAGATATAGGAGATGAACTAGTTAGCGTCATATATAAAAAGGATAAAAGCTATGATTTTAGTACTTGCACTATGTTTCAATTACTTATTCTTTTCAAAATATCTGAATTGTCAACCCGGTACAAGCTTTAATAACGAGGGACCATACATTTGTATGAGAAAGAAATATACCATCTATACTGCGCCAATAAAGTATCCTTACACTTGGAAAATTAATCACAATTTCAAAACTGAACAACATTGGGGAAAATTTGTTTTTTAATAGATGCCCTATCTAATCCTGCACATTATGACACCACATTGATTCCAATGTGACCTCAAGAAGTCAAGTTACAATCAATTGAATAGACGAAGGTCCAGTTTTAAAAGGGACAAACTGGCCTATATAAGGCGCAAAATGATTCCAACAAGCACAACAAAGAGACAACACAGTTTCTTCAATGAAGCGTTATTTAAAGCAGTTTTTATTCCAGGTTTTACTTCTCTGTACTTTTAATAACTTTCATTTTATTTGTCAGTTCTTTTGTTTCAGTTTTCTTTTGTCCCTTTTGTTTTAAATTAAAGCCAAACGCATAAACTAGCCATTCATCACTCTCAAACCAGATGTCTAGTCTGTGGAGTTTTGAATAGGCCAGTTTGTCACTTTTAAAACCTCACTGAAGTCACATTGTATTCAATGTGGTGTCATAATGTGCATTAGATAGTGCATCTATTAAAAAAACAAATTTACCCCAATATTGTTCAGTTTTGAAATTGTGATTATTTTTTTTTTTCAAATGTAAGGATACTTTTATTGGCGCAGTATATATCCAAACTCCCGTGTTATTCCAATGCACATTTTGCTTCACCGGACCGCCCTGGCTTGGTCGCATTTGCAAGAGGGGTGTCACGAAACCGTATTACAATAGGTACAAATTTAGTACTTTCTGTCAATCAAGTATGGTTTATTCTCTACATGTCAATTTTTAAATCATTAGCATAGTCCTTATAATAATGGGGACCGCCTTGATGAGTAAATGACAGCAAACCAGTGAAAAATGCCCCAAAACTCAGTCAGTGGAACATGTCAATAGCGTCATTATCGATTGGATTAGTCAACCGTAGCGGACAATTCGATCGCTCGTTGGATTAATATTATCAAGTGGTAATAAATTTGCATTGGACAATCGATTACTAAAATGGTTTAGTACTGCATATCTCGGTTTAATCTTCACTAAGCGGGTTTATGATTGGAAAGATCACGGTGAATTTGCCGTGGACATAACTGCATCTTGTACCCTCAATTTGATGCCAAAAACGCTTCATGTCCAAACTCCAGTCTTTATGGAAAGTGTTAGGAAATGATAGAATGTTCAACAGACATGACAAACTGTCTCGCCTGACGTTTTTGTAATGGGATGGTCGATATACCTAAATGCTATGTTGACTAGTTTCTGATGGAGGAAAATGATATTTATTTATGTAGCGACAGAAACAATGTACAGGTAAAAAATAAAAAGGTTACAAGAACTCATTCACGCTATTGATTCTAATGTTGTGAGAGGATTCCCGGTCACTGGAAAGAGTACTTTGAAATCCTCTTGAATGTTTCCGAATTGTGTTTATTCGCAATTACCTCTTTGTGATTTTTTTCCTTGTTTTACCAAAAAGTAAATAAATCGCTTGTTTTAATTATTTATAGAGAAATGTTGCATAGGGTATGAGTGGTGATGGGTCGATGAGTGATGAGTGATGAGTGAATGAGCATGATTAGTGAGAGAGGGGAAGAAGTGAGTCAAGTTAGCTCAATCGATAAGGCGTTCGACTATGATGCGAGAGGTTGTGGGTTCGAACCCTGGTGGTGCCTAGTACGCTCTCGTGGACAAATTGAGTTAGCTTGAAATTCCCCTGGACAAGGAACTTACTGCTAATTGTCTCGTTGCAGTACGAAACTCGGGGAGCTGATCCTGATTGCGAAGTTTATTTGTGGAATGTCTAGGGTGTGCGCTCTTGAAGCAGCAAAGTCCCTGAATTGTTGTTAAATGGTGTATGGAATGATGTGGGCCATAGTGGTCAGCGACAACCTGTAAAGTGTGCTGATGCTTGTGGATCAACGTCTAGGCGTTGTGCCTGTGCGTAGCGAACTATAAATCACTGCGCTTGCGCTTGAGTGAGTAGGGTGAGTAGGGTGGGTGAGTGAGTGAGTGAGTAGGGTGATTGAGTGAGTGAGTAGGGTGAGTGAGTAGGGTGAGTGAGTGAGTGGGTGAGTGAGTAGGGTGAGTGAGTAGGGTGAGTGTGTAGGGTGAGTGAGTGAGTGAGTAGGGTGAGTGAGTGAGTGAGTGAGTGAGTAGGGGTGAGTGAGTGAGTGAGTGAGTAGGGTGAGTGAGTGAGTAGGGTGAGTGAGTGAGTGAGTAGGGTGAGTGAGTGAGTGAGTAGGGTGAGTGAGTGAGTGAGTGAGTGAGTGAGTGAGTGACATGACTAAATGATGACTAGGTATATGTTCACAATACCTTGTGTGATTTGCTCTGCATTAAAGTGCCAATCAGAAATATCCGCTTGTAAACGAGACACTTCGATGTTCGCTGAGACGATTTGTTCAATTGCTAATTCAAATTTTGCTGATGATACACCACCTGTTTGAAACAATAAAAATAAATAATAGTCACTACTTATTATCAAGACGTGTTGAAAAGGCACCAGAATTTGCCGAAACGTACACAAGTAAGTGAGTAAGTGCAGTTACTGGGATTAGATCAAACAAGAAGCTTATTGAAGTAAAAACAAATCAATGCGAAGGTAAATATTGTATACTGTATAAAGGTTGATAAGATCGGAAACGTGCACTTCGAATTTTCAGTGAGCACTTGTGCACTTTTGTCTTTCGCAGTGTATCAGTTTATATTCTCAGTGTTTGAGTGGAAACACCGCTAGATCATGCTCCATTCCGACTCGCCTTAATCCATCCATGCAGTCCATTTTCAAAACTGAAAAAAAAAGTTGTTCAAAAAGATCTGCTTTTTGTGTTTTTTAAGAGTAAATATATCACTACATTCGGATGTAAAAGATTGCCAACACCACTTTACCGCGGCTATACTTGGTACCAAATGGGCTGGTTAGTGCTAAATCCAAGGTCATAAAAAGCAAATGAAAGATCACTTGAGTAAAATGTAAAACCGATTTCACCATTTTATAGAAGTTTTAAAGATGTGTAAATGAGTGAGTAACGTAGGTCACAGTAACGTAGTTCACGTCTTTGAATGTTTTGATGTGATTTGCAAAAGTTATAGAACGTTATGTCTGTTAATTCCAAAATAAATGGAATGGGGTTCGATCACTGGTAGCTATCACATAGGAAGCACGTGTTATACAAAGGTATATACTATAGAATCCTGGTAATTTATTGATTAGAATTTTTTAGTGATTAAAACGTCTTTGTGTACTTCCCCCAAAACGCTGTGAGCTCCGTTACCCCTTTTTAACACACAAGTTATTTGTAAAACAGAAGTATCAATGTAGTTTGCGGTGTTTGAAAGGAAGGAAACACGGTTTTTAAAAATCAGAGTAAAAATGATGTTGTAGCATTTTTGGCATAGAAAATGTTTTGAACATTGTAATTTTGACCCCCCTTGACCGACCATGTTAAGACTGGTGAGCTGCGTTTGGCACCGTATTTTATAAAATGGGCGATTTACCTTTGTCGTTTTGTTGCTTTTGGATAAATTTGCGAGAATCAAACGCCCGGTCAAAATGTGTTGGCCTATTTTCAAAATACAATTGGACCATGGGCTATATATTTAAGCCCGGTGTCTACCCTAGATTCACTTGTTCTTGTCCTAAATTCATTTCACGGTGAATAAATGGATTCGTCGATGTTCTAGGAGTGAAACAAAGAAGCTTTAGAATGGACCTTTTCAAGTCGTGTGTTCTGAAAACTGAAAACTTGAATTGACCCAATGTAAGCTGAAAACAATTAACAAGTAAAAAGGATCAGATTCAGCAATGTACTCTTCTCTACGAAAATGGAATATCAAAAAATTAACATCCAACATACCTCCGTAGTAAGCATCGTATAATGTAGATGGAGTAAGCGGATCTAAATTGACGAAGTCTCCTGGATTCACAGGTGGTCTTCCATTTAACGGCGTGTTCTCAAAATACTTCGCGACACTCAGAAGAATACCTCTTTCCGTGATGTCTGTCAATGTGTAGTCTTCGTCGTTAAGGTATGGTGGTGATCCGATATGGTTTGGTAGGAAGCCATTTGATGAAGGTATTAAGAAGAGTAGGCCTACTATTATAGTTGTCCATACGTACGATGAAAGTATGTACACTTGACGAATTGCAGTCATTTTAAGTTTTTATCAGTTTTTCTTAGTACGAGATAGTCTAGACAACCATTCGACAGAACAGATGAAGGTGAGCATTAACGAGCAATGATATATTAATTACACCGTATCTGTGAAATCGTGAACAGCTCTAAATATTTGTTGAAATGCGAAGTTCAAATTTTCGTCGCAAGCGCCGCGACAATTTAGTTTTATCCAATTCCAAAGTTCGTATTTTCTGGTGTATAAATGTACTGTGATGACTGTGACGCTTGACAAATTGATAAAGTGTAGCGATTGCAATGTTAAATAAGCATTTATTTTATTACAGTAGTTAAAATGATGACGCCATATTCACTACTGTTTATACACCGACAATTATCGTCATATCTAAAAACACACGAAACTATTTGACCGTCTTAATGATAAGACCACCATTACCGTTATATCCTGGTTGTTATGAAGATATCAGGACAGGGCCGAGCATTCCTTGGAAACCATGGTTGGCTTCTGAGATAATGACGGTTTAGCATCATGCCAAATAAAAAGTTGGTAGGCCTACATGTTTTTTTAGACAATGCTATAACGTATTAAATCTTTGTGTTAACTTGCCTGTTTTTCTCAATTGACATGTATCATACATTTTACTAACGTAAGTGACAGGAATACTAGCCCTAAGTATTTTCTTAGAACCTATTCAAGATGGGACTATTTAGTTGTCATCAACAACATATCTTTATACATGACCTGTGTACATACATTGTACATTAAAACTAACAAAAAATAAGCAACGTGAATTATCCTTATCAAACAGTTCCGCGTTTCGCGTTCAAGGTGGTGTTAGCATGGTTATGCTAAACTTCTACCAAGAAGTAATGACCCCCCCCACCCTTATGAGGTAATAACTCAAAATCTATGCATCAAAATTTAAAATTGAAATAGCAAAAGGAAACCCAGTTCTGTTTGGCAAATTTTGATGCCTCATTTGTCTTAATATCCCAAAATTTGTCGCCATGGTGACCCTTTGAATGAAAAAGATCCCCTGTTCAAAAGTTGCACCTACACCCATTGAAAATGTTGTTTTTGTTACCAGAGTGCCTAGTCGTCACTGGTCATCCTTGACCATAAACTGACTTGAGTAGCTTTTCAGTGCAACCTTTGAAAATGCATCTTTTTCATTTAACACGTTTAAGGGGTCACACGTTTAATGGCTACAAAGCTATCCAGACAAATGAGGTATCAAAATTTGCAGAATTAACCTCGGTTTGTTTTTGCTATTTCAGTTTTTAAATTTCATGCATAGATTTTGAGTTTTATTTTTTGGTAGGCATTCGGACTGCATTATGGTTCCAAAGTGTATTTAAAACAAAATATTTTATTTTTTTTTGAAAGCAAAATGGACAAGAGGAATTTTTGCTGCGAACTTTCAGTAGTCTTTGAATTTCAAGTTACACTATTAAAATAACACGCAAAAAAATGAATACTGCATTATAGTTTCAAATAGTCTCCGGTTCTGCATGATAATCCAAGGTATGCTTAGTATTGCTTACCCACTACTCGACCACACTACCATCCTATATAAGACGGGCTATTATTATTTGCACATAATGGCAAATTGTACTTTACAAAAGGACTTCAAATCATTGTCACTTCATTATTTTATCATCATTTTATTATAAAAAGTTAAATGGCAATGCAAATTGTTATTTCACATTTTATCAAAACACAATAATAACTGAATACATTATGACAAATACTGATACACATCAGACGAATAATAATTTAAATAAATACTTTTAACAACAAGGTTCCTCACATCCGACAATACATTATTCCAGGGGTCTAAGGGGCACACCCACTTTGGAGGTGACGCTCTCACCGAATACCAACAATCGTGCTCTCACCCAATGACCCATATCATATGTTTTTATATTTTGCTCTGACCGAATGGCCCGACTACCAGCCCTACACCTATATCCATTTCATACTGAATCCCCCCTTCCCGGGGTCCGGGGGTAGGTCCTACTTCTTAACTTCTGTCAGCTATATTAATCTCATATCCATCATATATCCATATTGAACCTTATGTTTTATAAATCTCAACATTGAAACTCTTGCCTGCTGGTCAAAAACTAAACAAATCCCTGGTATAGTGCATGATGGGATGTAGAGAAAAGTGGTCTATATGCAGTTGGACTATTCCACTTGAAATCCCCACACCCCCTATGAAAGACATGAACTTAATCTCCCACAGGGAGTATGTATTTCAAATTGAGTGACCTGAATGAGTGATTCCATTTGAGATATACACTCCTTGTGTAGATTCATATCATATCATGTCTTCCATAGGGGGTATATCGATTTCAACGGGAATACCCCATTAGGGACCTAAATGTGAGGGATCCAACTTTATTACATTTTTAAGAGTGGTCTTAACCCTGGAATTATGGAAACCTTTGGGCCTCATAACTCCTTTGGTCTATGCTTAAGTATATAAAAGTATACATATTTGAAATGGCAAAGACTGGATGAAATCATATTTGAGGTCAAATTTGGGCAAAAAATTCTCATTTTTGGAGACCCCCCCCCCCAAAATATTTGAAATTTGGGACGAAAATCAGGCTTGTGATTTGTTGGTGCAAATTTCTCAAAGTTGGTCAATATTAAAAAATAAACAAACTGGTCCTAGATATTTTTATCTAGTTTTTAAAAATTAATACAATTAATACAACATCCTCCCCCCCCCCATTTCACTCATCTCCATAGGGCCCATGTCCCACGCTAGTTTTTGACAATTTTTTCAGCTACGAGGGGGTACCCACTTACGCTCACCCAGAATGCCCATTAGAGTTGTATTTGCCACAAAATTGAGCACAAGTGAAGCAAGGTGGACAACTTTCATGATCAGCCCCCTTTCAAGAACTTGGGATTTGCCCTTGCTACCTCCACTTTTCATAGTTTGCAAGCCCCTTTTATCAAGTTATTTGCCACCAAAACAGTCCACACTTTTAATTTCTTGCAAGCTGCCCCACCCCCTTTTCATTAGTACACTGGTGAAATAGGTGAAAAAGAATTTCTCATGATGAACCCATTAGGCAGAAAGATACACTCCTTTTGGGTACTTTGTTTTAATAAAGCTAACCTCAGTGGCAGCACCAGAAAAAAGAAAAAAAAAACAGGGGAGGGTGCAGAGTGAAATTCAGAGGGTTGGAAAATCAACCAATTTTCTGCAAACTTACTGAAAAAAGTGGAAATGTTTGTTATTTTGGGTTTTTACTGGGGGAAAGAGTTTTGACTGGGGGAATTGCCACCATGTTCCACCCCACCTCCATCACACCCCTTGTTTCTGCCATTAGGTAAGTTGCTTTCTCTCTCACACAATTGCAGTGCTAATGTGAAACATAACAAATGAAAAATATTGTAGAAGATATTTTATTTCACAGAAATATTGCACTTGTAATATCCACCCCTGCTACGCCACTGTCCAATTTTGAGCAATTGGGTGCATTCTTTGAATAGTGTGGAAAAATGTTTTTTTTGGTCAGCAATATTTAGCAGCTGGTCAGGTCATGCAAAAACAAAGTTGTTACACCATTATGTATGACCTCTGTTTTTTCAAGGTGATAGAATAATATTATTTTGCTCAAAAAACATTCTGAGTTGCACATCATAAAATGTTATAATCATAAGCTTCTTCAATTTCCTCATCAGTTTTTTCTTCTACGTTAAGATTCTTCCACCATGGCTGTCGTAGCATGATTAGTTCTTCTTTATGATTGGCTAAAGCTTTGGCTGCTACTGGTGCGGAATGACTAGTGAATTTATAGATGTCTCTGTCACTGGCATCGGAAATTTTGGGAGCATCTGAAAAAAATATACAATAATTATGTGAAAGGTGAAACCAAAATCCAAGTATATGAATGCTCCTCAGTACATCAATAATTGTCTTATGGTGAGGAACCCACACCCTGATTTTAATACTATTTGATCTTGAACATTCTGGATCTCTTGATCCTGATGATACAAAAGATCTTTTGGAGACAGGGCCTTTTCAGTGGCTGCTGCCAGACAATAGGCTATTCCAGTTGAAATCCATACACCCCTATGGAAGACATGACCTTAATCTCCAACACAGGGGGTGTGAATTTCAAATGAATGTGGCCATCACAGATGTAAATACTGAATGTTTGTTGAAATCACAGAAAATATCACCACATTTGCTAGGCCCACTTTTTATGAGACATCCTGGTGTTAGTCTGTTGTCAGCTTCTTCATTTTATTTTTGTTTTCCCCTACACCTTAAAGTTTGATGGCATCCTATAAACAAAAGTTCTTTTGTTTATAAACAAAAGTTCTTTTGTTAGAAGGCTGACCCCGCCATCCCTGTAACATAAGTGTGCAATATTGAAAATTCCAACCTCAAAAGATCAACTTTGATCCATATTAACCATTTTTTTCCAAAAAAGCAATTGGACTTTTGGACCCCTAAGTACTACCGTTTAAAGGATGTCATGGAATCAAATTTTTGGTTTGTTTCCCTTACCTGCCAATAAGTTAGCATCCGTTTCCAGCGCTGCCAATAGAGCTTCTCTTTTCTGGTAATTCTTACGGTGTGCCATGCGCACTGTGAGGAAATGAGCCAACATCTCTTGTGCTTGGTCATGTGTTTCTTGAAGTCTCTCATGACTCACTGGCTTGGGCTGTGATGACAAAAAAAAAAATGGTATTAAGATTGTGATTAGCTGGGGGTCACTCACCAAATGATGTTGCTCATTAGGGTTACCTGATCAGCCAAAATCTAAGATGCTTAGGTAGCTTATTAAAAAAATTAAAAAATAAATAAAAAGGGCAGTGATTTATGATGCCCTATATATTCATAGGCAAACTGCCTATACAATGATCCACAAGCCTCAGCACACTTTACAGGTTGCTGCTGACTACTATGGCCCACAATCAATCCATAAGCCATTAAACAACAACTCGGGGATTTTGCTGCTTAGAAGTGGACACCCCTATTCCACAATTGACTTTCGCAGCCAGGATCAACTCCCAAAGTTTTGTACGGGTTACAATGAGACAATTAGCAGCAAGTTCCTTGTCCACAGAAATTTCAAGCCAATTCAATCTTTCCATGATAGTGTATTGATTTTTTTCTTTTTTGTGAGTGGCAACTGGAACGAAACAGGAAAACCGTCAACGAGACATCACTCAACATCAGCCCAATAAATGTGGACTTGGAAGATATGACGAGGAATGAATTAAATTATTCTGTATCACGATTCATTTGTGAAGTGAAGAAGGTAAATGGGGAAGACTACCCAGGGCAAACACTCCTAGATAGAGCTGGTAATTTGTATCCAACTTCACTTTGATTTAATTTGAAAACCATTTAATTGGAAATTTTTGACTGACTCTAACTTTTTACAGGTCAAAAATACGCCACATAGGGTCATGCAAGATTGTCCCAGGTTAGAGCCTGGCTTACGAAGCAAGCAAGCCCAAGTCATTACAGTTCAGGAAGAGGAGCTGCTGTGGCAGCAGAATGTCCTCGGTTGCTCAAATCCATCTCAGATGCTCAACACTCTCTATTAGCATCATAAAATCTGGTGGTCACTCACTAAATCACTTTGCTCACTAAGGTTACCTAAACAGTCAAAATCTAAGATGCTTAGGTTAGCTTATTAAAAAATAAAAGGGCAGTGATTTATAATGCTGTATATATTCATAGGCAAACTGCCTACATAATGATCCACAAGCCTCAGCACACTTTACAGGTTGTTGCTGACCACTAAGGCCCAAAATCATTCCATAAGCCATTAAACCATTACTCAGGGACTTTGCTGCTTAGAAGTGGACATGCCCATTCCACAATTGCAGCCAGGATCAGCTCCCTGAGTTTTGTACGGGTTACAATGAGACAATTAGCAGTAAGTTCCTTGTCCACAGGAATTTCAAGCCAATTCAATCTTTCCATGATAGTGTATTGATTTGATTTATTGCCTTGATTTTCACAGATTAGCAAAGATTACTGAGAAGAAGGTCAAATGGGCTACTGATCTTTTTTGTGAGTGGCAACTGGAACGAAACAGGAAAACCGTCAACGAGACATCACTCAACATCAGCCCAATAAATGTGGACATGGAAGATATGACGAGGGATGAATGGATGTGGACATGGAAGATATGACGAGGGATGAATTGAATTATTCTGTATCACGATTCATTTGTGAAGTGAAGAAGGTAAACGGGGAAGACTATCCAGGGAAACACTCCATGAGCTGGTGATTTGTATCCAACTTCACTTGGAAAACCATTTAATTGGACAGTTTTAACCGACCCGACTTTTTACAGGTCAAAAATACGCCACATAGGGTCATGCAAGATGGCTCCAAGTTAGAACTTGGCTTAAGAAGCAAGCAAGCCCAAGTCATTACAGTTCAGGAAGAGGAGCTGCTGTGGCAGCAGAATGTCCTCGGTTGCTCAAATCCATCTCAGATGCTTAACACTCTCTATTTAATCGGATTAAATTTCGCTTTACGTGGCGGGCAAGAACATCACAATCTCAGGTGAGAAAACTTGTAAATTCAACTGCTATCTGACGCAAATGAAGAAACCTTCCTCCCATGTACAGAAGACACCTCACAAAACAAACAGTGGCGGCTTGAAACACAGAAAGTTACAACCTAAAGTAGTAGACGCCTATGAAAATAAAAAGGATAGGTCACGCTGCATTATCACCATATTCAAGAAATATAAATACCACTGTTAACCCAGAAGATCAACAGCCAGACGCATTGTATCTGCGGACATTAGTTAAGCCAAGGGGGCAGTGTGGTTTACATGCCAACCACTCACACGCCATAAGTTGGTAAATATTGTATCCAATATTTACAAGCAAGTTGTGGCCTAATGGGGTATTTTACCAATCATTCTCTCCGTGCAACAGCAGCGTCATATTTGTTTGATCAATCCATAGATAAACAACTAATACGACTCTTGAGGAAGGTATACAGACTATAGTGCAATAGATATCAATTCATGTGCACTACAATCGTGCAAATCATGTTGAAGTTATCATTTTTGGCAGATGAGTAGCAATTCAACTGCTAATTGTTCCTGCCTAAATAATACAGCAAATATCTGTATGAATGCATGTATTAAAAATATGTTGGTCTACCTGCACCAGATGAAAGTTGGCGCTGTAATGTAAACCTATTTTATTTTAAGTTAAAACTTGAAAAATGTTATGTTATGAAAATGGAACAAAATGTATATAATATTAATATATCTTATAAATATTGATGATTGATCAATGAAAATTGAACTGTCAAACTCCAACTTATGATGCATTGTATAAAATTTACGTTTAATTTATTGTATGAATGAAAATTATTATCTTGTTGTATTTCCTATCATCATTTTGCATGAATGAAGTGATGATATAAACAATACTGCAGTTATGCAAAGACGTTATAGTACTTGCTTTTCGAAAGTGCAGTTGTTATTAAATGTAGTGTACATTCGTAAACCAATACTTTTCCCCTGAAAAGTATTTGCTTTTCAGAGAAAAGCATAAATGGCGTGTTATTGTAATCATCGCTCATTTTGTGGAAAACAATGGAGCGGTAAAACAATAACACGACATCATAGGTGTGTATTAATGATGATGATGATCATCATCATCCTTTGACTGTGGAGCAGGCGACTAAAGTTTGTTCGGCTTATATAAGGCAGAAATTATTCAGCTTTTGTTACTGTGAGAGTCAATAAAGTCCCAACTCAAGCTAGCGTAAATTCACATAAGCGTACGCTTGTCACGTATTACGCAACGCACAACTGCTTTATATAAACCGAACAAACTTTACAAGTTTTCTCCAGCTACATCAGTCTTGAACCATTGCTGATAGTTGACCTTGCCTCAGCATGCTGACCATATCCCCCAAGAAGACACTGGATGTATTTCCAGAACAAGGTTCGTTGCCGTCCAGGTTACCTCTTGCCATGAGTTGGGACATACAATGCATACTCTTATGATATGGAATTATTAGAATGCTGTACACGCATTGGGGCAGCATCTGTATGCTAGTTTTTTTTTAAATTTTTTAGTTGCACTTTGAATAATGCATGACTGGCGCATGCTTAAGTTGGGACTTCATTGACGCACATAGGAACAAAAAAACTATTTTTCATCGATTATAAGCCATACACAGTATATCTACTTCATATTTACAAACAAACATAAACAAACACATACTCTGATTATACTTACAGGGTGGTTTTCTCTGTGTAAATCAATTTCTCTTTGTAGTTCTAGTCGCCTTTCTTCCGTTAGCCCTGGTGGCGGTTGGAATAAAAGTGGCTCCTTCTTCCTGTCCTCCTGCCGTTTAAGAAATTGCCTCACCTGAAGTAGATTGCAAATCACAAACTGGTCAAATTGAAATATATATATTAAATCTTGTTTTCTGTGTAAGAAACTTTGTGTCTTCCTCACAGAATTAGAGGAGGAGAACTGGGACTCCCTATACCGCCACGAACAGCTGCACCATCAGCTATGAGGAGTGCGTCTCTCAAATGCGCCAATCATCCATGTCGCACTTGCATGACAACGAATGCCTCGAGCACATTCCGAGGGAAACCGAATACCCCCAATTTTTGCTCCATGCCTGTATCAAGATGGCAGTTGAGTCCCGGTTCTCCTTCTCTAATTCTGTGGTCTTTCTATAGTATTACTATGTGTACAAACAAAATGTACTGAGTGTCACAAAATGGTAACTCCAAAATTCCAGATTAAAAACAATATCTTGTTTTGCCAAATGTGACACGATCAAGGGAAATGAGTCGGATGTCGCTAATATTGATTTTGAGATATTGGCAAAGAAAGTGTTTAAATTCCTTTGTTTTATATTGTTTTTGTGATGGATAAATTGATGTAACTTCGCAATTAAAAGACATATAAACTTGGGGTTTTCAGTTTCTGAAAGCTCTAAATGTCCTCTTAAGAAACATATGTAAAATTAATTTTCGACCAGGGTCGACATGTGACTCATTCCCCTTGATCATGTCACAAATGAAACACAGCTAAATCCTAATCCTTTAGTTAGAGCTAACTGCCAATAAAATTTGAAATCTTTGGCCAATTTTTGGAAATTAAGGGCCCCAAACACTAATTTTCTCCCCTTTTGAATGTTTTTTTGTATGCTGCAACAATCAAACCCAAAGACATATTTTAAGGTTATGCCTTCTAATTTTTGGAAAACACATTATGAGCAAAGTCATAGTCTATACTCAAAGTTTTAATAGCTTAGACTCCTGCCAAGTCTTTGAATTTGAGACTGTAATTGTAAAACAGGTAAAAATGCATGTTGTTGGCCTTTATTTCCATGGGAAACATACTGTTATTTAACCATATTGATGGTAAGTAAAACTAAAAAAATATTGAAACTATCACATGGAATTTTTACTTAGCAAAGTTCACAGGGGGTTATAATTGGGGAGGGTGTTAATTACACTACCAGATCCCTATTACTGCTGACCATAGAGGCAAACTAGTGCTGCCTAGCTACTTTATGGCTACTCTAAGAGTGCAGTACCAATCCAGTACCAGTGTGTGTACTGTACGTGTGATTCCAATGAGTAACCACATGGGTACCAATGAAGTAGCTGGGCAGCAGTGTACCTCTGTGGGCGGCAGCAATAGGATCTGGTAGTATATGTGACACAATCTGGTCCATGGAGGCCAAAGGAGGCATTTTTGAAAATTGAGCTACTGTAATTATTATTATATTATACATACAAAAGGTTACTAAAAACACCAAAGGTCTAGCATACTTGGTTCTAAAGTTATGAAGTTTTTTGATGTCTATTTTCTTTATGTATTTTATTGTTTTTTACTCCATATTTTTACCTTTATCTCAGTTTCAAATTTGCCGCCTTTGGCCCCCCATGGACCAGATTGTGTCACATATGATACGATATTACATTACCAATATCAGCTAATGTACTGACATTGGGTCATATCAGTATTAAGTGATAACTTGGCAAAACAAAGAAACAACCATACAAACATTGGTACAATTACCAAATAGGGTACAACTAGCTAGACTTGAGTCCAGTCCTCGTTTACGGAGTTTAGGGTTAGGGTTTAGGGTTGGGGTAGGGCAGTCTTGTAATAAGACTAGTAGAGTTGCACCCTATTTGGTAATCGCTCCCTAACATTAGTTTACCATAAACTAGAGTGGCAAGTTTTCCGTGTCACGGAAAAACTGACAAATTCACAGAATTTAAGAAAAAACATAAAACACAGAAATTTGTGGAAAACATGTTTTTTCCTTGAGAAAAATAAAAATGATGAAAAAATAATGAGATGTGAGGTTAAAATAATGAAAATAAAGTCCGCATTCAGAGATATCAGGCTTAAAACAACTAAGAAGATAATGCAAGTAACTTCTTTTTACCCCGAATGTGAACACAGAATTGAAATTACATCACGGAAAATCACAGAATTTGGTATTTAAAACCACGCACGGAAAATCGCGGAATTCGGTGTTTTAAATCACGGAAAACTTGCCACTCTACCATAAACTTACACATCTTTGAATAGTGATAGCAGCCTTGACTTGTTTAGCAGTAGCTTTACGTAGTCCTAACTTTCTTCTTTCTAACACTCCTTTCCATCTAGCTTGTATTGCTATTGCTGCTGAAATCTGGTGCATTTCAAGAAACTTGTTAACATCCCCTGGAGAGAATAAAATGTAATATGATCAAATGATGGTCATTGTTTACTACATGCAAAATTTTTCTGATCCATTTTTCCATAGCTTTGGTTTGTGCACACATAACCTTTACATGCATAGTATTACATGCATAAAGGGTCACAGAGGGTGTGAAGGTTATTCCCGAGTTAAGTCCCAACTCAAATATATCCTTAAAGTTAATGATCAACATGGGGGTATTTTTTCAGAAAATTTGTCCTCAATTTCACATGAATGAAATAGGGGGCGAAATGAAAAAGTGTAATTGAAATGGTAAAAATATGGGGTTATTTTTACGCAAATTGTCCTCGATTTCCAAAAATGCTTAAAATGTTCTTGAAATATGGGTCACTTTTCGAATGTATGGAATGGTCATGTGATACACCTTTGGATATGGTGTGAACCCATCTGATACACCGAATGCCCTGTGGAGCCAATTATAGGTTTAGGAACAACCTTATGTAGATAAATTTCCTTGTGAAAACACAAAACAATGCTCCACATGGAAAAATGCACCACAAAACATTATAGATTGCTGTAAATTGATAGTAAATCCAGGGATCTACTCTGTGGAATATTTGGTATTTTTTATGGTATGTGGTCCCATTGGATATGCCCTGTAGAGCCAATTATGAGTTCAAATACAACCTTATGGAGATAATTTTGATCTATAAGGAGAACACTGTTCAAATGAGTGTGATTTCCATAAGGTAGGAAGTTTGCGCATGGGTGTGTATGTGGATTTGTGTTACCTGGTTTCATAGCAGTTATCATATCCAAATGTTTCTGTCTTGTTTGTCTGATGGCTTGTCGCCTAGCAACCAACAATTGGTGCTCAAGCTCCCTCTGTTGACGTTCAACCAATACACGCTCATCTCGTTTCACTTGCATTTGTCTGTCAAAAAATATTGCAGAAAATGCAAATGCAGCTGTGATTCAATATACCATTTCCACAAAAATACTAGTCACTACAGTAACAGGGAACATGATTTGGAATCTTGGACATATAGCATTATATTTGTACACATATTATGCTTCAATGATACAAGCTTCTTTAATAGCTCAAAATATATGACCATGAACCTTATGTTTGCTTAGAACGACAGAGCAAGTCTTAGTTGGTTCAATTCCTGGCCTTCTGCTACTGATCAACACAATCACAGGCTAAAGACTGGATCAGATCCCATCTAGTACTTATCTAACACCGGGGTACTCAAGTTTGGTTTTGGTAGGGACGTGCCGCTAAAAATTTGAAAGTGGACCCATAAATATACCAATTTTTCAAGAAATTTGGACCCATTGATATACCAAAAGTCAAAATTTTCGGCCAATTTTTTTGACAATTTTGGCTAGATTAAGGACAAATTGGGCTATTTTCCAAAAAAATTGAGAAAATTTTGAAAAAAGGACCCATTCATATACCAAAATAGGCTTTGAAAAAGGGGTCATTGATATACCAAAAGGCTGAAAAAAATAAAAATGCTACCCATATTTGCGTCACGTCCCGTATGGTCATTTGTACTGAGTACCCCCGGATCAACACTTACACAAGTTTTGTACACATATCTTTTTTTACTTACCAAACTTGGATGCCTTTAACCTCTATCCACCTGCCAGCAGAGCTACCTCTACTGGCCTGTGAGTGGCTTACTGGCCTCTACTAGTCCTGTACAGGAATCCTTGTACAGATTGTGACAGTGTGCGCATTGGATAGACTGCGCATGCTCTTGGAAAGGGTATCAAATAACACACATCTAAGAGTTCTGCTGTTGCAGATCATCTAAAGTCTATCGGACACCGTATATGTGACCCGTTCCCACAAAACCAGACATAAGTCACTAATTTTGAAAATTGAGTTTTTGATGTCATCATTTAGTATAGGTCTTCAGCTTTCATTTGATAACAAAATTGTGTTTCTGGGACATGTGGTCCTCATTCTACGGTCTTTCAACAGGAAGTTGGGAAGCGACACATAAAGAAAAGGCAAATGCAAAAAAATGGCTTTAAAGTTGTTAAATGATGTGTAAAGGACTTGTGTTTGACCCAGAAAATGCTAGATTTGGGTGCTTTACATGTAAAAAAATATTTTGTTTTCAATGGTAGGTTAAAGTAAACATATTAAGGAATCAAAAAATAATGAAAACAGAAAAACAAATCTGCAAGGTTTTTCACCCCTTTCCCAAATTTGACTCACCATATCTCGAAATGGCTGAGTGCGACTTATGGCGGATTTCGTCAGAGCGGGTCACATACATGTATAGACCCCCACACATTAACAGTGTCAAAAATGAGAACAAGACTCGACAGAATTAAAGATCAAGTAATCCATAACAATCAAGAACGAACAAGACAAATTAAACTGAGACGGGGACAAAGATATTCCTAAAATTTACAAAAGTCTTTGAGAAAAACGTAAAACCATCCAGGTGTGAAGATGACAATCAGCAAAGTCACTATTGGTTATCATTACCGAAAATATTTGCAAGGTAAATTTTCCTTCATTAGGTAGTTTTCCTTCATTAGATTCCATTGATTGAAAGTTTCAAAAGCACTTCTGTTTATTGTACAAACCGGAACTTATGAGCCTTCATAGCATGCCATATACTAGCCCTGCTTATAAATCAACTCTTCGTACCTGTAGTTCTTCTGTAGTGAGGAAAATGCTTGATTAGCTTTCCTTAGTTTTCTTCTGGTTATGAATCCCCTCCATATTGCCTGGATAGTGGTTGCTGATCTATGAAGTCTCTGCAAAATAAACAGAGCAATACAAATTACACACACACACACACACATATATATATATATATAGAGAGAGAGAGAGAGTCACCAAATGACCAAAATAACCAAAACCACTTTCAAAATGTATGTACATGGATATGAATTGTCAATAATATCTTTTTCAATTCTACGCTGATTTCACAAATCAGCTTTCAACACTGTATTCACTGTATGTCCATGCTAATTTGCCATTACAAAGGCATCTCTTCATATAAAATTATGGTACTATCAATATATCAATCAAATCAATCAAATCAAATCAAATTTATTTCCATGCCATATTACAAACATAAACATTATACATGTAAGTCAGTACAGTGGTTGAATTACATTATATTAATGGAGAATGAGACAAAAATATTTGTTATCATGACATGGAGGAGCCGTTCGAAAGGCCAAAAGGCCAGCAGTGAACGGCCCCCTTACTTACGCTACGTTACGTTACATGACCTACATTACATTACATGTATAACTTAAATTAATTCTGCAACAAACGCGAGGAAAAAGATAATACCTTAAGCCTAATATAGAGTGATATTACAGATTATAATCAACCAAATCAACTGAAAATGCAATATTATAAACATGAAAATAAAAAGCCTGGACCCGCGAAAAATACTAAGTACTTTCCCTGACTATTAAATCTAGTAAGGCATGATAATAGCATTTCTAAAGTGTGATTTGAACATATTAAGAGATTTAAAAGTTTTGGCATCAGAAGAAAGTTTATTCCAATGAATAGGGCCAGTGGTTCTGACACCTTTGGATGAAAAAGTGGTTAAAAGTGGATAAAAAAATACACAAGGTAGCCGTTGAAAGTTTGAGTAGATCATCTTTTTAATCTGAACCTTCATTTTAAATGGGCTATCCCAGTTAAAATCCATACTCCCCCTATAGAAGATATGAGCTTAATCTTCCATAGAGTCACCTATTCAGGTAACCCCATTTGAAATTCAAACTTCCTTGTGTGGGAGATTAAGGTCATGTCTTCCATAGGGGGTGTATGGATTTCAACTGGAATAGCCCAATGCACACACTATTACCATGCTTACCTGCAATTCTGCTTGCTGAGCTGATCCAGCATCAAGCAGTGAAAGTAATTTTTTGAGATCTCGTCCAAATCCCTTGCCAGTCCATCTGCTCAGTAACGGTCGCAAACCTCTGAAATACATAATAAAATATTATACATTATTGTCCTTGAATATTAACCAATGGTGGAAATGTTAGATACAAGAATTTGTATCAAAATAGATTGGAACTGATGAATTTTCATTTTTTGATTATTACAAGCTTTACATGATAAACTTTACAAAGATCTTTTTTAAAAGCACTGCATATATATTTAACTCACTTGTATCTAGTGTAGAGCAACCGAATAAGAGGTTGATGAATAGAGGAAATATTGACAAGCGCCCTCGTTGCTGCTGCACCAGTTTCAGGATCATTGAAAGCTGACAGTTTATAGATGACTTCATCCAGAAGACTATGGACCACTTTCTCATCCAGAGAGTTAAGAACAGTACTGAAACAATGATTTAGAAAAACATGTAAAAATAAAGACAATGATGTTTTTAGTTATGTGCTGATTTTGTTCTTTTTTGTTCCTTTTGTTCTTCATAGTTTACATCCCCCTCAACCGCGGTTTCCCTGGTTGAAGGTAAACAGGGATGTACCACAGTTTCGGGTATCTTTTCAGCAATTTTTTTATGTAGATAGGTGGGTTTTCAGTGGGAGATCAATTGGCCCAAATTGGATGCATTTGGGCAAAAATGTCCTTAAAAGTGCCCAATCAGGGCAAATTTGGGTGCTTTATGTGAAAAAATGGAACAGTGATGGCTTGCAAAAACAGCAAAAAGTAGGTTACAGAGAAAGTCAGCATCTGAAAGTCTGCATAGCACATCCCTGTACAAACTGTTTCGTAGATCCCCCGCCCCTAGGTTTTACACCCAATGTTTTCAGCTATAACTTGGTTTTTCATATGTAACATTTGGTTTTTCCTATGTCACATTAACCAAATCTATTTGCAACTTATCCTCCCTCTGTGGAAGATTCAAGTTGAATCTATCTCAGCTAGCTAGTGTGTGAAATTCAAATGGAACTCCCTAATAGCCCATTGCTTGTTGGGTCACTCTAATCCACCAAGCCCCTATCATGTGACTATTAAAACATCTTTGGGGACACGGTGGCGCAGTAGTACGGGCTCTACCTCACAATCGGAGGGTTACAAATTCATGTCCCGACAGCGCCATCGTGTTGTGCAAATGAGCAAGGCACTTTACCTCACTTGTCTCTTTCTACCCAAGGGGGAAATGGGGATCTGTTAGGAATATTATCCATTTAGTGCAGACCAAAGGTATGAGCATGCCTTGGACATTGTATGGCAGCTGACTTTTAACGACAGCAGAATCAATGTAAAGCGCTTTGATGATACATGTGACATGCCATTTTTATTTAATCATCTTTATAAAACCAAAAGAAGAAAAACATAAAACCCCAAGATCAACTGAGATCCAAACCGATGTCAGGCAAGGGTAAACACAATTACAAACAGCAAATACATAACAATAAACAATGAGGAAATACATCATGGCGGGTAAAAAAAGTTATATGACTTCTTGGACATTCCACTTTGGCTCATTTATTTTATGTTAAAACAAAAACTCATTTGATGTACTTACTGATTAACTCTGACTGCACTTTGTAATACAGCTAATACACCAATTGCTGTTTCTCTGTCATCTGTGATTAGTATCTGAAGCAGGTAATTAGACCTCAGCACTAAACAAGAGGGAAAAATCAACAAGCAATATTATTATTATTATTATTTGTGACCATCCACCACGAAATGGTAGTAAAGTCGGCTCTAGATCATTTTCTGTTCAGTGCAGATTTTGAAAGAATGCACTTTCAGCTTCAAAGTGACACCTCAACCAGCTTCATCGGACATCTGGAAATGAAGTTATGGTTCATCAAAGGTCAAATTCCTAATATACTTTACATAGAAATCCATATACTGTTTGTGATTGTATCTCAAAATGGAAAATGCCGACTTTACGATCAGTTTGTGGTGGATGGGCACATATTTTATTTTACCAGGTAAGTCCCGGAGGAAAGCATGCTCAATTTGTTACCACTTTTAAGTGGTAACAAATTACATTAAAATGTATCATCTGCTAATGTTGGAAAGCCAAAAAAAAGCCCTGTGGGTGGGGTGGGTTGTGGAGCATTCCTGGAAGAATACATGTACGTGGATCATACTAAATTTGTATGAATACAATTAACCAAACTGGCTAAAATTGATAATACGAGTAGTATTCATTTCTATGTTACCAACCACCATCCATGAGTCCCTCACTCATTGCTCACATGCTTCTGAGACTGACCATTAATTTTTCTATGTTGAATTCATTTTTTTTCTTGCTCTTTCATTTTGTCAAATTTAATTTCACTAATATTTATTTCTTTCTTTTCCCATCACTTTTAACTGCATTTCTGAATGTATAAGATTATCATATCTCAGTACTTCTAATAATAAAACAAATAAATATCAGGTTTTTTTTAGACCAATCGTAAGACTTTAAGAAAACAAATGGGCCATTCCATGTAAATTTCACACTACCCCTGTGGAAGATTCCCTGTGGACAATTTTTGAAATATCTTTCACAGGAGGAGCATGAATTTCAAATGGAATGAACACATTAGGCAGCTCCATTTGTATATCAATCATACACTCTTTGCGAAAGATTCGACTTAAATCTTCCACAGAGGGAGGTGAATTTCAAATGGAGCTGTGTAATGTGTTCATTCCATTTGAAATTCATGCTCCCCGTGTGGAAGATATTTCCAAAATCTTTCACAGGGGTAGTGTGAATTCTAAATGAATAGTCCAATTAAAACTTAAGCATACCATTTGTAGTGAGAAAAATATGTCCACTAAAGAGCCACTGTAGCCCATCAAAGACTTCCTTGTAGGCTTTGATGAGGTCATCTTTTAGAGCTATGGTCCTCTCAGGAATCTTCATGTATCTGTGCTGGATGTTACGAGCTAAGATCAGAAGTCTCTCTGCCGCCTCGGGGAGGAAAATGGCATGGTACTCGTAAGAGTCTGGTGGGTCTAAACCGACGGCACAATGTCTGTATGTGGAGGCAGATATTATACATATATAATTAAATAACAAGATATATATTTTACAGCAAATCAGCAATGGACATTGCAATACAGTTCCTAGATTTAAAGCAAACAAACAACAACAAGCTTAAAAAGTTACCTTTTTAAAGTCTTACAGCGTCTTCATTCAACATAGTGATTCCTCTCCTCACCTGAACGCTGTGATGGCATCGCAAGCTACAAGGGCTATTTCATTATAAATGACACGTTCACAAAAATGGCTTTTATCATATCTGGTTGATATAATTAGGGTGATAATGCAGTGTTTTAAAACTTAATTCTAAGTATGCCACAAACTACAAGCTACATGAGCATTTTTACAGAATTCTGTCTATTTTTGTATAAAAAAATTGCCAAAAGGTACATTTTTAACCCAATTTTGGAGTCCCATTTCATTTTGCCCATGTATTCTGAATTAATTCTTTGAAAAATTAGGTACATTCTATGGCAATGTGCTTGTTGCAATGAAAATATGATATGTGTGGAACATCATGCAAGTTGAATGGTGAAAATTGGTGCAAAAATGTTAAAATTCAGAGATTCTTGCAAAATTGGCATTTTCGTTAAATAAAAAAATGAGTGTCCTCTCCAATTCATGCCTCCATTTTTGTTAACATTAAAGAGGAAATATAAACCCTTACCCTACCTGTATAATCTGTGTTATATTACCAATTGATGGGACAGGGCACTGATTGAGGAATTCATTTATTTTACATACAGTAGACCACTTGTTCTTGATACCACAGTTCCGTGTTAAAAATTTGTCCTCTCCAGAACTGAAGTTAATTACTAATTGTTGAAATAAGAAGGATTATATCATAGAATGTGAAATTTGTAGAGGAAGAGTGGTCTTCCTTCTACCAAGGTGGCACATGATTTGGTATTTGTTGCATTTTTGCAAGCCTGTATCCACGATTCTGTTTGCAATTTAACAAATGTCCTCTCCAGCACAATTATGTCATTTCCATGAATTGGTAAACAAACTAAAAATAAAAATTTCAAAGAGCCAAACCCACAAGAAATTTTTGCATTTTATTGCAAATTATGCTTACAAACCACTTTAGTGTTCAAATTATTGTCCAGTTGTTGAGAACACATATGATATTATTCTGCATTGAACTTGGTTAGCTAAAAATTGCAATATTCCTAATTTAACCAGAATATTAACCCTGTTTGTAGTGGATTTTAAATGCTGGGGATCTTTTATGCAATAATATTGATGCAATAATATTGATGCAGCTATTTCTAAAGTTAAAGTATGCTTTATTATGTGTTAAAAAATGTGTCCTATCCAGAACAAATGACACAGTAGGGGTCTTTTATTTTAGGTTTTCCATGACTAGTACAACAGATTGACGCAGAATACTCACTTATGCATCAGTGTAGCTAATGGGCAGGACAAAATGACTATTTCATGAATTTTTCATGTGAAGATAAAGTTTATCCTTAAAATATGTAGTAATTTTGCACCATTTATCTGGATTAGTATCAATTTACTAATTGTTTTATATTGAAACTGGCATATTTAAGACACTGAAGTGTAAAGGAACATACAACAATTATTACAGACTAAATATAAATAAGTATGAACCCAATGTTGGTTACATATACTCTTTCAAAGTTGTGTATTAAATTGTTTAAAAAAATGTCCCCTCCAGACGGCAGCTATGTTTTACACAGCAAAAATTCAATTTAATTTTTTAATGGTTCCTGAGGGTTTGACGCTCTAATATTTTGAGAATTATTGACACACCATCTGAACTTTGAAATGATAATGAATTTGCATGAAATAAATGAGTTTGAATTTTGACCCCTTTTGGGACTCAATGTTGTCATTTATAATGAAATAGCCCACAAGCCAAATTCTACGCAAAACACAGGTTTATATTTCCCAAAATCTAAACACCTGGATGCCATTAATTATACCGTTGCCCACCCAGTAAATTATTTTCCCTAATTTAAGGGCAAAAATTAATTAAATTGCCCACCCACCCAGTAAATTATCCTTATTCACCTCCCTGCCTGGCTTGATTATTTTACTTGAGCATGGTATCATCAGGACCCAAGTGTGTCTCCACACAGAACACCTGTTTCAACAAACAAACTTACGCCAGAATTTTGGCAAGTTGAGCTGCTGTAGTCCATTTGCCATTGACTTGTGAGAAATCTTGCTTTAATGCTATGAGTACACTCTGAAGCAGTTCAAATCTCCAGATGTCCTTACGAATTCTATCTGCTTTCTGAGAACCAGGTATGATGCTATCCAAAATATCTACAAATAATAAATATATATGTATAAATGTTATATTGATTAGGTCCACTTCCCAGGTTGAGGACAGTCCAATTATGTGACTGGCTTTAGTTATTGAAATGAATACAGCATAAAAAGTAAATTTCAAGACAACAGAAATACTGGTTTTTAAATTTTGTCATATTTCTGCCATTGCTACCTTGCTACCTATAATGTGCAATGTCACTGAACATATAAATACTTTGGAAAACACAGGTTCCTACATGTACATCATACATGTAGGTTCAAGTCCAATCATAAACACTTGAATGAACATTGCTTTTGAAAACCATGCTGCTCACTTGGCCCACATAATATTATGTGACCATCCATCTCAAACCGCTCGTAAAGTCGGCAAATTGTATTTCGAGTTACAGTGCAAAATATGCAGAGGTTGTATTCATATATATCCCTAATATTTGTCCGACATGTTTCTCATTTTAGTCCAGTCAAACACCAACCTTTAATCCTATTGTTGAAGAGGATAATAAGCTTATACTTATGTATAGCATTAGTAAAAAGTTTAAGTCTTTGTTTGCTTTGGCTAAATCCTGTTCAAGTGGTGGGTTTTACCAACAATTAACAATGAGAGGACATTCCTGAACCTTGTTCAGTTGGGGATGATTTGAAGTGACCGCCAATTATGACCATTTGATATTTAATACCAGCAATGTGGAAAAAAAGAAATAATGTAGTGCCAAAATAATGTACCCTTTTCTGAAGGAGCAAAGTTTAACAAGTTATAACTCCGCTTCTGGATATCATTTGAAGTCAAATGATATATCATTATAAACACGGAAGAAAACACATTTGACCAGGAGCCGATTTTACAAGCGTTTCGACCTGGACGGTCACATATATAGCGATTAACGACACAACAAATTATGCGGGTGTGGATTCAAGACCAAATGCTTGATGCAGAGTAGACTGGTTGGTTAGTACATGGTTACAAAAATGATCTGTGGGAGACTGATAGCAATAGATTAATTTAATTAATCAACACCAGATCTAATTTTGAAAACTGGCACAAGTAAACAATCATCGGAAGTAGAAGAAAAAGATGAAATTTTTGATAAAAGAGCACCATTTTCTGAGCATTTTACTTTAAAAAAAGAATGCAACAGTGAAGTAGAAGAAGAAAAAGATGGTGTCACGTCTGAGACCAAATTACTTCCAGCATGCCTCAAGGAACAGTAACTGGACCACTGGATTTTCTGAAATAAATGATCTACCGGTACCGTACCCAATAACCTTGCAAACTAGTCAAGAATGTTTGCAGATGACTGTGTTATTTACACAGCAGCAAAAACACAGCAGGAGCTGTAAACACTTCAAGTTGATCTGCACAAGTTTGAAGACTTGGTAAAATAGATGGGAAATGCTTTATCATTAAATATTAGCAACAAGATAAGTTACAAGTGCATTAGTTTCAATTTAATAATCTGTCAATATCAACTTAACCAAAAAGAAGAAGAATATTTTTCCAATATTTTAAATAAACTGAAAATAAAATGGAGCGCGAAGTAAACGCTTGGTCCAGTGGCTGCATTCTCGGTCGGGGTTGTTCCATCTATTTGCGCTTATCCACTTCTCACATCTGTCAAAGAGGACACCCTCATGAAATCCATTGGTTTGTTCAGGGCCTTTCAGCTCAAGTCAATTTTCTCAGCAAAGAAAATACCAATTGCCTTTAATGCCTTGTCTTTGGTAATTTTATACACATTGTATAGTTGATTTAAGAAATCGAACTTTTTGGAATTGTTTCATTGAGAGGTACATGTACGGTATATTTTATGCATGTTTTGTGATCTCCCCCATTGAATGGTATAAAGTGTCCCCTTCGGGTCCGAGATGGAGCAGCCAAATCTCGGCAAAAGCAACAATGGGAAGAATCGATCCAATGCAAGTGACTTCATGCCGACCGACAGATCGAGTCAAGCATTTGATCCGGACTGACTGCGGTGTACTGTACACTGTACAAACATTGTACACAGGGTCCAAATTTGGCTGTATCGCATAGACTCGCTACGTCCGACGAGCATGATCGGTGGTGAAACAATGCAAGTCACGAGATGACCCACCTCATTTACAACCGGTTTCTGTCGTCTAGTCGTGTTCGCGATACAGCCACGTTGCACAAGTGAGGTCGAGACTAATTGGTGACGTCGATAACAACGAGTAAACAAAATGGCTGGGAGAACTGAGAAAGTCGTGTTTTTTAAAAAATGTTTCATCGTGACGATCAGAAACCTCAAAAAACTTTTTTTTTTGACCGCGCTGGATATGCTAACGATATACAGGTACATTGAAGGATATAAATTGGATGGTAAATAAGCCAAATATTGCAAGAAATCTACTCGCTAGAATCATAGCGAGCCCGCAAAAAAATGTCCGTCCATGCGAATGTATTAAATAGTGACAACGTAAAATCCCGACTAGTATCGCATAGCAGTTTGCTCCTTATTGAAGTAACTGCTACCCAATTTTGCACTTTTTATAGTGCTTTAGTATGGAAGTATCCTGATTATTAAATATTAAATGATTTTTTTTTCAACGTTTATGTGCACTGGCTACTCTGGGGAAAGACTAAAATTTGTTCATCCTATTAACCCAGAGAACTAACTATTAACCTAGAGAACTAACTTTCATGCCTTACTCAGTCTCGATCAGCTGTTAAATTTTAAGTTAAATTTAAGCTTACCTTGCAGTGCCAGCAGCAGAATTGGAACGTTTCTGTCAGTTGTTTCTGCAACCTGCGAAGCTAAATCTTCAACTCTCTTGTCTACCAATGTATCTTCTGAACTCATGATTAAGCACCTGTCCTATTTCATTGCTAAAAAATCTTATTTCGCTAATGTTGCTAAGCAAAACAAAATTCAAATCTGTGTTTTGGCCTTTTTTTTTTTGGTCTGCTGAAAATACTAAATTCTATCTGCCAAAGTTAGCTCATAACAGTCTCGTTCACTTTCTCTGTTTTAAGACATACATTTTACTGTATTACGTTGTGATATTAAAGTCCTAAATTAAACTATATAACTCTTTTTAATAAGTATGTAAAATTTAATTATCATTTAATTATCAAATTTTATTTAAATTGTGTTAAATTACTATTTGTAACCAGAGAAGATGTAATAAAGAGGAGGTTGATCAAGCTATCCTCAAACAAAATATGTGTGAGACCGTTACACTCACAAGTAAATGATGAATCACCCTATTTAGCTGCTTAACAATAGAATACCACAATAGGGTTTGAACCCAGGATGGGTGTGATACACAAGTTGCAGCTAACTGCTTTTAGGGATAGGTCAGTGTGTGCATGTCATCATGCTATACACAGCATGCATGCAGACCCTGTCATCTAGTCAGATTTCAGATAAAATATGACTGAAGTTCTATGGCAAATTATAATTTTTGCTACTTGTTGCCACTTTCAGACTCTATTATTTAAGATAAAGAATGTTATCAATTATCAGAATATCTTTATTAGGTTGGCAGGAAATGACAGGAAAATATATAAAATAATAAAATAGAAATGATCAACAATCATAACCTCTAAAAAAAAAAATAAAAATTTCTTCTTTAGAAATTTATATATTTACAAAAAACGGTGGATTTGGGGGAAATTTTACAGCACTCGATTTCTTTCTTGTATTACCCACATGTGGTATCCCATCCAAGCAGCAGGTCCTTAACACACACGTTTCATACTTTTTAACAAATTCTTTATAGAAACATGGGAAATATTTTCAATTCTGAAGTGAAAATTGGTCAACCATGGGCGGTCACACACATAACATCATAGGATATTTCAAGTGGATGTCTAACTACTTGAGAATAAAGGACTATGAATAGATGCGACAGGATTACCTACGGGATTATCTCAAGGATATAATTCCGTTGACCCTCCTCTTTATTACATCTTCTCTGTTGTAACTAAAATAACAAAATATGGTTTTGCCTACTTCCAGCCAATGTTGTTTATGAGTTGCACAATCAGTCGACGAATGCGTCCAAAAAGTCACCGTTTTGTTGATTTCCGACGCACACAAATAGTTTGTAAGTGAACAGTTACTAAAAGAGTTATCGGTTTAATCATTGCAAGTAGTTCGTTACATATTTAAAAAATATTTAAAAGTCTGAGACCGAGAATTTTGATTAAATAGTTTACGGAAAGTGTGGAAGGATCAAAATTCGGAAGTGTTGCATCAGTTACTGTTTGCTATAAATGAAGACCCCGGGGGGGGGGGGGGCACTCAACTTTGGAAGTGACGGTATGTGCCTGTCAATAGGCCCCTCTTTTGAAGTCGACTATACCCGATAACCCCCTTTTTTTAAAAGCCATACCCGATGTCACCGGTGACCCCCTTTTTTTTAGTTGCGGCTACCCGTCCCAATGACCCCCATTTTCGGTTGCGGCTACCCAATGACCCCCTGTTTTCTAGAATAGCATCATCAAAATGCAACAAAAAAATGCCAAAACTGTCAAATTTTGCTCTATTTTTTCAAAATTATGCCGAAATGTTCAAAATTTTGCTCCATTTTTTCAAAATTTTCTACCCGATGACCCTTTTTTAAAAATCTTATACTCGATGACCCCCTTTTTTCAAAATATTGTACCCAATGACCCCCCTTTTTATTTTGTTTGTACCCAATGACCCCCTTTTTTAAAATAACGCTTTGTACCCGATAGGCCCCTACTTCACGACTCGGTAGGCACATACCGTCACTTCCAAAGTTGAGTGCCCCCGATGAAGACAGTAATTAAAAAGACTAGTTTGCGTATGACGTCCTGTCAAACAGACCAAAAATGCCGTACTGCGCAGGTCAGTAACCAATCACATCGCGCCTTTGCCATGACGTCAGACGCAAGCTAGTTATAATCAAATCAAGTATTTCTTGGCCAAACTGGAACACTGACACTGACCACTGTGAATGCTAGTGGCTCCGCGATAATCACACGCGAATATAGCGCGATACAGAAGAAAGTATACACGCGGCGCCTTGCACTGCGTACACGTTTAGTACACTACATGGACGCAACGCGCATGTTCCACTTTCATGCTTTGGCCAAGAAATACTTAATTTGATTATATTCTTTTTAATTCGGTCTTCAATTTATATACTGACATTCATTATGATTGTGTAGCACAGACATAGGTAGGGATGTTCATAACATTTTGAAGTTCAATATTTTTAGCTGAAAGTTCTTTCATTTGATTCAAATGAAAGAACTTTCAGCTAAAAATATTGAACTTCAAAATTTTAGCTGAAAGTTCTTTCATTTGAAAGAGAATCAAATTACCTAAACAATAAGGGGTCAATCATGTTTCTAGTGCTTATACTTTAGTTACCGGTACTTTTTCTTATACTAAAAGTTACAGACAAAAATAGTGTCACCAAATTTTCCAAAATTTTGTGTGTGAAATTGTGACAGCAGGCACATGTACAATGTACACTACTGTATGTGACCCCAGATGATCTCCTATTCTTTGCTGTAAGGAAGCTGTTTTGGATGGTCTTGATGTCCACACAAATTGCTTCACAGTTGGTAACCCACGCTTTAGAAGGGTTGCCAAAATGCCTAAAAGGGTGGGTTTGGACAATTTCTGGTTAAAATGTGTGTCCAAATACATGTATAAAGCGTGGTCACTGATAAAAAAGGGTGGGTTTGAAAGGCGGCAATTGCAATCTGAAAGCTTACTGTAATTTCCGATTGAATAGCAACAAATGAAAAATGAAAAAATATTGAAAAACCTGCAAAATAAGCACCGAAATTGAATAATTTTCTGATGTCGATAATATTCTTCACAGATTACTACGATCTTTTTTATGAATGAAGTAATGAATAATAAATATTCATAGAAAATTTGTCTCATTGTTGTGCTTATGAACCATACAAAATATCCCTTCCTGCCCCACACTCACAGTGCAATTTACGTCCGTCTGTACCGACAGGACACATAAATTTAGTAATGAGATTACGATGCAAATTCTTAAATCATGGCGGACGGTCGAAAACACTCGCACGTGGAGAAAAGAATCGCTATAAAATATAAGCCGTTGTGACGAGAAGATTTGCCCTTTCATTTTGCATACCACTTTGTCCAATTTTGTTTTTCATTTCTTCACAAAATGCAAAAAAAAACCACACAAAATGCAATGGGTGTAGTAAGTATGTTCTTGGAATGGGAAAAATAGGGGCATTTTAAAGTACCATTTTTAGATCATGGATTTGTGTGCACTGTTAGAGATATAGGCCTGATACCACCACTATATGGTATGTATTTGACAATATCCATAATCAAAGATTTTATTTTTAAAACTTGTAGTCAATTATACACGTATTTAAATTCTGTTTAATTTACCTCTTCTTTTTTCTTTCACAGAGTAATTTTGGACTTGAAACTTGAAAGGGATAACAATAAATATGCCTCTGTCAACACCACCCAGACGGCGCCAGATCCGATGGAAGAACTTGGGATATAGAACAGTAACAAGTGGTCTGGTGCTTATGACAATGTGGGGCGGATATCTCTATTCATTACGTGTTTATAACTATTTTCAAAAGAAGAAAGCAATTGCTGCTGCCAATTTAGCTGCTGCTGATGCCGATGTTGATATTTCCTTTCAGGCTGCACCTAATGAGCCTATAGTAACTGATACAAAACAAGTATCATAATGGTGGGCTTTTATTGCCAAGAAAACTGTTCAACAAAAGACTTTTGTACATAGACGGACATCATGTATGCTCAAACTGCAGACAGGGAGAAACTACAAAAGCGCAATTAATTGAAAATGCAGTGAGAAGATTAATTTCTGCAGTGCTCAGCTGTAAACATCAAAAGGAACAATTTTTAATAAAGAAACCATAAATTATAATGGCACCATTTACACCATTTTGAGTGGTAATACTTAGTGCAACCGACTTAAGGGAAATCTCCGCCAGAGCAGTTCTTCTGGATGAAACAAACCTGCCTGGTTATCAAATTAATCAGTGAAAAGGTTACCTATGAATTTGACAGGTGCTCTTAAACTCTTTAAGTGTATAAAGCATATATGCTGGAGTTGCTTCAAATTGCAAGCAATTATGTGGGTTTGTGTGTGTAGGTATTATACATGTAGCTATCTAGACATTTCTTAATATGCTCACCAGTTCCACATGATCGGGAGGGATATAATTCAATGGCATAGCGTGAATCATCCTACATGTATGATGTATGGGGGCACTGACCATGATTGGGGGGCACTGGGTCTGATTGGGGAGGGCACAAGCCATTTTTCGGCAATTTTTAGGATAATTTTCTAAACTTTCAAATCGATTGGGGACATTCCCCATGCCACTATGATGCTACGCCACTGATATATTTGAGGTACCAACTCACAAGATGTGCGTGAGACGACACATCTGACATTTTTATAAAACAATAATCCCTCTCTGAGTCCCTGTGCAAGTAAATCGTAAATTTTCTTAAATTAAAACCCTGCATTATAAGTCAGCGATTTGAGACATAAGTCCCTGGTTATATAACTGGAAAACACTTAACAAGGTCAGATTTCACACAACTTTCTTTCTCATTAGACCCTTATATTGAGCAAGGAATAGCCTTAACATTTCCTTGTTTTCGATACCCTATTCATGTTACGTATACATGCAGCGCTTTGATTTTGAAAATGACCTTTCAATTAAATGAATGTTTGTCACTGGATGATACCTTCTGGTCAGTGACCCCTCCGAATAAAGAGGATCATGTGAGCAAATCAAATGAATGGCCTACATATAATGGCTTTATTTATATGACTGTATCAGACTAACACTTGACTTACACATTCATATATAATATCCTGTCCGTTAATGTTCGCCTAAGGGAGGACAGTTTTTATGGTCTACTGAGCTCAGCAATGCTTTGCTATCTTTGATAGCGCATTGTATCGGAGAGGTACCTGGCTTTTATCAAAGCCCAAACCCATTAAAGCCTGTAGCAAACTCTTTTAGGCTCCGCTCAATTGACAACTCTGCTCCGATACAACGCATTGACCAAAATATCGATCGAATCAATTTTACGACCATGCTTGAATTAGCAACCCCTTGAAAGCTAATTACACCACTTCATATAAACATAAACTAAATTTACACACACATTATTTACTTTCTATTGACCACAGACACGACCCGAGACATGCTTATTTAATGACCACTTGAGTAGGTGATGAGTGGGTCGTTATGTACTTACTGAACACAAAGGAAATTGATTTTGGTTTTACCATTGACCGTGTTTATAATCCTGCTGCTCTGCTGAACGCTCCGATAGATATCAGCAAACTCGTATATTGTTAAGCTTGTTCCTATCGAGCGCTCTAGCGTACATGAACCATTATCGAAGACAGCAAAGCATTGCTGAGCTAAGTAGACCATAAAAACTGTCCTCCCTAATGGCGCACCTGGACAGTGTTTGAAATATGCCTCAAAAAGTTACAGGCCAGCCGGGCTTGACCTTAAAAGTTACCGGCCAGCCGGACCAGCAACTGAGATGCCAGTCAGAAAAGTTACCGGCCAATCCAAAAAGTTACAGGCCAATGGCCGGCTGACCGGCCCTATTTCGAACGCTGCACCTGGATTCCTTTGCCTCGGAGTAAATTTCATGTACAAATAGAGAGCTCCCTCCTCTAAAAATCCCAACAAGAATTTAGGGTATGTGCCTTTATTTGCTGGTGGAATTTTTATGAGAGGGCACTTTTAGTTTGTGTCTAAAATTCCAAGGGAATGTCAAGGGAGGTCATAGCGCTATTAGGCGAACATTTACAGTAGCTTTCATCATATCTGGGTGATGCTTTGAGCTATTCCAGTTGAAATCCATACACCTATGGAAGACATGACCTTAATCTCCTTCACAGGTGGTGCAGATTTCAAATGGAGTCATCTGTTCAGGTACTAACACCATTTGAAATTCACACTCTGTGTCCAGAAAATTTTCCCGTGAAAATATACCCATTAATGTTGACTGATGATGATGTATGTATCTTTAAATGTGGCACGATCTGGTCTATGGGGGCCAAAGGCAGCAAATTTGAAATTGAGATAAAGGCAAAAATATGGAGTAAAAAACAATAAAATACATAACAAAATACACATCACAAAGCTTCAGAACTTTAGAACCAAGTACATGTATGCTAGACCTTTGGTTTTTTTCAGTAAAGCTAAAATTATAACATTTACTTTGAGCAATTTCCACACAGATAGAATTCACACAGGTCATATTGGAAGTAATGATGTGTTTTTTTGTTTGTTTTTTGTTTTGTTTTTTAATCCAGGCGTACAATGTACGTTTACTCTTAATTTCTGTGTGCTTAATTCTTCTTTATGGATATTTTTTTTAATGACTCAACTGTTCATCTTTTAGTTGGGAAATCTTTTATGATATTTCTTCGTATTAAATTACCAATATTAATATTTTAAAAAATGGACAAGACAGCCATGTTGAATATATATCACTTTTGCATCTGAATTTTTCTAGAAGTATGTTAAGGATTATGGGTATAGAAATTGCATGTATCTGTACCCATGAAGAAATTCTATCCTCCATATAAGCACACAATCATTAATGTCTTTAGAATAATCATTAATTTGCATCTACAATCTTGGAAATAAGTACTTGGAATGCTTGGCACACTCTGCTGTAAATTTCTAATGATCATGGATATTATGTATATTGTGGTTGGGAACAAACATGACATCTACATCAAATTCAACAATGATTTACCCTTCCCCCCTCCCCATCAATCAATGTTGGACACATTGGGAAACCGCTGAAGACAATGGCATTTCTCAACATTGCACGGGGGAAAGGGGGTGACAGTTTTCCGTTATTTACATTCCAAGACTTATTTCCAAGAATAAATATGTAGATTTGCTGTTCCATTTAGAGAATAAAGGTATTGTTTTTAACCACTGTCATGCATCTATCTATCATCTCATATAACATATGGAGAACATCATTATTTTTGGCGTAAAACAAATTAGCAGATGCTAACAATACCTCTATTCTCATTCAAATAAAAATATTTATTATAAGTATATCAAATTAAATCCTATATACCAAAAATTATCATCTATTCCAGTTCCAGTGACACCTCGTTAATTTCCGTAGACCTTTGGATGCAGTGAACTAGGTATTTTACTTTGAAAAATCAATATAAAACAGAAAATTGCTGGGGCTTGCAATAAACCATGTTATATTGTCATATAAGAGGCTAAGAACCAATAAGATTGCAGGAACTTTCGCAAGTGTTTAAGAATTGTTAATATCATTATGAGATGTGTTCATATCACGATGTCTCCAGATTAAATTAAATTTTAAAATAAATAAATGGTGCTTTCTATTTGCCTCTTTTATCTGTAGTTCTTATAATCTTAATGTAAATTGCAATTTGGATCTTCCAGTTAGAATCCATATACCCCTTATGGAAGACATGACCTTAATCGTCCACGCAATGAGTGTGAATTTTTCATTTGAAATATACACTCCCGTGTGCAGGATGAGATTAGGGTCATGTCTTCCATATGGGGTGTAGTATGGATTTTAGAATAGTGCATTGTCAGAACCCAAAATTTCTTGTCAAATACTACTCAAGCTACAGGGTGTCCCTGAAAGAACGGTATCATCAGAAACTTTTGTGGATACTTTTGGGGGAAATAATTTGGGTACTTTAAGGGAAGGGGTATGAACGTTTGGACAGTATTTATTGCGGGACATTAGAGCACATCAGACATCGAATTGCATTCTAAATACGAAGAATGTCCTTCTGATAATAAATAATTTTTTGAAATTCGCAATGTACGTAATACACATTTTATGGCAAATCATTAAAAATTGATATTTTTGATATTTAACAGAAATCGAAGTAAACTTTATAAATCTGATGATTTATACTTAAAGTGTATGTAGGTGGGATGAAAAGCCGACGATCAATTGAAAAATTTGACCTTTCGTATTGAAGATATGGTTTTTTTTTCAAAACACCAAAAAAATTAGGGCTTTTTGGGAAAAAAATCCATATCTTCAATATGAAAGGTCAATTGATCGTCGGCTTACATACACTTTAAGAATATATCATTAGATTTATAAAATTTACTTAGAGGACTGTTATACATGTATATCAAAAATTTGAAAAATATCAATTTTTTAGCTCATTGCATAACGCAATGAACTATAGGCATAGTCCAGATTTCTGTATGTTTTTTTCTTTCTCTTGCTACATCGTTTGAGCAATGGATCTGGTAATTTGAAGCGGCGATCTTTGCATGATTGTTCATGATTGTTACTTATTTAGCTAGGAAAATTCGGACGGAAAGTGTCATTTTTGGAGCATTTTGTTACGAAAATTTTTACCAAATTTCATGGAATAGTCTCCTATGCAGACTGTTTGTGGTGCTTTTCATATTACAAACACTGTACAAACTCCTTGATCTGGCAATTTTGTAAAGAGATGTTGAACTTTACTGCTTCAGTGCGGCTACAATGTTTGCTTTTCAGTGTTGCTTTGCCTTACATTCGGCAAGTCAATAGATAAAGCACCAGTTGGGCTTGTGCTGTCTATAGGCCCATACTTCTGTGCGCGAGCCATGAGCAAATAGTGTCTCAAATTCTCCCAATTTGTGCATATTCAGAACTACTGAGTAAATAAAATAAGAGCTAATAATACACTAATTAGGCCAGGCAAACATGTTGCAAAAGTTGTAACAATATCGAGAAGGCCATTATCTGCAATAGCTACCCTATAGACATTTGACAAATTCTGCATTTTATATTGTACATAATCTTAAAATAAAGCACCTGGCAGCTATTGCATAAACCCTAGATATGTGTTTTTACAATTTTGGGTGTAAGAGATAAAGTACACATTAGAGGTTTAGGGCAAGAAAACCCATAGGGATAGCAAGCATGCAGAGAAAATATCTTACCCTTCCCAGAATCCTTTGCAACATAATACATCCCCTCATTCCAACAAATGCTCCCATTACTCTGTACAGGTTTCATTTTTTTCATTTTTCATGTTTTCGTTTTGAGAATAGACTGGCTGAACAAGGGTCGCTAGTCAAGAATTAAACATATTTTGCAAGATCTGGATGTGCTCCGTTTGCTGAGCTATATTTTGTCGACCGTGGCACAACATAGCAAATCAGTACAGAATATTGAAATGGAAGAAATGCATTATGGGAAGTGTAAATGCATTATGGGTAGTTTATAGTGTGTCTATAATTATGTACTGTGTAATTTTAGTTCTTTTATTTGGTGTGTGTATAACGGACCCCATCAAGTGGGCTTGCGTGTCTGTCCGGGGTTGCCCTTTTGATATTTTTATGTGCAATGAAAGTAATAAACTAAACTAAACTACACTCTTCATCACAGTCCTGTCAACAAACTAATAAAAATTAACAACTGCACTTACAAACAACATAACAAGTAAAACCTCAGCCACCAACACAATGAATTTCAATTCCTGACCATAACCCATAACAAATGAGCTACAGCACCATTGGTGCTCTTGTATAATTTGTCAAAAATTTGTATTATATTGTGATTTTCAAAAAATGAAAATTATTTGATATCAGATATACATGCTTCGTATTCAGAATGCAATTCGATACGTCTGAGGTGCTCTCGTGTCCCCTAAAAAATACTGTCAAAACGCTCGTTCCAGATCCCTTAATAACCAAATAAAAAATAAATGGTTGAATAATAAAATATCTATCACATACTTTTTAAATTTTGACAATTGACCGCCGATCAAATGTCAAAATTCAAAAGGTATGGAATAGCTGTTTTATTCCTCAATCAGAACTATTTAATTTTGTTTGTTTGGGCATTAAAATACCCAAAACTGACAGTTTCCGACGATACAGTTCTATCAGGGACACCCTTAATTATCAAAGATGAGTAGTTCAATTTTATCACATGATGTTCTCTACCTTAGGGAGTGTTCATTAATACTTTGGTAGGGGGGGGGCTGGTCTTCCTCAAATTTTTTGCTCGAAAACTTTTTTGACCCCCCCTTGATGGACTGCTAAACTCTTTTGACCCCCTCTTTTGACAGACAAACTTTTGACCCCCCCATTATCGTATAACAAACATACTTAATAGTGTTGTTTCCAATGGTGTGGTATCTGGGTCACAGGTCATCTATCTGTATCTTTATCTGTCGTTACATGTACAATCACCATCTCTGGTTGTCGCATACGTGGGGTGGGTCATGACAAGGGGGAGGCAACTGTTTGAAACATTGAGGGAGGCAAATGTTTCAAACACTCCTGGCGGGACAATTGCGCATGAAATACAAGCACACGGAATTTTTCATTTAATACTTAATTTAGATTTGTCCCAAATCAGGTTGTTTATCTGATTTTACAGGGATAAATGAAATAGAGGATTTATTTGGAGGTTCATGTTCATAGGCACATCAGCATAATTAGGATCCGTGGCTATTATGATAGTATAAATGCGCATATTGAAGCTTGAATGGTCAAAAATTGGAACTAATTTATATGCAAAAAGCTAAAATGGTCAAATATGAGATTAATTTGGTCATGCAAATGTATACAGGTATATCAGTTTTGGCCCCCAAAGACTATGGCACCTGGGTCTGTGCCCATCTGCCCTATGGTAAATCTACCCATGGGCCTATGTGTACAAAATAATTTTGCAATGAGAAAAAGTAAACTGAAGTGTGCAGTTTACGTGCAAAGAAATCCAATTTATTTGCAATATTTTCTTGATTTAGACCTTAGACCAACCCAGATGTTACTGATCATCTTTAATGTTATATTAATTTTAAAATTAATAGATATGTGTACACTAAGTGGTATCATTTTTCCAAACAAAAGCACTGAAAATCCAAACTTGCCCATGTTAAAAGTTATACAGAGGGTCTCAATGCGCGAAAACTTTTTTGGCCCCCCCCCCTTTCCTACCACCTAAAACTTTTTGGTCCCCCTCTTTAAGGTCCAAAACTTTTTGCCCCCCCCTTTTTACGAGCCGCCCCCCCCACCAAAGTATTTCTGAACACTCCCTTACCGTCACCAAGACATTCTTATTCTAAATTTTGAGTTTAAAAGTCTATCCAGTTTGGATATAAGAAGCAACAAGAGCGGTTACCGCACCACAGCTGAACCATGGGGCTTTAACAGTAGGCCTATATTGTGGTATACCACTGTCACCAGGGGGTCGTACATTCTTGGGATATCTAGATATGAAAAGGACCCAAAATAGGAATATTGACCCGAGTCTTATGAGGAGTGTCTCCCCCGGGAAATTATTTTTATTATATATTTTGCTTTTTTCACTTTCATTTGACACCAAAAATCGCTTGCCCCCCCGGCCCACCAAAAATGCTTTGCCCCCCCCCCCTTGTGCATGCCAATTTTGCATATGTAAGTGTTTCCGTACCGCACTTTTTATACCGGGACAGTATAACACTAAGATGAAACGTGAACATATCATGACATAGTTTATTGTTGTGATGTTTTAAATAATAAACAACATACATACGTAAGTAAATTGATTATGTGCTTAAATTTTGATCAAGGTTCTTCATTTTAAGGGATCTAGAATGAGCGTTTATTACGTTTCGACAGTATTTTTTGTGGGACATGAGAGCACCTCAGACCTATCGAATTACATTCTGAATACGAAGCATGTCTTTCTGATATCAAATAATTTTCATTGTTTGAAAATCACAATATAATACAAATTTTATGACAAATTATAAAAATTTGATATTTTTTCAAATTTTGATATATAACAGTCCTCGAAGTAAATTATATAAATCTAATGATATATTCTTAAAGTGTATGTAGCTGGGAGGAAAAGCCGATGGTCAATTGAAAATTTTGACCTTTCATATTGAAGATATGGATTTTTTCCCAAAAGACCTAATTTTTTTGGTGTTTTTGGAAAAAATCCATATATTCAATACGAAAGGTCAAAATTTTCAATTGATCGTCGGTTTTTCATCCCATCTACATACACTTTAAGTATAAATCATCAGATTTATAAAGTTTACTTCGAGTAGGCCTACCGGTAGGCCTACTGTTAAATATCAAAAATATCAATTTTTAATGATTTGCCATAAAATGTGTAATAAATTGCGAATTTCAAAAATTAAAATTATTTGATATCAGAAGGACATTCTTCGTATTCAGAATGCAATTCGATATGTCTGATGTGCTCTAATGTCCCAAAATAAATACTGTTCAAACGTCCGTCCATACCCCTTCCCTTAAGTCTTACAATGTTTTGAAAATAATTAAGATTAAAAGTATTATGGAGATGATGAGATCCATTTTCTCTGTTGACACGGTATTGCAAGACCATGATATGTTCACTTCTATTCATTTAATCACTCAATATAGTTGAGCCAAAAGAATTAGTAGTCTATGTACATTAGGCTTGTACTTAATAAAAATTCCTTTAAAAGGAATAGGGTGGGCAAATGAAAAATTGTCAAGAGAAATGAAAGTATGAGTAAGTCTTCACAATTAAAACAGGGAAAATATGACACAACATCGATTTCCAATGGGGGAATAACACAAAACGTATTACCAAAGTTAAAAGAATTTTTAACTTTATACGTTTTACGTTTGTTATTTCCCATTGGAGGTTGTGTCATATTTTCCTGATTTTAATCTTATCTATTGCTTATCCTTTGTTCTCTGCTGGTCAGTTGGAACAGATTTTCACTGTTTTTATATTAACCCTTCACATCATAACAGAAGACGTTTTATATTAACATTTTATATAAAACATTGTTATAAAACTTTTGTAGATAATAGTTATTTAAAACATTTTCGTAATCATACCTAGAGTTTTTTTTATCATCAGATAGAAAGACTTCTGCTCATCTTCTCTGGTGAGACAACAGGGCTGGGGTATCTTTCCATATCAAAGTTTAAAATCTGTCATATCAATTTCCTCAATATGTTGTTTTGAAACAACTTATGAGGGGAAAAGTTTGATTTTGCAATATTTCGATATTATTTTTTTAACTTTGTAACTTTATTATGATTAACATAACTGTATTTCAAAGCGTCAAATTATATCATTATTTTGTCCCAACAAAAATAATCCAGGGAATAAAATATTCATATGTTTATTTATTTTATTCAACCTGGGCCGTATCTACTGGTGCACATGCATTCTAATAATTTGTCTATAATACCTTATACAAGCATCAGCAAGATTTGAAAAGTAAATAGCCTATGTACACACTGAACACAATGTATATGACCTTCACGATGCTATTAATTTAGCCCAAAGATTAGGAAAACTAGCAAAACTGGTGAACTGATACTGTTCAAATAAAAACATCTGCAAATCTTGCTGCAATTTCCAAATAGTATTTCTATTACTTAAATAATTATTTTTGTTATTTCTTTTAATACAAACACATTACTGCCTATGACGACTTTATCGTATTACTTACATATCAAAATCAAGTAATAATTACAAAACTCGCCGTAAACTATCACCTCTGTGGGTGTTTGGGATATAACCGGCACGAATATTTTCTCAACACTGCAGCATGTGAAAAAGTAGGTCAATAGTCAGAGAATATACGGTGGGTGCGCCGCACCCACCCAAAAACAAGGGGAGAGGCTTACGCATCATACACTGGAACAAAGAAACATTCAAACATTACACACTAGCGCACGAGATCAAATTAATGATGCTTAATCGTTATTCTATTATATCAATATACAGTGGAAAAAAGAATTACGCATCGCACACTAGTACCACAATTAAACATGAAAATACAAATGGAAACAATTATGACATACATAGGCAGATATACCAGAGTAAAATCTCGGACATACCTGCCTGTGCAGGGACTCGAACCCCAGACCTCTCGTTTGCGGGGAGCGCTCTAACCACTGAGCAACACATACTATCCCAGATAAGCAGGACTCAAGTCTGGTACTTAAAGCCATATTATAACATTTTCAAACAAAATAGATTAGCTTTTCTTTGCCATAAAATGTTAGCTTTTACTGTCAGATATATCCCCTTTTATTTTTGAGTCGAACAACTACGGCAAAGCAAAGAAAATTGGAATTTACTACCAGCGCACATGTCGCCAATACGTACCACTCCTTCGGTCATGTTGTGGTACGACCCTTTGTTGTATATATCACCGTCCTGCACGCCGTGTACGTACTGTGTGTTATGAACATCGTGTATGCGTTCGACTAATAATTCCATCGTAATAATAAAGCACCGGTCCCGGCGTTTTATTCAAATTCTCGGATTTTGACAAAACTACAGCACCTAGAGTCTTGATTTTTGCAGGGTATATTGGTTTAATAAAGTACAATTTAATCGTGTAAAAAAGGAATTTTAAAAATTCAGTGAGGGCGTCTTCCTCAGCAAATGTTATAATATGGCTTTAAGGATATAAGTAGTCAGGGTAAACGATACAAACAACACATGATTACATACCATTGTACGAGATCAATTAATGATGCTTACACGCCATAATAAACATCTCAAAAAAAGTAACTAACCCCCCTTAAATAATGGCCATTATTCAAAATGGGGCTATTGTATTGCAAATCTGTAAAATGCGTTGGAAGCATAATTTATTTCTGCGCATTTTGACACCTCATTTGATACGATAGCACAGAAAACAATAAAACACCGGTCAATTTAATGTAGTGAGGTCCAGATTTGAAAGTTGCACTTACATACACATTTTTACAATACAAAAACACTCAGATATCATTCCACAGATTTCCTTCCGTTACACTGAATGCAAAATCAATACAATTTACTGCAACTTTCAAATCTTGGGGTACATTGATTTAAATCAATTGCTACAAATGAGGTGTCAAAATGTGCAGAAATAAATTATGCTTCCAACGCACTTTACAGATTTGTAATACAATCACCCGTTTATTAATAATGGTCATTATTTAAGGGGATCAGTTACTTTTTTGAGATGTTTATAATCATACAAAAAAGAGAAGAGGCTTTAAATACGCATCATACACTGGAACATATATAGAAACATTCAAACATTACGAACTAGCGTTGTATCATTAATTGATCTCGTACACTGGTTCTAATGTGCTGTTTGTACCGTTTACCCTGCATGACTGCCCATATCCATAAGTACCAGACTTGAGTCTGTTTATCAGGAACAGTTTATGTAGCTCAGTGGTTAGAGCTTGTCCTTTTCTTTCCCCCTTTCTTGGGGAGGGGGACACTCCCTATGCCCGCGGCTTCTCTAAGCGGTTCACAAACTATAATTCTATATGCTTCTGGCCCTTTGAAATGAGGTTTTCAAAAAAGTAATGCTGAAGTGCCAAAATATCTGAATGTTTTACCTGAAAGTGGGCATAAGAAAGGCTCTACAAGCATCTTGACTGCATATTATAAGCACGGATTTGCAATAGATTTTTAATCTCACTGCACGAACGTGCCAGGAGGTACTAAAATAGCCCCGAGTCCTAATTTTTAGACATTCGACATCATTTTTAGACATTCGAGATTTTTTGACCAGAAAAATCTAAAATTTTAGACATTCGTTATTTCGCAAAATTTCGAACTAAAAGCCACTTTTCTATACCAGTCACGTGTCCTGGATTCATTTGACACCATTTTTAGACATTCGAGATTTTTTGACCAAAAAATCTCAATTTCTAGACATTCTTTATTTCGCCTAATTTCGATCTGAAACCACCTTTTAGTCAGATGGCACCATTTTTTGTCCTTCGAAAATTTAAGACCCCAAAATAGCATTCAAGATTAGAAATTAGACATTCGTTATTTCGTAACATTTCAAACTAAAAACACTTTTCTACAGCGGTCATGTGTCCTGAAGTCATTTAACACCATTTTTAGACATTCGACATTATTTGTAGACATTCGAAAAAATTACAAGTATTTCACCATGTGCCCGACCAACGGTTTCGTGTATCAAGTAATTTGGCAGGATTAGGCAATCGGATCACGTGGGATGCATGATCTTGCAGTCACCAAGATTACATTGGTACAACCCAAAAGCCCCTACCCCCCCACACACACCCACCCCACCCCACCCCCACACAATATTATCATTATCAGTAAATTTTCGTGTTTTATATATCTCATCTATATTTTCACGTCAAATTGGTTTCGGTTTCCATGGTTTCCATGTTCACAAAACAGTATCTTTCGATAAGCGTCTTTAAAATGTGCATTCATCAAGCCGTATATGACAGAATTTAACGCGCTATTGGTGTGAGCCAGAGCTCCGGATAAACGATAGATATGGTCATAAACATTGTCTTTAGAGTCAACAAGAATCAACAATACATACAGTGTCCAACAAAAAACAAAAGTGACGAACATTATGAGTACCATTTTGAGAAGTTTAATTTCTTGTTTGCTAATGAGTTGTTTCTTATCTAACGAAAAGTTGCCAGCATTTCTGAGTCTCAAAGAACTTTGTCGCAATTTCCAAAATATCGCGGCGTAGCAAACAACGATCAAGATCATCGGCATCGAAAAAAAGACAATCACCGTGAACAAAACATGGCTATAACTTGCCAATCTATCGTAAGAACACCCGCCTAATTTTGGGTCAAAAGAATGCCCGCCCCATCCGAAGAAGTTGCTGAAGTCAGCTAGGATGCAAATAATCCAAATTGTTACAGCGTAAGCGATCGTTTTCCGCCAAGTGAAAATGGTTTCGTAATATCGATGCTTACATATGAAAACATAGCGATTGATCGTTATGGCTCCAATGTTCCACAGAGAACAAGTACAGCTTATGAAGCATATACTAGCAACTGCAGTACACAATTCTGGTCTTTTGGTGTACAGTTTCCTGTCTATCAAAATCGCATAAGCAGATACGGGCTCCATGAATGCCGTAATGGATATATCAGCGAAGGCGAGAGACAGAACAAAGATATTTGCAGGAGTACGAAGTTTTCTCGTCGTTAACACAGCCAGAATGACCAATGCATTACCAGTGCTACCTGCAAAGCCGACAACTCCTCTGTAGATACCAAACACAGTTAATAGCAACGCATCTTCTTTGCTTGATGCAAATATGTGATGAGACGATTTGGTATCATTGGTATCCTCCATGTTTTACAGTAAAACTGCAAGTATTTTTTATCATGAATACATCAAAGAATGCGTGAAGAAATAGTGCTGAACTGCGATCGAGTGATAGAAATACACAGTATGCATAGTGGCAAGGGGGTGACACTAAACTCACGGTTGTTCTATTAAACACGCAAAGCAATGACAAATCCCGCTGGTTTGCTTGGTAGAAAATGAGTCCAGTTATTGATCGGTTATGAATATTCATGTTCGACCCCTTGATCATGTTAATTACGGTTGACAAATAAAGCCGCCATTCAGTATGCGAACTTGGTCTGTTCAATGCGAGTACCAAGCTTGAAAGTGCGCCCGCTATACGGTCTGAGACCACTGACCTCTGCACCCGTAATGGCGGACTGGTATTTCCATTAGGCACCAGAGATATGTTTTTTATTGAAAATCTGCTAATTTGAGAAGGGAATGACTTTTTACAATGGCAATGTCGAAATTAGGACTTGCTGTCAATAATGCGATGGAAATTCGAGAAGGTATGAAATACAAGTAGTATTTTAAGTCAAAATCTTTTACACCACATCTGACCGATCAGAAATGAAGACCACTTCATCCCTTATTCATATTTCTATCACCAAACGCCGTTGTGGAAATTTCGTAACCAGTGTCCTTGAACATTTTAAGCCGCTACGGCTGTTTTGACATAATATAATGACATTGTTATACTCGATTATATATCTTTGGGAATTAACATTTCTTTTAAAAGCAGACCAATGGTGTTTGCTTGAAATGAATCTGATATAATTCAATATTATTGGAATTGAATTCTACATATGCAGCCAGGGACGGCCACGCTGGCACCATCTATAGCTTCAAGCTGCTTCAGTCGGCGGAGCTCTGCACGTACAGACAATAAAAAGGCACGTAAATGTCACATTCTATAAACTTAATACATTTAATATCACCCCCATTGTTGTATAAAGAAATCGTGTACAAAATATACCAGTTTATACCTATATACAGAACGGTGATTTATGCATCCGTTAAACATGCCTGTACACTTCCACTGGTTCGAACAGGCTCCGTCTGCATGCCATGACTAGCGCCATCTATACCATCTGAGGCCAAATTTAAATAACAATACGCTATTTAAATAACAGTGCCGCTCATGCTAATGAGATAGTGCCGTTTCCTACCAATTATTCCATGATAGTGGTCCTTACACATTCGACATATCCTCCCTTGGAAAGTCAAGGGAAATGTCAAACTGACTAACCACGCCTACTGACAGCTACTGACGAATCAGATTAGACTTGCCTTCCACCTGCCAACTACTAGCTTCCAGCTTTGGATCTAACACCACTATTGCGTAACAATATCGATAATCATGTCCATTCATTCAATTTATCTATGTCCTCTTCAATCGCGATCAATGTTCATCATCCACGTGAATGAGCATTGATCTGATTTTACTTCTTCACAGGGTTACTAAACCCGCGAGGTGGTAGGCAATTGGGCAACTATTGAAGATTTTCCCCGGGACTTTTGATAATAGAGGTTATGCACTTCACTCATGTGTGACTTCTAGCAAAAGGCACTGCACACCATCATCATCCTTATATCTTCGTCTTAAAAATTGCCGTGGTAGTACGATAAATCCTCACGTTTTTCAACAACTACGCATGGTGATTTTGAGCTATTTTGTTCGAGATAGGCCGTGCGACTCAGGCTATGCATACAATTTGAGATTTTGAGAGCCGGCCACACTGTTTCTATTCTATGTTTTACGATTTTCGCATGATCAGTATATGGCTGGCCGTAACCGCCACAACGTGGAGCTGCTACGTGTAGCTTACTTTTCGCTTCGCGGAGCTAAATTGACCAATCATGTTAGATCTTTTCATTACGCGGAGCCAGTTGATGCATCATCGTTCCAGAGAGAGAAAACTCTTGCCAAAATTAATGTTTACTATGTGGATTTTAAATGAATCGAATGTAAATAAACCACAAACAGTTGTACAGGATCAATACCATTGTTTGATTAGTGTATAGTCAATGTTATCTTGCATGCATGTGCCATGTGTGTGGCGTGTTTGTTTGTTTGTCTACTGTGTCAGGCCAGGATCACTGACACCCACGGTACTGATACTGTCATACTATCACGGTGATCATATTGTTGAATGTTGTTGACTTTAAAATAATCATGATGCAGTCATGTCTACAGTAGAATTCACCACGACCTTTGAAGGACTTAAACCACATTAAAAGCTATTAAACCAAGATAACACTCAATGAAAACAGCTCAACTATGTTACATCAGATCTTCTCTGGTTAAATACACACTGCACTTGTGTCTGTTTTACCTGTGCAATGAACAATGAGCTGGTATTATAGTTTCAGTTGGGTGAATGATTATAAAGCGAACGCAAGGTACCGGGGGTAACAATACTGTCTGGGCTTTTGTTTACGAAATGAGACAATAGTCTGCTTATTGTTAACCAGCGTTCTTGAAAATGAGAAGCATAATGGTTTGCAGACTTAACACAGTTTAGAAATAATTTGTTCATATTTTTTGGTGTTATCTGTCGTTTACATATCCTTCCTAAAACACAAAAGTACCAATATTTCCAAACACCTAAATTAGCTAAAAATTTAGGAAATGTTACAAAACTATATTTTCTAGAATTTCAGAGAATACTTTAAATATTGACTGGTTATTTTTTACACAGTGACGTCATATAGGCAATGGCATAAAACCTTCTAACATACACTAGGTCACGCGTCAATGGTGAGCGCACTGAGTATTGTGTATAGGAAAACGGGCAGTACCGTAACTACAGTATGTATGGCCTACTACTAGTATATAAAGTAAATCCGAACTGGTTTGCTGAAGGTCGAATTCCGCAGGCCACGCCGCGCAAGATGTACAAATCAGCTCCCGGCGATACACTGCAGATCGCAGAATTGTGTGCATGGTTTACCACCACTCTGCCTAGCTATATAGTTGTGTACAATACTGTATGAGTTTCTTGTGAGTGCATGTCCATCTTAATAATAAGTCGGTTCGTACTTTTCATAAATTACTTTTTGAATCATAACTATCGTGACCGAGGATATCTTGCAACTACGTGAAGCTCGTCTGGCAAATTCTTAATGACTAAATTCGCTTCACGTAATGAGTAAGTCGTACTTGATTGGTCAGTTTTACCTCCGAGTAATGAAAAACTCTAACATGATTGGTCAATTTGGCTCCACGGAACAAAAAGTCAGCTACGCGTAGCAGCTCCACGTTGTGGCGGTTGCGGCCTACCATATCAGTATCCCATATGATATTTCTATTGTAAGAAAATTTTATTTGTTGTCACGTAAATCACAGGTTTCGTTTAAATGTACTAACTGGATATTAAATGTACTAATTGGTGAGGACCGGTATTTTGCTGTGGATATGTTTAACTGCAATTTTGATGTAAAACATTTGAAATCCGCTGTAAAAATTTTGATAATATTCAACTCTTTGAGAAAATTATTTTATAAAGGAATGCTGGTAAAACCAGGTGCAATACAATGTACATTATTGACACACTATCACGCTCTTTATCTTCGTCAATAATAGAATAATCGATTTCAATCGAATTGAATGCATGAGTTTGTAGTTGACTACTGAGCGACCTAAGCGATCGATTGCTAGCCAATCAGATAGAACTCCTTTTCTTGCGTTCAGTGAAATACCACTCGCCTGTCGCTCACTACCACTCGCCCGTCGCTCACCAACGGAGTATTAAATTTATATTTATCGTATAGGACGTCGACCGTGTGCACTGGTTCCCGTAGTATTCCTCATTCAAACTAATTCAATGCACGACCTCGGAGTTACCTGCATGACTTTGGCGGGCTATTTTGAAACAGTCATGGGTGCACATGCAGATACTTCTTTAGAATGTCCTAAACAAGGTATAGCAGTCGTTGATAGGATATACAGCTTATAGAACATGGATAACCTCTATTCCTGTCCCATATAAATCAATGGTTAAGAAGAAACTTGGCGATTATTTGACCCGTGATTCGGGCTGAAATGTTCTTTTTCAAGTTCTTCACTTTGTAGGTTGCGCACATTATACAGGGTTTTTTTTGGGGGGAGGTGGCCATCGTTTCATTTTATCATTAGGCCTCAGTTATTATTATTTGTTTTACAATAATATAAAAATGTATGACGCCGCTATTTTGCATGCTTCGAATAAACTAGGAATTCAAGAAGTTACCCGCCAACAGACGAAGGGAGTTACAAGTTTTCGCCAGCCCATTCGGGGCTGGTACCTGTTTCAGGTTTGGGGTCAGTTTACTCAAGAGATTATATTTTAGTGGTATTGGAATGATTTTTTTTTTACTTTTTGTGGTTAAATTTTTAAAAAAATATTTTAATTCGATTTGTTAGGAAAAGTAAGTATGTTTTGCCGTTTCAACGAACAAAAACGAGTGAGTATTACTAAAGTTATGTTTGAACTAATTAATTATGACTTTAAAAGTTTAAAGGCCTAAATGTAACAATAATAGTTAATATATATAGCATCATATGGTCAGCAGAAGAAAATCTGACATCACCTATGATGTCATATCAGTGTCCTTGACCGGGGTCCTTACTCCTTGACCACTGAACAGCGTGATATCATGTTGATAACAGATCTATCGAATCAAAATATTCATCCTATCCCCGGATCATATCACAGATTCTCAACAATCTGTGATCATATGGACCATATTGATGTGAAAGTAGTTATCTATCATATCCTGTGTCGTTTTATGGATAAAAATGACTCAAAATGTTATTGATGAAATGGTTGCTATCATAAACATCAGTTTTGTCTTTTCAACAGGAAAAATCCGATGCAAAATAAAGTTTTTAGGGCCTAGCTATAATATGGGCATAATTTATGCATATAGTATTGAACAATGTACCCCATTTGACATGCACTTATAGATAAATAAATTGTCTTACTTTATTAATTTAATAACTTCTTTATTATAAATAAAATGACACATAACTATTTGATTCATAAAATTACATTCAACAAAATGATTGAAGAGAAAACACACAAGGCACTAGGCAGACTGTTATAGAATGGAGTATGTAAGATGCCATGTCCATAGCTTCGCAGGAGTTTCCGACTAGCAATCAACATGATCAGCACATTCAGAAAAACACAGTTTAAGAGTGAAGATTGTAGTGAGTAACCAGTCCTTTATAAATGTGCTGGCCACTATCTATTATAATATAGTAGGCTTAAACTATACATTGCGAATTAATTAAGTTATTTTAAAATAAAATGTACATGTAAGTTAACTCAAACCGGCAGTGTATAATATCGAAAGCAGTGAAATCGGACATTCCTAAGCGAAGATATTGAGTTCGTAAGTTCTGGTATATACAAAATTGGAAATTGAGATATCGTGGGTAAAAAGCTGAAAAGACAAAAAAAACCAACGACAACAACAACAACAACAACAACAAAACAAACAGACCAGAACAATTTGGAGTACATGTAATGAATTAAAAGAGTTGACATGAGATTAGGAATTAATGTTTTCTGCTGTTTCAGTGTGCATGTTCTCATCGTTGATGGTTTGGTGGACTGTCATGTAGATGTAAGCGTGATCCTAAAAATGCCTTTCACATTGACCAAAACTAATTACAAGACCTCTTCTACATTGAGGCTGGCTTTCCCTTTTAAAGGGAATTTTTATTTACATGGACATGGTTTTCGACAGGATATGGAAAGAGCTTTATTTTCCAGTCAGCGCCAATTTGTGTTAAGTTTCTTTAAAATGTCGACATCGCCATAAAATGTAGTCATTTACTTGATTTGCAGTTTAGTCCTATTCCTATTAAAGTGAAGTAGGCCTATTCACTTTCTTTACTAACACAATATTTCAAGAGTTTGTTTGCATTAGTTCAATAGCTGCCTTGTGTAACATTTTGCTGGATGGAATATTTTTACATTCTAAAGTTTAAATGACATTTAACGATTGGAATGGATATGTTTGCACATCTGGCTTTTTCTCTTTCAATAATAGATTTGTCCCCTAAAATTGTCCAATCCAAGGTTTTAAAATGGCCGCCATTGCACTTGATGCATTTTTCTTCTTCGTACGTGGGAAGTTAAAGAGATTTGCAATTATTTGCCAAAATTGTTATAACTATATATTCTACTACGCCAATGTTATTAGAGTGGCAAGGTTACTGCTACTCAATATTTTCAAATAAAAAATCCCACAAAACAGTCTTTGGACTTAATGCCTTTTTGGAACCAAACTCTTCATTTAATGATGTTCAAATATTCTCCATTATTTTAGGACCCTGGAATAAGGCAATAAAAAAGAACATCGCTTAATTCAATACATTTAATTTATGGGTAAAAACGGCACTTTTTGGTGATTTTTGTTCAGTTTTGATCAAAAGAACAAATTTTTATATGGGAATTTTTTTGAAAATTGACATATACATCTTGCAAAGTGTATCAGTTTACTAAGATGGATGTTTGGATCAAAAACGTCAATCATAACATTTTTCTGCGACCTATGGTTTTTGATCTATGACCCCTTGGAATTCATAAGTAGGCCTAAAACGGGTGTTTTTAGGGATTTGGGTGTGGGGTAAAAAAAATTTTGGTGTATACAAAAAATGGTCCAAAAAGTTTTGAATCCATAAAAAAAAAGTGGTTCTAAAAGTTTAACATACAGACAGGGGGGTCAAAAAAGTTTTGACATACCAAAATCAAAATTTTCCAGCCCCCAAGTATTGATGAACGTTCCCTTAGCTCTTTAAGTACTGTATCTCTACCAAATATGGCAAATTAGGCTGACAGACGGCTGACAAAAATTGAAAAACGATGAAAGCAGTGCACTTTTTAAAATTTTGTCTTGTTTGTAACTTTGAAATAAAACAAAGACCAGGAAAGGATTACTATCAACGGAGCGGAGAGCCGTTGCCTCAGCTCCGTCCGTGAATGACGTAGTTAAAAGTGGTGAATCCCATGCCCCTCGGTTAAAACGAGAAGACCATGTTGTTTTTTAAAGATTTGATATTTAAAAAGTTTAAATCAAAACCCTAAATTCAAATAGTAATCACAGGCCCTTTCATGCCTTCGGGATTAAAGAAATATAGGCCTACTGTGATTTTTCCGTTCCTTTTTTTTTCACATGCATTTGAAATATCAACAGTGCTTGCTGTTCAATTTAGAGAATAAAGCCCGGGGGGGCACTCACATGTTAAGGTGGTACAGGTATGTGCGGCGCTCAAGGGTCCCTTTTTCATGCTCTCCGGCAGTTCCTTAAGCCCCACATTTGGATCTGCTCCAGTTCTTTGAGCCTCAAACTCTGACAATTGTAGCTCTTTAAGCTCAAATTTGGAAATAATTTAGAAATTTTCAGCTCAACAGCCTATAATTTGGCCCTAATTTCAGTTCTTCAAGACCCTATTTTGCCCGAAAATCAGTTCTTAGTTCCCAAAGTTCGGCGCTCCGCGCCGCACACCCGTACCAAAATTTAAGTTGAGTGCCCCCCCCCGGGGAATAAAGGTATTGTTTTTAACCACTGTCGTGCAACTATCATCTCATATAACATGGAGAACATCATTATTTTATTATCATCGTAAAACAACTTATAGCAGATGCTAACAATACCTTTATTCTCATTCAATTAAAATATTTATTATAAGTATATCAAATTAAATCCTACATACCAAAAATTATCATCTATTCCAGTTCCAGTGACACCTCGTTAATTTCCCTGGACCTTTGGATGCAGTGAACTAGGTATTTTACTTTGAAATATCAATACAAAAGGACTGCAGTGTTAGTTTTCATGCCCCTCCAGCTCCAGTGAACATATGCCTAATCCTACCCAAGAAAACCCGGGGGGGGGGGGCACTCCAACTTTGGAGGTGACGCGTATGTAGGGCTGTTAAGACCCCCTTTTCAGCATCGCTGTCACCCAAAGACCCCATTTTTTTTTCAACCACTGCTCCGCGATCTGTCACCCGAAGACCCCCTATTTTTCCATTTGATCTGTCACCCAAAGACCCTTACAAGTTCAATTTGAACATCAACTTTCATTTATCACTGATTTTGTTACTTATTTTGAAAAAATAAAGAAATTTGAAGCCATTTAGAAATAGAAATTCGATTTTCGAGGTTTTTGTGGCGCTGTTTTGGTTCTCACCCAAAGATTCCATTTAAAAAAAGGTCATGTTCTCACCCAATGACCCCATATTTTTTACATTTTGCTCTCACCGAATGCCAAAAATCATGCTCTCACCCAATGACCCCATATTTTTTACATGTTGCTCTCACCGAATGCCCCTTAGTGCGAAAGCGCCAGCCCTACACCTATATCCATTTCAAATTGAAGTGTCCCCCCGGAAGAAAACGTGCATGACATGTCACTGGAATTGGAACAGAATCAACAGATACTACCTGGGGCTTGGAATCAATCTGTCCCGTCACTGCTATGAGGCTCCGATTGGTTCAAATACTGTGTACGCGTATGGTGTCGACATGCATGAGCCGAACCATGTTATATCGTGTCATATAACTTGGCTAAGAACCAATATTATAAGATTGCAGGAACTTTCGCAAGTGATTAAGAATTGTTAATATCATTTATATGAGATGTGTCCATATCATGATGTCTCAAGATTAAATTAAATTTTAAAATAAATTAACGGCGCTTTCTATTTTGCCTCTTTTAGGTGAACCTCATTGAAAATAAAGTTATATATCAATGGAAAGCTTATGATGTCAGGATATTAAAATTATTTTTTCCGATTTTTTTGATGGCCAATAAAGCTGAAAAATTAAAAAAATTATTGAATTTTTGGTCTTTTTTAAGGCGCCCAAAAAGCACCCAAATCAATCGTCTATGACCTTGGGAATGCTCGTGACGTAAGCTCAGGGTTCGCAGTCACGTGATCTTACTCGGAAACGTGTAAACAAGACTTGCTTCCTGTACTTTGGAAGCTGCCCGGCAAGTCTGATTTTCACAATAAAGCTTGAAATTAGAGGAATCTTCAAGTTGCTGGTTCCTTCTATTATATGTACCAAAAACGTTTCAAAACGTAAAAAGCGGCCAAAGTTTAAAAATCTTTCCTGTGTGGCTTTTCACCCTTTTTAAACTTGGTCCCATTTATGAAAGTTTTAAAGACCCATACGAAGTCATCTATAGGCTACTTGTTGGTTTTCTTACTTGTCAATGTTTATTTTGTAGAGCAAATGAATTAATGTTCGTGCGTAATTGAAGTTTTGTTCCGTATAGACGTTATAATGTATTTTGTAGCAAATACTCACTTTGTTAAATTCTTCATCGTCATGTGCGATTCTGCGCCTTATGTACAGATGTAGGGCCTGTATGTAGCAGGTTGACACACAGTCAATTTGCTAAGTATATATAATACTCTACTACTCTTTATGATCACGCAATATAATAAAACATAAACCTTGAAATGTTTTTGATAATACATACGGTAGCCTACGTCATATTGCACCGCTTTCGAACAGTCTTAAACCTATAAGAGTACATTGTTGCATGTAAAAATTAGGACTCATTCTTCATGTTAATACTACTTTACTAAATGGGACCAAGTTTAAAAAAGGGTGAAAAGCCACACAGGAAAGATTTTTTAAACTTTGGCCGCTTTTTACGTTTTGAAACGTTTTTGGTACATATTAATTCTTTTTTGAGGTAAAAAAATATTGCGCGCTAAGTGGTTCTTTGTAGCCATGCGAGGTGAACTAGTTGGATATCCATATTTCGCGGTTAGCGGTTCTTTGTAGCCCTGCGGGGCAAACTAGTTGGATATCCATATTTCGCGGTTAGTGGTTTTAACGACCCGTAAACACCCCAATCAGCTGCATACCGCATCCAGCTATTTTATTTATCAAAATACTAGTTTTTTAATGCTATGGGGTTAACAGAATTAAAAAAAAATTAATAGCTGAACCCAATAGTTCAGCCAAGGACTGGAAACGACATATTGATGACTTTATATAGAGTGTATTCAATAAACCCAAGGCGGAACGAGAGTTGCTAAGTAACCGCTATCCGAACCATAAACACACATGCATGATCAGACAACGAGTATTCAATTTCCTCATAGCATCCCACGTTGTTCACACGTCAGTCGAATTTGGCGGTGTTGGTTTGTTAGCCCTCCAAGTTATAACATCGTTCACTTTGTGTTGAACATTGTATGTGAGCCTCGCTGTAATAACATAAAGATCAGTCTGATCAGTGTGATATCACAGAGCAGACCCTTGAGAGGGCACTTGGCTCATTTGCATGGCAGTCGGACTCTCCATTGTATTTGATCATTTGTGTATGGAGTGCAATGGCGACCCGTCATTGTATTTGTTCATGTGTGTATGGAGAGCCACTCTTGGAGCCCATGGGACTTAGGCTAGGTCCTCAGGTAGAGTCAGACGCTGTATGTACTAGAAACGCCCATTCTTGATTCTGCGTTCATTCAATGTTAGCATTAAATTTGTATTGCCCGGCGGCCCCGCGTAATGGAAAAACCTGAATTTGTTACATAAAAAGAAATGAAAATTAAAAAGGCAAGGTTCCACCTGAGTACATATTAAATGGGTTTAGAATTTTTTTTCAAATATATATATGAATTTAGACAAACATACGGGATATAATGAACCTTTGACATGACGCCATGATGACATGATTTTATTAGTCGTTTTATATATCACCTATACCGTGTATCATAATACCAGTATTTGTAATTTTATATTATATAGAACTAATATTTTGCATCATAAATGCGCAGTTCATATGCACAGACGATTACTAATCTTCACGACTTCAAAATAACATGTTACAAAGCAGGTAATAGGTGCTGGCCTTGTCCTATTGTACTTGTTCATTTGTGTATGGAAAGCTCACTGACCTGTTAATAGAGGTCAATATGGAATAGCTTCTTTATGGGGCACCTCTCCATCGGTTTCAGGGCGCAGTTCATTGAACTCAGCGGGATTCTATTGCAAGTGCTTTTATATTATTACAAAACGGATCGTGGTTATTGCCTTGACAAACCGAATAAATAATTCATACCAGGGATGAATAAATCCAGGGGTGCGGACATTTCATTGGTCGCAAACCACCGGGATTCGATACAAGTTTGCGTTGTAAATGAATGCTTGAATAAGAGTGTCATCCCCTTGGCGCGATATTTGATTTCTGAATATACTCAAGTTGCCGTTGAAAATGCCTAAAAATCATCAAGATATTGCAATACTGTCTAAAGTGATGTAAAATTGTGGCAAATTTGTATGATTTATCGCACATAATTTCTGCGTAGCGTGGAGAATCATTTACATAGGATTTTGGAGAAAAAATGTGATAATTTTAGGGAAATATAGAATGGCGGAAGAAAGAAATAAAACATTTTCCTGGAATGTGTAGACCATACTCTTTCTGTTCCTATTGATTTCTATACTGAAATAATTCTTAAAATGAAGTTGTTGGATGATTTTAGTTGGCATTTCTAGAACGTAAACATGTAGGCAGATAGTAGAGAGGGCACTCTATTCACGAGATTTCTTTTCCAACGCCAAAATAGCACGAATTTTGGTGGGTTGCGAGTGAAGAGTGTCCGCACTATCGATGGACTATGTAACTGGTTTTTTTTGTGTAAATGAGCTAGTATTAGTGGGTAAGCTGTACATCTCTTTTGCATTGTTAAGATAACCACGCTAGGTTTTTCGATCAACGTACTATGCGTGTTTGGTCAAGCGAGGATAATTTGTAAAGCAGCAAGTAATGGTGAGGATGTTGCCCTTTTTAACTACTTATGACTTTTGATTTAGCCCAAAATGAATCAATAAAATCGTGTATAAGATATTTGTGGGGATATTTGGGCGCTATTACAACAATTTAAATAAATGGGCACTTCTGGGTTGGATATATTATAGACTCTATAGAATTTAAGTATGATATATTTTCGATGGTAAATATATTTTCACTTTCAAAGTTTGTAGTTTTCATAATTGCAATTTCTTAATATTATATAAAAGGTGAGAATAAGACTATAAATGTAAGAGTATGGGATAATTTTGATTGTTAATAAATGCGAAACGCCGGCGGTAGACATCAGCAATATCAGGGATTGCCGCGATTCTTGCAGTAGCTTTTATGAATAGAATACAATAGTGGATACAATAGCGAATACAATAGCGGAACAATAGAGCTCTCTTACGGGCAAATAAACCTCGTCGCGTTTTGCTAAATTTCACTTCTTCTTTTTCATGAACTAACCGTTATTTTTTTAAACTTGTGGCAAAACTTCGACCGAAGTTTTTAATTCTATATATATTAGAAATAATAGAATTATTGTCAACACATAAATTGTCCGTAAATTTTTGACAAAATCAGTCATCACTGGCTGGGTATAACTGGGTAATTGAGTTTGAATTTCGCGCTGGGATCAGTCCCATGCGCAAATGCTTGCTGCTACCGTTCATGTCATGGACTGAATAAACATGATCGAATAACAAACTAAATACTTGTTTGTGACATTCCCTATATATTCTTGATTCATTGTAAAATGTCTGATTAAAAAAATATCTTCTTGCAGTAATCCAAAAATAAATGAAAAACCGCCAATTTCATCAAATCCAGTCCATATAAAGGTTTTCATATTTAGCGTATTGCGGTAATACATTCTTTCCACACAATCGCGATTGAAAGAAACAGATACTCGGGCAGATACTTTATTATAAAATAAATACAATTTAGGCTTAGTAGACCCTTATTTTATGGAATTCTGAAATCTGAATAAAATTAAAATATTGTCACTTGTGTCATGATTCTTTAATGATAGTACAATCAGTGTACGGTACTGAAAAAGTGAAACATTCATGTTTTATGGATTACCGAACACGATGCGTAAATTGCTGCTGAAGTGCAGGGACGGATATGCACAAACACAGCGACTCGCATCGGGGCTTCGTCCTCCGTGTTTCATGGGGTGTTTCAGCAAATTTGATCAATCGTTCCCTTATATTTGAAACATTTACAGGAATAAATTTTGCTGATGAAGTAGCAATAAGTTGGAAATATCAGAATGTGAATATCAAATTGGTCATTTTGTCTGCAAGTACAGTACAGTCGCGGATACTGAACACTCGGCGTAGTGAGACTCAGTCAGTCACTGAGCTCATCCAGTATGTATCTATATACGAGTTCGCCTATCATACATGACCGGTTGTAAAGCTAAGAAATAATTAAAAAAATCCTGTACATGTACCTTATTCTATTCCTTCATTTTCTCATTGTGATAAGTTCATCTCAACTTGGTGTGACGATCTGAACTGGTAGCACTAGCAGTTATTTTTTTGTAATCTGTTTTCATTCCGGTTCTTCGGCGAATCTTCGCTCTTCGTGCTTTACTGTAATATTCCCTATGCATATCGTGGATGGCTTGGCCTATCCCAAATCACCCCGGCCAGCACTTTTCCCATTTTTAAATCCACACACTTTATTCAGGAACTTCATTCTTAATTTGATCATGATATTTCCTTCATTTTATTGAAGATATTTTTCATGTAAATTAAGTTGACAATGACGGAATTCGTGCATTGGCCCCATGCATGCCACAGTAATACACGGACATTGTGTTTACAATCAAACCCGGAAGTAACTGTGTGTCCCTGGGCTGACGTCATCAACGAAAGCGCCCAATTTGAACGATTTCGTTTTGTAATTTAGGGGGTGCCAATATCCAATCTTTGCATGGAGATTATGTCTAGCCTGGTACGCTATGCAAATAAAAAATATTCTTTTCTGCTTCCTGACATCATAAGCTTTCCATTGATATATAACTTTATTTTCAATGAGGTTCACCTTTAATTTAATTGGGCTATTCCAGTTAGAATCCATACACCCCCTATGAAAGACATGACCTTAATCGTCTACACAATGAGTGTGAATTTCTATTGGAGTCACCGTATAATGGGCAACTCCTTTTTGAAATATACACTCCCTTGGGCAGGATGAGATTAAGGTCATGTCTTCTATATGGGGTGTACAAAGTACATGTACTTTGGATTTCAACTAGAATACCGTAGTGCATTGCCAGAACCCAAAATTTCTTGTCAAATCCTACTCAAATCATCAGAAACTTTTGTGGATACTTTTGGGGGAAATATTTGGGTACTTTAATAACCAAATAAAAACTAAATAGTGACGTGGTTGAATAATAAAACATCTATCACATACTTTTTTAAATTTTGACAATTGACCGCTCCATTTGGGCTATTCCAGAAAATAAGTGCACACCCCCTATAGAGGAGTAAATTTTCAATCAAAGAAATGTCTGGATTTCCAAGTCTGCTCTCTGAAAACGACTGAAATTCCAGTTGCCAATGTCACTTGAAAAAGCTTGGAAATCCAATTAAATGAAAGAAAAATCACGGAAATGTCCAAAATGAGGTCTCAAATTGAGGATTTCTGATTATGAACTATTTTTCTGCCAGATTTTTTTGCCTTTAGACACTTTAAAAGTCTGGATTTCCAACAGTCATGATTGGACAAAAAGTCCGGAAATCCGAACTCCTCTATAGGGGGTGTGCATCTATTTTCTGGAATAGCCCTTTTTCTTGAAATATAAGAATTGTATGAAAATGCCTCATTTTGAATCTGCTCCAAGGATTCAAATATGACAAAAGATGCCTGATGCGGATTGACTGGTACTCAAGTTTGATATGCAGGCCATTGATTAACATTTGAATCTTTAGAACGGTTTAAAACTGAGGCATTATAACATTTTTGTATTTCAAGAACGGAGTGATCAAATGTCAAAATTCAAAATGGAATAGCTGTTTTATTCCTCAATCAGAACTATTTAATTTTGTTTGTTTCGTGCATTAAAATACCCAAAACTGACAGTTTCCGACGATATAGTTCTATCAGGGACACCCTTAATATTATCAAAGATGAGTAGTTCAATTTTATCACATGATGTTCTCTACCTTACCGTCACCAAGACATTCTTATTCTCCAGTTTGGATATAAGAAGCAACTAGAGCGGTTACCGCGCCACAGCTGAACCATGGTGCTTTAACAGTATGGTATACCACTGTCACCCGGGGTCGTACATTCGTGGAAAATCTAAATATGAAAAGGACCCAAAATAGGAATATTAACCCGAGTCTTATGAGGAGTGTCTCCCCTGGTAATTATTTTTATTATATTCTTTCTTTTTTCACTTTCATTTGACGCCACTCGGGTGGGGGTCATACCTTCTTGCTTCTTGACATTTTAAGATAGGAAAAGGACCCAAAATAGGAATATTGTCCCGCATCTTATGAGGAGTGTCACCCCCGGTGTGGAAAATAATTTTAATACATTCTTTACTTCTTTAGCTCTTTCATTTGAAACTACTCTGGAGGTTATACATTGTACCTTCTTGGCATTTCGAGATATGAAAAGGACCCAAAATATGAATATTGACCCAGGTCTTAAAAGGAGTGTCACCCCCAGTGGGGAAAATAATTTTAATACATTCTTAGGGGCTATGTAATAATTAGGATCCCCCGGGGGTAAAATTTCCAAACGGCTCGCCAAAAATCGCTTGCCCCCCATCTCGGCCCGCCAAAATCGCTTTCCCCCCTCTTGGCCCGCCAAAAATGCTTTGCCCCCCCCCCCCTTGTGCGTGCCAAATTTGCATATTTAAACGTTTCCGTACTGTTTTCCTATTCCTTTTAGAGCGTTTTATTTAAAAGGCGACCCATGAATGTGTGCCAGAAATCGTTTGCCCCCCCCTCTCGGCTTGCCAAAATTGCTTGCCCCCCCTTTTTGGCTTTCTTGGCACCCCCCCCCTTTTTATTTTCCCCAGGGCTCATAATTATTGCACAGCCCCTTAACTTCTTGCTGTTTCATTTGACACCACTCGGGGCTCATACCTCCTTGGCATTTCGAGATATGAAAACCACCTAGGTGCAATGCGGAGTGTTACCCTCGGTGGGAAAATAATTTGTATTATATTTTATTACTTTACTCTCTTTTATTTGATGCCACTTGGGGTCATACCTTCTTGACATTTTGAGATATGACAAGGACCATATGAATTTTGACCCAGGTCTTATGATCAGTCCCACCCCGGGTGGGGAAATATTTTTATTATATTCTTTACTTTTTTCTCTTTAATTTGACACCACTCGGGGGTCATACCTTTGTGGCATTTCGAGATATGTCCATTTTAGACCAAAAGGTTAGTCAGTCTGTAAGGAAGTAAGATACAAAATCCTTGTCACAGAATTGGAGAAGTGATCCTAGTGGTAGTCCATATCTCAATTTTTAGATATTCGTTATTTCGCAGAATTTCGATCTATAAACCGCTTTTCTACACCGATCACGTGTCCTTGAGTCAGGGGCTATTTTAGCGTGTCTCCTGGCACGTTCGTGTAGTGAGATTAAAAATCCGTGCAGTGACAATTAAAAATCCGTGCTTAAAATATGTAGTTGAGATGCTTGGCCTTTCTTACGATTACCAATGGTTAATTACTGCCAGGCAAAATGTTAATTTTCCGCGCACTTTGAGCGCACTTAACACTTCAGCATCCCTTTCCTTATAAACCTCATTTCATTGAAACCTCATTTCATTGGGATCGATGTATATAGAAAAAATAAAAGAAGAAGAAGACAAAAACGGTGAAAATGGGAAAGGAGACAGATAATAGAAAAGGGTATCCAGGTTTTTGAAATGGGGAGCAGGGTGACATATAACAGGTAAACTGGATGGGCAAAATAAATCATTTTGCCCACCCAGTAATTAAATACCTTCACACTGCCCCAAGAGTATGCACCCAGTAAATAATTGTGACCAAGCAAATATTGGCACCATAAGATAATCATTAAATTATAGTATATATATCATTATGATCTCTTGAAATCAACTGTTGCTGTTATCTTTTCATAACATTTGCCATATTTATTTCAACTTCGAAGCAAGGATAAACACGGTACCCAATGGTTAGGAGGCTAGAATTATTCAAATTATTTTGAGAAATTTCCACACAATACCTGTAAAAATTCATGGAACCTATAACTATTGCTTTAATATCTAAAATGAAGTCCTTTAGTGAAAAGCAAGTACAAGAAACGTATGTTTTGCCTTATATTATCAGAAATTAAGTCCGGTTCAGAGAACATCTTATATGACGCAGGTAGCTACGAAATTAAATATTAAATTTAATACTGTTATACACTATACAGATAAAAGCTAGAGTTTGATTCTTTCTTCAATGGAAACCCAGTACAAATAAATAATTTGGCTAAATTTTGCCTATATTATCTGAAATTAAGTCCAGTTCAGAGCACATCTTACGGCTCATCCCGGGGGCTCATCTCATGTAGCTATAAAATTAATATAATTTTGCAATTGTTACCTTTACAGATAAAGCTTTTAGAGCTAATTGGTTCCTTCTTTAGTGAAACATGAACTAAACATCGTCATGTGCGAATGACAATAACGTATCCCTATCCGCATACAACCATATACACCTTCTGGAAGTTCTGGTATAATTATAATCATTTATATGAAAATCCTGTTTTGTGAGTGTATACAAGTTAAAAGTTAGGGGGGTAAATTTTTAATATAGCGTTCTGAAAGAAACCATCTTGTGTGAGGCATATTGTAAGAGTTTCTTCATAATGATAATGTTATGTGAGCCCTATCCTAGAATATAATCATGATTTTTCTGTCTTAAATATTCATTTTAAAAGGCTAAGCTATAATGAAGAACCTTGATTAAAATTTAGGTGCGTAAAAAATAGGTATTATATACAAAATGGAAGCTAAAGCTCGATATGAATGTTTTATTTTATATCACAAAAATAAATTATGTTCATGGAATTCATCTGATATACTTTACTGGTGCTAAATATATATCTCAAAATTCATGAGATTGTCCATCAAGCGATCAATATTGATGAATTTTAATCACAAATTTCTTGACGTATAAAAGATTTGTGCATACCTTGTGTAAAGTGCTTAAAAATACTACATGTAATTTTTAAGATCGGCATTTCTTAAAGGTGTCAATTTTTGTAATTCAGACTCTGTGGCGCAAGCGCGAAGACATGGTCGCCCTAGATCCGCCCTGTCCACCCCCCCCCCCCACCCACCCACAACGCTTTGCTAACGACAGCGTTTACAAAGTCTGCCGGAAGCTTTCCATTTGCTGGCGTGCAGTGACTTTTCATGCGCGTATTTTTTTTGGGGGGGGGGGCTTTGGGGCGCCAGCCCCCCGGGGTCACCCAGACAAACAAGTACAAGTATGTCTATGCGGGGTCAAAGCAGGGGCCGGCAAAATCGATGGGGCGGCGGGAAGAAGAAGGGCGGCAAAAAGAGGGGCGGCGGAAGAAGAAGGGGCGTCAAAAAAATTAGTAAAGAAAAAAGGGCGGAAAATGTGAAAAAAATGGTACTGTGCAGGGTTATCACTGGTTATGAGTTAGGTACCAAGTAAGGGGTGATCGGGGTAAAGATTAGGATTACGGGTTCGGGTATGAGTAGGCCTATGGGCTGGCCCCGGTACATCAAAATTAGCGGGAACATAATTATTATTATCATAACCAGATGAGGAGGCATGAAGACATTCAAGGTGGAAGTTACAGATTTTAAATTCAGGAACTATTTTAAAATAAAATGTTATCATAGAGAGTGAATTATAGGTAAGCATTGGAATGTGGGGGTGGGGGTGTGGGGTGGTGTGGGGTGTATTTGCAGTTTAGTATGGAGTTTGTGTATCTGTTGGTATATTAATTAACATGTTACTTGCTTAACTTATATTTTATAATGCTCATTGTATGTATAGAGGAAATAAGTTAAATTTGGCGGCCATTTTGAATTTTTGGCGGCCATTTTGAATATCGTTAATAAAATTAAATCGTCAATATTAGTGCATACATGTCATAAATAATATCCAAGGCCTAAAACAATTGCTATTGTATCAATAAATTCACAATGGGATGGGTCAGTTTGAAATATATTGGAAAATTATTGAAAAAATGGCCGCCATTTTGAAAAACAAGATGGCCACCATCTGCTGCATTTAGCCTGAGTCCCTCGGCCCCGACCTCGAAACAATTCAAAATGGCGGAATAAAATGGCAGTTTCTCGTTCTCCCTCATGCATCGTACCGTCAGGTGCAGGCATTATACTTGCCGTAGTCTACGGCTACGCATACACACATTAGTCTAAGACTGGGCCTATATGTACATTGTATCGTTATGTATGGTGTTACACGTGCTGTAGTGTAGTCTACAGCCGTGGGCCTACTCCTATCCTACTGTTATTAGGACGTAAGTTGCGTAACATTGTGACGTAAGTTGCGTAACATTGTGAGTTGCGTAACATTGTGTGACGTATGTTGCGTGACGTAACTTACATTACGCAACGTAAATTGTGCAACATAAGTTGACGCAATGTAAGTTACGCAATGTAAGTTATGTTGGGTAACTTAACGCAATGCAACTTATGTTACGCAACGTAAGTTGTGCAAAGCAACGTAAGTTACGTTGCGTAACATAAGTTATGTTGCGTAAATTAACAATGCAACGCAACGTAAGTTACGCAACGTAACGTAAGTTACGTTGCATAAATTAACAACGCAATGCAACGTAAGTTGCGCAAAGCAATGCAAGTTACGTTGCGCAACGTAAGTTACGTTGCGTAAATTAACAATGCAACGTAAGTTACGCAACGAAACGTAAGTTACGTTGCATAAATTAACAACGCAACGTAAGTTACGTTGCGTAACTTAACAACGCAATGCAACGTAAGTTACGCAACGTAAGTTACGCAACATAAGTTGCGCAAAGCAATGTAAGTTACGTTGCGTAATGTAAGTTATGTTGCGTAAATTAACAATGCAATGCAACGTAAGTTACGTAATGTTAGTTACGTCACATAAGTTGTGTGACGTAAGTTGCGTAACATTGTGACTACCGTACCGTAACACTATACTGACTACCAATCCCGTACCGTAGTCCTAGGCCAACTTTGTTAGGCCCCCCTATCGCAGGCTTACTTTTTTCCGGCCCCCCCCCCCTTAGGGGCTGTGCAATAATTATGACCCGGGGGGGGGGTAAATTTCCAAATGGCTCGCCAAAATTCGCTTCCCACCCCCCTCTCGGCCCTCCAAAAAATCTTTGCCCCCTCCCTTGAACATGCCAAAATTTTGGGATCCCAATTTGCAAACCTTAAATGGACTAGATGTATGTTGCGAGCGCAGCAAGCAGGAAAATTTGCATAATTATTTAAGCGTTTCCGTGCTGTTTTCCTAAGCCTTTTTAGAGCGTTTTATTAAAAAGGCGCCCCATGAATGTGTGCCAAAAATTGCTTGCCCCCCTCTCGGCTTGCCAAAATTTTTTCCCCACCCCTTTTTGGCTTGCCAAAAAATTCTTGCCCCCCCCCCAAATTTTACCCTCCCCCAGGGCTCATAATTATTGCACAGCCCCTTTTCTCGAGTCGAAAAGTTTTATGACAATGCATATTTTGCGAGTCAAAGAGCATGGGGAGACGAGTGACAACTCAAAAATGCCTGGAAAACGGGCTGGAAAATGATGTGAAATTAGAATTAATAAATATTCAGGCAGTACAATTTTTTTTTATTTATAATTTCATGTCAAATGTCATGATTGTATAAACATGTAGTAAAAATGCAAATATTTCATTCATAATAAAGTATTACATCCTTAAAAGGAGATGCTGTGACCACGTGATAAGAACTAATTAATTATTCATGAGCTTATAAATGCTCCAATTTTCGAACGCAATCGTTACCAGTCCTCACCTGCAAGCACAACCCGATGACCGTGCGTAAGCAGTTGAAGGACTGGTGGATCAAGTCTACTACTGCATCTGGATTTTTGTAAACATGTATAAATATGTAACTTGGGACCCAAACAACATGTTAGGATAGATGGTACATTGTCTTCAAAAAAAGGCCACGGAATTTAGTTTGCTGCTTGACTAAGCCAAGCCACTAAGCAGTCAAAGTTTCAGCATCACCCGATAATGAGGGCCGATTGTTCCATGAAATGCGACAGGCAAAACGGTTACGCACTTACCGCGTATTTTTACGGTCTTTCGCGTAAACGCGAAGACACGCAAAGCTCTATCGCGTATACGCGAAGGCACACAACGCTGGCGTGATTGTTGATCGAATGATCGGCCCTCATGAATATGCGAGCATTCACAGCATACAATGCACGTAGACTATAGTAGTCTGTGAGATTAAGTACACTGTAGCGTTAAGCGTAATCATTGAATTAGCACAGTTTTCGGACTTTATTCTCCCTAGTACAAACATCCTCGTAGTTACCATTCTCCCAAAACTTTATTGGTTTACAACGCGGTTAGCGCTGATTGTTATTCTCGCTACAAACATCCTCGTACAAACAACGCTGCTCTTGAAACAATTAGTTTAGTTACCGTTAGGGTAATAAGTTTTCTGACTTTTTCTCCGGAGCTTCAAACATCCTCGTACTTTATTCATTCTCCAATTCTCCAAAATCAAAAGTTGCAATTTAAACGAGTTTCAATGCATGCGCGTATTTTGGGTGGCTTTGGGGGCGCCGGCCCCCGGGGAAAAGTAGGGGCGGCAAAAACGAAGGGGTGGCGGAAGGCGAAGGGGCGGCAAACGAAGGGGCGGCGGAAGAAGAAGGGGCGGCAAAAAGAATTAGTAAAGAAAAAGGGCGGAAAAATTTGAAACAAATTGTACTATACATCAAAATATGTTGCTTTTTTAGGGCGCTAGCGCCTATAATCCTTTTTTTTTGCTCTTCACTTTTTCAAACCACCAAAAAAGAAAATTGGGTCAACCTTTTCGGGCTGTTGAGGAAGGGGCGGCAAAATTGAATTTTCTTTAGCCTCCCCCCCCCAGGGTAGGAGCGGCCACGGTCATGACGGTACGCCACTGCATTGGAACGCATATCGCTGTATTGCACACAAGCACCACGGCCAATCACAGGTTTGGAGGCGCATATCTTGGTCAATCCTTGCTCGATTTTCACGAACAGGGTGTCAAATGAGAAAGCAAAGTCCAATTAACCAAATGAATATATGAATACAAAAGCCACCTAAGTCCATACTTTGGCCAAATTGAGTTAAGCATGGGAAATTGTTGCTATACATAGGCCTGTTATATGCATGAAAGAACAACTCAAATTCATCCTCTGTGTCTATTGGGCATGTGAAAAATAGCATGTAATGAAAGAATCACCCAATTCCATGATTTGAGTCTTGTAACACATTGATTGAAATCCAGTATGTATAAAAGTCCACTTGTAACACATTCATTGCTGGAGAATGACTTTTGAACAAAAAATGGGTTTAATAAAGGAAAGTGTGTGGTTTATATTACATGGCAGAATGCTTATCAACATTATACATACCTGTGTGCTTTATTTTGTATTATCTTACTAGTGGTAATCTCATTCTAACATTGTTGTCTTTGTATATGATTCAAAAAATTAAAATTTAAAATGAACCCCACGAAGTCCCTGAAATGCTAATCGTCATACCTAATACAGGTTAATCCACTCATTTGCACGTAAAACTTACCATATTGACCAGGTAAATCTAACTGAAGGAATTAAAATGATACACAGGTTTTTCTTTCAAAATAACTTCGCATGGACTTAGGTGGCTTTTGTATTCATGTATTCAAATGTATATTTCAGAATAATCCAAAATTATCAGGTTGTTGAACAGCAATTCCCAACTGACGAGTTTGATTTTGTGCCTGGTGTACATCTCATCTATATTTTCACATCAAATTGGTTTCGAATTCCATGTTCACAAAACAGTATCTTTCGATAAGCGTCTTTAAAATGTGCGTTCATCAAGCCGTATATGACAGAATTTAACGCGCTATTGGTGTGAGCAAGTACTCCTGCTAAACGGTAAACATGGTCAGGAACGTCGTCATCAAAATCGACAACAATCAACAGTGTATACAGTGTCCAACAAAAAACAAAAGTGGCGAACATTATGAATGCCATTTTGAGAAGTTTAATTTCTTGTTTGCTAACGAGTTCTTTCTTATCAAACGAAAAGCTGCCAGCATTTCTGAGTCTCAAAGAACTTTGTCGCAATTTCCACAATATTGCGGCGTAGCAAACAACGATCAAGATCATCGGCATCGAAATAAAGACAATCACCGTGAACAAAACATGGCTATAACTTGCCAATCTATCGTAAGAACACGCGACCAATTTTGGGTCAAAAGAATGTCCGCCCCATCTGAAAAAGTTGCTTAAGTCTGCAAGGACGCAAATAATCCAAATTGTTACAGCATAAGCGACCGTTTTCCGCCAAGTGAAAATGGTTTTATAATATTCATGCTTACATATGAAAACATAGCGATTGATCGTTATGGCTCCAATGTTCCAAAGAGAACAAGTACAACTTATGAAACACATACTAGCAATTGTAGAACACAATCCTGGTCTTTTGGAGTACAGTTTCCAGTCTACCAAAATCGCATAAGCAGATACGGGCTCATGAAATGCCGTAATGCATATATCAGCAAAGGCGAGAGACAGAACAAATGTATTTGCAGGAGTGTGAAGATTTCTCGTCGTTAACACAGTAATAATGACCAATGCGTTACCAGTGCTACCAGCAAAGCCGACAACCGCTCTGTAGATACCAAACACAGTTAATAGCAACGCATCTTCTTTGCTTGATGCAAATATGTGGTGAGACGACTTGGTACCATTGGTATCCTCCATGTTTAACAGTAAAACTGCAAGTATTTTTGATCATGTACACATCAAAGAATGCATGAAGAAATGGTGCTAAACTGTGACTGATAGAAATACAGTATGCGCGACTAGTGAACGATTTAAAGTCTAAGGTTATTCAATGGGGTTTTCAGGTGCTTGATTCCAGAGGGGCGTTGCTAATAACAGAAACAGCGTGCAGAAAAGATTGAACTCGGAACGTACATATCAAACCACTAGTAGATAGGTGACCATTAGATTTAAATGTGATCAGAAAAAAATTACGTCGGCATTTTTTGTTACAGCTTGGTAACCCCGCAAAACTTTATCCACATAATATCACTCTGTATGAAATGGGGCATTGTTAAAAACAAAAATTTAATTTTGTATAGTTTTTGGGGGCATTTTGCCCCAGAATTATGATTTTTACACATCTTTTACAAAAGAAGCATTGCAGTATACTTATGACATATTTATTTTCAACTAAATTTTGGAATTAATTGAAAACGCTTGATAGAAACTGGCTACATTCAACAAATGTGACCAGAAATACTCAAATGTGGTTGTTACTTGATATTTCTTCCTTGAAAAAGCCAAATGTTGCTCATTTTTGTACAAACTTAAAGTTTTATTATACTATTGTATTGTATACTATAGAAATAAATCAATATTATTTCTTCTACTTAAAAGTGCTAAATTCTTAATTGAAAACTTGACAAACGTATTTAAAATGCGATCTTGCGCTGCTTATTTTTTCTGAAAAATATCACAATTTGAGAATTTTGGCGCATATTCCATTTTATCGTATAGTGCAATTTTGTTTTACACAAATTGCTTGTTTATTCAAGCTGGCAAGCTTTCAAAGTGAGAATACATGTACCACTTGATACAAAGTAATAGGCATGTGTTACTTACAAAACAATGTGATTTTGGGTAGTTTTGGGTAACTTTTTCCAAAAGTCTAGACTTTACATACTGTGGCGAATTTATTCACTTTCTGTACCATTTTTCACCAGTTTAGCTTCAATATGGCAAAATTTTTCGCGCGCATTTGTAACATTAACTAATTTTGTCGCCAAAAGGTGCCCCCTTAAAATTTGTCTTGCCCCCCTTTGCCCCCACCCCCCTCTGAAATAGTGCTGGCTACGCCACTGAAAGGGTATCACTGGGGGAGCGTACAAGTCACTTCAAAAGCCGCAAAATCCAGGTAAATGAGATACCTTGTAGCACGATCTGTCAGCACTGCTACATGCACTTGCCAAAGTATATAACGGCTCATTAAATATCCCACCACAAAATTGAAGGTTCTGACAATTTTATCTAAGGACATCAAAATGCCATTGTCAAAGGACAATTTTCTAATTCAACATGTATGCTTTTACCTGAAATTAACGTTTTTACTTCCTGTTTTTTTAACGAACCGGACAATAACAAGCATTAATTTGCTTTTAGACTTAAAAGCCAAGTTTCCTGTAGGTGGCCTGAGACCCGGGGAGGGTTCCTAGTGGAAGTGAGGGTACGAGGATGATTCGGGGTGCATTTTCAGCCATTTAGAGTCGGGGTATTTTTATTCTCAAAAAAATGTAAATTTGTGATAGTTTTTTTTTAGCCAAAGTTGAAAAAACATTTCCAAAATTGGTATAATTTCGGGCCACCTTTTCGTCAAATTTTGGTTTAAAGTCGGGTCATTTGTCAGAGTTCCAGTGGCACATTAAATGAAAGTTGAGAAACCCACGGGCCTGAAATCCAAAATGCGTGTTTATTTATTTATTTTTATATTTAGGATTTATGGTAACGTGTGCCTCAAATCACAAATATTTATCGTTAAATCAGTCCAGAGCAGGTTTATATGAAAATTATGAGTTTTGGGGAAATTATAAGTTGATTTCCATAGGATTTACCGGTATCCATCAAACACAAAACGTTTTTAAAACGTTTTATACAGAGTATATTTTGGGTTCTGGTAAAAATTATTTACTAACATTAAATGTCGGGTTATATATAGGTCATGAAAACGATTTAAACGTTTGTATGAAAACACACTACAAGTGTTATTGTAAAATATATTTTTTGCAAACATTTTTTGCCAAATATTTTGTGAACACTTAAATAACATTATGTAAGAATATTTGCAGTAAGTTATCAAAAAATGTTTTTGAATATTATGAAAACGTTTTATACCCTTAATATTCCCTTTATATAACCCGACATTTAAATGTTTTCTGGCAATCTTTTCTAACTTTTTGCGAATGATGTTGAAAACGTTTTGTTCTTACTGTTGTAAAGAGAATGATGGACACACATCAGGTACTGCAAAAGGTAACAAGAGTGGTCAACCAACAGACAGTGCAAGTGATACATGTAGCAAAGTGGATGATGGTCATCTATACAAGAGTGGTGGTCAACCATCAGACAGTGCAAATGATACGTGTAGTAAAGAGAAAAGTGGTCACACATCAGGTACTGCAAGTGATGGTTACGAGAGTGGTGGTATACATACAGACAGTACAAGGGACACAAATAGTAAAGAGAATGATGGTCATCCACCGGGCACTGCAAGCGATGGTAACGTGAATGGTGGTCATCGCTGGCCAAAAACGACAAAACCCTTGGTCCAGGTACATGCAAGTGACACATATAGTAAAGAGAATGATGGACACAATCAGGTACTGCAAGTAACTGTAATATAATTATGAGAGATTGCAACTTTACCTGACCCTAGTATCGAGACGGGGTGTTTGTATGAAGGTACGGCGTGTGGGTCGAGGGTGGGGTGTGTGGGAGTGTCTTTTGGTTTTGTTTCAACTTAAATGTTTGGTATTAAAATCATATTTAATTGTTGTACCTGTGCAACAAATTAGAGAGAAATGTGCACATTCCTGGTACTGTATTACCACAATATTGTATTGATAATGCCTTAGCTGCAATTGAAGAGTGTCTTATAACAGATATTACTACTTTAACCGTACCTATCATCGAAACACGTGGTGTGTGTGTGGGGGGGGGGTTGGGAGGGGTGTGCATGGGAGTGGTGGTATGTGGGGTTCTTTTGCTTTTGTTTTAACTTTTATGTTTGGCATTAATATCATTATTTAATTGAGCAATTGTACATGAACAACAAATATTATTAGGGAGTAATGAACACTTTCCTGACATTGGATTACCACAATGTTGTATCAACAATGCCTTAGCTGCAATAGAAGAGTGTCTTATAACAGATATTACTACTTTAACCATACCTATCATCGAAACACGTGGTGTGTGTGTGGGGGGAGGGTGTGCATGGGAGTGGTGGTGGTATGTGGGGTTCTTTTGCTTTTGTTTTAACTTTTATGTTTGGCATTAATATCATATTTAATTGAGCAATTGTACATGAACAACAAATTAGAGAGTAATGTGTACTTTCCTGGTGCCGGGTTACCATAATGTGAACATACCGTAACTGCAATAGAATTGGGATGTAACAGAGATTGCAACTTAAACCATACCTAGTGGGGTGTGTGCGGGCTCTTTTGCTTTTGTTTTAACTTCTAAGTTTGGCATTAATATCATATTTAATTGAGCAATTGTACATGAACAACAAATATTATTAGGGAGTAATGAACACTTTCCTGACATTGGATTACCACAATGTTGTATCAACAATGCCTTAGCTGCAATAGAAGAGTGTCTTATAACAGATATTACTACTTTAACCATACCTATCATCGAAACACGTGGTGTGTGTGTGGGGGGGGGGGTTGGGAGGGGTGTGCATGGGAGTGGTGGTATGTGGGGTTCTTTTGCTTTTGTTTTAACTTTTATGTTTGGCATTAATATCATTATTTAATTAGCATCAACTGTGCATTTCTTTACCTCCGTATAAAATCAATAATTCATGCTGGGAGCCAAGTAACATTCTGTCTGATTAGTGCAGATTGGTATTTTATTTTACTTGAGAGCATAAATAGAAACACATAAGACGAATAAGGCGCCATGATCAGGTCGGCATCAAAGGTTATTGTAACTTCAAATACTACTTGTATTCATACCTTACCTCTGTCACGTATTTCCTTCATATTATTGACAGCAAGTCCTAATTTTGACATTGCTATTGCAAAATGTCATTTCATATCAAATTAGTAGACTTTCTTTGAAAAAACATATCACTGGTGCACACCGACATCGCCCGGTTAATAATTACATTATACAACCAGAGACACTGAAATGAATACACGGGATCGATACACGTAAATGTGCTATGCACGATTGATATTCAGACGATAAATCTTTGGATACCGGGGTAGAAAATGATGAATATCTCCCGTAAATGATTTCGTATAAAGAAACCAGATCTGGTTCCTTGCACTTGAACATATATGTTCAACAGATATTATCGTCGTTAGCTAGCGTCTTGAGAAACTAGCGTGCGTCTTGAGGTGAAAAAGTGACCAAAATTCAGATTTTAAATAGCGCAGCGTAGACCCTCGTGGAGGTAGTCTCGGGCCAGACTGTATGTGGCTATCACGAACATACAGGATCGACGAGTGTCAGACCGACTGACACAAACTGGCTGTGTAGGAGACTATCGTAGAGGCAGTCTAAAAGCAATTGACCATGGCGTATGTATGCTCGCTGACCGTACAAAGGTCAGTCACAGGCTAATGTCATTAGCCTTAGTCGGATGTCCTTCAGCCCATTATGCGTTTAAAAACTATTAAACAGGTGGGAACACAATGGCCATGCGTGGCTGTGGATTCAACCTACCATGGCATTTTCTGCCATGAAGATATCGGGGCGATGACACTGTGTGGTGCCTGATGGGAAATACCTGTCAGCCATTTCATAAACTGGATCGTTTTCACCTGGTTTGTGCCCAGATGTATTGAGGGCGCGCTATGCTCTCATTGAACAGGCAAAGTTCGCAAAACTAACAACGTTGTTATTTGCCAATCTCAATTAACATGATCCAAAGGATCGAACATGAATTATTCATAACGGATCGATAACTGGCCTCATTTTCTATCTAGTAAACCAGCGAAATTTTTCATAGGTTTTGCGTTGCTAATAGAACAACCGTGAATTTTGTGTCACCCCCTTGGCTCAACACTCACACTTTGGACACCTTATGAAAGGAAGCGAATTAGAGGACGCCAACGGAAGCGATGGAGGGACGAGCTGGCAAACTAGGCCTACATACAAAAAAGTCTAGGTTCGGGCCTATTTTTAGGGTCGGTCGGGTTACGCCAATCAAACAATTTTTTGGCCCTACTGGGGAGAAGTGAACTGGTACCAACAAGCACAAAACAGAGACACATGGAGACATCATGCTGAGGCCTTCATTCTGCAGTGGATTGATAATGGCTGAAAAAGTAAAAGTAAGTCGCTGCGATAGAATAGTATGTAACAGAGATTACAACTTTATCTGACCCTAGAATCGAGATGGTGTGTAGTGTGTGTGTGGGGGTGTGTAGGGGTGTGTTTGTAGTGTGGGTGTGTTGGGCATTAACGTTCTTTTTGTTTTATTTCAATTTTAATGCTTGGCACTAATATCATATTTAATTCAGCAATTTCAAATTACAGCAAATTAGAGAGTAGTGATGACTTTCCTGGAACTGGATTTCAACATACTTTATTAACAATGCTTTAAAGCCATATTATAACATTTTCAAACAAAATAGATTAGCATTTCTTTGCCATAAAATGTTAGCTTTTACTGTCAGATATATCCCTTTTATTTTTGAGCCGAACAACTACGGCAAAGCAAAGAAAATTGGAATTTACTACCAGCGCACATGTCGCCAATACGTACCACTCCTTCGGCCATGTTGTGGTACGACCCTTTGTTGTGTATCACCGTCCCGCACGCCGTGTATACGTACTGTGTGTTATGAACATCGTGTATGCGTTCGATTAATAATTCCATCGTAATAATAAAGCACCGGTTCCGGTGTTTTATTCAAAATCTCGGATTTTGACAAAACTACAGCACCTAGAGTCTTGATTTTTGCAGGGTATATTGGTTTAATAAAGTACAATTTAATCGTGTAAAAAAGGAATTTTAAAAATTCAGTGAGGGCGTCTTCCTCAGCAAATGTTATAATATGGCTTTAACTTCATTAGAATTATGACTCATAAAACACAGATTGCATCTTTAATAACAGTTCTAGGAATTCCCCACCACTACAATACCTAAGACCAAGTATTTTGCAACTTCTATTTGATTTGATTTGATATCTGTTACTTTTTCCGGAGTGGAGGGGTGTACACGTGTCTCTTGATTCGTCCTATAAATATCTAATATGCTCTAATTAATGACATTCTCATACTTTTAGAAGTGAAAAATGTCACATCTTAAGATAAGTATCGGTGACAATATAATCTATCACTTTCCTAATAAAGAAATTTCCATTTTTTCTGTTTTGATTTCTCATTCTGAGAGCTGCAACTAATATCCCCTACAACTTCCACTCTCACGCAAACTCAAATTAAATGAAAAGAATATAATTATTCTGTACATGTTTCACGCATGGATTCATTTCACTGAACTGCCAATACCAGGTCTAATTATTGCGAGGGAAATCGGCACCAACTGGGTCTGTTTGCTGAACTTGACAATGATCTAGTATTGTTATTATATTTTATTACGACATATAGCGCATGTACCTGTTGTCAACATACAGGTACTTGCTGGGAAATTTTAAATTTTTACTGTAGTCTCGCTGTTCGATCTTCCGCAGTAATTCAATCTGATTGCTTTCATACAAGCCCTGTGAGTCGTTCGTGCCGGGCGTTCGTGACGGTAAAACTGCCATTTATAGTGTCATTTTGTTGATATTTGAATTGAATTTTTACGCTGATTGAAAGAACTTATATTATTTTTGCGTGGAGAGCCTGGCGGTGCATAGTGGGCCCAGCAACCAACCATGTGGATGGCGTGCAGCACATCGCAATGTGTTGGATTTACACGACTACGGTTAACCCTAATGGTGGTGTGCTTCTTGGTGTCAACTATTCCAGGTAAACATCAACAACAACAAAAACAAGCACGGCAAAATAGCAACAATATACACTGTTAAAATACATGTTAAAAGTTTTAACCAACACGGGTAACCAGGTGAACCACAAAATTGTTGGTTAAAAGTGTAAACAGCCATTTTACATTTTTTATAACGCACGTCATCAGAAGTTTAAATAATTGTTTGGTTCACTTGGTAATCCGTGTTGGTTTCAATAAATTTTAACATGTGTCCTATAACAGTGTAGTTACACCAAGACAACAACAAACAAAAAAACACTACACAACAAACACAACAACAATAACAACCAGGACTAAACACAAACAATATAGCAACACAACAATAACAACAACCGTCCATGACAAACAACAATAGTGGCGACATCAGCAACAACAATTACACAAACGAACAAAGAAACGCATCAATCAAACAACAACTAATACTACAATATATTCCATGTATGTTTATTTTATTAAATATAGGAGACAACAGCAATATCTATAGGATATTGAGTGGAACTTAAACGAAATGACTAAACCGGTTGGTATTTCGTCAATGGACAGTGTGCATCCAAATTATTGGTACCCATAATATTAGTTTTGGTGCTTATTGAAAAGCCAACTTCTTTGAAATGGAACCTTTACAGCAGGATTCGCTTGAAATTACCCCTGAAATAAAAGAATGTATTATTTCGTAACATTGATCTGCAAAAGTTTTAACAATTATACATGTATCAATATGTGTGATATCAATGTACATTTTAAAGTGTTAATAAAAGGGTTAAAAACCTTTATAAATGTGCTGCAAATAAGTTCATCAGGATTGTCAATAAAACAGATAATTGAAAGATTCTTGTGAACAAATGTAATAAAACTACATAAGTTGGGACCCTCTTTAGTGACATGCTATTTTCATAGGTGAAAACATCAGTTTTTATATAAATGGTTATAACTTTTTATGTACCAATTACAAGTATGTAAAAGTACACTTTGTTTGAAAGCTGAGAACACAGATAATAATGACCTAAACTTGAAATCAATAGTCTGGGTGTTTGAAAAGCCCACCAGAAAATATATAGTTTGTATAATTATGCGCATTTGTATTTGTGCAATGCTTGCTTATATGTATATACAGGGTGATCAAAATTGTCTTCATTATTATACCTAATTAGTTATTCAAAATCTTAATTAATGCTAATTAGCCGCTTACAATACTTTCAATAACTAGTTTAAGTCACAAATAATCATAACAACCCAGAAAGAGTGCAAATTATCTCTTCATTTGACACTTTCGGACTTACAAGCAACTGTACAGAGGAGTCTATGGGAAAAACCGCTCGTTAGTCTAATTAATGAAATGAAAATACACAAACTACTTGATTATTTATTATTTAATTGCTATATATGATTGCTATCAACCTTGGTACTAAATAATCAACAGAAACATGGATGTTATCAAACTGTGCTGGACCCTTTCCATACAGTTTGTATATGGATCCATGTCCACACATCCGTGTCCACACCTCCTCCAACCATTGTTAGTCAAACTTTGTAGTACTCCAATGTCAGGAAAGTGCACATTGCTCTCTAATTTGTTGTGCAGTTACAATTGCTCAATTTACCACAATCTACAACAAAAAGTTATTATATCGAATTGACCAGCATTTTCGTTTCATTCGCAGGTATATTTAGCAGCTCCTCATCTGAGCCAGATGCAGAAGGTACGTGACAGCGATTGTTTTTAATAGCTAATGATTGGTTCCAGGGCATCACAATTGTCTAGAATCTGTTACTCTCTAAATATAAAAGGGTGAATTTCTACTCTTTCAAGGAGTTGAACGAAGGACAACCCGTTTTTGAGTGTATAACACTCTAAAATGAAAGAAAGTTCATTTTCTTTAGGCAATATTCAGGTGGTGAGCGCCGTGCATTCTCTAAATTCAGTACATTTCCGTTGTCAACCGTGTAATTGAATGGGATTATTTTGAAATTTTAAACCGCTTAGAATATCACAAACAAGTAGGTCTATGTTAATAAATAATATTAATACAAACTAAAATCGTTGGGGTTCGATGAACCCCACAAAACTACCGAGTGTATGGAAAATGCCATACGGCTGAGCGGTTTTGTCGGCTCTCTCCGACCATCATGCCACTCGCCGCCTGGCAATATTCACTCTTTTGAGAGTATACAGACTATACTTTTTTCAATCCTTTTAGAGTGAAATTGTTCCACTCAAAAAGGGTCCTCCATTTTACTCTCTCACTATTTTTCCCACTATTTCTACTCGGTGTATAGAGAGTAGACTCCCGATCTTAAGAAAAATGCCACAGTTCAAAATCATTTAGTGCTCAGGCACTATTGGTGTTTTGTCTGGTCTCTTAGCCGAATTGTTATAAGAAAAAATAAAACAAAATAAAACAATATCCAGGGATCAATCTCAGATCCACATCTTTTAATCTTCACTTGATTCTGAACAAATTTAGATTTATCATCACGTCCCAGATCTTTGATATGAAAATGATACAGCAAATAAAAAAAATGCAGTAGTAAGTGAAAAAAAGCTTAGGTACATTGAACTATTTCCTAGAGAATAAAAGATTATCATTCTCCATTACTAAATTTTAACAGCGTAAAAATATTAAAGTATGTAGCTGTATCCCGAGCTGTATACGATGTGCAACACATCCTAGTACCACTGACGTAGCCAGAGGAAAGGGGGCAGCCCCCTAAGAAGTCTTGCCCCTCATCCCCGGGTGCTTACTACTAAAATGTTTATCCCTTTTTTGTACTTTTTAAACATATATGTTACCATTTTCATTCAATTTTCCCCCTTGTTGTCTTGCCCTCGCCCCTTCCCCCTTTTGATTACGCATCATACTAACTAACAAACATTATTTGTGAACAGCATCCTGTGACGTTTTAAGCAATACACAGCACTACAATTTTCAATGTACCAATCAAAATAACCACATGAGTGAATGTGACTTCAGGTGCACACGGTCTGGTTTTAGTGTCTGTCCTGGGACAACAAGTAGCTGGAAATGCAACAATGGCGACTGGGGTGGAGATGTCATGCCGTCATGTTGTGGTAAGGCAAACAAACAAAGGAACAAGGAAACTAATCATTGGTCACAAATAAAATATTTATTAACTTGTTTATGTGTCTTAAGGCATAGGATATTAACGTTTGCAACTTTGCAAAGTATTTTTGTGGAAGCTGAGAGTACACCAGACATATCGAATTGCATTCTGAATACGAAGAATGTCCTTCTGATATCAAATAATTTGGATTTTTTTGAATTCGCGATATAGGTCTAATACAAATTTTATGACAAAATATTAAAATTTGTAAGTAAACTTTATCAATCTAATGATATGTACTTAAAGTGTATGTAGCTGGAATGAAAAGCCGACGATCAATTAAAAATGTTGACCTTTCATATTGAAGATATACATTTTTTCCCAAAAGGACCTAAATTATTTTTGTGCTTTGGGGAAAAATCCATATCTTCAAGAAATGAATATAATTCTAAATCCTTAAGTTAATTTCACGGTATGTCCTTGATGGTATTTTTTGGCTGCTTCGACCACACACAAAGCATATACCACCAGTATTCCAGGAAATTATTATGAAACATGATCTTCATCTCTGGCGTTGTCTTTTTAAAGACAGTTCTTGTTAACTCGTAAAATGGATTTTAAAAGAGGTGTGATTTTCATATTGTCAGGAACGGAGAGGACAATTTTTAAACACTTTTATGTTTTGATTTATTATGACATTAAAATACTAAATCAAATCAACAAGACAGCTCCTTCGGAGATACCCTGTATTTTATTATGAAGGTTGATTTAATCTTTCTTTCTGATTTTAATCAATTAAAATTCTTTCTTTAATGTATTCATAACTACTCATTACAATGAGCCATTGAACACAATGGTTAAGAAAAACATGATATCTGACTACAATAATCATGATAATGGGCTATTCCAGTTGAAATCCACACTACCCCTGTGGAAGATATAGTTTAAAGTCCTCAAACAGAGGGAGTATGAGTTTTAAATAAAATAGACAGTTGGGTAACATCAGTCCATTTGAAATACTCACTCCAGCTGTGGAACATATAGGTAAAGCCATAACACAGGGGGAGTATGGGTTTCAAAATGATTAACCCTCACCAATTACATTTGGAAAACATACCCCCTTTGAAAGATATTTCCTAAATCTTCCACAGGGGTAGTGTGGATTTTAAATGGAATAGCCCAATTATCGACATGCCGTGACACAAAACAACCACCGCAGAGTGCTTAAAGTAATTAATTATGCATGGAACATAAACAATACAAACAAACCAATAATAAATAACCTTTACTCTCATATACAAAACGTAAGAAATGTAGATAGTGTGTTTACGTATCATAGCAAATATATATAATTATGTTACGTCCTATGTACAATTAGATTATTAAGTACAAAACACAGTCAAAACTTTATTCAACTTATGAAGTTATGATAACAACCTTTACTCTGTTGGTTAGATTTTTGTTTGTCAAATCTAATAAATATATACCTACTGACTAGAGCTTTCGCCATATACCTACTGACTTGAGCTTTCGCCAGGCTGATGGCTTGATCACAAGTGGTCTAGTCCACTGCATTTCCTGCGGTGTTTGAATGCAATCTCACTCCTCAGGATCAAAGTTTGTTTTAGCAGTTAGAAATGCAGTGGACCAGATCACTTGTGATCAAGCCATCAGCCTGGATGACGAAAGCTTTAGTCAGTGAGTATATATTTATTGGATTTGGCAAACAAAAATCTAACCAATATTATCTACTATAGTATATATACAATCCAACTGATGCATCTGTTTACGAAACCTTTACCATGACTCTGAGCTATCAGGATTTTTATGTATCATGCCAAGTCCTTTTGTTACACCCTTTATCTTTAATTTGATATATAGAGGTGTACAAAAACTAACCAAACCTTTATTATATTCAACTCACAATAAACAACCTGCAGAGGGTGTATCAAAAAAGATTGGTGCCCATCGATATCCAGTGAGTAGGCCTATACACAAGATTGTCACATGCAGTTATAACGTCCACTTTATATGTAGATTTATGTAATAAAAGGGCATAAAACTATAAATTGTAGTCATTTCAAGAGGATCTAACATTGAATTCGGAAGAAGCAGGCGTTTCATTATAGACAACAAAGGTGATGGGTACCAATCATTTTTATACACCCTATACCGGTACTCGGGCTATACTCTCATGATAAAACGTATGAAATATACACATGATTTTTACGTATCATGCCAAGTACTTTTGTTATGCCCTTAATCTTATTTTTTAAATTGTACAGAAACTAGTCAAAACTTGATTCGAATATTTGTATTTTTGAAACAGATACTCAGAATCCATCGATCTCATGCCCGTTATCAATCACGTTAGATGCTCCACGAAACACCGTGTCCGCTGGGGTGTCTTGGAATTCCCCACAGGTTTGTAATGTTTGGGTTATTCCAGTATCCATACACACCCCCTTTGGAAGACATGACCATAATCTTCTCCCAATAAAGTTTCCTGGGACAGTTTCTGATGACGATTTCTTTATGGCCAACCTTTTAGTTTTTGTGTTTTTTAGTCACCGTCGATCCTGTTGAATTCTACATACTAAAACTAATCAAACTAAAACCATAAAGTATGTAACCATGTTCGGGACATCCTCCTTTGCAAATCAAGTAACTCACTTGCTACAAACAGATGCAAAGATCAGTGGCGGCACCAAAAAAGGGCAATGGAAAGACAAATTGGATTTCAGGGGAGATGGCAAAAATCAACTAATTTTGCGTCAATTTCTCGCAGAAAGTGGAAATTTAAATTGATTGTGGGTGTTTACTGAGGTCATCTGCGTGGGAGCAAGAGTTCTGACTGCATGGACTGGGTGGGGGAATTTCACCACCGCCACTGGAAAATATGGTATGATATGCCATGATAAATGATATGATATGATATCATATCATATCATATCATATCATATCATATCATATATCATATCATATCATATCATATCATATCATATATCATATCATATCATATCATATCATATGACATGACATGACATGACATGACATAACATGACATGACATGACATGTCATGACATGACATGACATGACATGACATGACATGACATGACATGATATGATGTCATGTCATATCACATGACATGATATGATATGGTATGATGTGATATGGTATGATCATAATGATACCCCCGGTATGACATGACATGACATGATATGAAGATAAATGACATGACATGACATGACATGACATGACATGACATGACATGACATGACATGACATGACATGACATGACATAGATAATCTGCATTGCTCTACTTTCTCTTTACACCAATCCTTATTATTTCCTAAGGTTTCTGACAATTCAGGCTCCAATAACGTTAACCTACGACGCGTCTCAGATCAAGCTCCTGGATCATCTTTTCCAGAAGGAAGACATGTCATTAAATACGAAGCTGAGGATACAGCCGGAAACAAAGCTTCGTGCGAATTTACTGTAACAGTCACAGGTATCTATCTTTTTAAATGCCAATCATATCTAGGTATTAACCGCTAACATGGGGATAACGCTGACGAAACTTTAAACAGGCCAGGTGACTTACATGCTTAAATTGGCCGCCGTAGATATTGGGTCAGGATATTTTAATTGGGCGTTAACCTGATCGGAACTGACAGCAACGAGGTCTTTATCATGGGTCATCTGCAGGTTTTCCCAGATCAATCACAAGGAGAGCGGATTGGATTGGATTTTGTTTGTCCTGTGGAGATTTGAACCCAGGACCTCTCACACTAAAGGCAATGACCTGAACCAGTGTGCCACATAGCTCCCTTGCTTTGCAATAACAGCAGCGGAAATAGAAGCAGCAACAATAACAAGCTAATTTAAACAATTATAGCAATAACAACCGAACAAAAATAAAAGCAAAAACAACAGCAGCAGTAGCAACAACAACAACAGAACAATTATCAATTACAATAGCAAGTTAAGTAGACTTTCCTTATCCGGTTATCCTCACAAAATAACTCACACACACACAAATAAAACCTATGAATATTTGCTTGACAAAGATAATAACAGAACATAATTTACCATAACATTACAAAAGAGTATGATCAAAATCAACTACAGAAGGACAGCAACACAAAATTTAATACTTACAATTTAAATTTGGTCATGAATCCATCATTTTGTAAAACTTTACTACAAGCACCTGATTGAGATATTGATCGTTTTATTAGTTTCCTCGTATATCTATTATCGTATCATTTTAAGACCATTTTAAAGACTATTATGCGTATTATAGAATGGATGGAGCTTCTTTTGACTGTCTTTCGCTGCTATAGTGCGTGTCCATATCATCAAAATATCAACTTGCTGTGTACTCGTAAAAGAAGTATATTGCAAACATCTGTTTCGATGAATACGCATACGGTTGTTGTTTGATGGCATATAAAACTACGTCATTTTAAAGAAAAAGTGAAGACTGATGGGGCTATTTATCTTAAATCGTGTTTTCATCTTTACAAGATGTAGACACTGGTATAGTGGCATTACACTACACCAGAAAAGGAGTAACAATTAGTCGGGCAATTAGCAAAGGAATTTTCAAAAACTTTTTTTTTTTTCATGAAATGTGAGGAATAACTTAAAATATATGTAAATATCGCCCTCATTTTGAACACACACATATATCCAGTTTATAGAATTAAAATTACTACAAAAAAGCAGAAAAAGATGAAAATGCTAAAATAGCTTAAAATATATGTATATATTAGTGGGATAGCTGTTGGTATTGTCCAGGTCATTATTAATGTTTTGAAAATTTAATAAATGATCACATCAAACAACCGTATGGATGTCTTATGTCCTTCCTCAAAAAACAGCCAGATAATCACTTTTCCTAATTGCTTTGCAGTTAACAGGTGCAACAGTTTTACAGTGCCGGATAACCAGCAGGTGTCTTGTAGTAATACACAAAATATCTACGGTACCAGGTGTTCATTCACCTGTAGTAGCGGATGGTGCTTAGATGGAGAGAGGTGGATAACGTGTGAGAACCAAGGAAGTTCCTCATCACCTGATTATGATTGGAATGGACAACGGCCAACCTGCAAAGGTATGTTGTGTCCCATTATATATGCAATGTGTGTACTAGGGATACTGTTGTCCAGAAGACCGAATAATCAGCATATCATGTATGTTTAACATGGGATGGGATACTATAATTGGGAAATAATTTGCCTGTTTAGAATATTATGAATTATTCGAAAGTTAAAACAACTTTGGATATATATTAGGCAATTTACCCTGTTACGTCATCAGGTACCATCGTTCTTCTTCAGTCGGTGACTCCGCGTGGATCGTATCGTAGTCAAGTTGTGAGAAATTGTGTTATATGATATTTCATATTAAAAAAAAAAACTTGTGGCAGAACATTCCTCACTAATATATATGTGACCGTCCACGTCGAAACGCTCGTATAAAGTCGGCCCTGGTCAATTTTGTTTTCTTCCGTGTTTAGAAAATAATTTATATATCATATCATTTGACTTCAAACAATATCCAGAAGCGGAGTTATGGCTTGTTAAACTTTGCTCCTTCAGTAAAAGAGTACTTTATTTTGGTGCTTCATTATTTCTCTTTTTCCACATCGCTGGTATTACATATCAAATTGTCATAATTGGCGGTCACTTCAAATCATCCCAAGTCAACGAGGTTCAGGAATGTCCTCTCATTGTTGATTGTTAGTTAACCCACCACTTGAACAGGATTTGGCCAAAGCAAACAAAGACTAGATTAACTAACTCTATACATAAGTATAAGCTTATTATCCTCTTCAACAATAGGATTAAAGATTGGCGTTTGACTGACACTAAAATGAGAAACATGTAGGACAAACATTAGGTAAATACGAATACAACCTTTATGCACATTTTGCACTGTAACTCGAAATACAATTTGCCGACTTTACGAGCGGTATGAGATGGATGTTCACATATGTATAATATTTATGCAAGGAACCGCATAAATATTTCCAAGACATAAATACGAACACCTTACGCCCAAACAGCGTAGCCCTGTGTCTTATAGCAATGCATTCCCAGCAAACACAAACCGTTTTCGACATCATTCGCAAAAGGTTGTCAGAAAACGTTTAAATGTCGGGTTATATAAAGGGTACATTAATGGTATAAAACGATTTCATAACATTAAATAACATTTGTTGGTAATTTACTGCACAGCAAACACAAATGTTTTACAGAAAACATTTAAATGTTGGGTTATATAAAGGGTATAAAAACGTTTTAATAACATTCCAAAAAGATTTTTGAAAACTTGGTACAAATCATTCTAAACAGAATGTTATTTTGGGGTTGAAAAAATAATTTGCAAAAAATGTTTGCCCAAAATATTTGCAATAACGTTTTACAAATGTTTTCACGACCTTTATATATCCCGGCATTTAAATGTTATTAAAATGTTTTAAAAACATTTTAAGAACATTTCTGTGTTTGCTGGGTGCAAATATTTTAACATAATGTTATTTAAGTGTTGACAAAATATTTGGCCAAAATGTTTGCAAAAATAGTTTACAATGACATTTCGAAAACATTTTAAAAATATTGTTGTAGTGTGTTTTCATACAAAACGTTTTAAAACGATTTCATGACCTTCATATAACCCGACATTTTAATGTTATTAAAACGTTTTTACCTAAACCAAAACCGAAAATATAACTTATTTAAAACGTTTTTGTGTTTGCTGGGTTTTCATATTAGCGAAATAAAAGTTAGTAAAGAACTTGTATTACCTTTTTCAGAAATCCATTTATGAATAGCCGTTACAAATATCATTGTACAGCTGCTGCAAGTAAAATAATGATTCTCTATAGGATATTTTCATATTGTACTCATAGTTGTTGTTTCCCCATTATTTTAGCTGTTACGTGCCCATCGATCAATCCTCCTTCTAATGGACGTTTTGTTCGTTCGTGTACGAATACATCTGGCAGTGTATGTGAGGTCGAGTGTGACTCAAGCTATGAGGTGGTCGGTGATAACAGTTTGGAATGTACGGCAAGGGGTTCATCTTGTACCGGGAGTTGGAGTGTTCAACTACCAGTGTGTCAGGGTAAGATAATATACAAAAACTTGACAGAGCCTTTACATCTGGAGATTCTTCAAAACGCTACAATGCTGCTTGAAAACTGGCACCGTATGGCTTATCGATTGATTACCTGACGCAATCGTGATCACTGTGATTACCTATATCTTTCTCAACCTTGCATCCCTGGACATAATCATAAACACAATTTTACAAATGTAGGCTACACAGTCATTGAAAACAGCTCAACTATGTTACATCAGATCTTCTCTGGTTAAATCCACACACACATGTGTCTGTTTTACCTGTAATGAGCAATGAGCTGGTATTCTAGTTTCAGTTGGGTGAACGATTATAAAGCAAACGCAAGGTAACAATTACTGTGTGGCCTTTGTTCACGAAATGAGACAATACTGTGCATATTGTTAACCACATTCATGAAAATGAGAAACATAATGGCTGTGGGCCGTAACACGGTTTGGAAACAATTTCTTCATATTTTTGGTGTTATCTGTCGTTTACATATCCTTCCTAAAACACCAAAGTGCGAATATTTCCAAACACCTAAATTAGCTAAAAATTTAGGACATGTTACAAAACTATATTTTCTAGAATTTCAGAAGAGTACTTTAAATATTTGCCAGTTATTTTTCACACAGTGACGTTAACTAGGCAATGTACTATTACCTATAACATACACTAAAACACCAAAGTGCGAATATTGCCAAACATCAAATTAGCTAAAATTTAGGACATGTTACAAAACTATATTTTCTAGAATTTTAGAAGAGTACTTCTTTTAGAAGAGTACCTTCTTGGAAATTACCCACGTATTGTTTTTGATCCATTTTAACCAGTTCCCCTTATAGTTTATTAATATTTTCTTTTCTACATAGAAACCGATCCTCCTGTGTTTGAGAACCAACCAACCCGTGTGGTGATATATGCACAAGAAAGAAGCTATGAAGCTTTGCTTGACTACCACTGGGAACCAGTCAAGGTATATGTTATTCCTCGGTTACCACCTGAAAATCGAATTTGTCGGCTTTGTGATCTTAATGCCGTAGAAGATTTAGTTTCATTTTATAATGAAATGCACTGCTTACAATAACATTCGTCTCGATCTTATGTCTAAAATTAATGATGCACTTGTTACCAATAATTTTTCTGATGTGGATTATTTTATAAATATTATCATGGGTGCAAGTGATTTAGATATTCTGACAGTAGTTGCGAACTATGTTAGAGAAGCTTTTGATGTTCGTGCAACTTTGATGCTTGCTTCGTAAGTTTGCTCATGCTGGAATGTTGTACACATTGCGTTTCTACTTATTTTGGTCTGTATGCTAATTACTAGGTCACATGACATGTATATGATCATTATGATGTACATAACCCGGAAGTGCTTTTCAATCGACTAGTCCGAGAAAGTATTTTTATTTTTTAGTATAAATTTTGTACTTTTATGCTTTTGTGTGTGCTTTTGTTTGACAATAACCTGTTTGTTTGGTAATAGCCAATAGTGATTCCTATCTGGAAAAAGAAAGGAAGCAAGAGAGACTGTGAAAAATACAGAGTCATCTCACTGAGTAACGCCGGCAAGGTATTTGCGAAGATCATAGAGAGAAGAATTCGACCGGCCATAGTGGAGCTGCAACTAAGTGAGACGCAATTTGGTTTCAGAAAAAAAACAGGGGAGGGCTATGGTATCTAGATCAACTGATAGACAATGTCAGAGCTCAATATAAAGACAGTAAATGCATGGTGAGAACCAGAGGTGGTGAGTCAAAGTGGTTCACATACATCGGGGGTACGCCAAGGTTGTGTGCTATCACCACTACTCTTCTTGATTTATATGGAAAGATCGCCAAGGAAGCAAATCCATGTGGAGAAATAAATGAGCATCTCTTTGCTGATGACCAGAGCCTTATCCACAAGGACCCTGCAGGACTTCAAGACCATACCAACAAACTAAATGCAGCATGCATGTGAGAAATATGGCATGAAAGTCATCATAGCAAAAACAGAGACTATGGTGGTTAGCCGATTACCCAAGGATATTGACATCACCATTAACAACAGCAAGCATGGGAAGTATCTTCTCTGAGGATGGAAGTGTCAACAGAGAAATAGAGGCACGATGTCAAAAGACCAATAATATCATTTACCAACTAGGGCCACTTCTTACACATCCTGCAATACCGATACCAAAGCAAAACTCATCAATGTCATTATTTTTCCCAACACTCTGCTACCAGTGCCAAACATGGACTCTCAACAAAATTAAGAACAACCCAAAAGCTCATCACCTGTGAAATGAGATGCCTAAAGAAGAGCGGCTAATAAGTCAAGGAGGGATAAAAATCAGGAATGAGGATATCAGACCAATCACAGAACATGCAGAATATGTTGCAAAACAACAATTTAGATGTTTCGGTCACCTTATGCGAATGGCCCCTAGCCAAGCTGTAGCAAGAACTTATAACAGCAAAACAGCAGGAACTAGGAACATGCCTCGTAAGACATGGGATTACCATGAGTGAAGCTACCCGACTCGCCCAGGAAAGAAGGTTACATTTCCCCACGACGCGATGCTATGAAAGGCAAAAGTAAAAAATAAAGATTTTGTAACATGTTTTGAGTGTGTAGAAATTTGATGTATAATGCATTCTCCTTGAAGTGCTCATAAATTGAGACGCTGTTTAAACGGAATTAGATATTTTACTCTGAATACCACCTTTAAACATCTGTTGTTATGAACAAATTCTATGAACTGTTTGTTATTAAAATGCATGTCATTCACAGCTTTTGCGGGGGAATGTATGATTTTGTCGTAACAGGGCTGATGATGTAACATTCTTTTTAATCATACGTTTCCCGGACGAACTTAAAATTGCGATTTAATTGGTCGCATAAGAGAATAAGGTGCATCGTTTATGATTCTATTTTGAAGGCCAATGATGTTGTATCTGGTGAGCTTCAAGCAGCCCTCATTGCTGTAGATGGTCTTGATGTAAGCTCACAGAATCCAAGACCAACCACATTTAATGAAGGTGTTCATTCGCTTACCTATGAAGCTGTGGACGAAGCTGGTAACAAGGCGTCACTCACTTTGGAGTTTGTCGTTGAAGGTTAGAGTTTTAAAATTATTATTTTTGTTTTCAAATCAAAATGTCTATTCTAATTTCGCAAGCATAAAAACACTTAGTGGAACTCTAACATGTGAGATGAGGTGAGGTGATGTGATCAGATTGAGATGATGCATAGGCTTGGAAGTAAAGATAATTCGGTCTTGAGAGGACCTCAAATATATATATCGAGACAATTTCCAATGCTGAGATTTGCGATTTGCTGTTGCCGTTTTAACTGGAAAGTGAAAATCTTTGAATATCAATCTTGATTTCAACATATCATAATGTTGCCGGCGTTGGTGACAGGTCCTAAATGGCGTTAGTACCCATTACCCAGTCAGCGACTTACCGGGCGGAATTTCCAAGGATACAAGCTTGCAAAGTTGACCCGCTCCCCTAATAATCCCAATTGGCATTGTAACTTCCGGTTTTTGAGAGCAGTTTTGGGACACTTTGACCTCTGACATATCGGGGAAAATGCTGTAATTATTATTAATTAATTTATCATTGTAATAATGCTATCATTAAAAACATTTAAATAATTAATTTATAAAATAAATATGTTTCTTTTTTTTTCATTCTTGTAAAATGTTTAAATTATATTTTGTATGAACAAAAACCAATTTTTCTGAATTTTCCCGATAGGTCAGACGGCAAAGTCTCCCAAAACTGCAAAAACTTACCCACAATGCATTGCAAACTTCCAATGCCGATTTGGTTTATTGGCTCCATGAACAAATTCGAAGCGTACGAAAGTATGCATGTGTCATGTGAGAATGGTTTCAAATTGGGTTATTTTTGGTTTGAATAGCCCCGGAAATAGCCCATAAGGAATGTGCTACAACATATCGTCAACCTTTGTGATTTTCAAGACTGAGGGATTCGTAGCTTTTAGTTTAAGACATAAAAGATCATTGGTTATGACAACATGCATAATACCATATATTTTTTCAGTACTTAGATGCGACATTTCAGCTAACATAGAGGGTACATCAATGATATGTGCACATGCCAATCTTTTTGGATCTTCATGCCTCTTGTCCTGTCAGCAGGGACAATGTGTCATAGGAGACACCATGGTAAGATGTGCGAATGTTGGCAACAGAACACACCCGGATGCTCAATGGACGTGGGGTGGTGAACAGCCTTCCTGTCAAGGTGAGTAATCTATATTCATGACAAATACATACTAGTTCTAGTACAATTAGTTATTTTTTAGCGAATTCGCCTTCGGACAAGTTCGGAGTCAATGAAACTTCTACCATCAATAGAAATGACGGCAAAGACATCAGCCATATGTGGCGCCCTCTATTTTCAAACAACCAATCACAGCGCCGCTAATCTCTACCACGTCCGCAATGAAGTGATATAAAATCATTGCGCATCCACTCAGGAATAACGTCACGATTAAAAAAATGTATAGGTCTAGACAATACATGCAATAAGGGCCATTAGTATATCGGCCATGTATTAAGTCCAGCATTGTTGTAACCGATCGACCCGACATTGCCCTTATGAACTCTCACCCTCCTGATCCACTCGTCAAATGATCACCTGACGTCAGTCTGTATTACAATATCACTGATCACTGACCCCATAGACCAGGGGCACCCCATATATTGATAATCACACAAAGAGGTACAGGGCAACCTACTTTCTTGCAAACTCCTTGCAGTTGCATCAGCAGATATATTAGACAAAGTCCGCTTGTTCTCTGTTGACAAGGAGTAGTCTTCTGTGTACGGCTCTTTTCAGAGCCACCAAACCTTTTTACATTAGCAGGTAAGCGAGGTCTGCTTGTTCTCTGTTGACACGGGGCGGTCTTCAATGATTGGCTCTTTTCAAAGCCACCAAAAACGTTTACATTAGTAGATAGGCGATGTCTGCTTGTTCACTGTTCACAAGGGGCAGTCTTCAGTGAACGGCTCTTTTCAGAGCCATCGTTAGGCAAGGCCGCCTACATGTCTTATACTTAGGTTTTTTGTCCTGAAGAAGTCAGAACTACTCCTGACGAAAGCTTGACAGGAGTGTGAATTTCAAATGGGGTTACCTGAATGGGTGGCTCCATTTGAAATCTACACCACCTGCGTAAAAGATTAAGGCCATGTCGTCCATATAAGGTGTATGGATTTCACCTGGAATAGCCCATTTTTTCTCCGTATTATGGTAGAAATAAGCAATGATTTTGTATTTACAGATATCCAATGCCCACAATTGCCACCTCCAATAAATGGCTTCTTCATCGATGGGAATTGTGCGACAAGCTATGGTGACCAATGTGACATGGGTTGTGACACAGGGTATACTCTCGTGGACGGACACAACCTACGACAATGCGAAGTACTGCCTGGGGACGGTTGTGACGATGGTTATTGGACTGGAGACCATCCGCAATGTGTTGGTAGGTTGTTGATGTGAAGAAGTGTTAGAAATTCAATTGATGGATCATGATGATATTTTGCAATGAAGGTGCGAATAAATAACAACAAACTCAGTATTAAAGAAAATCTTATTCTATGGGATCGTGGGGGAATGCCTTTGCCTGCACTTTCCCTATAATTATCTTTCTTCAGAGTTATTGAAGGACAACATACCATTTTATGCAGACTTTCATGAACACTCATTTTTACAAATCCTATGATACAAAAAAGAATCGAGTCCTCATTATCTTTCTGCAGACATTGAGCCACCTACATTTCCGCCCACAAGAACCATTTCAGTACTTGCAGAAAGTGGAACTACAGAAGCGAACGTGGATTACAGTTGGGAGCCAATAATGGCAAGTACTATCATAATTAATGTATATCTTTATGTACTCGTAGTTCGCTTTATCTTAAGCTGCTTCTATTGTTTTTTAATTCATTTTACTACATGTATGGTATTTGTCTTTACCTTTTCTTCTCCATCCGTCTCTTGCTTACTCAGGCAACTGACAGCGTTTCGGGTTCAATTGATGCAACCTTCGTCAGCATAAACTCATCTCCACGTGAATTTAGGCCCAACTACTACAATGAAGGACAATATACACTGGGATATGAGGCTGAAGATGAAGCTGGAAACAAAGCTACCTATGATCTAATATTAGTTGTCAAAGGTTATATAACTTTGTGTGTCTTTCATACCGAATATTTGCAAAAACAACGCAGTGATTTCGTAGCTTGTTCGACACGATAATCAAGTCTTTGCAGCTCTTGAGCCAATCAACAACACAGACCGGATTAGTTATTCTCTGAAATACATGTAAAATTGTCAATTTTAATATATATAATATATGCATTCCTATACCTCAATGGCAGCCATTGAAGTGGGCCATCCTACCTGAAATGTGAAATGATGCAGACTTTGCGGGAATTTTAAACTGTGTTCTATCACCCGTGTGACAAAAGGATACTGAAAGTTTACAATGCAATACAATATAAGATTGATTTTGAAGCAGAGCTTTTCCACCAAATTGGGCAGTTACAACACCAGTTTGGTGCGGATGGCTCTCAGTAATGGCGGAATGAATTCTGACCATCACTTGGCTCGTCGGATTAGTGTATAAGCGTTATTCTAATTACAAAAAGATGCCGTTTTATATTTTTTAGTTCCCAGATGTCCGATGCCAATTGTAGCTCCAAACATGCAGTTTTGGTGTGGTGATAACGTTAACTATAGAAGTAACATCGCTGGTATAACATGCAACGCTAGGTGTGGACCTGGACATTGTCTAATTGGCAGCAGTACATTGGACTGCATAAACATTGGAACACTTGAAGAACCCCAAGGACAATGGAGTAATACAATACCAACATGCGAGCGTGAGCGTCATTACTTTATTTTTTATCATCTTCATCGTCATCATCGTCATCGTCGTCATCATCACCGTCATCATCATCCCAAGAAGCAGCAACGTGTAGACTTACATGTATCTGGTTATCCCCATCATAAACATTAGATATAGAAATTAACTAAATATTGACTGGATAACCGAATTATATTATAGTCGTCATTTTTGAAGAAATTCATCAGGATAGTTCATGTAGATTAGCAAAGAAAATGTTCTTGAAAAATATCCTGTAAGCAGATTTTATGGAGCTACGACGTTTCGGGACCCAACTGATTTGGTCTCTTGATCGGTCCATCATCTAGAAACACCAGCAGTGCTCTGGAATCATACGTGATCAAAATATCAGACCAGTTGGGTCTCGAAATGTCGTAGCTCAATAAAATGTAAGTGCTGGATATGTTTCAAGATTTTTTTTTCTCTTTGTTAAGCATTGTTCTCCTGACATTTATTACTCCCTGATTGTACAATGTCCTGTTTAGAGCAATACATCTATTTTGTTCTACACAGCCATAAGATGTCCAGACTTTGTAGCTCCTATAAATGGATATCTAGTAGCAGGCTCGTGTCCCACTACCAATGGGTCTAGATGTGACGTAGCCTGTAACCCAGGCTATCAATTACAACAAACCTCGCAGAATATAGAGTGTTTAGTAGATGACGACGCTACCTGCGGTGAAGGTTATTGGAGCAGAGAGACGGTTTGTGAAGGTATGTTTGTTTATTTATTTGTTTCTTTATTAATATTCATTGTTCGCCCTTTATGTAACGACGTCAGCATCAATAAGATTGTTACTGTGTATCAAGTACTTCCAAATTCATGTGATTTCTCTACTGTTTTGTATCAGATAAGGAACCCCCGATCTTCAGCTCACCAGCTTCGATTGTTTTCATTGCTGAACCAAAAGAAACACGTGCGTTTGTTGATTACAGCTGGGAACCCATTCAGGTAAAACATAATCCTCCTCCTCATCATCATCGTCGTCGACGTCATCATCATCATCACCCTCAAAACCATATGCCATCTCGCGATGGTGTTGGTGAGGCTCGTAAGAGAAGTAACAACTATATAATTAGCAGCACTAATGATTAGGGAAAATATTTACATCAATATTATCATCGCCATCATCATCATCATCATCATCATCATCATCATCATCATCATTACATCAACCATCTCAAGGATGGCAATTGTGAGCTTAATAGGAGAAGCAACAGTTAGGAAATAGATCGGGTACTCTTTAATAGGAATAACATTATGACTCATGTGTGTTGTTTCTAAGGCGTTCGACACAGCATCGGGTGTGATACAAGCCAACTTAATAAGTATCGATTCTGAGGCAGTAGTTAATGGTGAAAGACCTAGCATATTTACGGAAGGTATTCACACTCTAGAGTATGAGGCCGTAGATGAACATGGCAACAGAGCAGTGATGATACTTCAACTGATTGGATCAGGTAAACATTACGCTACAGAATGCCTTAAAAAATACGTTGTTTTTACCGCATCTCAAAGCCAAAACGATGGTTTTAACAGTTACTCATACCATCAAGTAGTGCCCCAAGCATAAAGATGTGTAACTGACTAAATTTCTGTAAACTTCATCTGATCAAACTTCATCTGGACATGTTACTCCTTCATGACATTTCAACTGATCATATCACATAATGTAACCTGCTACCACTAAATGAGCGATAAGTCGCAAATTGGTAGTTTCGAGACATCCTGGCTGCTGCATTGGTGTTCTTTGTTTCACACGCACCTGTTCAATCCAGTAGTATGTCTGTATGTTCTTTGTGAATTGGGCACAATGGGCCATTCACGAAGGACATACTGCTCGTTTTACAGGTGCGCGGCAAACAAAGAACATCAACTCAGCCAGGATGTCTCAAAACTACCAACTTGAGACTTAACGCTCATTTCGTGGTAGCAGGTCACAGGTCACTTTAAAAACATACCATTTCGTTTGTTCGTAGTCATCAGATGTCCAAGTCCCATAGACTCGACCTCAAATGGTGAATTCTTTTGTGATACATCCGACTATATCCTCGGTACCACCTGCATCCTTGTATGTAACAATGGCTATTGTTATGAGGGTGTCTATACAATGACGTGTTTGCCAAAAATTGGTAGCAGCGAATTGGGACAATGGAGCAATACAGATCTTACATGCAATCGTAAGTATCTGTAACTTAGGAGACTACCTTTATTCAAGATAGGACGCCATCCAATTGTTTTGCTTATGATCTTTTTATTATATAACTAGACTATGCCATAGTCGAATTTTGATTTAAAAAATATGTTATTATTATTATTTAATCATGATGAACGCATTCCGTTGAACTCAAAATTATACTGATGTTTATTAAACATGTTAAAATTAAAGTGTTCAATAGTAATATTGTCATAAAGAGTTTATATAATTAGATGATTAGTGACAATATAGGTTATCGAATTCAACATATCTTGCATAATTATAATGGCTCACTTCATTACTAAACAATTCTGATTTTGGAACCAGTTTATTGATCGCGAAAGCCCGAGTAAAAAATCCGACTATCTAGTTTGACTTTTAAGCAGAACTTCCCCGGGACTTTGGTCTCTAAAACACACTGTCAATCATACTTGTTTATCAATCCAAATTAACCGCAAGTACTAAGCATGGTGGTACATGACGCGCTAAATGTATGTCCAATGTACCACTGAGAGTTTAACTTTCGCGCCACCACAAACGTGCCGCAAATGTTGTGTACGATGTAGTTAATGGTAATGGCACGTACCCGGAGGATTTAAACAATAGCGAGATCTGGGCGACCAATCACAAGCCAGATCCATTTTAAGATGCATTACATCATGGCCAATTTTAGTTAGGCCAGAAATTGGCCTAACTCTCCATTGAGTCCCGTGTTAAGAATGTTAACCGCAAGTCAAAGTAAGTAGTCCACTTGGGAAGCTAACAAACAGAGGGAGTATGGTGACCGTAAATATCAGATGTGAAAATCTATCAATTGCACACAAATTAATACAAAATAGCGTTTTATGCTTAAATGTAATAGCCAGAGTATGTAAAATGGGCAAGTGGACTACGGAGAAGTCTATTATATAACGAGCTCAATTTCTAATTATAATTGAAAGGATAATAATGTGCTTTGAATACTGTCGTCTTTCTTGAAAACTATTTCGAAATTGTCCAAAACTCAATCAATTCAAAGTTGATTTTTGTATCCAACACCTCGTTTCATTGTTTTGCTGATTATCATATATAGAACCACAGTGTCCAAATCTCATCCCTCCTAGCAACGGTCATGTGCTGTCTGGTGCAGAATCATGTTCTGGGTCAGAATGTGAGATGGCATGTGACGCTACTTATGAGACCATTGGTGACGCTGTCAGGCATTGCAATATACACCCTGGTGCAGCATGTTCAGATGCCTTCTGGAGCGGCCAACAACTGCAGTGTCGAGGTAAGTTATTAAAAAAGAGTAAAAGTCATGCCAAACAATGTTCGCAGGCCGAAGTGCCGCTTTTCCTTGGCGTTTGGGCCAGACCACTGACCTATGGATAGCGGGCTCGCACGTAATAGGATAGTCGCCGATTGAAACCACTGACTATGGCTGTTTGCCCTCACCAATAATGATAGAAGGTCAGTGAGTACAATTTCGGCGCCTTCGGAGGCGATTTTTTTTTTCAATTTTAATTTTAATTTCAATTTTCATGTACCTTTATACAGAGTTGGGCGCAGGATTCTTTTTTTTTTACTCATCAGTGAGGTGAAATTTGTTTTGCCCTCACCAATATGGCAGCCAAGTGGTTTCACTTTTTCGGTCGCCGCCCGTTATCCATATATAGAGGTCAGTGGGCCAGACCACCTCAATTAGCCTTTTTGAAGTATGGCGGGCACAAAAGGAGAGGGCGTACTTTGGTGTGGGTAATCTTTTGTACATGCTTCTCAGCTGACAAAAGATTACCCAAATCAAAGTACGCCCTCTCCTTTACTCAAAAAGGCTTATTACTTTGCTGTGAATGTTCGTCAATCCTCCCGTACAACAAGTATGTGGTACCTTTCCAGGTACCAATTTATACACTTGGGTGGAGAAAGACAATATGAGGTTAAGAGTCTTGTCTAAGGATACACCACGATAGCACCACTAAAACCACACAGCCCACTAATTATATGTCCGGGCCCGTGTCGTTAGAACACCGTGGAACCTCAGTGTCGAGGTACTTTCTATCGAGGAATCGCAATAATTATTATTAACGGACGAATATGTAAATCTCTACCGTGGAGTGTTAAACTAACTTCAATCATGTAAAAAAAAGGATTACTTCAATACTCTACTCTAAGCACATGTCAGTAACCAAGCAGTTGTCCAACTGACATAACAGCAAATTGCACCGACATGGAACAGCTTCCTGGACCACATTCACAGCCCAATAAATGGCACTCACAAGAAATATGTGAGCAAGTGGAATAGTGTATAGAACAAGACCTGTTTCTTGAAGAAAGTGGGTGAAAAGCAGAAATCAGCCCCGTTCCACACTATTCCACTTACTCTTTGGAAATTGGCACCTGTGTAAGGATCTTATACCCATTCTCACAGATTTCTTATGCTGGGTGCCAATGCTGTGTTGTGAATGTTGACCATGAAGCTGTTCAATGTCAGTGCAATTTGCTGTTGTTTCAGTTGCACAATTGCTTGGTTACTGACATGTGTTTAGAGCAGAGTATCGAAGTAATCCTGTGTGTTATTGTGGTTCATATTGATGCACAGGATTTCAAGATATGACCTTGTGACAAATTATAAGTTTCTTTTTTGGCTTAGTGTAAGTATAAAAGCTTGAAAAAATAGTATGCTAATGTTTTTACTATCTCACTGTGGTCAGACATTCTGAAAATATTATCGACAAAATGAACCTGTATTATACTAACAACATTCAGCATATGACACTGACTTATCATTTTTCTAAATCATTGCTCAGCTACTACCTGTCCAGCGATTGAAGATAATTCACCCGCTTTCAGCTCAGGATGTCAATCTGATACAGCAGTGCCCATTGGTACTATATGCCAGTGGTATTGTCCTTCTGGGTATCAAGGTGCTGGTTCCAGTATTTCCACCTGTTTACTTGGTGGTACCTGGGACAACACAGATTTCACATGTGAAGGTAATTGTATGCCGTGTAGATTAGGTCGTGTATATTTGAGTGTGTAAGGATGGGGAGTTTGTATTTGAGGGCGGGGTGGGTTGGTGTGTGTAATGCCTTATAACTATTAGAGCAAATTGTTTTGTGCAACGCTGCATGGTATCAGCGACTTCATTTAATGACGCATACCTTCATTAATTACTTTCTATATCGTGTTATTGTTTTTACTGAACACAGAGATATTATGTCCGCCCGTGAGTATGACACCTGGCTCTGAATTTACCCCAGCAAGTTGTGGGTTACAACCTAGCACAACTGGCACAGTCTGTGACCAAAGCTGCACCACACCGGGTTTCTGGCTCGGAGATACAACCGGTAGCACGTTTCCAAATGATTACGTAATATGCACTGGTACTGGAGATTGGTTGTCCATTTTCGGGCTTGATCTCAACGAAGTTGAATGTATTGGTAAGGTTAATCAAGAACAGTATTGGTAGACAAGAACAAATTTTAATCCTTACCCAGAGCAGCCAGCGAACATAAACGTTAAAAAAAACAGTGCATCTGGCCGGATTCGAACCGACGACCTTCGTATTACTAGCACGACGCTCCGCCAATTGAGCCACAGAGGCACACTGGAGAAGAGTGGAAGATTTTAAACTATAGGTATTAGTAGTTTTAATTTATAGGTATTAGTAAATACCTATTATACCGGGCAGTGAGTGTGTGGAAGATAGACATTGTGGCAACACTATTATGATTCTCTTATTTTCCAGCTACTCATGTAGTATGCGCATTGTAGTGAGAAGAACATATGAATTAGATGATTGCAGTTCACAGATAGTGTGTTATTTGAGAAGTCTGATACCAACATTGACATTTTAAAATTTCAGATATCGAAAGTCCTCGATTTACTGATTGCCTACCAACCAAGACCATCTACGCTGAGAAATATTTCGAGGTCGCCTACTTGTCAATGAATGCAGTCGATAACTCGGGTTTATCCCCTGAAGTAACGTGTGACCAAGATGGTTTAGTTCCAGCAGGAGTGTACAGCGTATCTTGTACGGCCACTGATGACGCCAATAATCAGGCAACATGTGCTTCTTTAGTGACGGTTACAGGTACATATATATAGATATATATTTAGGTGACAGTTCGTGGCAGCAACATCGAAACGCGATGATCATTGTATAAGAGTAATAAGATAAAAATTCATGTCCATTGAAAGCATTATAAATTGATCATGATTGTATCATAAACATTGCTTTGAGATCATTAATGTTAAGCTCAGATGTTTTTCTCAATCATATTTGTTCATCATATTTTACAATGTAATAATCCTTTGGATTAATTCCTCTCGGTAATTCCTACGATATAATTCTCTTGTCAAAGTTCGTCGTTGTCAACCACTTATTCTACCCAATCATGGAGTTCTGGACTCAAATGAGACATGCGCAAATCACTATGGTGGAGAGTGTGGTATCACGTGTGAAGATGGCTACGTCTTGCACGGAAGCAGCAGGGCAATGTGTGAATATGATCAGAGCCAAACCTACTGGGCGTGGACAGAACAGCCTTCGTGTCAAGTTGCAGGTAGTGTTTCTTTAATTCAAATGGTCTAGATGCATGGCATGAGTTAATGTTGAGTATAGCTGTCAATATGATCCCGGTAATGGGTGTTCACATTACCAGCTATTACCTAAGGGTTTATACGTTTTATAAGTGTGGTATACCCGGGTGGTATATGTAATATTAGCGAATGAAGGTACACGGCGACGCATATAAATATGATATAAATATCAGAACGTCAGTTTGGATTTATTCATCTCTGGCGACTATCTCCAATCTGCCCCGAGTGTTGCCAGTTGGTGTACACGAGTGTTGCTGTTGCCAAGTTGATCTAGATTCAGAGGATATTACAGTATCTATCGTGAAAGGTTCATCTCGAGTGTTCTGACCACGAATGGCGATGGTGAAATTGAATTCGCAAACATTTTTCAAGACATTCAAACAAGAAAAACCCGAAACCGGACTTATTTCTCATTGATCACGAAAATATGAAGTGGTTCATTTTGGAAGTAAGTTTGTTCTTTCGAAGCTTATATTGAGGAAAGATTTGACACAAAGTTCCAAAAGTATACTCCCCTTTGTAATTTGTTCACACTATTTGATTACAAAATCCTTGTCTTTGTGATTGGGTCACTCGGTCATGTTCATTACCGTCTGGATTGAAGAAACTTGGCTTCTCAAAAAACGTGTTGCCAAGGCTGTTGACAAGTATGCCTCTGTTAGTTAGTTAGTGCAATTGGGAACAACATCATTTGGAGACTGCGAAGCAGGTTCACCAAAGTCACTTAATTCATCCTTTTAATGTTGCATACTATGTTGTTTGTATTTTTCATGTAATGATTAATGCCGCTTCTGCAATCCGCGAAATTAATAGTTGGCACACTTGCACTAAACAATTGAAATGCGTGCCCTACCAAAATTGGAGAGGCGAGTGAAACATATATACATGCAGTATATGTAGTACAGACTACCCCCTATATCTCACCACTCCCCATCTTTCAATGTTGGAGGGTCTCACGGGCCTGTTGACAACATGGCTTGGTCCAACATTGAATTGGGGGAGCGGGGGCAGAGATATACCAAAAGACAGGCAAAGTATGCCAACCTTTTTTTCCTGGATTGTGGATCACCAAATGTATTTGTTCATAATTGAATAAAAGTTTGGAATACTTCTGCGGCTGGATGAACGTGTGTTGGCATTGCTTAATGGTCAAACACATTTTTTCCTCTAAAATGCTTCTGTTTCAGCTACTCCATGCTCTTTGCTCGAGGCACAGCTGCCTTCTGATATAAGTCTTCAATGCTCGGCGTCCAACAACATTGGTAGTGCCTGTACATTATTATGCACACGTGATGGATATGTACTCACCGGTATTACGGAACAGATAGTTTGCGGATCAGATGGATCGTGGAATATGGATGTGCTAACATTGAATCTAAGTTGCCAGGGTAAGAGTTGTTTATTTGTGCAAATTTCAAATTGGCAAAACAAAAATATGATGGTTATTTTTTTCGGGTGCAATAATTTTATCTTGCAACATGATAAGAGGGAAGCGATTGCATCATAGCATTCCAAAATATTCTTAAACACTGGAAAACATTCTTGCAATCTTATTGGTTTTTACCCGTGTGATATGACACGATATCACATACTTTAGCGTGTGGGCGTCGACGCGATACTCGTACTCGCTATTTGAACCAATCGGAGGTGCATAGCAACAACAGGACGATTCTAAGCCCTAGGTAATTCCTTGTAAAATGTAGGATTTAATTTGATTACAAATTTTAATAATTTGTCATAAAATTTGTATTATATCGTGAATTTCATAAAATGAAAATTATTTTATATCAGAAAGATATTCTTCGTATTCAGAATGCAATTCGATAGGTCTGATGTGCTCTTATGTCCCATAAAAAATGTTGCCGAAACGCTCAAAACGCTCATTCCAGTTCCCTTAAGGGGGTACTACACCCATTGCATTTTTTATGCATTTTTTTGCATTTTGTGAAGAAATGAGAAAAAGAAATTGGACAAAGTGGTATGCAAAATGAAGGGGCAAATCTTCTCGTTCAATTGGTGGCATCAGTATCAATGACGCGTACATACTTCTAAAGGTATAAGCCAAAAAGTGGTACATCACTGATGTTTTAAATTCACTTCATTTTGGAAAGCTTACTATCAACGGATTTCGTTAAAATTTTGGATATGTGTTGCTAACACATTAGGGAAATAATGTTGATATGTAAAATGGGAATAAGTGGTCCCTGATTTCTTTTATGACTTCATGAACTTCGTGCTCCACAACTATCAAAAAACGAACCAGTTAAAATGCTTCTATTTTCAATGTTGAGCTATATTTTGTATTTTTAACTTGCGACACTATTTCACTGAAACTTAATTAAGCCATAGGTAACAGGTTACCACAATCACACTACAGCAATGTTGAAAAAGATTGTATTTTTTGTCATCTATACCATCATATTAGGTAGTTTTCCGTAAGCTTCATTTTTGTGATGTTGGTAACTATTTTATATTTATTTGCCCAATCCATCTCAACTAGGCAATCTAAATTGTACTCACCATTTACATCCCAAGGTATTTTAGTATATCCACCTCACAAATTTCCATTATATATCCAGTAACAGACAAAATATCAAAATTGATGCCTCATTATGACATGTATGCAGGGGCGTAACCAGACCTGACCTTCGGGGGGGCAAGATTGAAAAATTTCCCAATTTTTGACCAAAAGTTGTATTATTTATGTGCGCATCGCGAGCGGCTTGCCGCGAAGTGATAAACAGGTGGGGTCCAGGGGCCCGCCATAGGGCCCCTGGTGGGGTCCAGGGCCAAAGCCCCGGCGGGGGTCAAGGGGGCGGAGCCCCCTGAAGCTCATGGTTTTTGGCATATTAGAAGCTAAAAATCCAGTGTTCAGAGTACAAAATTTCACAATGAAAGTAGTATAGATCTTCTTCCCTCTTTCTTTCCTTTCTCTTCTCCTTCCCTTTTCTCTTCTCCTTCCCTTTTTTCTTCCCTCTTTTTCTTTTCTTCTTTCCCTTTCTCTTCTTCCTCTTTTTCCCTTTTTCTCTTCTCCTTCCCTTTTTCTTCCCTCTTTCTCTCCTTCCCCTTTTCCCCTTCCCAATTTTTTTGCTCTTCTTCCCAGTTTTTGTGTCCGGGGGGGCAGCTTGCCCCCGGTCCCCCACTGGTTACGCCACTGCATGTATGATATCACAGACTATCACATGTATTCCAAATGGATGCCTGAATTTGACCTGACCCAATTGACCTATAACCTGACCGCTGATGACCTTATAGCCTTTTTAATCTCTTTTCCTAACAACACATTATACAAGATACATACATGGTGTAGTATTAAGTTGTGTATGTGGAAGAGATTAGGCGTATTTAATTTATTCAGTGTTATAATCAGTGAGTACATTTCTATAGATAGTATAACAAAGGATTTAATGTATTCTATTCATGTATTCTACTTGGACATGTTCAATAGAATAAATTATGGTTTGTTATGAAACATACATCTCAGTTACTAGGTTACAGTAAACAAAAAATATATAGGGCTAAAATGGCTTACTAAAATGGTTTAAAAACAGTTTGTATGTAGATATATTTTATAAGTTCATGACATGAGGTGATGAACATATATATGTACTTTATAAATTTGCAAGAAAAAAAAGAAGAGGGGTACTGATGAAAATGAGGGTGTTATTCCCCCTTAAGTCCACAAACACATGTTTCTGCAATGTGTTGTGATGCTATAGGTATTATAATTTCAGTTGCATGCACCATTACAAATCAAACAGGGGATGGATTCACAATAACAATACTGTGTGAGGCCTTTGGTTCCCAAATGAGAACAATAGTCTACATATTGTTATGCAGCATTGTTATGGTAAATAATGGCTTGTTGATGGTACAACTCATTGTTGAATGTCAAACTTGTCAAAGTAATTATGATTGTATCACACAAGTAAATGAGAAACAGGTGGTTGTGGACTTAACACGGTTTGGAAATAAGCTCTTAATTCAAATATAACATCTTGTCATCAAATCGTACCCAGTAAGTGTAATTTATTGAATAAAAAAGGAAACGTATGGTTGAAACATCACGTTTTTTCTTTACATCCTACACCTCTACAGATATTGAGCCACCAACAATAGATTCTTGTCCAAGTCGTCCAATACATGGAGAGCTTACAAATACATCACCACCGTTAGCAGAAATCTATTTCGATACACCACAAGCCAGTGATAATTCTCAGGCGCCATTACGCGTGGAGATCACGCCTCAGGATGTTACATCACCGTATTTCGTACAAACTGATACATTGATTACGTATCAATTTTACGATGAGGCGGGAAATAGTGCGATATGCAGCTTCCAAGTAACAGTGATAAGTAATTATCTATTTATTTGATTTTTTGTTTTGTCTGAGAAAAAAATTCCAGCGTCATCTCTCAGAATAATCCTGAAAAGACTGCAATCATTAAACTTACATTTACGCAAAATGTATGCACACATAAACATACGAAAATACACCTACGTCTCCTCATTCAGGCCCACACATCCATCCCATCCCCACGATACGCAGGGTCGCACACGATATGACGCACACGATAACCAATTTGGCAATGTAGACTTTTCACTTCTCATCGAGTTTTGATAAAGGCAACAGTGTTTACTGAAACGTAAACAAGTAGGCCTGAGTGCAATTACTGGATCAGAAACAAAAACCTTGTTTACCAACATTCCTTCTCTATCAACAAATCATATATATGATTTTATAGTTGACACACCCAAAGATAAAATGTTATTATGCCTATTGCAGTGAATACGGAATTTCTAATTGTTTTTTTTAACTCTATAGTGACTGAGTTCTAAATCTGTATAATAATCATCCAAATACTTTAAACATAGATAATTTACCACCGGCCATCCAACAGTGTCCAGTTGCATTGAACTTTGACTCTACGAATGATGTTACCTGGGATGTACCTCTCTTCACAAACCCTGTTACGGAGGCGCCCATTGTCCCTGTGTGTGATCGTCAACCTGGCGATGCTTTTCTGTCTGGTGACCACACCATTACTTGTACAGCTATCAACCCGGACAATGGAGCCACTAACATATGTGCCTTCGTTATTACAGTTGCGGGTATGTATAACCAGTGGTATATAACAAATGACAAAAGCCTTTAAAATTTAGAAAACGCACATACAGCATATGACTTCAGGGGTTGCGACCAAGCTTCCATCTAGGCGTGCCCATTCCGTAAAACAGTATCCTATAACACCACGACACGTCAATCCTATCACGAGTGAATGCATCTATGAACCCATGACCATGCGACTATGAGTCGAAGGCAATTGTCAAGTAGTTTGGAACCCACCACCTCGTGATTTTCCACTGCCATCGTTACAGTCTCTATACTACTACTACTACCTAACCCTGGACCCTAACCCTAATCCGAACCCTAAAGGTTATAGGTATTGCGACCCATTGTGTTTGCAGCCAGGGTTGCAGCCGCGACCCATTGTGTTTGCAGCCAGGGTTGCAGCCTCCAGGCTCGGGCTACTACCACTCCTCTAAATGTTTGCAAACCTAACCAATGATAACCGCATCTAAACATATTTGTCTCAATCTTGATGATAGGTTGCCAAGACCTTCCTCCTCCTGTCAACGGAATCTGGAGTTGCTCGGAAAATGCTTGTCAACTCGTGTGTAATAATGGTTACGGAGTGCGACATGGGCTACCGAAGACGTTCACGTGTGGTGATAGTGGATGGCAGCCACCTGCGTCTCTGGTGCCTGAATGCAAACGTAAGCTATCGGATACTAGGCCTAGTATAAGAATAATAGATTTAAGAAGGTTGATTACTGCCAGTTGCCAACTGCGACACTCGTAGTTAAATAATCTTAATACTTATCACTTCTCACATGTTTTCTGTACATTATGTTCACGTATCGAAACAGAAATCGGACCGCCTATCATCATTCAAACAAGTGATGCATTCTTCGGCACCGATGTGGACTGTAATAACGACGACGTCAAACAAGGAATAGAAAGCGACTTCAGAGGATTTGTGGAGCGCTCAGCAGTTGGCAGTCCCTGCTCTGGCGTATGTGATGTTTTAGATGCCCAAGTCAGTTGCGAGACAACTTCATCCCGACGTAGAAGGAGCAACAACTTTGTGATGTCTCTCTGTTACACTTTAGTATCCAACTTGGAGGCGGGAACATCTATGGCCGCTAGCAATGCTAAGCGGGCGGCTTTGGAGGCATTAAGTCGTAAGATGGCAAAGAAGATTACCGACAATGATTTCCACCCGAGTAACAATGTGACGATGCAACCGATGAGTGGCGATAATGGGACGGGGGTAGAGGTTGAAAGCGTTCTTGTGGATTGCCTTGATGACGGATGTGTATTGGTGGAAGGCGAACTATCGTGTGGTAGGCTAATATATTTATTATTAGGTTTATTATTAGGCTATATAACATTTCTACAAATTAGGCCGCCACCCTCCCCCTTTTCTTAAACCATGAACCCCGCTCCTGCAATGTGTGTTGCCGCAACGGCTACGCAAAAATGGCCAAATCTAAATGCTTAGATATATCATGTATATAAATGAAACTGATGAAAGACGGAGATTCGCGTCTGAATTTCTGACAACTAGACAGAAAATGCCGTACTGCGCAGGTGGGCAACCAATCACCAGTGGCGTAACTACCGGGGGGCAGAGGGGGGCAACGTGCCCCGGGCGCTACCCTTAGGGGGGCGCCAAATTGACCAATTCAGCATCGATTCTGCGCCCCTCCAAGCATTTCAGCACGACATCAATTGAAAGAACATTTAAAGACCGATATTAAACTTCTAGTAACCAAAATTAATTAGTGGTAGGCTTTATTTGTCCAAAATTTCTCGCGCTCCGCGCGCAATTGTTTCAAGAATTGCCCATGTCTAAGATATTCTCGGGGGGGGTGTAGGGGCGCAAATTTTGTTTCTTGCCCCGGGCGCTACCAACCCTAGTTACGCCACTGCCAATCACGTCTCGCCTTTGCCCTGACGTCGGACGCGATTTAGTCTTTTTATTCTGTCTTTTTTTTTTTTTTTTGCCATAGTGTTTTTCCGCAGCGACAAACGGCAAGACGTAGAACAAAAATTAATTAGTCACTTGAGCGGAAAATTACAGCAGAGAACCAAGAATCGGAACGAACCGAAATCGTGGCGGTGAACCAAAAACGCGACATCTGTCGAAGCAATAAACACAGTGGCGTAACTAGGGGCGCCCAATTGACCAATTCAGCATCGATTCTGCGCCCCTCCAAGCGATGAAAGTCAAAATCTTCGCGCGCATTTCAGCACAAAATCAGTTGAAAGGACAAGATCGATAACCAAAATTAATTAGTGGTAGGCCTTATTTGTCCACAATGTCGCGCGCAATTGTTTCAAGAATTGGGGGGGGGGGGGCATTATGTATAGACCTGGGCGCCACAATCCCTAGCTACGCCACTCCCCGCGTCTATAAGATATTCTCGGGTGGGGGTAGGGGCGCCAATTTTGTTTCTTGCCCCGGGCGCTACCAACCCTAGTTACGCCACTGGATAAACTATAAACTGGTCTTTAGTATAATAGCTTATAACCCAGCAAACACAGAACGTTTAATTTACAGAAAACGTTTAAATGTCGGGGTTTACAAAGGGTATAAAATGATATTTTTTTAATAGCATTCAAACATTGACATTTTGTGGTTTGCTGAGAATGGCCTTGTTGGGTTTTTTTTTTTTTCGTGTGGTTAGTTAATTGGTCGATTGGTTGTCATTGCTGTTTCATAAATCACATTTTGTTTGATATTTTTGTGCTTGTTCTTTATAAATCTCTAGTGCCTTGTGAGGTAAATACTTATGAAAGTGACGGCGAGTGTCTTGCATGTCCAGCGGGGGCAGAGCAGCCAGAGGAAGGCCAAACGTCCTGCATAGATATGATGGAGACAGAAAAGTAGTAAAATTAAATACAACTAAAATAGGTGAATTAATTATTATATGATTATACAATGAATAAATGTTAATAAATTAATTATTCATTCATTTATTCGTTCGTTCATACATTCAATCGTTCATTCATTCGTTCATTCATTCATTCATTCATTCTTTCTTTGTTTCTTTCTTTCATTGGTATGTCTTCCAGCACATTATATTTTTCGTGTGAAGCCTTTTTACCTTTGTGGTTCTAAAAACTGGATTTATGTATAAATTATGATGTGTTTCGCAAGGCACTGTCTTCAGAAGCCTGTGTGTCTTTAGGAAAGACATGTTCTTATTCTGTTTTTTTTGTTTTGTTTTTTTTTGTTAAAAAAAAATTGTTACCTGCTGTTTTAAAGATAATTTTTTTTAAATACAAAATGCTACCTGTAAGATGGAATTGGGCTGTTCCGGTTTATATCCATACACCCTCTATAATCTCCTACACAGGGGTGATTCAAATGGAAACACCCATTCAGGGGTAATCCTGTTTGAAATTCAACCCCCCGTATGTGAGGTTAAGGTCCCATTCTGGGTGTATTGAATTCACCTGGAAGACTCCTGGAATATGTCATATCGTTTTTACAGTAGCAGTGTATCGATATCGTATTAAAGATAAAAATTATTAAAATTATGTCATAATAATTCTATCGTGGAAAGATATGGCCAAATATGTCTGTTCTTGAGCTCCAGCTAATATGTAGAATGATTTATTTATGATCAATCCATTTCAAACTAATTTTCTAACAAAATAAGTTATTTATTCATGTTTAACTTCTTAATCTGTATTTTTATTTTTATTTCAGAGAATATGAGAAGAGGAAGAGGTGGAAATTATTTATTCAGAATTAATAATACTCACAATTCCGGGGCTTGAAGATAATGACATACCCATAACGGTTTTTATTATTAGAATTATATATTTTGTATATTCAGCATGAAGATATTAATACATGTGTGGTTTTTGTTTTTGTTTTTATACCGGGTTTGATGTGGAGGATGGGACAACATCATCCGAACAAAATTGATATTTTGGTATAAATGGAAACCCCATCATGTTTATCTCATTGACCTTGTGAAACAACTGAGTCCCAACTACATCTCAGCATGATGCAGTCATGTCTACAGTAGAATTCATCTCGACCTTTGCAGGACTTAACCCCATTAAAAGCTATTAAACCAAGATAACACTCATTGAAACAGCTCAACTGATTAAATCGGATCTTCTCTGGCTGTGCACATGTGACTGTTTTCATGTGCGATATCGCAATAAAGTTTGTATTATAGCTTCAGTTGGGTAACCGATTATAAAGGAAACGAAAGGAAACAATGGTATGTGTACCATTGTTCACGAAATGAGACAATGGCGTGCTTTTTGTAAACCAGCATTCTTGAAAATGAGCAACATAATGATTGTTGACTTAACACGGTTTGGAAATAATTTCTTCATATTTTTGGTGTTATCTGTCGTTTACATATCCTTCCTAAAACACAAAAGTACGACCCTCTCCAAACACCTAAATTAGCTAAAAATTTAGGACATGTTACAAAACTATATTGTCTAGAATTTTAGAAGAGTACTTTTAATATTGGCCGGTTATTTTTCACACAGCGACGTTAACTAGGCAATGTACTATTACCTATAACATTAACTAAAACACCAAAGTACGAATATTTCCAAACATCTAAATTAGCTAAAAATTTAGGACATGTTAAAAACTATATTTTCTAGAACTTTAGAAGAGTACTTTTAATATTGGCCGGTTATTTTTTACACAGCGACGTTAACTAGTCATATCCCCATACTTTCAACGTAGGGCTATTTGTAGAGGTCACGCGTCAATGGGAAAGAGCACTGTGTATTGTGTATAGGAAAACGGACAGTAACTGCAGTATGGACTACTTTACCGTTTATGTTCCTCCTCGTACCTTGCGATCGTCTTCTGACACTAACCGGCTTGTTATTCCAAGACGCAGCCACAGAATGACTGGCGAAAACAGATTTCACCTTGCAGCCGCTACGGCATGGAATTCACTACCCGTGGACATAAAATCTGCTGCGACTACATCCGCGTTCAAGTCTATGCTAAAGACTCATTTGTTTTCTTGAACTGTTCTCTTGTTATTTGACTTTTTGTGTATATTTTTGTAAGCGCCATGGTATCTTTGTGAATGGCGCCATAAATGCCTGTAAATGTAATGTAAATGTAAATGAAATATTAGCGCCGAAAGGTGTTTTGTTTGGATTTTTGTAATCCGAAAAGTAGGCTGATAGCCAGTGGCGTGGCCAGCACTGTTTCAGAGGGTGAACAGATTCGGGAAGGGGGCAATGTAACTTCCAAGGGAGGCAAACTTTGACGAAAATGGTCAGAAATGTGATAAATACAAAAAAAAGGCCTAACAATTTTAAAATCAGGGCGGCCAGCATCCTGGTAAGAGTCCTCACAGGGGGTGCACGAATCCTCTCATGGGGTAGTCACCCTTACCCCTCAGTCTCCCTGGTTAGGAACCACATTGAATTTGGTCCTATAGCGCTAACGGTGCCCGGTTAGGTACCGACGACTCTTTCTATCATACCCTGGTGATGTAGTACATAGTATCGAGTATAATCATTAACATTTGCATAGTATTATAATTTTTGATTTAAATAAAAAACGAAAGCACATTACAAATGCCTAGGGTTAGACTATGCCATAGTCGATTTTTGATATATAAATATGTTATTAATCATGATGAACGCATTCAGTTGAACTCGAAATTATACTGATATTTATTACATCAAAATACTAGTATAAAATGGTTATGAAAAAGTTTATATAATTATATTTGTGACGGTAAAATTAAAGTATACGTAGTATATGCAACATATCATAATGGCATAATTATAATGGCACTTCAATACTGAACAATTGTAATTTTAGAATCTGCCAGTTTATTATCCGAGTTAAAATCACTTGGGAAGCTAACAAACAGAGGGAGTACGGTGACTGAAAAGATCAGATGTGAAAATCTATCAATTGTGCACAAATAATTGAATCAGAGTTTTAAGCTTAAATGTAATAGCCAGAGTATGCACAATTGGCAAGTGGACTACGGAGAAGTCTAGCCTAGGGTGCGATAGAAGGAGCCAACGGGTCACCGATAGCGCTAGGACCAAATAAGACGCAGTGCCTAAATACGCCACTATACAAGTCACTTAGTATGCACACCACAGAAATAGATGATTGCGAGTTTGCTGTGATTCAAACAGTATTGAAATTGGAAATTTAAATATACCGGCATAAAAACGCCATATATAACGAGTGCATGGATCAAGGCAATTAATTGAAATCTGCATTGGGTGGAATCAGGCAATCCTCTTTTAAATTCTATATTCTATCGCGGGCCCAATATCGGGGGCCATGCATATATTAGACTTCTCCGTAGTCCACTTGCCCATTGTGCATACTCTGGCTATTGCATTTAAGCTTAAAACTTTGATTTAATTAATTTGTGCACAATTGATAGATTTTCACATCTGATCTTTTCAGTCACCGCACTCCCTCGCGAAAGCCCGAGAAATCAGGGAAGCTAACAAACTAATGAAAAATGTGGCAAAAAAAAAACAAGGACAAATCATTGTTGACAAAGTTGAAGCCCATTGAAATACATGTAGCTAGTTTCTCTACTCAAGTAGAGAAATTAAATAATTCGGTTAACCACAAGCAGGTTATGTTAGCACATCTATGACACTAAGAAAGGTGCCAAAATATGAATTTTGATGATTTTTACGATCCTCCGGATGAGCAAATCACTGAATGGCCCTTTAAATAAGAATGTTTGGGTAATGGGCATGAGCCTCAATGTGAGGTAGAAATCCTGAATTGCTATCTGACCACCCGCCTTTAATGGACCGACTTTAAATTCAAACAATAAAACTCAGTTTTACATTTAGCGTTTATATAGACTTATCTAAAACCGTTGCTGTAATTTGTGCAAGATTTTGATTTTTTTAAATAAAGAAATAAACCTAAATATTGGTTTGCAGTCATAATTTTGTAAAAGTTAACTTGTATTAAATTGTAGACGCTATAGCGTTGATAATCACACAAACAGCAAATATACGAGAAGTGGGCAATTATTTCCGCAACTATTTTTTATCTCCATTCAGGCGTGAGTAAAGTAACATATATCTACAGTAATAACAACTACATACCTTTATCTTTCAAAACACACGACAATTATTACTAACACATGTTACCTTTAATTGCGTAATCTTATTCAATGCATAAAGACATTCGGTCGTTTCAAATAATAAGTTTTGGTTTTGGTTTTGATCACGTGCTTTCCTATTATCCTGCCTAAACTCTTGAGTATCGTCATTACCAATACCTTTGTCTGTACCCTTTGTTAAAAACGTTTTCATTTCGGTTTGTTACATAATCGTCTGACCGCAGGAAATCAGGTTTGACGTTACCTTGATCAAAGTATATACTAGAGCAACTGTGCCCTTTGCAAGGGCACGAGGTAAGTTAGGCGGATGATTGTGACGATCCAGCAATACTGTGCTGGGTGCTGGATAGTATTAATTTTAATAAGACTGTTCATAAATTGCCGTTTTAATATACCTTGATCGTGGAAAGCTGGCATTTTGAAAACTTGACCTTTGACCTCATTATTGCCCCTTAATGACCTCAAATGAATTTTAAAATATTTTAAACATGTTTAGGATGTCATAACGATCATTGCATTTAAATTTCAGCTCAAATGGAGCATTTTGAAAAAACTTGACCTTTGACCCCTTTATGACCCCTTAATGACCTTAAATAAATTTTAAAATATTTTAAACATGTTTAGAATGTCCTAAGGATCATTGCATTTAAATTTCAGCTCAATCGGAGCATTTTCGGTTAAAATGACCTTTTTTGACCCCTGCGACACTGGATGACCTCTGACGTTAAACAACTCATAACCTTTGTAGCCAGCCACCCAATACTGCTTGTGACTGAGTTTGGTCGAAATCCGATCAAGGATGTGGAAGTAGTAGCAAATTGTGAGAAGAAAGAAGAAAGAGGAAGAAAGAAATGGCAAGAAAGAAATAAGTTAGGCTGCCCGCCTAACTTAAAAAGAAGTTGTTAAATTCTGCAGTGCAATGCACGTGCAGAGAAGTCGAACAAGTAAAACACAAACTTGGAGTAATTCGCACCTTATGTGATCGCGCTAATTCCATTGTCACCAAGGAGGAAGAGCGGACACAAGAACTTGACAAGGTTCGTAGATCTCTGGCCATTTGTGGCTATGAAGATTGGAGCTGGGTTACTGCCAGAAAGAAACGTGAACCCAAACCTCAGTCCAAGAAACAGTCTAGTCAACCTAAGGGGAGTGTCTCCATCCCTTACATTCCGGGACTATCGGAGTCCATTCAGCGGTTGCTACGGTCTAATGGTGTCATCACCCACATTAAACCGACGAACACTATCAGATCTGTTTTAGTCAATCCTATTAGGACAAGGCGGATAAATTGGACAAGTGTGGTGTGGTGTTCCACATCCCCTGTGGTGACTGTACTTCATCGTACATCGGTGAGAGTGCCCGCTCACTTAGGACGCCGGCGACTCGTCGAACATGGGAAAACGCCATCATCCCCAGTCAACGAACATGTTTCTGTTTCCACCCATTCTATTGATTGGGAAGGGGTCAAAATTCTGGACAGGGAAGAGAACTGGTTTCGCAGAGGCGTCAAGGAAGCTATACAAATCAAACGCAATGAGAGTGATCTGAACACAGACAAGAGGCGCCACCACCTTCCACCCACCTATGACTCGGTCATCCATTTATCTGACCGTCGGAGGTCAACATCAGTTGCTACTTCCGGTCAGATGACCCAATTTCCCGCTACCAACCAAAACATCAGTCGGCATTGAAGACCAGTGGATGCTGGTCGCAGGCCACCAACCTCCACAATGTAAGTCGTGAGAACTTTGTTAAAGTTGTACTTTCTCGATAAGTAAATCTACATTTGAAAGCATGATTTAGTTTTCGAAACAAGCCTAAGCTTATTTCTCTGTGAAAAAAATATAGACCGTCGAAATATTTCCACCGATATTACAAAAGAATAGACACCCCAGCAAACACAAAAACGTTGTAAATAAGTTATATTTTGGCTTTTGGTTTAGGTAAAAACGTTTTAATAACATTAAAATGTCGGGTTATATAAAGGTCATGATAACGTTTTAAAACGTTTTGTATGAAAACACACTACAACAATATTTTTAAATGTTTTCAAAAATATTATTACAAACTGTTTTTGCAAACATTTTTGCCAAATATTGTGTCAATATTTAAATAACATTATGTTAAAATATTTGAACCCAGCAAACACAGAAATGTTCTTAAAATGTTTTTCCAAAACCTTTTAATAACATTTAAATGTCGGGTTATATAAAGGTCATAAAAACGTTTTTAAAACATTATTGAAAACATTTGCGGCAAACATTTTTCGCTTTTTCAACCCCAAAATAACATTCTGTTTAGAATGTTTTGTATCAAGTTTTCAAGAATGTTTTTGGAATGTTATTAAAACGTTTTATACCCTTTATATAACCCGACATTTAAACGTTTTCTGTAAAACATTTTCGTTTGCTGAGCAGTAGATTATCAAAAAATGTTTTTTAAGGTTATGGAAACGTTTTATACTCTTAATATACCCTTTATATAACCCGACATTTAAACGTTTTCTTACAACCTTTTATAACCTTTTGCGAATGATGTCGAAAACGTTTTGTGTTTGCTGGGACTAGAGTAAAATATACACTATTGTACACTAACACTACTCTTTTTATGTGCATATCGCATTCAGGATGATCGATAGAAAGCTACATTTATATGACGTCCAATATAGGCAGGTTTAAATTGACTTTAGATATTTATTACTTGAAAGAAATGAGAAGAGAGGGGGGAAGAGTGTTTGTGTGTGGGGGAGGTAAGGGAAGGGAGAAAGAGAAACAGAGGAGAGAGAGCATTGGAAGTGGGAAGGGAAGGAGGGGGAGCGGAGAGCTCGAGAGTGGAGTGGAATAGTGTGTAGGGGAGAGGAGATATCGAGTTGAATGAAGTAGTAGTTGTCTTTGACTTTTTGAACTTATAATGAAGTACTTCAGGGTGGTAAAGGTAGATTCTGATTTAAAATGGCAACTTGTAAAAGTGTTGCATACAGTGTTATAAATTATCGTTTTTGCATGGTTTCACTGATGCATTTCTCTTTGTTTTAATCCTCAGGATCACCCAAATCGGTATTTTCTGAAAAATCTTCATACTCATTCTCTACCAATAGTTCTTGAACGTCCTCAGGCATTACCGTTTCAACCCATTTAGGTTCAATGTTTTCGTTCCACCCATTGTCAACAATGTTTCCACCATCGTATAAAGTGGCATCTGCTGCTCTCCACTCTTATGCAATGAAATTTGCGCGAAGGATATGAAGCGCCAGCGCCTGCTTACATGGTGGTAGTAAGGCGAATGTGGTAAATCTGTTGAAAACGTGGTAAATCAATTTAAAGGCCTTCCTATATTTGCCAGTGTTTGTGTCCAGAATTACTGTCTCCATCATGATTAAAATGGGATAAAGCAATGACTGCAATGTCTATGTCTCCCGAATGTGAACGGATGATTGCTATACCCTCGTTGTTATTCCTCACTGCGTGCTTTGCATGCAAAATGACCTTTGTCATGTTTGTGTCAGCTTCTTCCTGATTACTGCTAAGATCAAGAATCAAAATAGCATCTTGTTTTGTAACACCAAGGCCTTTAAATTGAGCGATATTGACTTAACAGCAGCTCAGAAGTCATCCCTTATTGGATTTCACGCATTCACTGGCAATGATTACAACTCAGCTTTTTTCGCAAGGGGAAACGTCAGTGCTGAAAGCTTCATTCCACCCATTGTCAACAATGTTTCCACCATAGAAAGTGACATCTGCTGCTCTCCACTCTCTTGCAATGAAATTTGCGCGAAGGATATGAAGCCAAAGTTTGAGGACACATTCTGCAACATTGGAGTATCAGATTTTACGTCAGAACGTTTATGCAAATGGCTAGAGGAGTACGTTTCACTTCTATACGGAGCGAAGGGCAAAGATGTCAATGAAGCAAGATACGATATCTTTGATCGAAAGTTTTTAAAAGATAAAAAGATTACAGATATATCCTTACTACCACCATGTAAGCAGGCGCTGGCGCTTCATATCCTTCGCGCAAAGTTCATTGCAATCGATTGGAGAGCAGCAGATGTCACTAGTGCACTGTATATACGATGGTGGAAACATTGTTGACAATGGGTGGAACGAAAACATGGAATCTAAATGGGTTGAAACGGTAATGCCTGAGGACGTCCAAGAACTATTGGTAGAGAATGACTATGAAGATTTTTCAGAAAATATCGATTTGAGTGATCCTCAAAGAGAAATGCATCAGTGAAACCATGCAAAATTTATAACATTGTAAGCAACACTTTTGCGGCATTCTAGTTTACAAGTAGCTTTTGGGGTCTTCTTTAATACATAAAGGCAATTCTGGTAGTCATCATTGCCGCCATTTTAAATCAGAATCTACCTTTACCACCTTGAAGTACTTCATTATAAGTTCAAAAAGTCAAAGACAACTATTACTTTTTCTTCAATTTAAGTAACATTTCCTGACGCTTTTTCGTTGATAGGCCTATCATACTTTCCTTCGAATTTGTCGGCCATTTTGAAAAAAGCCTGTGACATCCTATGCAGTCATGTCTACAGTAGAATTCATCTCGACCTTTGCAGGACTTAACCCCATTAAAAGCTATTAACCCAAGATAACACTCATTGAAACAGCTCAACTGATTAAATCGGATCTTCTCTGGTTGTGCACAAGTGACTGTTTTCATGTGCGATATCACAATAAAGCTGGTATTCATAGCTTCAGTTGGGTAACCGATTATAAAGGAAACGAAAGGAAACAATGTTATGTGTGGCTTTGTTCACGAAATCAGACAATGGCGTGCTTTTTGTAAACCAGCATTCTTGAAAATGAGCAACATAATGATTTTTGACTTAACACGGTTTGGAAATAATTTCTTCATATTTTTGGTGTTATCTGTCGTTTACATGTCCTTCCTAAAACACAAAAGTACGACCCTCTCCAAACACCTAAATTAGCTAAAAATTTAGGACATGTTACAAAACTATATTGTCTAGAATTTTAGAAGAGTACTTTTAATATTGGCCGGTTATTTTTCACACAGCGACGTTAACTAGGCAATGTACTATTACCTATAACATTAACTAAAACACCAAAGTACGAATATTTCCAAACATCTAAATTAGCTAAAAATTTAGGACATGTTAAAAACTATATTTTCTAGAACTTTAGAAGAGTACTTTTAATATTGGCCGGTTATTTTTCACACAGCGACGTTAACTAGTCATATCCCCATACTGTTAACGTAGGGCTATTTGTAAAGGTCACGCGTCAATGGGAAAGAGCACTGTGTATTGTGTATAGGAAAACGGACAGTAACTGCAGTATGTACCTACGTATAAATAATCTGACATCTGCTTTACCGCTATCAATAACAACATCCAAAATCTGATGAAGTATACCATTTAAGTGGCTAATTTAACAATATGCTTTTCATTGATTTTGGCGGCCATTTTGGAAAAAAAAACGCCCTCAGCTGTGACCTCCTATTACCTTCATATTAATAACCTGACTTAGTAGTACATTATTGCTATCAATAAAAATCCAAAATCTGGTTAAATATGTCCCTAAAGTGACTAATTTAACCAAATATATGTTTTTCATTGATTTTGGCGGCCATTTTGAAAAAAGCGCCCTCAGTTGTGACCTGTTACCTTCATATTAATAATCTGACTTAGTAGTACACAATGTACATTATTGTTATCAATAAAAATTCAAAATCTGGTTAAATATGCCCTTAAAGTGACTAATTTAATGAAAAAAGCGCCCTTAGCTATGAGCTGTGACCTCCTGTTACCCTCATATTAATAACCTGACTTAGTAGTACATTATTGCTATCAATAAAAATCCAACATCTGCAGGGCCGGATTTACCTTTTTGGGGCCCTGGGCCAGGCCCAAATTTGGAGGCCCCAAACGCACCGTGAGAAATGCATGTGCACTTACCAGGACATTTGCGAGCGAAGCGCTCGAAAAATTTCAATTGTAGACTATTTTAGCCCAAATTAAAGCTGAATGTTGCTATACAACAGGCCAGTGCATGCGAAGCGGGCAAAATTTTGCAATTTTTGTAGGCTATTGGCCCAAAACAGCGTTTTCGGCTAATTTGGAGGTGCACATTGCACAGGGCAAACCCGGGCCCATCTGACCATATGGTAAATCCGGCCCTGATCATCTGGTTAAATATGTCCCTAAAGTGACAAATTTAACCATATAATATTGCTTTCATTGATTTTTGCGGCCATTTTGAAAAAAGCGCCCTGACGGGTAAGTTCTCAGGTTACGGGCTTTTTACCCAACAAATTCTTGTTCCCCATGGAAAACTGGTCCAGATAAGCCATATGAGAATTTCTGGTTCTCCAAGTGGTACTTAGCTCAGTTTTAACCTGGTCTAATAGGCAACCAGTGTAATTTTTGAGGTAGCGGGAAGTTATCTTTTAAGAAACTTTAAGAAGATTAATATTATAATCACACATAATAATTATCGTGATTTCTGCTCATAATTCTGCGTGTTCACCATGATTGATTTAAATAAACATGATCAAAGTCAATATAACGGGGAATATTTGACTTTGCCAGGGAAAGTCCCATTATATTCCACTTGAATAAATGATATCTCTACATGATATCATTATCATTAAATAAATATGTACTTCTGGCCTTGTACATCAAAATATGATATTTATATACATTGCTTGCCATTATATTTGTAGTTGAAAACAAACACAGTCCGCTTTTTATTTAAAGGCTCGGATAGAAAACGTTTTCACAGTATTTTGTGGGACCTGAGAGCACATCAGACACACCAACTTGCATTCTCAATACGAGGAATATCCTTCTGATATCAAATAATTTTGATTTTTGAAATTCGCGATATAATACAAATTCGAGGACAAATTATTTTTAAAAAATGATATTTTTGACATTTAACAGTCCTCGAAGTAAACTTTATAAATCCAATCTTATGCATTTAAAGTGTATGTAACTGGGATGAAAAGCCGTGCATCTTTGATAATTTGTCCTTTCGTATTGAAGATATACATTTTCTTCCAAAAAAGACCTAACATTTTTAAGTGTTTGGGGGTTAAAAATGTATATCTTCAATACGAAAGGTCAAAATTTTCATATGATGGACCGCTTTTCATCCCAGCTACATACACTTCAAGTACATAGCATTAGATTTATAAAGTTTACTTCGAGGACTATTAAATATCCAAATTATTAAAAACAAATATCATTTTTTAATAATTTGCCATAAAATTTGTATTATATCCCGAATTTCAACAAAAAAAATCCAAATTATTTGATATTAGAAGGACATTCATCGTATTCAGAATGCAATTTGGTGTGTCTGATATGCTATCGATATACACCAGGCACAAAAAGAAACTCGTCAGTTATATTCATCCTTGCTGTTCAATAACTTGATCATTTTGGATTATTCTGAAATATACATTTTGTTAATTGGACTTTGCTTTCTCATTTGACACCCTGTTCGTGAAAAACGAACAAGAATTGACTAAGCTATGCGTCTCCAAAGCCTCAAACCCCAAAATCAAAAGTTGCATTTTCAACGATTTTCAATGGGAACGCATCGTTGTATTGCACACAAGCACCACGGGCCAATCAATAAAGCACACAGTGTAACAGGCACAATTGAACCGTTAAAATTGCAACTTTTCATTTTGGAGTTTGAGAGTTTGGAGGCGCATATCTTGGTCAATTCTTGCTCAATGTTTACGAACAGGGTGTCAAATGAGAAAGAAAAGTCCAATTAACAAAATGTATATTTCAGAATAATCCAAAATTATCAAGTTATTGAACAGCAAGGATGAATATAACTGACGAGTTTCTTTTTGTGCGTGGTGTATATCAGGCCCCACAAAAATACTGTGCAAAGGTGGGGGACCGCCCCTTAATACACCTACAATAGAACAAATGAAATTATGATACAGTATGAGTGCAAATATAATAATTTCATCGTGTTTTTAAAGTTTTTGATGGTACACAAGTTGTGTTGGTAACCCATATTTTTTTGTTATGACTTTATCCCAGTTGTAACGGTAAATACGGGTCGACATATCAGCAAATGAAGAAAACTAGTCAAATACTTCCGTGTGTTTTTAGATTTTTGAAGATAATTGTTGTTTATAAATCTTTAATCAATAATCTGGGTCATATATTTGTAATCCAGAAAGTACGAACTTTTCAATTGGGAAAAGTTATAATGCTTATCGCTGGCGACATGTTTCTACTTGGCTAGAGTTCACAGATACAGTGTAATCGTTGCTGGTTAATGTACATCTCTTGTCATACCGAATAGTTTGTTAAGACTTCTACGTCTCGTGACCAGCAAATATAAACCTAAGGTGGAAGAATAGACAATTAAAATATCAACTTCAAAATGGCGGCAATTCGTCAAGTGTTCATACTGTCATCATACTTATGGACAACTATGATAGTACTGCTACTCCTCGTAATAACCTCATCAAATGGCTTCCTACCAAACCATATCGGATCACCACCATACCTTAACGACGAAGACTACACATTGACAGACATCACGGAAAGAGGTATTCTTCTGAGTGTCGCGAAGTATTTTGAGAACACGCCGTTAAATGACAGACCACCTGTGAATCCAGGAGACTTCGTCAATTTAGATCCGCTTACTCCGTCTACATTATACGATGCTTACTACGGAGGTAAGTGGCATTATTATTAACCTTGATCAAGGCTTCCTCCTTACTTTTTCTCTATTCATGCTCTTCAGATGACCCATGTATAAACAGTGGTAGAAGTATCATAAACTAGACTCCCTCAGATTTTTAGACAGGTCAGATTTTTTGTGTACACATCAGCTTTAATTGTTTTCATACAGTGTTGCCGAACTTATCAATCTTTACCAAATACAATAATTTCTACGTGTATTTATTTTTACTTCAAATAGGTGGCGTTTCTTCAGCAAAATTTGAATTAGCAATTGAACAAATCGTCTCAGCGAACATCGAAGTGTCTCGTTTACAAGCGGATATTTCTGATTGGCACTTTAATGCAGAGCAAATTACACAAGGTAGGATCTTTTCAGAGCCATTTCCAAAGAGAGAAATGATTCTATACTAAGTAACATAATAATAATGGCAGTTAAAGGAGTATTTCGTGATCGTAGCATCCTCTTTTTATGACATTTTTCAGTAGATATCCACGAAAACAGCTTATTCCCAAAATTTCATTTGATTCCGATTTTGCGTTTGCGTTTGCAAGTTATGCATGATTATGTGTATTACACTGCTCCATAGGCCACTGTTGTAATTTCGTTCTGGTATACCAGAACGAAATTCAAATTTGACGATATTTTTGGTAAACGAATTAATCTGCAGGAAATATTTGGTACATAAACATTATGCAGCCAGAGGTTTCCAGTGTTATAAAAATCTCAACTTTTTTTGGAAAAGTGTGGGGATGAGGCTGTGGATCACGAAATGCTTTTAAGATTGGATTAAAAAGTCAACTTTCTCTTGACCCAGAGGCTGACAGTAAAATTGTTCCCTTGATTGTTGGGAGTGGCCTTCTTTTCCTTGATCTTTATCTTCAAATCTGTTTCTCACATTTTCTTTCCACAAAAGCCATCATTCCTATCTGCTTATAGAGGCTTTCTAGCGTGGCATGAGCATTTTGTTTGAGCCATGTCCCATCAGAACCCAAATGCAGCGACAGTTTTAACAAACAAACAACAACATTTTCATCATCATCATTATCATCATCGTCATCATCATCATCATCACCAATAACAACATCATCAACATCAACATCAACAACAACAAAAAATAACATCACTACATCATAATTATTTATAAAATATTGTATATGTAAATATTACTTCACCTTTTCTAAAACATTGTACCAATAATATTTGATATGTTTGTCAGCAAATTATCGTATGATCCGTATCCGTAACAACATCCTGTCCATTCTGAACTCGACCGCACCCAATTACGACACGGCTCGGACCTACACAGGACAATTTCTTCATATGTATCACAGTTTTTATAGCAACACAGACTGGGTGGAATTAAAAGTGTGGTTGAATTATATAGCAAATGATCCCGATGCACCAATATTACCATATGAAGATTTAGGTAAGAAACATTTATTGATATTGTTACGAGCCGTAATGACTGAAGGCCAAAATCACCGTTTACCCAACTGCACTTCAGAATGCACAATTAAACACACTGTTTTATCATTTATCAATATCTGAATCTTGTTGAAACTATTTTTGTCCGGTAGATTTCTTGTTGATTGCAAAGTTCTGTTGCACTCAATGTTGATTATGTACTAGTATTATATATCCATATCCAAACTAATTGTCCTGCCAAGATCACTATTCAACAAAGTCCACTGTACGCTTGAAGTTTTATATCTTTTGAGTATAAAATCCTTGCGTATAAAATCCGTTCACATTAAATCATTGCGCAGATGACAACTCCCAAAATGGTGCTGCCTCCACCAATCACTCACTTTCTCCAGGAAACAGGCCATCTCTGCACCGATCCACTTTATTGACAGATGTGTTGTTTTATAAACCAGAGTCCAGCTGATTCACGTGTACCTCTCTTCGAAGCACATAGACGACCAACACATAGAGAACTTTCAATCACTCTCTTCATAACATCTGCCAAGAGATATTTTATTGCTTTCACCTTTTGTAGCAAATTAGTAAAACTGAAAATTCCCCAACCAAAATTTTTTCATCCATGGGACTTTCCCACATCGTGCAATACAATGAACATTCTGGAAAGTGGGGGTTTCGCATGATTATTAATACAGCTTGACTGACTCGAGTATTGCAACCAATGGGTGTTTCCCCTGAAACATGCCATAACACACAAGTCTTACATGATTAAAAGGGCTTCCCTGCCTCATATCTCTCCTGAAATAACTTAATTTAAATGATCAAATTAAATTACTCAGGGCACATCATAATATTACTGCCAAATGTGTACATCTTCACTTCCGTGGAATTTAAAATGGAACTCATGATCCTGATAGTAAAATAAGTAAACCCCACAATTTGGTGCCCTTTTCATTTCTCATTTGATAACAAAACGTATTTCCCGTCTATAATGTTACGTTCAATATTATATAGTTTCCACCCAGAATAAACTATTAGGTTTTCCAACTTCCGATAAGTTCCGAACTGAATATGATAAGGGGGAGGCTGGGTAGGACAAATTCGCACGAAGCATAAGAATATTTGCACTTTAAAAGCTAAAAATGGTCAAATATGAGGTGCATGTTTCTTCAATAACTGTGACAAAACTTTTTTCACTCTTGACACCAAATCTGTTGGTTTTTTCCGAGTTGGAGCAATTTTTTGTTGGTCAGATGACAAGACAATTTTTTTCAAAACATATCCCAGCCCCCTGATATGGTGTGTCCCTAATAACAATAAAACACATTGTTATAATGACAAGTAAAGTAAACTGTGCCTATCTTTAACAATGCTATCAAAATTACAGAATAGTAATTAAAACATGCGCTGTCTTTTCCGCCTATATAGTCAGTACAAAATCAACACAGATTGGTCCCATCAGTACCAATAGTTACAATAGACCTAAACTGTAGCCAATACGAGTAATGTCAAACTGTTATTTCTAAAATCCGATATTTCGGTAAGTCTCCCTACTACCTCAGGTTTGACAATACTTGTCTTGCACCCCAAATTACAATTATTTTTTATCAACTTATGTTTCAATAGGTATAGATGGTAAGCCGTACTTTCCAGTTGCACCACTATACCAAACCACTTGTCGTAATTGTGTCTTCACGCCTAACACGTAAGTTGCACTTTTTTACCGTCAGCCGATACCTTCACAACGTACAGTTTGTCCACTCTGAAGTACAAAGTGACAACGCGCGCGTATACAACGCGTTAACAGTGCGTAGTGCTGTGTCTTTGCTGCAGGTATGCGTGCCTTCAAAGTCGGCACAATGTATGCGTCCGCGTCTGTACTTTGTAGACTGACTGTAGCTTAAAGCAATAATATGTAATTTGCATAAAGAGTAGATTCATATTCAAATGTTAGTTTTCACTGATCACATTGTTCTCTTTTTATTTCGAGCCAAACAAATGAGGTAAAACGGAGAAAACTGTTATTTCATTCCAGCGACTACAATGCGTGTATAAGCTCGCCGATCGTATTACATGTATTATTGAGCGGCGCTTCACGCAGCTGGGACGTATAAATAAGACGCCAGACGAATACCGATATGCACACAGTTTATGCGTCACTGATTCAAAGATATATATGTACACATGAGCTCACATGTACGAGACGTGTCAGCCATCATTCGATCGGTGTACTCGGAATAAAACCGGAGATCTCCGGATTTAATATAAAAACTTAAATTTTACTGTAATTAAGGTCACTAGCGGTTACCGAAGTGAACAGGACATCAGCAAACCACAAAGTAAGAATGTAACTTTTTGGTACCAGCAAAAGAAAGTCACTTCAAAAGGTTGGAATATAATCATGTTAAGGGCTGGGGTATGAACGTTTGGACAGTATTTATTGTGGGACATTAGAGCACATCAGACATATCGAATTGCATTCTGAATACGAAGCAAATCATTAAAAATTGATATTTTTGATATTTAACAGTACTTGAAGTAAACTTTATATATCTGATGATTTATACTTAAAGTGTATGTAGGTGGGATGAAAAGCCGACGATCAATTGAAAATTTTGACCTTTCGTATTGAAGATATGGATTTTTTTCCCAAAACACCAAAAAAATTAGGTCTTTTTGGGATAAAAATCCATATCTTCAATATGAAAGGTCAAAATTTTCAATTGACCGTCGGCTTTTCCTCTCTGCAACATACACTTTAAGAATATGTCATTAGATTTATATAATTTACTTCGAGGACTGTTATATCAAAAATTTGAAAAATATCAAATTTTTATAATTTGTCATAAAATTTGTATTATATTGTGATTTTCAAAAAATGAAAATTATTTGATATCAGAAAGACATGCTTCGTATTCAGAATGCAATTCGATAGGTCTGAGGTGCTCTCATGTCCCACAAAAATACTGTCGAAACGCAATAAATGCTCATTTTAGATCCCTTAATGAAAGTAAAGAAACAACAACAAACCTAGCATCTTGTTTACGTGACCGTTATTAATAATTAGCAACAATCAGTACCTTTTTTCTAAGGGACCGTTTACAAACACTTCTAAGGGGGGCCTGATGCAAAAAAAATTTATCGCGAAAATTTTTCAGCCCCCCCTTTTTGACATGAAAATTATGGGTCAACCCCATAGAAAAGCATATAAACTTAAAATTTCAGGGCCCCCTTTTTTCATCAGGCCCCCCTAACAAGTGTTTGTGAACGGTCCCTAACTCTGACATTTCAAAATTCTCTGTCTGTATTGTTGTTGTTGATGCTGTTGATCTACGCAAAAATGTTGCATGTTAATGAATATTCATACTGATGTTATAAAACGTGGGGAATAAGCCTACTTTTTTCATTTTATTAGGTAAAAAGCGACAGCTTTAGGGGCTCAGTGGGCTCGTAAAAACAAACAAGGGATACCATGGGCTCGTAAAAAGTAAAGATACCTTAGTGAACCCGTAAAAAGAAAAAGGAGACATTGGGCCCGTAAAAATGGATATGGTAGCTCTGTAAAGAGCCATAAACTTCCTTTGTCCACACAAAGGTTTGTGGCAGTAAAGAGAGTGCCACTTATCTCATTAATGTGTTGTTGTTGTTGTTGTTGTTGTTGTTGTTGTTGTTGTTGTTGTTGTTATTATTATTATTACTTTTACGTTCTTAAATCACAGGCCTGAGGGTGATTGTACATATAATATATGGGATGCTAGAAGAGGCACGTACCTCACCAGCGGTTACAGAAGTGAACAGGACATCACCAAACCACAAAGTAAGAATGTAACATTTTGTTACCAGTAAAAGAAAGTCACTTCCAAAGGTTGTAATATAATCATAATACTAAAAGAAGTAAAGAAACAATAAGAAACCTAGCATCTTGTTTACGTGATCGTTTACATTAGGAAATGAATTTGGAGAAAACCTTCTGTTAATAAAATACTATGCTGAGCCACCAGCCTGGGTGGCTCACGCTCCAATAATTTCAGATGATTGAGCTCAGTAATACATCAAAGAATGTCTTCCAATTCATGAAAACAAATAGATAATCAGTTTATCGGATTAAAAGCTTAGAGGGAAGGTCTTGCTGCTCAGCGAGTGTTTGTAATTATCAGAAGGTTTTCTCCAAATTCATTCTCTAATGAGATATTAGCAACAGTCAGCATGGTCAGTACTTTTTTCCTATGCTTTTTCTTTTCATACTCATAAAATTGTGTGTAACACAAGATAACACCATTGAGCATTACAATCATGCAAAAAGTAGAAATTTTAAAATGCCTTTTGTTTTCCTACTCATTAAATTGTATATATTTGCTAATAGTTAACTACCAAGACCATTATGGCAAGTGTTCTCATGGTGGACCTTATGATGATAGCAAGTCGCAGGTAGCAACAGGAGGCATAAATAAAGAAGGCAATAACTCCGTCCTTGCACCACATTTTTACCACCACGTACAGGCTGCAGAATTGGCAATACTAAGCACTGAGTTGTTCTTATCATCTTCAGGTAATTAAAGTTGTTTCTGTTGTCACCCCGGGTTGTCACATTATTTAATTCGAATTGACCTTTTCGATAAATCCCATAATCTTTTGTGTTTGTACCCCTGATGTCGTCACGCCGATACGCACACCGTTACTGCGCACTTCACAAAATTGAAATGCGCAGTAACGATGTTAAATATATCATGAATACAGTGACTTTAGCCGTGTGATAGTTTTTACTATCACACTCATAAAGGCATGTAATATTTGTATACTATCAGTTGTACACATCAGCGTGACGTCAAGTTTTACCAAAAGAGTGCACTCGGTCATTGTGGGAAAATGTCAATTAGCCGTCGTGAATACGTCATACCTTAGTTTCTAATTTGCACACATGTTAGCAACCCATTGACTTTTTGTTGTAATCATTTTGATCGTGGTTCCGAACACTGATAGCGTGAACCAGTTGACCTGGTAACGAAAGATTTTAACGTCACACGACGACGGCAAATTAAGATTTCTCCTTTGTCACAAAACGATGTCTTTTGATTGTCAGACTATGGTCTTCTTATCAAAAGTGGTGAAGAAGCTTACCGCAAATTACTCAACCTAGGCACAGGCGCGACTCTCGCTTTTGTTATTGACGTCACTGGGAGCATGGCAGATGAAATTGTTGCTGTGAAAGAAGAAGCAATAGAAATAGTTCGAGAAACAAATGGCACATATGATGCTCCGTATAATTATGTAGTGGTACCCTTCAGTGATCCAGGTAAGGGCCGGAATTAAACAATAAGAGAAACAAATGGCACGTCTAATGCTCCGTATAATTATGGTCAGGTCGTGGTCAGGTCGTGTAAGCCTATACATGTATCTCCAGTGTACTTCGGTTATATATATAAATTCGCTTTTATAAATACGCACGTGACCACCTCCGCGCTGCCATAACAGCTTATAGACAGTAAGTCTCGAAGTGACGTGGTCTTTCTATACATTTGAATGCAAAGGCGGAAAAACATGATACTGCTGTGTGCAGCAAAATTGTCTATTTTGTTCAACTTTGTGATCATATTGTAAGCGTTTCAGTCGTTGAATATTTTTTTCCGTCGTCAAATACTTTCAAAATGTTGGTTTTGATAACATATTACAAATTTGGAATTGTAAATATATTGCTCACATCTTGTTGAAAACCACACCAAAGTGTTCCTCTAGTAATAAGGATTCAGAAAAAGTATGGTCTGATCTATCCGAGGCTGGATCGAGGTCAAATTTTGTGCTCAACAAAATCTGAAACATGCTCTGCTTTTAGTCAAAATTGTCACAAATTATTATTCTTGCTAAAGTGACGGAGGAACACAAACCGGCTGGGACCGAGACAAGTGGTGAACAACCCTTGCAATTATTATTATAATGTTTGGCAATATAGTACCAAAACATAATTTCTTCACTTGGTATTTATTTAAGTTTTCTAATTCAGGCGATGGACCAATGGGGAATTCCAATGCCATCTAATGTCCTTAAACATTTTCACGTCCAAGAAAAATTACATAATTTACAGTGAATATAAGTATGATTAGCTTATCATGCTTGTATCACAAATTACCTATTCTCAATTATTCAATCCTTACAGAAGTGACTGCTGTTGTCCATTGGTCACAATAAACATACGAGACTTCTATGGTAATCTTGGTCAGTGCAGTGTAGACTATTATGCATCAATAGCCAATACAACAGATCCGCCGCCATGTTTGCCTCAACACCCATACCCTCCAAAGCCAGTCAATGTAAGTATAACAATACAAATAATATTATTAGTATAATTGAGGTAACGTGCGCACTACCTAGGTAATCCCATTTGAAATTCCCACTCCGTGTGGGGAAGATTAAGGTCCCATATGGGGTGTATGGATGCCAACTGATATAGCCCATTGTTTTTAATCATGTTCAAGGAGCAAGAACGTCGCCTTGAAAGGCTCTTTTCAGAGCCACCGTACTTCAATACGGAAAGGCGTATGCGCTGTAAACGATATTTTTACATCCACCATTTCTTATACAGATAATGGGCAAAATACTTTTAAGCCTTTTTAGTAAGAGGATAGTTTATTCGTGCATAACTCCTGATGAATAGTTTTGTGACGAAGAAGTCAATCCTGGCGAAGGCTTGACAGTTTCATAATTATTCTCCAATGCCGACCCCGTTGAAACCCGCAATCATCTGATATGGAGAAAATGCCTTTGCATTTGTTTTTAATGGCTATAATAATTATTACAAACCTAATAACTGCACCAATTGTCTTGTTTTATAGGAGAGCTTATTACCTGCATTAATTGCCGGCATCATTGTAGCTGGGGTAGTAGCTGTTGTCTTTATTTTGGTTACTGTGATATTTGTTTACAAACCGAAGGCAGCTAACAAGAAGCGATCGTCAAACGGATCTAGTAAGAAAGATGATGTATCGGCAAATACGAATCCTTCATACCGTGATGATGAACATACGTATAGTACTGCAGATTAGAGACCCAATTGAGCCCAATGTGGTATGCAACATAATTCGCACTTACATAATCTTGTTGGTTACTTATCAGAAAACAACGTTAGCCAATTCAAAATCCACGATGTCCGCCATTTTTTAAGATAGCTGTCCATGAATGTCAAATGTTTCCTTTAAATAATGCAAATTGTCATACAATTTGTAATAATTATGAGCACCAAACTTTGCAGTAAACCTCCCTTTGAATCACTTGTTATGAAATAACATTTGCTTTTAAACATAATTAATTGTTGTTAATGTTGTAACCAGTACGAAACTCGGGGAGCTGATCCTGGTTAGGCTGCGAAGGTATAATGTGGAACGTCTAGGGTGTGCGTTTCTTAGCTGCAAGTCCTTGTATTTTTTGCCGTTTAATGGTTTATGGGCCGTAGTGGTCAGCAGCATCCTGTTAAGTGTGATGAGGCTTGTGGATCAACGTCTAGGCGTTGTGCCTGTGCATAGCGCACTATAAATCACTGCACTTTTTTTTAAATGTACAATAAAGGCGTAGAGTAAGTACTTCATCGCACTCATGTAATCTTTAAGGATTCAAGCAACTTAATATTTGAGGATCATTATTTTGGGCTGACGAACCCGTCAATAAAAATCTGTAAAAGAAAGTAGTTATAGGGAAACTTGTTCAAATGACGATTAATAAAAACATCGAAATTTTGATCCAATTTGGGTTGGTTTTGTTGTACTGGTCATCTTTGTAACAAAAACTGCGTTTATAAAGCTTCACTATTATTGGTCTTTTGATTTATTCCCTAAGTTCATAAACACGACATGACATATTTGCAGTTTTCTTTTGAATTACGTTAAGCTAATTTCTGGATCTTTGACATCGATTCTGGAAGCTAAACTGGTCAAAAAAGTACCGTATTATTAGTACACTAGAAAGTTTAAGATCTTGCTCCCCCTTCCGTTTATCTCCATGGCTTCTCGAACTTCTCTAGACCTTTTTTCATGCCCCCGCCCAAGGATCTTTGACTCATCCCAATTTATTACATGGTTGGCCCGTGCAACATGATCAGGTAAGTCATTAATTAATTAATTATTTAATCAATCAATTAAAAATTTTAGACCTTATCAGTATTCTAAACCTTTATTAGAATTCTATACCTTTGTTACAATCCAAGACCTAGCTCCGTGACCTCTCTTTTTTATTTTAGATATTCGAAGTATATCGATGAAATTTAATTGGTACGAAAGTTTCAGAAAAACTTTCGGACGGGATCTTGTATGACTATGCCCCTATAAGTCAAATTGACCCTCTTATACCCGATCGGCAACCCACGGGACATCTTTTTCTCTAGAATTCAAGACCTTTGTCAGAATTCTAGACCAGTTTAGAATTCTAAACCTTTGCTGGAATTCTAGACCTTTGTTACCATCACAGACGTTTGTCAGAATTATAGACCTTTGTTAGAATTCTTTACCTTTGTCAGCCTATTGTAGACCATTATTACCTGTAGACATTTGCTAGAATTAACATTGTACCTTTATGAATTTGTCCTTATGCATGTTATTTTTAGTTGTGTACGTGTTCTTCGATTATCAACTTGTGTGTAACGGTTTGTCGTTCGGTTTAATTAACAAATTATGTTTTGGCCGCTTTGGTCAGCTTGGTCATTTTAACATTTCTTTATAGCTTTGCATCATTAAAAAAAATCATTAAACAGAGAGAAAAAATAGAGCGGGTGTTAATTATTTTCTTTGTAGGCCTATGCTATCTACAGAAGAAAGCAAGCAAAGCAAAAAACACGCAAAATAATAATGTTTAAAAAAAACATTACAGGCGTTCTAGATGATGATTCAGTACGCAAAATCGGATGATTCAGTGCGCAAAATCCCCGGGGCAAAACGGTTACAATTGGCCGTGAGCTGAGAAAAAATATCCAATAGGCCGAATGCCTAGCTATCAAGAAATGTTAAAACGACGAAGCTGACCAAAATTTAAAACGTCACTTATATAGCAGAGATTATCAGGATCATGGAAGGAAACAAAACAAACAAACAAAAAATGATGATTCAGTACGCAAGAAATTACCTTTTGTCTCATATAAACCCGCCGTAATTGCTGTCTTCAGTAGATAGTCAAAGTAATGATCATTAAAAAAATCATTAAACATAAAGAAATGCTATCTACAGAAGATAGCAAGCAAAGAAAAAAAAAAACATGCAAAATAATAATGTTCCAAAAACATTGCTTAACATTGTGTTCTAGATGATGATTCAGTACGCAAAATCTGATGATTCAGTACGCAAAATCTGATGATTCAGTACGCAAAATCTGATGATTCAGTACGCAAAATCCTGGGCAAAACGGCTATTGGCCGCGCTCTTCATGCTCTTAGAAAAAAAAATAGCCAATATTAATAGGCAGATTGACAAGCTATAAAGAAATGTTAAAATGACGAAGCTGACCAAAATTTAAAACGGCACTTATATAGCAGAGATTATCAGGAACGAATGAAAACAATACGAATCAAAACAAAACAAAAACCAAAAAAACAATGATTCGGTACGCAGTAGGCCTAAACTCCCTTTTGTCTATAGGCCTAAACCTGCCGTAAGCCTAATTGCTATCTTCAGTAGATAGTCAAAATAATATCATTAAAAAAAGTAATTAAACATAAAAAACAGAGGTATTAATTATTTTCTTTACATGCCCTAAATGCTATTTACAGAAGATAGCAAGCCAAGCAATATAATATAATAGAGATGTGATGAAGGAGGCCCCGGGAAGGAGGTAGAACTTTTTGAATGACCCTCGCTCGACTTGTAAAAATGATGTGATAACGCCATCATGCGATAGAACGGTGACAGGTGTTTATATGTTTGCAAAAATGATGGGAAGTGGAAGGTAACGATACCTAAATTCAGTGAAATTAGCTCATATTTAGCTGATATTATATTACAAATCTATGCATAATAAGTGTACTAAGTATTATTGTGTATAATTATTACTTTCATTATGTCTGTGTTACGATATATTCGTGTAGAGGGTTCTATAACATTTATGTCAGCTGAGAAGGTTGCCGAATTCAACAGCCCAGCGCCTATTCTCACTTCTGCAGTAGTGCCAGTCAGGCGTGGTCTAATTCTGCATAAAACCGGGCAGCCTTATTTCTATAGATCAGGTGCGCATTCAAATTGCATTGTATTGCATCGTAATTTCATTTGTGTCTATGCTAATTATGATTACACCACATGAACTCGAATGTTTTCAAGCAAATTCGCCGATAATAGGTGACCAAAAGTACAGATCGCATCCAGCTTACTTCATATGAGATGATCTTTGGAAAAATATGGCATAATTTGTCTTGGTGCTTGCGGAATGACATGCAGTAAAATATTAAAACGTTGCGGCAATTCATGATTGACAACTAACAATCGGCGTGTCATTCGTATCCTCCGCTGTCAATTTCTTATCCACTCACTAATCCTCACAAAAGCTTTGTGTTGATTACGTAATGTGTGGAGGCAAATTGCAATAAGTACAATGAAATAATGAGTAGGGCGGGCTCCGAGGCGCAGGGGTAGCATTAAGGCCCAAAAGTCGGGGGTTGTTTTCCTGTGTTTTTTCACTCCAGAGCTTGCAGAAAATCCAAATACATGGGGTGAAAATTAAATCTGGGGGGTGAAAAATATTTTGCAGTGTAGTCAGGGGTAGGAGTAAGGTCCAAAAGTAGAGGGTCAGTGTTCACCCCCGAGCTTGCACATATTCCCAATATAGAGCGTGAAAAATTAATATTTTTTAAATTTAGGGGGTCATTCACCCCCAATCGGGGGTTAACGCTACCCCTGCCGAGGCGGGTTTCTTCTTCATCTTACGTAACAGTATTGTTCTCCAAAAAAAACTGGAAGCTTGTCGTCTGGCGCTCTAGCTGAAATACAGCAAGATAATGTAAGATAGTAAATGTAAACCTGTATTTTAGCTAGTATCTCGAGCTAGTGCCAGTACTAGCTCGAGATGCTCTAGCTAAAATACATGTTTACATTTACTATCTTACATTATCTTGCTGTATTTCAGCTAGTACGAGGAACCCATACCGTAGTAGCTCTGCACAACGATAGGGCAGCACCAATACGAAAATGTCATACCGATAAGTGATGTGTCTGTTTTGCGAACTAGTATTGCGAACTAGTATTTCAGCTAGAGTGCCATAGGTAGAAAACCTGGGTTTTTTCTGAGAACAATACAAACACATAATCTTTTCATGGATTTCACCTATAATAGCTCACTTGAGCCAACAAGTATTCAATGTAATTTTATAAAGCTGAAATTCATGTGATGTGGTCATCTTACACTTTTTGCAGGAGATTTTAACGAGACTTGCAACAAAGTATTTGCTGCTATTGCAGCTGATTGAAAATATGAGTCAACAAAGAGGTGATGAATTCAGCATGGACAAAACAAGACAGTTATGGCAAATAGGTATGTATTTAGGCTAGACCAATTAATATTAATCATTCGTTTTGCGTCTGTTGCACGCATGGGTGTTTGGCCCTGCATGGAATTTTATTTTTTATTTTCCTGAAAATGCGATAAAATGCATGAAAATACAATAAAATACAAAGAAAATGTAAAAGAAATGAGATGTACTCATGAAGCACCGAGTTTGATATTCTGTTTTTTGACCCTGCAGGTGTCGGAAGGAGAAAGAGCACGCCAAAACGACACTATGTGGATGATGCTGAAGTTGTTCCTGAATCAATTAAACGACTGTGCTATGAAGAAGAAGAAGAGGTAAGTGCAGGGTTCTAAACAGCACCCTTCCAAGGACAGAGACAGGTAATTTTCAAGTTGGACGGGCTAGTGTACTGTTGTCTGTTGGATGGACGGCCGACATTTTTCACTGAAAAAGCCTCAAATTGATCCTCATTTTGAAAATAAAATAACATTTTCCATACGTAAACACCTATCTATATAACTATCACACAGTCAAGCATGATTCACAGTGTTTGTATTTATTATTGCCTACTTTTTGAACTTAATACAATGTCATCTGTTTAATTGCTCAATGGAATATTTACACTACTCCCCATTCTAGAAAAATACAGCACTAAGTTTTTTGGATTGAAAAAATATTATCCTGTTTTGCCAAATGAAACATAAATCCTTTTGTTAGTTTTAACTGTCAATAAAAGGCATATTTTAATATTTTTGCAATTTGAGAGAAAATGGTCCAAAAACATACAATTTTGTGTTTTTTGCAGTGGCGGCGCTACGGGGGGCAAGAAAATATTTTGCCCCCCCCCCACTTTTGAGGCAAACCCCCCCAAATCACGTAAATTTCCACTTTTTGCGGCAATTTTGCGCAACATTTGCCAATCCCCCCCCCGAAATTCACTTTTTTTATCCCAAATTATTAGTGCTGTATTTTTCTGGAATGGGGAGTAGTCTTGACTCATGAATATCTTACACCAAGGATACACACAATTTTGTCTTTGATTCACAGGAAGACCATGTTGAATGCCAAGGATGCAAGCAGAAACAAAGTGAAGTCAGTCAACTAAAGAGAGAAGTGGCCCAGCTTCTAAGACTCACAGAATATCAACAAGATGAGATCGATAAGCTTAAGAAAGATTTGACTCAGACAAACAGACGTAATGAAGACCTTCAGAGAAGTAAGAACTAGGGATGTGGGATATGTATATCATCCCTCTGTTAATTCTTGGGTTGAGATTGTTTGGTCCTATTTCCTATTTCCTGAGCAGTCAAGTTAGCTCAGTCGCGACGGCGTTCGAGTATGGTGCGAGGTGTTGCGGGTTCGAACCCTGACGGTGCCTAGTACGCCTCGTGGAAAAATTGAGTTAGCTTGAAATTCCCTGGACAAGGAACTTACTGCTAATTGTCTCATTGTAACCCGTACGAAACTCGGGGGGCTGATCCTGGTTGCGATGGTTATTTGTGGAATGTCTAGGGTGTGCGCTCATGTAACAGCAAAGTCCCTGATTTGTTTAAGTGGTTTATGGAATGATGTGGGGCCGTAGGGCCTAGTGGTCAGCGATAACCTGTGAAGTGTGCTGAGGCTTGTGGATCAACGTCTAGGCGTTGTGCCTGTGCGTAGAAGCACTATAAATCGCTGCGCTTTTTTTCCTGACCACCGTAACTAAACTAGCAAATAAATGCCAAGATTTGTACAATGCCAGGGATAGCCAGGACTATTTTAGGGGGAGGCAAGGCAACATTCAAAGGGGCAAACCTCAACAAAAATGGTCAAAAGGGGCTAAAAGTACAAAAAAAGGCATTAAGTAAGGTCAGCTTACAGCAGATTTGTACAATGCCAGGGGGATAGCCAGGACTTTTTAGTGGGTGGCAAAGGGGCAAACTTCAACAAAAATAGTCAAAGTGAGCTAAAAAAAAGTATAAAAAAGGCATTAAATATCAGGGCGACCAGCATCCTATGGGAGTGGGGGATAGAGTTCTCACAGGAGCAAGAGTTCCCCTTGGCCATGCCACTGCATAATTCATTGTGTATGTCTTGGTGTAAATTTTCATCCAGTAATACATCATAGTAAATCATACTTCATCAGGCATCAGATTGGTGGCGGCTTGTAATCAGATACTTGATGAAGACCATGAAAACAATTAAAAGTCAAGTAAAGTGATATAAAGTTCATCATCCAAGTCTTGAGGTTTAAGGCAAAGTCATTACTTTGATTTAGTATCTCATGAAAAACTATAAATGGAATAAAGTCTGGGAATTGAATATAGCTTAGACTTGATGTGGGACAAAAGCCTGACAAGTAGATAGCATGTTCTGGATTGAGGAGAAGCAGGTTCTAAAATGAATCAGTGGCGGCGCCACGGGGGCATGGGGGAGCAAATGCCCCCCCAGTCAGAACTCTTTCCCCCCTGTTGCCCCCACAGTAAAAACCCAAAATTACAAAAATTTCCACTTTTTACAGCATTTTTGCGCAAAATTTGTTGATTTTGCCCTCCCTGAAATTCACTTTGCCCCCTCAATGCCCCCCTGAAAAAAAATTCCTGGCACCGCCACTAAAATGAATCGAAATAACATTAAGATTCATTCTTTCCTTGTGATTGTAATATATTTCCCAATGAGGCAGTCTTACCCCCTTGTTTCACCACCAACTACCATTCATTTACTATAAATGTGCTAATATTTTCTATTGACAAAACATTTCTCTTCCTCTAGGAGTAATAGACAAGATGGATAATCTGGCTGTGATTGTAACCAACTCAACCCCAACAAGGTCCTCGACTCCTCCTAGAGAGAGCCCGCGACCCTCTTCACCATCATCTCAACATCTGGGTATACCCATGCGTAGGATCACCAGCATTTAGTAGCACACATCTTGAGAAAGTAGAAATAGCATCTGTTGATCAGGTAATGCATGTAATGTAATGATGATGGGGAGCGATTACCGAATAGGGGGCAACTGTATTAGTCTTATTACAAGACTGCCTACCCCAACCATAAACCCTAACCCTAAACTCCGTAAACGAGGACTGGACTCAAGTCTAGCAAGTTGCATCATATTCGGTAATTGTACCGATGATGGAACGAGCTATTCCAGTTTAAATTCATACACCCCCAATTGGAAGACATGACTTTAATCTTCCACACAGGGAGTGTAGACTTCAAATGGAGTCATCCATTCAGGAAACCCGATTTGAAATGTACACTCCCTGTGTTGGAGAGTGAAGTCATGTATTCCATAGGGGGTGTATGGATTTCAAATGGATTAGTCCAGTGTGTCCGATTTCACCCCCATGGTTGACTTTTGTATGAATTGAAGCTTTTAAAACATGGACACGCAAGTACTGATGTTCACGGTTGCAAGACCTATTCCGGAGGGCGCTACACACCTGTAGTACGTACCACATTCAAGGTATGTCAGATCCACATCCACAGTGTGGCAAGTAATTGTCAGATTTTTAAAAAGTCCACAGAATCACTGGGAAATTTCATGCATTTATAAAGTACATTATTTGTTCAACATTATCTATTTATACACAAAAGAGTAGATCTCTTGACATGGTCTTAGCTAGAAATTGAGGTTTGCCCATCATTTGAATAAAAATGCCTGTCCTAATTTGACCTTTAAAACATTTACCAGACCTCTACTGCCCATTGGGGGTTCAAAGAGTTCAAATATGTCTTGCTATGGCCTTGTTTGCAAAGCTGGTCTACAAAAAAAGGTCTGCAGCCTTTGTCAATACCTGCAATTATAATGCAGCATCTGTCAAAGGCATTAATTTTGCCCGTCCCAGGAGCAAACTCCCCGTCTAAAGTGACGGCCAGACGGGTGGCTAGCTAAGACACTGTCTCTTGACTAAGTTAGTAATATTGGTGCTACTTTTTGTACCACGTTTTTGTCTCGCCTGAACTTTGTTCAGGATGGGACTTGGTAATCACTATTTCTGTCTGTCCGTGTGTGTGGATGTATGTGTGTGTGGATGTATGCGTGTCCGTCCGGAGCTGTATCTGGGGAACCGTAAGACCCACGGCGACGCTTACTTGGTGGGAGGAAGGGTATCCAAGTTTGCTCAGAATCGTATGTTTTCGTGAAAAATATGCAACTTAACATAGCTAATTTGCATAATTTATGCGCAAATCAGCGCAAATTGATAGCGGAGTTTGTGGACAGACTATCTCAAGATCCGTCGGGCGATGGTAACTAAACGTGGTGGCAGCTATGATACACATCTGCTGATCACCTGATTAGTTTTTCGCTGAAAAGTATGCGATATAGTTGTTAATTTGCATAATTTATGCGGAACAATTCTACAAATATGGTTGGAAATCTGAAGAAATCCGCCTTGTGGAGTTGTATCTGGGGATCCGTAAGATCCCTAAGCCCTATGATGATGAAACGTGGTAGGGGGTAGTATGACCAGAGGATCTCAACCCGATTCGCTTTTCAGCGCAAAATATGGTAATTAAGTACCTAATTTGCATAATTTATGCATAAAATGCAAAAACCTATTTTCTCGGAGACTTGGGGTCGCACGTTCTTCAAACTTGGTGGGTGGGTGCATCTTCACCCCAGACAGAACAAGTTTGTATTGGTTAGTGCGTCAAGGTTACCCGAGGTCATCCAGGGGTCATCTGAGGTCAAATGACTAAAAACTGTCGTATGGGCACGAAACTTGGTGGGTACGGTCAACATAACGTGGTAGGGGGTAGTATGACCAGAGGATCTCAACCCGATTCGATTTTCAGCGCAAAATATGGTAATTAAGTACCTAATTTGCATGATTTATGCGTATTTGATGCGTATCAAGCAAAAAACCCTTGTGAACAGCTTATCTGGAGATCCGTATGGGGTACAGTGACGTAACTTGGTGAGGAGTAGTGGGGCCAGAGGTTCTCGACCTGATTAGATTTTGAGCGTAAAATATGGTAATTAAGTACCTAATTTGCATAATATATGCGTAATAAGCAAAATACCTTGTGAACAGATTATCTGGAGATCCGTATTGGGTACAGTGACGTAACTTGGTGGGGAGTTGCGTGGCCAGAGGTACTCGACCTGATTAGATTTTCAGCGCAACATACTTTATTCAATTTCGTGAGGTCAAAGGTCACATACAAGGTCAAAGGTCAACTGAGGTCACCAAATCTTTTAATAATTAATTTTCAACTGTGCATCACATATCCAAATAGCAGCTTGATCGGTCATGTAATTAAGGAAATATGACGACTTTAAGATAGTCGCTTTCCATGTAAAGTATAGCAAAGTAGCACTTTCAATGAGTGATAACTCGTAAAGGAAGCATCTTTCTGTTTTGATTTATTTGATGAAATAGTTCTTTGGTATTGCCAAATTTGATTTTTCAGCGCAACATACTTTATCCAATTTCGTGAGGTCAAAGGTCACATACAAGGTCAACTGAGGTCACCAAATCTTTTAATAATTAATTTTCAACTGTGCAGCACATATCCAAATAACAGCTTGATCGGTCATGTAATTAATGAAATATGACGACTTTAAGATAGTCGCTGTCCATGTAAAGTATAGCAAAGTAGCACTTTCAATGAGTGATAACTCGTAAAGGAAGCATCTTTCTGTTTTGATTTATTACTTTGATGAAATAGTTCTTTGGTTTTGCCAAATTTTGGAAGGTCATTACGGGGTCATCCGAGGTCACTCAGGGTCATCTGAGGTCAAGTTATTAAAACTGTCGTATGGGCATGAAACTTGATGGGTACAGTCAACATTTCAAGCCAAATTTTTGGAAGTTCATTTTGGGGTCACCAGGGGTCATCTGAGGTCAAATTAGTAAAAACTCGTATGGGCATGAAACTTGGTGGGTACAGTCAACATTTAAAGCCAAATTTTTGGAAGGTCATTTGGGGGTCACCAGGGGTCATCTGAGGTCAAATTAGTAAAAACTGTCGTATGGCCATGAAACTTGGTGGGTACAGTCAACATTTAAAGCCAAATTTTTGGAAGGTCATTTTGAGGTTACCAGGGGTCATCTGAGGTCAAATTAGTAAAAACTGTCGGATGGGCATGAAACTTAGTGGGTACAGTCAACATTTAAAGCCAAATTTTTGGAAGGTCATTTCGGGGTCACCAGGGGTCATCTGAGGTCAAATTAGTATACACTGTCGGATGGGCATGAAACTTAGTGGGTACAGTCAACATTTAAAGCCAAATTTTTGGAAGGTCATTTCGGGGTCACCAGGGGTCATCTGAGGTCAAATTAGTAAAAACTGTCGTATGGGCATGAAACTTGATGGGTACAGTCAACATTTAAAGCCAAATTTTTGGAAGGTCATTTCGAGGCCACCAGGGGTCATCTGAGGTCAAATTAGTAAAAACTGTCGTATGGGCATGAAACTTAGCATGAGGGGTACAGTCAACATTTAGAGCCAAAATTTTAAAAGGTCATTTCAGGGCCACCAGGGGTCATCTGAGGTCAATTAGTAAAAACTGTTGCATGGGCATGAAACTTGGTGGGTACAGTATAGTTGCCATCAGCCAGATAATCGTGCCCAGCCGATAACCGCCAAATTCATTTACCTCTCTACCAACAGTTATCGCAAAAGCAGGCGGTCACAAAAGCAGGCGAGACTCGTGGTTCGAGAACCGCCTTGTATTTCATAGCGGGAAATTCAAGGTTTGATTTATAATGAACCTGCAACGATCAAGTTGGAGCAGACGACTTTGCAGAAAGCATAATCTTGGATAACTTCTGTGTGGAGGGTAACTGGATAAGTTACCAAAATTCATGTCGCTGCGACAACTTCTGGGCGCTCTATCTTTATTTACCTTGTTGGTTTCCCTTTTGCAGGATGACTATGCAGTAAGATTAGGTATTGATTCCGAGTTGATTGAGAGACATATCGAGTCCAAAGACACTAAAACCATAAGTCAATTCACCAAAGATGTAGCCGTTTCCATGTTTGGACGAGAAACTCTTGCTTCACATAGCCTAAAAGGTCAAATGAGTACGGCTCATCATAAGACTATGTTGGAAGTGAAACCAGCATTACCCGCTGACAAGGTGGAATCTTTAATTGGTGAGTTGTATAATAGGCATGTATGTGTAATGAATTGGAAAGTTATGCTTCACATAGGCTTATAAAACAAAGGAGCACTACATAATTATTACCTACAGACAACAAGGTAGTCTTGGACCAAGCAGGCTTGTGCTTCTTCATCACAAAATGCACCTCTGGCGAATTTTGGGGATAAGCTCGAAATATCAACCATTTATTGGATAACGGTTTTCCATTATGATAAAGCTGTCAGTTGGCCGAAATATGAACCCAGAATTGAACATATAACCAAAAAAGCCCAAATGATTTAAAAATTTTTTTTTTTTTTTTAAAAGAAAATATGAAAGCAGAAACAAATCAGCTATTTGTACCAAAAAATTAAGTAAATACCTAATTCAGAATCTCAGTACACTACACATACTACGCATACCATCCAGACACTGTTAGCTACGAGCGTAGCTTTTGAATGTCTGCACAGACAAAGTGCAGAGCCGGGCTGAAGTTATTTATAGCTCGATGGTGTAGGCCCAACGGAAAAAATATACTTGAAGGTTGTTGCCACACAGTTTGTTTAGTGATGAAAGAGCACAAGCCGGCTGACACCAAGAGTAACAAGGTAGAGTAGTATGAGTGTGCCATATGTGACCTGCTCCCACAAAATGAGCATAAAATCGTAAGTTGGTAGTTTTCGAGACCCCAGGTTGCTGAGGTGATGTTCTTTGTTGACCCACACCTATGCCAGAAGTATGTGTTTGTGAATGGGGCACAACATGCAAAATAGGGCATTCATAAAGGACATGCTACTGGCTTGTACATGTGTGCACCAAACAAAGAACATCAACTCAGCAGCCAGGATATCTTGAAACTACCAATTTGTTACTTTACACTCATTTTGTGGGAGCAGGTCACATATGTTTGGATGCTCTCCTCATGTCAAGCACTTGTCATCACACCCTTTTTATAACTGCTGATATGGTTGAAGCTTAAATGGGCTATCCCAGTTGAAAACTGTTCTCCCCGATATATGGAAGATATGACCTTAGTCTCCCACAAAGGGAGTGTGAGTGTGAATTTCAAATGATGTTCCCTGAATGGATGACTCCATTTGAAATCTATACCCCTGTATAGGAGATTAAGGTTATGTTTTCCATAGGGTGTGTGTTCGTGTGGATGTAGGGTAAAATGTTTGGAATAGTTGTAATCATAGGATAAGTGAGAAATCAACATGCGATTGCAAGTGCTCAATTGCCTAACCTAGTTTATCCCAGAAGTCCTTTGCTCTATCCAATTCGGCTATTTCAGTTGAAATCCTTACACCATTTATGGAAGACATAACCTTAATCTCACACACATGGGGTTGTAGATTTCAAATGGGGTCACCCATTTGGTGGACAAAGAAACTTGAACAAATCTTGGTCAACTTGAAACAGAAAAGAATAAAGTTGAAGCTGAATAAACATAATCTGTAATGAATTACTTCCTATCTGCTGCTCTGTATGATAAGTAAACATTCATCAACATTCAGCAAGTTTCATGTTTTATGAAAGTTATGAGTACCAGACCATAGACTAACACAGACTACAATCTTGGAAAAAAGTACTTGGAACACTTGTTACACGTTGTCATAATTCTGTGCAGAATTTGCTGTGATCATGGAAATGATGTGTATTTTGTTTATGAACAAACATGACATCTACAGCAATGATTTACCCATCCCCTCTCCCCATCAATCAATGTTGGAAAACTTTGGAAAACTGCTAAAGACATTGGCATTTGCCAACATTGCAGGGGGTAGAGGGGTCAATTTTCCGTTCTTGATGACAAAAGCGTTCCAAGACTTATTTCCAAGATTGTAGGTTTAAATCCCAGCATCAACAATGAAGGTGAATTGTTCCATTGAGTTCGAGAGACGAAACTGCTATGCACGTACGGCATATTTTTATGGTCTTTCACGCAAACGTGAAGACACGCAATGCTCTACCGAATCAGGCAAAGGCAAGTAACACTGGCATGATTTGTTTGACAGGCATGATGGAATGATTGACCCTCATGAATATGCAAGAATTCACATCATACAAAGCACTGGGACTTTGAATGTTGGTGAATAGTCTGTATATTTTTAGTCTGTGCACCAGACATATATAACCAGCTTAAAGTGTATTTGAGCATATCTTATGGCCACAGTGTTCCTAGTAATATCTGTACCTGAAAACTTATTTTGGCAATTTTCTTAATATTCAATGCACAAATGTCTAATTTTCATCCTTTTTTCCAATTTCAGAATTTGTACTCAGTGTGTACCCTTCCACAGAGAGAAAAATAGTGAAATGTTCATTAAGGGAAAAACTAAATGACGAGTCCAAATTACTGAAAAAGAGATTGCAAAAAGAGATGGGCGAGAGTGCAAGTCAGGTAATGGTGTATAACACAAGACATGGAGGTGTATGAGTGATGGAGTACTAAAGAGGACACAGCCATTATCACCCATTGAGGGATTTTCTCTTCTTCAACTTCTGGAGTATGTGCGAACATCATGCTAGGATTTGAGCAAGTCTTGGGTAATGTACTACTTGTTACCATAAATTGTTCTTTCCTGGAGTTACCTAATGATACCACGACCAGGACTGAATGTAGGACCTCTGGGAGTGAAGGTATATTACGAAAGAGATGAACGAGAGTTTAAGCCAGGTAATGGTGAACAACATGGAAGTGTATGAATGATGGAGTGACTTTAAGGGCAGAGTAATGGGAGAGAACATGGACCTTTTCGAGCTTCATTATTTCTGAATTGTATGTCCAAAGTATATAAGACTATACATTTTTGGAAAGGAAATGAGTCAAGGAATCCCATGGTGACGTCAGATTTGTTCAAAAATCTCAAGTTTTTGAAAAAATCAGTTAGCTTTTCATGAAGAAGAGACATGAACTTAGGGAAGGTTTTTTTATTTTTTTGAAATTCGTCTCTTTTTTTCGAAATATTGACAAACACATGTGAAAAAAGCCATTTTGTTACTCTATTAACCCTAACAGGACGGTAACCTACAAAATACTACTTGATATATGTGCGCTGTTCGTGCGTGCATCCCACATGGTGTGATGACGCAATCGCCCTAAGTGATATATAGGCACGGTTTTGCTGGCCAGCGAAGCCCAAGACCCGTGGCAAAGTGTCGCCGACCCAGTGCTTGGCATGCGAGGGGTCTCGGGTTCGAATCCCACCCAGAGCAAACAACTTCTTTCTTTCTTTTCTCTCTTTATTCCTTCCTTCTTTCCCTTCCCGTCGCCAAAAAGCCCTTAGGCGGTTAGGGTTAGGTTACCACTATCGAAACTCAGTATAGGCTTCCTTAACCCTAACAGGACGGTATACTACAAAATACTACTTGATATATGCGCTGTTCGTGCGTGCATCCCACATGGTGTGATGACGCAATCGCCCTAAGTGATATATAGGCACGGTTTCGCTGGCCAGCTAAGCCCAAGACCCGTGGCAAAGTGTCGCCGACCCAGTGCTTGGCATGCGAGGGGTCTCGGGTTCGAATCCCACCCAGAGCAAACAACTTCTTTCTTTCTTTTCTCTCTTTATTCCTTCCTTCTTTCCCTTCCCGTCGCCAAAAAGCCCTTAGGCGGTTAGGGTTAAGCTACAAATTGCACGTAATGGTGTATATTTTTGTTGAAAAAATGAGAAAACCTTCCCTAGACTTTGATGTACTCTAAACGATAGTGCAAAAATTGTACCCTTTGCTTGCATATTTTTCAAGTTATCTTGTCACAAAAATCGTGCAATATTGTCAAAAGTGAACTCTGAGAAATCGATGTTTTAGTAAAAAAATGTCAAAATTATGCACAAAACGTCCTTATATTTTAAAACGGTAAGACTTTCACGCTTGTAAAAGCTGTATCTGGTGCATGGTCTAAACATGCATCTTTTTGCACCAATGAATCTAAAATACGAGTAAATATTAGCAAGTTGTATTTTAACAGTTTCAAGTGAAAGAATACATCTTAGTGTTGATAAATATCAAGCAATCTCAGATTCGGGCGTGGACGAATGTGTCTTCCATTACTCTGGCCTTAATCTTACGTAATACAGAGTTCTGAAGAGGAGGAAAACCGGTGTATTTGCAAGGATTTCACTTTGCCACTGCAGGATGGAAGTGACATTGTGTCAGTATTTAGATTGTGACTATCCAAACAGCACTGGGATTGATTGGGTTTTTAGTCATAGATTATAATATTTTGCAGTAAACCTTTGACGAGCGTGTACTACCGTGATGTTGCAAAGTGGGAGCTAACAATGTGTACGGCGCAAAGTTCATTCATGAATTTCCACTCTGCAGCAGCAGATCGCCTCAACAGCCAAGTGTGTTTAAATGCAGTAAATATGCGATGGACGCTTAAAATACTCTCTCGTAAAAGGTTTACTACAAAATATTATAGTAGTGTTTTGTACTTTAGAATTAGGGCATGGTATGAAGTGCTTATTTTCAAACCGTGTTAAGTCCACAACCACAAGTTTCTCATTTACTTGTGTGATACAATCACATTATTTATACTTTGACAAGTTTGACACTAGCAACAATGAGTTGTACCATCAACAAGCCATTATTTACCACAATGTTGGTTAACAATATGCAGACTATAATTGTTCTCATTTGCGTCCATCCACTGTTTGCTTTGTAATGGTGCATCCAACTGAAATTATAAGAGTCATTCCATGTCAACTCCTGGGATGTGCACCGCAGCACCTCTTCAATTTTTTTCTTTTTCTGTGTGGTGGTAGGTATTGATGAGAAAGTAAAATCCTGAAAATTTGAGCTTCATACGCTATTTCGTTTTCCCGTGGCATCAATTTGAAATTTAGGGGGATCAGCGTAAAAAATGTGTTGCAACGCGAAAGACGATGTTTGGGGTGACTTTTACCCAGAAAAACAGAATCTGGCCTCAAAAATATTGTATCTTATCTACTGAAGAAGTTATGGGTCTTTCAAAACCTCTTTTCGTTTCGTTTTTGACAAATAAATTTTCACAAAACGAAACAAGGTTTTGAGAGACCCATAACTTTTTAAGTAGATACGATACACTATTTCTGAGGCCAGATTCTGTTTTTCTGGGTAAAAGTCACCCCAGTTAGTACTTTTCAGCATAATATCATTTTTCAAAGTCAAAATATGGATGTCCCAAAACGCTACTAATTCAACGACATGACTCGAGAGAGCAAAAAGTGGGGGTCTGGGCCAAATTTTGACAAGCCATATCTCCCAAACCGCTTGGAGTTGAGCATTCATTTTTTCCATGTGTTCATTATGCTCATAGAGGTATGCTAGAAATGATTTTCAGCAAAATTTGAGGGGATTACCACTGACCAACCAACCCTTTTTGTTGATGTGGCTGGAATGACTCCTATGTAAGTAGGCAAGCCTAACTGATGTTTTTAATGCAAAGTCATCAAGACCCCAAGCCACTATTTCTCAGAAATGTTGTCCAAGAACATATTTTCAACATACCTAAAGTTGATGGTGGGGCAAATTGTCTGACATTGGTTTTCAGGGGGGTCAAAATGTACAAAAAATGTATTATTGGAGTTTTGCATGGGTAATACATGTATCTCAGCTAAAATTATTCTAATTGACTCAATATTGGATAAGAGTAATGTCCTACCAAAGGGTTCCGACTGGCGAAAAAATGGACAAAAAATTATTTTTACTTTTGGAGTTCTGACCCCCTGAAGTTGGTCCTGGATGGACAAAGTTGTATTTTGAGGGCCCTATATCTTTTAAAGTAAAGGAGTTGCAAGTTTTCTGATGCCAGATTTGAACTCTACACAATTAAGTACCCCAGGATACATACTTTTCAAAGTCGTAGGGGGTTCACCTTATACATTTATGGACCTCCAAACATCGTCTTTCGCGTTGCGACACATTTTTTACGCTGATCCCCTAAATTTCAATTGATGCCACGGGAAAACGAAATAGTGTATGAAGCTCAAATTTTCAGGATTTTACTTTCTCATCAATATCTACCACCACACAGAAAAAAAAAAAAAAATTGAAGAGGTGCTGCGGTGCACATCCCAGGAGTTGACATGGAATGGCTCATAATACCTCATAGCATCACAACCCATAGCAATATCGCACAGGTAAATCAGACACATGTTTTTGTGGACTTAATACAGTTTGGAAATAAGCTCTAAATATAGGCTAATAGTATCGCATTCGTTCTATTAACCACGCAAGGCACGCATGCCCCTATAAGTGCCCACCCAGCAACTTTACAACAAACACAATGTGAAATTATTATTAACCGCGCATCCAACGTTGTCAAAATACTTCCATTAAGCTTAGTCCTGTTGAGCATGTCGAGTGACTATACATGCATGCATGTGGGAAATTGAGCATCAAAAATATCCAAAATGTGCACCAAAATTATGATGCTATTTCATAGTGAGCATATTAAAAATATATCCCAATAACCACCTGCAAATACTTTTGCATTTGAGGCGATTCTGACTTCCAAAATCATATTTTACTTTCTGGCGGTCGCCAATCTAGACCATGATAAACAAAACTGGACACATTCTGGACACCATATTTTGTGAGGGCACACTAACTAAATGCTATCAGATGGTGATGGATGACAGTGTAAAATAAGCGCCCATCCAAAATTACTTTGTTAAGCACCATGGGCGGTTAATGGAATGAATATGGTATGTATAATATATAATATGCGTGCATGTCGAATATGCATGGACACATACGGAACTCACCTTGGCAGGCGACATGGGGGAAGCAAGAGATTTGCATAATCAGCTGTTTTTGCTTTTATACTTTCTGGGCATGTTACAATCTCTAGCCCCACATATTTGAAAAACGTAACTCATAGGTATAAGTTATATTAATAAAGTCATATCTAACAGAAGAAACTAGAGTGAAAGCTTTAGCGGAGAAAAGTTTGCTTCTTGGGCAAATGGGAATCTTGTTGTGAACTGGACTTTCGCATTCTTTTTACTGTTATTCAGCTGGGATTTCGAGTATATGTTCCAAAAATATGTGGTCTTGTAATTCTCATTTTTAATGCTAACATGATCTGTCTTGGGGGAGGGGGTGCTGATAATTTAGTCCCACAAACAAGGAAAGTAAATTCAGGGCTTATGTGATCCTTATGATTAATATCATAATATTCTGTATGGTAATTAATATTTTTTATAGTTTCTCGGATCCGAAACAATTCCATACATTCTTATTAAGCCAAAATATGTGAAGAAAGTACTTATATTTATTTAATCATTTATAGCTTTACTACGATTCATTCTATATGTTATGAAGATATCAGTCATGGAAATAGGCCGAAGTGTTCAAGAGCCTTTTGGGTCTAAAATTCTACAGACCCTCATCACTTTGTCTGGGCACAAATTCAATAAGGGTGGAAGCTGTTATTTTTTAAACGTATTCATATTGAAGTGGAAAATAAGTTCATCGTGCCAACTTCAAAATTTCAAGTGCTTTGTAGGCCCATAGGGTTGTGTATCGGTGAGGTTCAATTATTTTCACAGGCATTTAGACTGAAGTCCTGCCTTATTTCCAGCACTGGGTGCAGTGGCATAGTTAGGGGAAATGGAGCATTCAAGCTGGGCGCTATCTTATGGGGACATATAATTTGTCAATTCAGTGCTGCCTAGATCGATTCTGCACCCCTTCCAAGTGGTGGAAGTCAAGATATTCACACGCTTCTCACATATTTCAACAGAACCAGTAATTTTAAAGACCGAAATTCAACTTCATTATTATAATAAAAACAAAATTAGTAGTATTTGTGCAAATTTTCTTGCACAACAATTCTTTCAGGATGGGGGTGGCACCTTTCTATATACTTTCCCCTTGGTGCCACACGAATCCTAGCTATGCCACTGACTGGTTGTTATTCAAGTCATATTCACCTGAAAAGCAGTGATCAAAGTATTTGTACTTCAAAAATGCACAACTTATATTAATTTAGTATGCAGTAATGGGCTATTCCATTTAAAATCCACACTACCCCTGTTAAAGATTTAGATATGTGACCATCCACCACGAAATACCTTATTCTATAAAATCAGGGTGTTCACTTCCTATTCACTCCATTATAAAAATCAGAATTTTAGGGTGTCCAAATTGAAAACAGGGTGTCCAAATGACACCTGGACACCCCTCTGGCTAATGCCTTGCTCCCATTATGGCTTTACCTATATATCTTCCACAACTGGAGTTATTCGGGGAGTTATTGTACACAGGGGGAGGGGGGTGTGGATTTCATATGGTATACTGTAAAGGGGAAATTTTCGTACTACATTTATTTTCGCGCATTTTTGCGTTGCAAGCTGCTATCGCAAAAATAACAACGTGCGAATATATTCCTTTTGTGTATAGGTCAAAATGAGGAAACTTAGAATCACAAATTTAAAAACAAGGGAAATATTTCAAAATTGGCACGAAAAATTAATCGCGCAAAAATTTCCACTTTTGCAGCAGGCCATTTGAAAATGGTCATAATTATACAAAAGTATGTGTAAAGACTGAACTGCATTACTGTAAAACCAATTACTAAATAATTATATGAGCATTTTGTGCAAATATCAATAATAGTGAAAGAATCACTGACTGTTAAATCAAGATATTCAATTATTCAGTTTTATTACTTATTAGGTGAGGTTGGGTGTGATAAAGTCGAGGAGCCTGATAGACTCCAAGACTAGATATATGTATCATACCCTAAACCGAACTTAAAATAACGATTTTATCATACCCATGAGGTACAAAATAAACACAGATAGGCCTAACTTAGACCTAATGGTTACGATTTAAACTTTAAAACTATGTATTCACAAAATAAAAGAACCTTTCTGTCGACAGCTGTCAGTGAATTGAAAATTGCTGACTACAAGGTGACAAATTTACAAAAACAAATCTTGCGACCCCAATTGATGATTAAGATCATCTTTTGCTGATTGACAAATATAAAGTTAGATCAACTCTCTGAAAATACATTTAAAAGGGCATTTCGTGATCCACAGCCTCATCCCCCCACTTTTCTCAAAAAAAGTTGAGATTTTTATATCACTGGAAACCTCTGGCTACATAATATTTATGTACAAAATATTTCTTGCAGATTAATTCGTTTAGCAAAGATATCGTGAAATTTGAATTTCGTTCTGGTACACCAGAACGAAATTACAACGCATTGTCTATGGAGCAGTGTAATACACATAATCATGCATAACTCGCGAACGCAAAATCGGAATCAACAGAAATTTTGGGAATAGGTTTTTTTGTGGATATGAAATGAAAAATGACATAAATAGAGGATGCTAGGATCACAAAATACTCCTTTGAGTAAAATTATATAGTGGAATTATGTCAGAACTCACTTGAATATAGTTGATAAGTGGCAAATTTGAATTGTGATCACGCGAAATCGTAGACCGATTCTGGGTTTTGTTGCTGTGCAACTTTTCCCAATTGACCTGATATAAGAATTGAGACATGCGCTTAACTGACATGATATAATATATTTCTAGTCAGTAAATTGCAGCATTCATCCAATCAAAATATCAGAAACTTCTTGATGGTATGATAAAGTTTATTATCAGTACAGATATATATAATATATGTGTTACTATAATACCAAATTTAAAGTGTGTAATGAGAACGCCACCTCTAAGCACTGCTGTATATTGAACATCAGAATCACTTTACCCACATCATCCATGCATGCAACCGTAGTGCATGTCTATGTACGTACTTACAGCTTTTGCAAAGACCCTTCGCACTACTGCTGACCAATCGTGTAAAAAGAACTAGGTCACACCTGCGTCACGTGATGATATGCAGATTTATTGACAAATGAGGTTGTTGGTGTTGATGTGATGATGATGTGATTCAATTTATAGCCAATCAGAAACCGACCTCAAATCATATTCACGCCGTAAACTGCACCAAATCGGGCACTGCGAAAGGTCTTTGCAAATGGGTGTTTATGGGTTAATCACAGCACCAGAACGGATTGGAACGGTCAGTGATTAACACCCTATTCTTTCTGAGTATGACTATCTATACATGGATCCAACAACTTAACATGCTCTCCTAAGGAATGGGTGCTCTCATGGCTCATTTGCCCAACTCTAAATGCACTATTGGGAGAAATGGGAATTTAATTTTCATTATGTTGCCAGTTAATTTCAGACTTCTCCCCCTAATTCAATACCCCCAGCATGTCTCCTCTGCTGGGAATTGTACCTGGGTCCTCATGTACCAAGAGCAAATACCCTTTTAACCAGCAGACCATGCTTTCCCATACAGCCAATCAGCCATGCCCATAATACCTTTATAAACTGAACAGAAACTGATATACAATATACATTTTGTGGCCATATTGTGCCTATGTGTTGTACTATTACTATTATAATCATGTAAATAAGTATAGATTCAAGATTATTTATATATATATTGTTGTTAACAATTAATTTATTGTGAATATAAACATTATGTAAGTTGTAATAAAGTAAGAAGTGCAATCAGTTATATGGAAGGTAGTCATTTTAAATCCATTATGATATTGGTTTGGAAGGCACTGTGATTTTGCGAAATCAGAAACTCTACATACAGTGGCGTACCGTGGCCGCCCCAACCCCGGAGGGCTGAAGAAGAAACAATTTTGCCGCCCCTCCTTTAACAGCCCGAAAAGGTTGACCCAATTTTTTTCACCGTCGTTTGGAAAAGTGAAGAGCAAAAAAAAAAAAAAAAAGAAAAAGGATTTTAGGCACTAGCGCCCTAAAACCAACATTTTTCCAATTTTTGCGCCTTTTTTATTTCCTAATTAGTTTTACCGCCCCCTTTGTTATTCCCGCCCCTGTTTTTGCCGCCCTTTTGTTTTTGCCGCCCCCTACTTGGCACCCCAAAGCCCCCCCCAAAATACGCGCATGACATAATAAGTAAAATTCAGATTTTTTGCAGTTTTGAAAAGAGTATTGATGTGCAAATATAAGATGGAAAACGACCTAATATGGGTAAAAGGTCACATCAACTTTAATTTCCCCTTATTTACAACATTACTTTCACATCATTTTTAAAGCTTTTTGGGATATAACATTATCTATTTATGACAAGATTGGTGGCACTGGTGCTATTTAGTTACTGGAAATTACTCATTCAAGCTTTTTAAAATACCAAATAATTCCTTTAAATTTTTGATGAAATATGTTTATAAAATTTCTTTGTTGCTTGTTTCACCTATTCCAACTGTTTTAATGGCAGTATTGATTACCCACCCCTGGCAAATTAAGAAATATGATAAATAACACCACCTCCTATAGTTTGCATTTACTTCATAATGAAGCCAATTGTATACATCAAACAACCGTGTGAAGGTCCATTCATACTACACCGCAATTGCTTTATTGTGCGGTGCTTTGCCGCACTGCAAAATACTGCATTTTGCAACAAAGTTAAATACATTTGAACTTGGAAATATGACGAGTTGCAGTAAAAAGTAACTGATATATTGGCAACGCAAAGCAATTGTGGCATAGTATGAACAAACCTTTATAGCTTGTCTTGTAGCTGCACAAATGCTACTCAATGCAGCTTCATATTCATCAACACTACCATTCCTTTTTGCCAATTTTTTTTCATAAGAAAAAAAAACCTTCATTTTAAGGCATTCAGACAAATTGTGTTTTTTTGTCTTACGCCTATGGAATAGCCGTAAGATTATTACTCCTCGTCCTAATAGCGAGAATCACTGATATAATTGAAGACCAAATTAAAAAGACTAGTTTGCGTATGACGTCCTGTCAACCAGACCAAAAATTTCGTACTGTGCAGGTCAACCAATCACACCGCGCCTTTGCCCTGACGTCAGATGCAAACTAGTCTTTTTAATTGGGTCTTCAGTTATAGTATAGTGCCTTGACTGCCAAGAAATATGGTAGTGGGCTGTTCAAGTTGAAATCCAAACACCCACTGTGGAAGACATGACCTTAATCTTTCACAGGGAGTGTGAATTTCAAATGGAGTCACCCATTCAGGAAACCCCTTTTGAAATTCACTCACACTATGTGGAAAATTAAGTTCATGTCTTCCATAGGGGGTGTATGGATTTCAACTGAAATAGCCCAAAATTAAAATGAAGATTAGAAATTAACCAAAAATATTGTTGAAACATTCCTCAAAACATGATTTTTAAGCTTTTACATAGTCTGTCCACATAGAAGTACAAACCAAATCTGTGGCATCGGGGGTCGATGTTTTGCGCCACACACATTGTGTGTTAAAAAATGCGACGCTTAAAGCCATATTATAACATTTGCTGAGGAAGATGCCCTCACTGAATTTTTAAAATTCCTTTTTTACACGATTAAATTGTACTTTATTAAACCAATATACCCTGCAAAAATCAAGACTCTAGGTGTTGTAGTTTTGTCAAAATCCGAGATTTTGAATAAAACGCCGAACCGACGATTATTATTAGGATGGACTTATTAGTCGAACGCATACACGATGTTCATAACACACAGTACGTACACAGCGTGCAGGACGGTGATATACACAACAAAGGGTCGTACCACAACTCGACCGAAGGAGTGGTACGTATTGGCAACATGTGCGCTGGTAGTAAATTCCAATTTTTTTTGTTTTGCCGTAGTTGTTCGGCTCAAAAATAAAGGGATATATCTGACAGTAAAAGCTAACATTTTATGGCAAAGAAATGCTAATCTTATTTTGTTTGAAAATGATATAATATGGCTTTAAAGAGCGTGGTGTGCTTGGCAAGTGCAAATTGCACCAAAGAAGCATTTACACATGCATTGCACTGAAATAATTATTCTCATATCTCCAGTTTCCGAGGTCTGTTTACTTTGTACTTTTATGTGGACAGACTGTAACTTTACTGATGAAGGCAATTTGTAAGGACATATTACATGAACAGGTTGTCCCAAAAAGATCTCAACACCGGGATAACAAGTAAGTTAAGAAAAACTGTGAAGCTGATAGGGACTTTTAAAACTGTTTCTTTAACTTCAATAGTAGATCAGTTATATGCAATAAGCCTTATTTGATGCAATAAGCCTTATTTGGGAAGGGTGGTCGTTCCTAAGCGGACAATCCACCATCGATGCATAACTCTGCTGTTGTCATACTATCAGCTGCTGGAGAACACAGAAAACTCACAAGATCACCAATCTATTGTTGGAAAAGAAAAGGAAAAAAAATCTTTGAAATTGCATCAGATGTGAAACTTGTTAAGGTATAAATTGTTTTGAAAAGGTTTATTTGCAATGCAAAGAATAGGGTTATCCATGCCCCAGACATAACATTGAATTTAGTTTTTGTTTTTAAGGGCTCAGATAGCGACGTTTTTACATATTTTTTGTACAATCTGAGACCACATCAGACATATCCAATTGCATTTTGAAATGAGGAATGTCCTTCTGATATCAAATAATTTTGGATTGTTTTGAAATTTGCGATATAATACACATTTTATGGCCGAAATTGTTGAAAATTGATATTTTTGAAATTTAGCAGTCTTCAAAGTAAACTTTATAAATCTAATGATATGTACTTAAAGTGTATGTAGCTGGGATGAAAAGCCGTCCATCATATGAAAAGTTTTACCTTTCGTATTGAAGATATAGATTTTTCCCAAAACACCAAATATACGGTCTTTTGGGGAAAAATATATCTATCTTCAATGTGGAAGGACAAAATTTTCAATTGATGGTCGGCTTCTCATCCCAGCTATATACATACACTTTAAGTACATATCATTAGATATCAAAATGTAAAAAATATCATAATGTAATAATTTGCCATAAAATTTGTATTGTATCAGGAATTTCAAAAAATAAAAAATATTTGATATCAGAAGGACATTCGTCGTATTCAGACTGCAATTTGATATGTCTGATGATGTGCACTCATGTCCCACAAAAAATAATGTGCATATGTTACTATCCGATTCCTTAAGGGGGTCCAATTAAGTTAATTAGTTTCCAGAGCACTGAATGAATGAAAGCTCCTGCAGGCTGAATATTTTCATTCCAACACAATACGCTACTGTTGACATAACATTGACTTTGATCTTATGATCTCAGGCCCACAAAAAAAAGTTTGTCTCAAAGCTCGCGCGCGTATTTGTAAATTCGTGAGATTTGGAAAAAAAGAAATGCAGAATTTTTTTTTTTTATTTCAAAAAAAAATTTTTTTTTTAGTTTTTCCGGAAAAATTCGGCAAAAATCAGATTTTTTTCTCCAAATACCATGAAAAAGTCAGGAATAAAAAAAAAATCGCTTTTATTTGTTTTCAAACCACTGTGAGCATTATTTTTTGGCCTTACCAAAGTGTAAATAACAGAGAAAAACCATTAATATTTTAGGTCATACATACCTGTTCAGTAGAGACCAGCTTCTTTGATGGATTTGTCAGTGTGGCCTGCAATACAAAAAATACACATATGAAATGCACTACTAAAAAGAAATTATGTGAAAGTTATAAAATCGTATTCATTTAAACTGTCCAGTGATGAGCCATCAGGGGAAATAATATATGATATTAATTTATGAATCTGGCTTATGAATATGGTACCCGTTATTGCTTGGATGGTTTCAATGCGTTTATTTATAATGTATCATCTTTTAAAAGGGCATTTTGTGATTTTGAGATTTTTATACCACTGGAAACCTCTGGCTACATAATGTTTATGTACCAAAAATTTCTTGCAGATTAATTTGTTCAGCAAAAACATCATCAAATTTGAATTTTGTTCTGGTATATTACAACAGTGTCCTATGGAGCAGTGTAATACACATAATCATGCAAAGCTCGCAAACGCAAAATCGGAATCAACTGAAATTTTGGGAATAAGCTTTTTTCGTGGATATCTACTGAAAGGATGGTAGGATCACGAAATCCTCATTTAAAACGAATTTGGTTAATTTTTTTCAATTGGCATATTTTTAATGTTTACACGTGTCCCAATTTACACCTAATTGGAATCATCAAAATTCGTTTATAGAATAACAGTATATAAGCAGATACATCCCCATAGATCTTCAAGCTTCTTCACGTTAAACGACGGTCAATGTGGTTTCATTTTACCAAAGGCGTACCGACCGAGGGGGTGGGTTCCCCCCGTCTTGAAATACCGGTACAAATTTGACCAACATTTGTAATGTATATGTTCCTGTGGCCAGGTTTGGCCACAATTGTTCTGTTTTTTACATATTTTAGCGGTAAAATTGCAAGCGGGACAAATTTTGCTCAGTGGCCCTGTATTTTACCTCATTATTTGGCATTACTGAATTGGCAGGAAACATTCCTGGCATGACAGTTATTAATATTACTAATATTAATATTACTAATATTATTTCATCAATTTTGGTAAAGAATTACCAAATTTAAATTTTACAGAAATTGTCTGTGTTACAGACCATGTAGCCTACTTATATTAGCTTATATTATACATAGTGAAAGAAACTACTGGGAACTACATCCCTCAATCGCCAGTGATCTTTGACAAAGACTAGGTTTGAACAGATACGAAATGCCATTTTGTGTAGCCCTACTAGTATAGGGCCTTTTGACTGTGCTGATCCAAAACCATGCTAGGCCCTATATCATAAAACATGGATATATCCAGAGAACTGCTGTCAGTGACTGCTATTAAATCCCCAGAAAAAAAGGTTTTTTCTCGGGGACAGCGGTTAGTGGGTTGTGACTGTGAGCTGTCACTGGGTTTTAGCAGTTCTCAGTAGGCCTATATAGCATGGTGTCTCGGAGTATATAGTGTGTAATAAAAAAAGGCCCTGTGGTAGGGCTAATTTTGTGCAGAGTAAACCCACATTATTTTGTTAATTTGCTTACCTCAGCAGTTTCTTTGCTGACTTCTTTCGCTTTCATAAAACCTTCCGTGATGTTCCGATACACTTTAGAAAGTGATAATAATTATGAATTATATTAAAAAAATGCTCAAAATATGTGATGTGATCAAGCAAAATCAGTCGGAACTCGGAAATTTTAAATTTTCAGTTTCAAGCATTTACAAAGCTGGGCTTTGCAAAAAAAAAACTATTGCAATTGAACAACTAGTTCAAAGATATGAGCAATTAAAGAGTTTCCAAACAAAAGGAAATATTTCCTTTGTTTGGCTATATATCTCAAAATCAATATTTCCGAGTTCCGACTGATTTTGCTTGATCGCATCACATATGTGAAGTGATCAAGCAAAATCAGTCGGAATTCGGAAATATTGATTTTTAAGATACAGCCAAACAAAGGAAATAATAAACCTTTCGTTTCCTATTGTTTTGGACACTCTTTAACTGCTCATGTCTTTTGACTGGTTGTCAATTTCAATGGGGTTTTCTGCAAAATGTAGTTTTGCAAATGCCTGTTACAATCCAATAAGAAATTGAATGTAAATTGCAAAATAAAGTTTCTACATAGCATACATCTTTCAAGTGTGATGTTCAAAATGACAGACATCAAAAAGAGATTCGATGAAATGTAAAGGTGTAGTAACAATTTTGGCATGGACTGTCTGGTCAGGAAAAGTACGGTAATTTGAGCTGTATAATGACCGACTTCAGACTGATTTTGCTTAATACAAATCACACCACATTCATGAATATACAAAGGTCATTCAATCAAGTTGAAAACTTTATAAATCGGCCCATCCCCTTTAACTCTCTCCACGTGGGTGTCGACTGCAGATAAGTTTCAATTTTTTTTTAAATTTCGTATTGAATCAGCATGAATGCATTAAAATGAGTACAAACAAGCATAGTATTGGTTCTTGAGATAGCAACTTGGAACTTTTTATGTTGAAACCTATATAGAACGCAGAGCATTTACTTACTGTCTGTTTCCACAAATCCTGGACATATTGCATTACACGTAACACCCGTGTCTGCAGCTTCCAATCCTACTGCCTATACGGACAAAATGATGCAAGTCAGATTAATTCAGCCATTATAGTTTAGATTAGTTTTATTTCTAGACTGGTTCTATGTTGGAAAAATCGCGTTCCAACCGACAAGTTTGCGTAAAATTTGGCAACCAGCTTAATTTTTGTTAATTTAGGTATGCTGAACTCAAATCTGCTGTCTGCCAAGCAGCAGCATTTTGAGACCGTGAAACGGTGATACTCAAAAAGATCCCCAAATGACTCAATAGGATTGTATATAGGGGCAAACATTAATCTGATCCCAATAACACTTTCAAATAATTATGTCAAATTATGCGTCTAGCCCCACGGATCCAAGGAATGTAATTTAATGTTTGTACTACACTAGTTAAGGAAGTTATGGGCACAAAAAGTTGATTTGTTCAAGCATAGGTATTCCTCAAATAGCTATGGTTCAAGACCGGCAGCCTGGATTTGTTGGAAAAACGTCCCGCGATGGGTTGAATCTGCTTTCAATTATAGAAACCAATTAAAATTGAAAACAAAATAGCAATACCTTTGTCAATCCATTCAATCCATGTTTGCTGGAGCAATATGCCGAGGACAATTTACCCGCTCTTATTCCCAAGCCTGAAGAAATATTGATTATGCGGCCCCAGCCTACAATATAACAATGAGCAACAAAACAATAATGTATTAGTCATCTTATCAAAACATTGCTGGCAGCGGAAAGAGGACCTTGCCACTATTTTAATAGTGGTATCTTAAGATTCAATAATGCAGGTCATATCTCTTTCCGTTATTGTGACCTGCAAATGTGGAATCAAAAGTTGTAAGATGCTCTTTCCGTTCCCTATTATACCAGCTATGACCTACATTATGGAATTTTTAGTTGTAAGGTGCTCTTTCCGTTACCAGCTATGACCTACATTATAGAATCTTTAGTTGTAAGGTGCTCTTTCCGTTACCAGCTGTGACCTACATTATGGAATCTTAAGTTGTAAGGTACTGTTTCCTTTACCAACTATGACCTGAATTATGGAATCTTTAGTTGTAACATGCTCTTTCCGTTACCAGCTATGACCTACATTATGGAATCTTTAGTTGTAATGCGCTCTTTCCTTTACCAACTATGACCTGAATTATGGAATCCTTAGTTGTAAGGTGCTCTTTCGTTACCAGCTGTGACCTACATTATGGAATCTTTAGTTGTAAGTTGCTCTTTCCTTTACCAGCTATGACCTACATTATGGAATCTTTAGTTGTAAGTTGCTCTTTCCTTTACCAGCTATGACCTGAATTATGGAATCTTAAGTTGTAAGGTGCTCTTTCCGTTACCAGCTAGGACCTGCATTATGGAATCTTAAGTTGTAAGGTGCTCTTTCCCTTACCAGTTATGACCTGAATTATGGAATCTTAAGTTGTATGGTGCTCTTTCCTTTACCAACTATGACCTGAATTATGGAATCTTTAGTTGTAAGGTACTCTTTCCGTTACCAGCTGTGACCTACATTATGGAATCTTTAGTTGTAAGGTGCTCTTTCCGTTACCAGCTGTGACCTACATTATGGAATCTTTAGTTTAAGGTGCTCTTTCCGTTACCAGCTATGGCCTGCATTATGGAATCTTTAGTTGTAAGATGCTCTTTTCCTTACCAACTAATGTGGCATCTTAAGTTGTAATGTGCTCTTTCTCTTACCAGCTATGGCTTGCATTGTTGAATCTTTAGTTGTAAGGTGCTCTTTTTGTTACCAGCTATGACCTGCATTTTGGAATCTTTAGTTGTAAGGTGCTCTTTCCGTTACCAGCTATGACATGCATTATGGAATCTTTAGTTGTAAGGTGCTCTTTCCGTTACCAGCTATGGCCTGCATTATAGAATCTTTAAGTTGTAAGGTGCTCTTTCCGTTACCAGCTATGACATGCATTGTTGAATCTTTAGTTGTAAGGTGCTCTTTTTGTTACCAGCTATGACCTGCATTATGGAATCTTTAGTTGTAAGGTGCTCTTTCCGTTACCAGCTATGACATGCATTGTTGAATCTTTAGTTGTAAGGGGCTCTTTTTGTTACCAGATATGACCTGCATTATGGAATCTTTAGTTGTAAGGTGCTCTTTCCTTTACCAGCTATGACCTGCATTATGGAATCTTTAGTTGTAAGGTGCTCTTTCCGTTACCAGCTATGACCTGCATTATGGAATCTTAAGTTGTAAGGTGCTCTTTCCGTTACCAGCTGTGACCTACATTATGGAATCTTAAGTTGTAAGGTGCTCTTTCCTTTACCAACTATGACCTGAATTATGGAATCTTTAGTTGTAAGGTGCTCTTTCCGTTACCAGCTAGGACCTGCATTATGGAATCTTTAGTAGATATGGCCTGCATTATGGAATCTTTAGTTGTAAGATGCTCTTTTCCTTACCAACTAATATGGAATCTTAAGTTGTAATGTGCTCTTTCTCTTACCAGCTATGGCTTGCATTATTGAATCTTTAGTTGTAAGGTGCTCTTTCCGTTACCAGCTGCGACCTGCATTATGGAATCTTAAGTTGTAAGGTGCTCTTTCCCTTACCAGCTATGACCTGCATTATGGAATCTTAAGTTGTAATGTGCTCTTTCTCTTACCCGCTATGGCTTGCATTATTGAATCTTTAGTTGTAAGGGGTCTTTTTGTTACCAGCTATGGCCTGCAATATGGAATCTTAAGTTGTAAGGTGCTCTTTCCGTTGCATTGTTATCCGTTATGACCTGAATTATGGAATTTTAAGTTGTAAGGTGCTATTTCCGTTACCAACTATGACCTGCAATATAGAATCCTGTTTGGAAGGTGCAAATTCTGATTATAAACGTATGCTTAGGCGTAGTTGGTAATGGAGTGATTTCGGAAAGAATGACTCGCAAGTTAAAATTTCGTAAGTACAAGCCGGAGCTGGCGAAGGAAAGTAGGGCCCTATATAATAACCAACACATAAAGCAAACTAACAAAACAAAGTTACGTTAACCACAATCTCGTCGTAATTACCGCATACAGACGAATGGCATTCAACTATAAACCGTCCGCATCCTTTTTGCCTTGGTCGCTACCAGCGCTCAGCGAAGAGTATAAGGCTGTCAACGGGTTATAATAGGGATAGATCTTAAGTTGTATGGTGCTCTTTCCTTTACCAACTATGACCTGAATTATGGAATCTTAAGTTGTAAGGTGCTCTTTCCGTTACCAGCTATGACCTGCATTATGGAATCTTAAGTTGTAAGGTGCTCTTTCCTTTACCAGGTATGACCTACATTATGGAATCTTAAGTTGTAAGGTGCTCTTTCCGTTACCAGCTATGACCTGCATTATGGAATCTTTAGTTGTAAGGTGCTCTTTCCGTTACCAGATATGACCTGCATTATGGAATCTTAAGTTGTAAGGTGCTCTTTCCTTTACCAACTATGACCTGAATTATGGAATCTTAAGTTGTAAGGTGCTCTTTCCGTTACCAGCTATGACCTGCATTATGGAATCTTAAGTTGTAAGGTGCTCTTTCCGTTACCAGCTATGGCCTGCATTATGGAATCTTTAGTTGTAAGGTGCTCTTTCCGTTACCAGCTATGACCTACATTATGGAATCTTTAGTTGTAAGGTGCTCTTTCCGTTACCAGCTATGACCTGCATTATGGAATCTTAAGTTGTAAGGTGCTCTTTCCTTTACCAACTATGACCTGAATTATGGAATCTTAAGTTGTAAGGTGCTCTTTCCTTTACCAACTATGACCTGAATTATGGAATCTTAAGTTGTAAGGTGCTCTTTCCTTTACCAGCTATGACCTGCATTGTGGAATCTTAAGTTGTAAGGTGCTCTTTCCTTTACCAGCTATGACCTGCATTATGGAATCTTTTGTAAGGGGCTCTTTCCGTTACCAGCTATGACCTACATTATGGAATCTTTAGTTGTAAGGTGCTCTTTACATTACCAGCTATGACCTGCATTATGGAATCTTAAGTTGTAAGGTGCTCTTTCCTTTACCAGCTATGACCTGCATTATGGAATCTTTAGTTGTATGGTGCTCTTTCCGTTACCAGCTATGACCTGCATTGTGGAATCTTAAGTTGTAAGGTGCTCTTTCCGTTACCAGCTATGACATGCATTATGGAATCTTAAGTTGTAAGGTGCTCTTTCCTTTACCAGCTATGACCTGCATTATGGAATCTTAAGTTGTAAGGTGCTCTTTCCTTTACCAGCTATGACCTGCATTATGGAATCTTAAGTTGTAAGGTGCTCTTTCCTTTACCAGCTATGACCTGCATTATGGAATCTTAAGTTGTAAGGTGCTCTTTCCTTTACCAGCTATGACCTGCATTGTGGAATCTTTAGTTGTAAGGTGGTCTTTCCGTTACCAGCTATGACCTGCATTATGGAATCTTTAGTTGTAAGGTGCTCTTTACATTACCAGCTATGACCTACATTATGGAATCTTAAGTTGTAAGGTGCTCTTTCCTTTACCAGCTATGACCTGCATTATGGAATCTTAAGTTGTAAGGTGCTCTTTCCTTTACCAGCTATGACCTGCATTGTGGAATCTTTAGTTGTAAGGTGCTCTTTCCGTTACCAGCTATGACCTGCATTATGGAATCTTTAGTTGTAAGGTGCTCTTTACATTACCAGCTATGACCTAAATTATGGAATCTTAAGTTGTAAGGTGCTCTTTCCTTTACCAGCTATGACCTGCATTATGGAATCTTAAGTTGTAAGGTGCTCTTTCCGTTACCAGCTATGACCTGCATTATGGAATCTTTAGTTGTAAGGTGCTCTTTCCGTTACCAGCTATGACCTGCATTATGGAATCTTTAGCTGTAAGGTGCTCTTTCCGTTACCAGCTATGACCTGCATTATAGAATCTTTAGTTGTAAGGTGCTCTTTCCGTTACCAGCTATGACCTACATTATGGAATCTTTAGTTGTAAGGTGCTCTTTCCGTTACCAGCTATGACCTGCATTATGGAATCTTTAGTTGTAAGGTGCTCTTTCCGTTACCAGCTATGACCTGCATTATAGAATCTTTAGTTGTAAGGTGCTCTTTCCTTTACCAGCTGTGACCTACATTATGGAATCTTTAGTTGTAAGGTACTCTTTCCGTTACCAGCTATGACCTGCATTATAGAATCTTTAGTTGTAAGGTGCTCTTTCCTTTACCAGCTGTGACCTACATTATGGAATCTTTAGTTGTAAGGTACTCTTTCCGTTACCAGCTATGACCTGCATTATAGAATCTTTAGTTGTAAGGTGCTCTTTCCTTTACCAGCTGTGACCTACATTATGGAATCTTTAGTTGTAAGGTGCTCTTTCCGTTACCAGCTATGACCTGCATTATAGAATCTTTAGTTGTAAGGTGCTCTTTCCTTTACCAGCTATGACCTGCATTATGGAATCTTTAGTTGTAAGGCGCTCTTTCCGTTACCAGGTATGACCTACATTATGGAATCTTTAGTTGTAAGGTGCTCTTTCCGTTACCAGCTATGACCTACATTATGGAATCTTTAGTTGTAAGGTGCTCTTTCCGTTACCAGCTATGACCTGCATTATGGAATCTTTAGTTGTAAGGTGCTCTTTCCGTTACCAGCTATGACCTACATTATAGAATCTTTAGTTGTAAGGTGCTCTTTCCTTTACCAGCTATGACCTACATTATAGAATCTTTAGTTGTAAGGTGCTCTTTCCGTTACCAGCTATGACCTGCATTATAGAATCTTTAGTTGTAAGGTGCTCTTTCCTTTACCAGCTATGACCTGCATTATGGAATCTTTAGTTGTAAGGTGCTCTTTCCGTTTCCAGCTATGACCTGCATTATGGAATTTTTAGTTGTAAGGTGCTCTTTCCGTTACCAGCTATGACCTGCATTATGGAATCTTTAGTTGTAAGGTGCTCTTTCCGTTACCAGCTATGACCTGCATTATGGAATCTTTAGTTGTAAGGTGCTCTTTCCGTTACCAGCTATGACCTGCATTATGGAATCTTTAGTTGTAAGGTGCTCTTTCCGTTACCAGCTATGACCTGCATTATGGAATCTTAAGTTGTAAGGTGCTCTTTCCGTTACCAGCTATGACCTGCATTATGGAATCTTAAGTTGTAAGGTGCTCTTTCCGTTACCAGCTATGACCTGCATTATGGAATCTTTAGTTGTAAGGTGCTCTTTCCGTTACCAGCTATGACCTGCATTATGGAATCATAAGTTGTAAGGTGCTCTTTCCGTTACCAGCTATGCCCTACATTATGGAATCTTTAGTTGTAAGGTGCGCTTTCTGTTACCAGTTATGACTTGTGATATGGAACCATAAGTTGTAAGATGCTAGGTCATAGTATGAACTGGATTATAGAATCATGTTTGAAAGGTGCAATTTTAGACGTAAGCGCAGGCGTAATTGATAATGGAGAGTGATTTCGGAAAGAATGACTCGCAACTTTAAATTTCGTAAGTACAAGCCGGAGCTGGCGAAGGAAAGTAGGGCCCTATATAATAACCAACACACAAAGCAAACAAACAGAACAAAAATAGTAATTACTGTATGTTAGCCACAATCTGGTCGTAATTACCGCATACAGACGAATGGCATTCAACTATAAACCGTCCACATCCTTTTTTGCCTTGGTCGCTACCAGCGCTCGGCAAAAAACGTAAGGCACTCAGTACAAATGACCATACGGGGACGTGCCGCAAACATGGGTAGCATTTTCGGCCTTCTGGTATATCAATGACCCCTTATTCAAAGCCTATTTTGGTATATGAATGGGTCCACTTCCAAAATCCCCCCCCCCCCGGGCTCAACGGGTTAATAGGGACGCTTGAAAGTAACCATGTTCGTAGTATATCTTGTTGGCTTGGTCGCTAACCAAAGTACCCATGCTCAGCGAATCGCGTGAGGCATCCAGCGGGTTACATAAGCACGTTTCAAAGTAATCATGTGTTCGCAGTGTAAAGCTCTTGTTAAATTGGCTTGGTCGCTACCGCGCCAGCGAATCGCGTGAGACACTCGTTATATAGAATCGCGTAGACACTCGTTATATAGGGATTAGGGACGCTTCAAAGTAACTGCCGCGTTCAGCAAATCGCGTTAGGCATCGAACGTGTAGTGACACTTCAAAGTAGTCATTTGTTCGTAGTGCAAAGCTCTTGTTCCCTTGCCTTAGACGCTACCAGCGCTCAGCAAATTATGTTACGAGTTATAAAAGGACACGTCATAATATAAACCAATCATCCGTATGCGGTGTTAACGACGTAATAACGATATGGATATGTACCTCTCTTTTTCATACGCGGAATGAAATGCTTGATCAGCATGAACGGTGATGTCAAATTGCTTGTCTGGAGATCTTCCCAAACTTTGAGCGGAATATCATCAACCAGAGTATAGTGTGTCATACCTGTATGATGAAGCGAATACAAAAGAAATCAGAACATCCTCGTTATTATAAATAAATTGGATTATTCCAATTAAAATCCATACACTACATTATAGAAGATGCATGACCTTAATCATCCACATAGAGAGTGTGACTTTCAAATAGGGTTTACCTGAATAGATGTCTCCATTTGAAATCAAAACCCTCTGTGTGAAAGATTATTTTCAGTGATCCGGAATTTGAACAGACAATAATTGAACAGACACGTACATTACGTAACATTTCCCTTAAACTATTTGTTCTATTTCATCTAGATTCAAGCCCATGTCCACCCATACGGTGTGTTACTGCATGGTGCTGTGATCCAGTTATTGGTATAGTATTTGTCAGAAGCTGTAAGACAACGCTAGTGACGGATTCTCTAGCGCGGATGGGCTTAAGATGACTGTTTTGAGTTGGGGTACAGGTATGCGTGTTTTTAGAAAAATAAACAGGTCGCCAGCGCGGTTCGTAAATTGACAGCGATTCCACGACTGCGGTTAATAGTATTATGCATACGCACTGCCGGTTGGGGTGATCGGCTGGCTGCAGTACTATAAGAGAGACTTGAACAAGACTTTTTTCACCCACGTTTTAGATACGACCATGGTTTAACCAAAATACTTCCAGCAGGACCCATGTTTCTAACTGTTAACATTAACAACCAGCTCAGGTGAATGTTACACTTTCTGAAATATTGGAATGAACAAGTATCTGCTGATCTAAATGGCTCCCACCCCATGCACCTGAGTCATAATGTCTGAAGCCAGTCCCAACGATAAGAAACTGGTCATGCCAGATGAAGAATATAAACTGTGGAGCAGAATTGCATAGAATTAAAAGGGGCGGGTAACGCAACATACCTGCATTGTTAACTAATATGTCTATTCCGTCGGGATACAGTTCGTCTATTTGATGACACAATTTTTGCGTATCAGATACAGAACTCAAGTCTGCTTGGATGTAATCTACCGATATATTATGTTCTCTGAAATATGAAACGTAAGGTTATGTTCGATTTGTTATAACAATTTAGATAAGGAATAGTTTGTTTCTAGGTAACACAATGAAACGTCCTATTGTACAAAATATTATTTGTTTGGATAGCTATTACAAGACAAAAAAAAAACACTTTGTGATTATTGGTAAGAATTTTAGGACATGTTCTTGTTCACCCGTATAGAGCCCAAATGTTGACCATCATGACTTCAGAATGTGTGTGTACAACCTAGCTAAGAAGTTATATGGCACACAATGTCTAAGATCGATTTGCTTGTTGTAGGCAAGAAAAAAAGTGAAAGTAGCTCTAATTTCATAGACATTGAGGCAAAGATTATTCGTCCAGCTTACAGGTTTAAAAAAAAAAAAAGAATAGTTTGTACTATCTGTTACATCTGGTTTATGTTACACAACAAAATAGCAGTAGGATTCAATAGGATTAATAATAATAGCCTTTGTTTTTATTTATCATCTATAATCTGAACTTAACATCGCAGTCTTCGCAGATAGTGCCAACTATCCCTTTTTTGAATCCCTCAAACGCAGCGTACATAGCCTAAGCATTATTATATATTTCCTAAATGAAACCAGATTAAGAAGGCGGGGATTAAACATTCTAAGTGTCTTGACATCAGGACAGGAAACTTACTTTGCCAAATCACTTCGACATTTTTCCACTTCTTCTGTTGTAGCATTTCGCGTACCATGCAGTATGATGTTAATTCCGCTATTTTTGGCCAAACTTCTTGCTATGCCAAATCCAATACCGTGTGGTCTTGTGGATCCCGTGACTAGGGCTGTTAGTACTCGTGGCGAACCATTGTTGTTGCTTGTTGACGACATAACAATGGCTAATAGTAATAATGTACCTAAAAGTAAATGAATAAACAGCCTATGAATAACGTTTGGCGGTAAATTTATATTTAGTCGGACCACCCCGGTGGGGTACTCAAGTTTGGTTTTGGTAGGGGTGTGTCGCTGAGAATTTGAAAGTGGGCCCATCAATATACCAATTTTTCAAAAAATTTGGACCCATCAATATTCCAAAAATCAAAACTTTCGTCCGAATTTTACCCAAACTGTCTTTTACAAATTTGTCCCCAAATTTGGGCGAAATTGCAAAAATGTTGGCTAGATCGAGGCAAAATTAGGCTATTCAGTATCGAAGTTACGTAATGTTACTATGTCAACGGGATCACGCGCTTGAGTTATGAACCACGATCGAAACAATCACCACACAAAGTATATGGCACTTGAAGGCATATCAAAATAGCGTGATCCGGTAACCAAGAGAATTACGTAACCACTTCGATGCTGAATTGTCGGAAAAAAATTGAGAAAGTTTTGAAAAAGGACCCGTCCATATACCAAAATTGGCATAAAAAAGATGTCATTGATATGCCAAAAGGCTGAAAATGCTACCCATGTTTGTCGCACGTACCCGTATGGTCATTTGTACCGAGTACTCCCTCCCCCAGGACCACGCGGGGATAATCACGTGGGCGGGTATAATGGGCCTCCGAGAAACTGAAAGTGGACCCATGTTTAACCACTCCTCGGCAGATCTCGATATGGTATATGGTAGCCGGCACAATGCACATTTACGGTGCAGTGACCATAAATTTGTAGAAATTCGATCATATTTTTCTGACTTTGACAATCCCTCGTTTCAAATTTTAAGTTTTGGTTTCTCTTTTGTTTAGAAACCAAAAATCAAGGGATTAAAAAGTGGAGCAGATCTGGTCTGCAATCATAACACTATTGTGCTGGAAGGACACAGTAGAGTATAAAATTATAACCATAAATATATAATGGCCTACGGTATAATGTGCTAACATTATTATCGGATATCTATCACCGCGGGCGGTATTTGATGCTCTCTGTCGTAGGCGGCATACTTTTATGTCACCGTATACTTACACCCCGAGTTCTGCGGCCCCGAGGCCTAGAAATCATGCGCGTATATTGAGGGGGAAGGCTTTGTTTGTTTGTATGAAACATAAACGATGCATGATGATGGAGATGATTTGATTATAAGCGCAGTGAATTATGAATTAGTTTATTGCCCCCGATAAGCACAACCTATACCTCTTACCTAGGCTCCCCTCTCTCCCACCTATATAGTCTCTTCTTCCCTAAGTGTCTCCTTCTCCCCACGAGAACCCATGCTTTCAAATGTACACTCCTCAAAAGAATTAAAGGATCAGATGAATATATCAGCATTTTTTGAAAACATAGGATATGATGATAATATTATTGATAATTGTGCTTGATCTTTCATTACATCACTTGTTCCCTAAGTTGTAGACAAAATGCACTCATGACAAATATCCGCTATCACCCACATCTTGAGGGGAAGGGGAAAAATTGAGGCTAAAATTTTGATTTTGAAGCCATTTGTCAAACGTCACCACGGTCAAGGTCAAGTCACATATTGAGATAGGTTTGTGTATCCCCGGGGTGGGGGAAGTCATTAATGTAACCGCACAAAAGATGATCTCCAGGCCCCCTCCTAAAATATCTGAGGTTAGGGGTCATAATTGAGCTCCCTTAAGGTTAAATACAATGGATTTTCAAGGCTTGATTCCAGAGGGGCGTAAGTTAATAATAAAAACAGCCATGCAGAAAAGATGAACACAAGCGTATATACCGGGGTATATACTTGGTGTATCAATCTACATTCGTGGTCATTGTGCATTGCACAATGACCGCGAATCTATGAAACCGTGACACGTGAGTCATCCTATGTTGCAGGGATAGGGAGGGAGGGGCGACCATGATAGGGGCTGCCAGGGTGGGGGAAGCCGGTTTTCTGCAATTTTTCTATGGTATTTTATAAATTTTAAATTTTTTATCCTCAGATGATATCTGTCGTGAAATAAATCAATGCCGCTATAGGATATAATAGGCCTAGTAGGCCTACCCTGAGTATGCAATATATACAACAATAACAACAATAACAATAACAAAACCAACAACCAATATCTAATTTGTAAAAAAAATATTCATAGGCTTATATAGGCCGCGCCTATTTAGATTAGTAGGCCTATTCCTGAATTATACAATAATGAAAAAACCGGCAAAAACAATCAATCACTGCAGTCAGAAAGAAAGACACGTACAAGAAAGAAGACAGAAAAAGAGAAAAAAGTAAGAAAAAATAGAAAATAATAGAATTGGACCACACAGGGATTCGAACCCGTACTAGTTGACCAGGTCAAAACAATATTACATAGTCGAGAAGATTACAAGTCAAACGCGCTAACCGATTGAGCTACTGAGGAGGCTTATGAAAGCAGATGGTCTCAAACTGACTATGATATTCAATAGTGCATACAGGATGATAAACAAACGCATTACCCTCGCAAAGTCGGTCGCATCGATGATGAAAAAACTCGTTTTTTGCAAAAGTAGCTTCAATTTTGAATGAAAATCAAATGGTAGAGTAATCGACAGACCGTTGAGAAATAATGTTGGTAGTTAGATGTCAAAATTAACGTTCCACAATCAAGATATCGATAATGTGACAAAACAGTTTTTTCTCAATCAAGATTCTCGAAAATGTTCCCCCAAAACGGGCTTTTAAAATTTAATCGGTACTGTATTTGGTTCTTCCCCATGGCAACATTATTTCTTTGATCGATTTGTAGTACAATACAAAAAAGAAGAAAACAATCACTTGGCGTGGTTTTATACGGAGCGCACATTTGAAAAAAACGTCATGGAACGCGTTTTTGATCTTGTGAACATGGTGCGTAAAAACGCTTTAAACGAAGGATTTTCAAATTTATTCAAAAAATGTGTGTAAACACACAAAGAAAATGTTAAGCTACATCACATGCACCAACATTTCACTCGCTGCGATATCTGATTACTGAGAAAACTCTGTTTTAGAGAACAACTTTATACATATTGTAGGCCTATACGTTTTTTATACGTTTCTTAGTGTAACCTTAATAGTGCAACGTAATGCATAAATGAATACTCTATATATGTTTTGTACCATTTAATGATCACGATTAAGACCCATACCCTCAGAGAAACGAGGAGGGGGCCGGGTGGTCATCTTTTGTGCGGTTACATTAATGACTTTCCCCACCCCGGGGATACATTGAGGGCATCTTATACCCACAATTATCAATAATATTATCATCATATCCTATGTTTTCCAAAATGCTGATATATTCATCTAATCCTTTAATTCTTTTGAGGAGTGTACATTTGAAAGCGTGGGTTCTCGTGGGGAGAAGAAGAGACTATATAGGTGGGAGAGAGGGGAGCCTAGGTAAGAGGTATGGGTTGTGCTTATCGGGGACAATAAACTAATTCATAATTCACTGCGCTTATAATCAAATCATCTCCATCATCGCGCATCGTTTAAATGTTTCATACAAACAAACAAAGCCTTCCCCCTCAATATACGCGCATGATTTCTAGGCCTCGGGGCCGCAGAACTCGGGGTGTAAGTATACGGTGACATAAAAGTATGCCGCCTACGACAGAAAGCATCAAATACCGCCCGCAGTGATGTAATGAAAGATCAAGCACAATTATCAATAATATTATCATCATATCCTATGTTTTCCAAAATGCTGATATATTCATCTAATCCTTTAATTCTTTTGAGGAGTGTACATTGACTTGTTCGACTTCTCTGCTCGTGAATATTGCACTGCGAAATTTAAACATTATTTTCTTTTGTATACTTAGATCACAAGGATAGAGATCGCAAGGATAGAGATGACCCTGAGAAAGAACGTGGCGGGGGTCTCCTCTTTGCAGTTAAAAGCTCTATCTTGAGCTTGAGTTGTTGAGCCTGTTGACGAGATAATGGTAATTGAAATAAGACCAAATAAAAGTGAAAAAATGGCTCTTGTGTTATGCTACAGAGCACCTGATGGCAACGTCGAAACATTTGTTAATAATTTTGACTCTACAATTGAAAAACTCCACAATGACTTTAACCAGATTCATGTAATTGGTGATTTTAATCTTCCTGATGTAAAAGGTTGTCTTGACAGTACTATATATCACAATGTTACAGATTCTGAACAAGCTTTTTGTGATTCTGTGGATTCTTTTTTCCTGAAGCAAATGAATGATATCCCATCTAGAAAAAATTGTGATAATATTTTAGATCTTATTTTCACAACTGTCCCTGACAGGCTCAATGGTGTTACCATATCACATGAAACATTCTTAACAGATCACAAGCTGCTTCAATTTACTGTGAGTACAAGGGTTGAGCGTCTCAAACAAAGACCTCGATTTGTATACAATTTTAAAGCAGCTAATTTTAATGATATACGTTGTGAGCTGCAAAACACTGATTTTAGTCAAGTATATTGTGCAATAGATGTTAATTCATCATGGAATTTATTTTCAGAAATATTCACCAAGGTTTTAGATGATTACATACCAAAAATTAAGATCAAAGACTCTTCGGCCCCAGCGTGGATTGACGCAGAAGTTAGGCATCTCCAAAACAAAAAGGAAACTGCGTGGAGGCGTGCTAAAAAATCAAATCTCTCTAGCCACTGGGCCAATTTTCGGAAGTTACGTAATCGTTTGAAAATTTGCTCTCTGCCAAGTTTAATGAGTATATTGATAGTCTTGGTGAAAGTGTTGTTGATAACACCAAGAGATTCTGGTCATTTTTAGATCAAAACAAAATCCAAATCTCTTCCAAAAGTTATCAGCTGGGATAACATCACAGCTACAACAGCTAGAGAAAAAGCTTCTCTTTTTAACAACTATTTTTATTCTGTTTTTACTCAGCCAACTTCCAACACACAGTTGCCAAAGATACATGGGTTTCAACATCCTTCACTGGGTAATATTCAGATCAACGAATGTGATGTCCTCAAGATCTTGTGCAATTTAAATGTTTCCAAAGCTATTGGTCCTGATGGGATATCTCCCAGGGTCTTGAAAGAATGCGCTCATGAAATTGTTTTTCCTTTGTGCCACATTTTTAACTTATCTTTGAGTTCTGGTATTATGCCTGAGACCTGGTTAAAAGCCAATGTTGTTCCTGTTTTTAAAAAGTCTGACAGGCAACGTGCTGAAAATTATAGACCTGTGTCACTATTGTGTATATGTGGAAAAGTGATGGAGAGAGCTATTTTTGATCAAGTGTTCCCCGCAATTAAAGACCAATTATACCATCTGCAACATGGTTTTATCAAAGGTCGCTCCACTGTGACACAGCTTTTATCCGTTTTTCATGAAGTCAGTTCTACTCTGGACAACGCTGGGCAAGTTGATATGATCTATCTTGATTTCTCGAAAGCTTTTGACAGTGTTTGTCATAGCTTGTTGCTTCACAAATTGCAATCTTTTGGCTTTCATTCTGACCTCCTCAATTGGTTTCGCGCTTATTTAACAGGGAGGAGGCAGAGGGTTGTTATTGATGGGGTAAATTCCGACTGGCTTCCAGTTGTTTCAGGGTACCCCAAGGTTCAATATTGGGGCCTATGCTTTTCTTTTGTACATAAATGACATGCCCAGTGTTGCCCAGAATTCTTCTTTAGCTTTGTTTGCAGATGACTCTAAATGTTATAAAAACATCTCTGATGTCTCTGATTGTCACATGCTCCAAAGTGATATTGATGCATTATTTAATTGGAGCAAAACTTGGGATCTCCATTTTCATCCCTCTAAATGCCAGATCATATCAATCACCAGACGTAGGAATGCAATTCGTCATGATTATAAAATGAATGGTGCCATTCTAGACCGTGTTAGTTCCATTAAAGATCTTGGTCTTGATATTTCCTCGTCTTTCACTTGGGATGATCACATTAACAGGGTTGTTAAAAAGTGTAACAAAAACTTGGTATGATTAAACGCACCATTGGCTTCAATGCCCCTCGTAATGTATCCAGGACTTTGTACTCAGCCTTGGTTCGTAGTGATTTGGAATATTGCAGTCCCTCTGGAGTGGTACCTCAAAGCGCAACATCCAGAAAGTTGAGGGGTCCAGAGAAGGGCAACTAAATTCATTTTAGATTATCCGAGGCTGAGTACAAAGAAAGGTTAACAGAGCTAACTCTTCTCCCATTAAGTTTTAGAAGAGAATATGTTGATCTCAATATATTTTTCAAGTGCAATCTGGGATTATATGACATCAATCTAGATGATTATGTAGTTTTTAATGGTATTAACAAAGACCGTCCCACCACCAGATTTTCCTCTGATCCTTTGTTGCTGGTAAATCAGCTTTCTAAAACTGAGTGCCACAAGATGGGCTTTTTCAGCGTATGGTGCCCATTTGGAACCAGCTCCCTAGTATTATCAGATCTACAAATTCTGTTGCTTCATTTAAGCACCAAGTTTTGGAGTTTTACCAGTCCAAATTTGCTCGTACCTTTGATGCAACTTCTGTTTGCACTTGGACCTCTTTTTGTAATTGTCCAAATTGCAGGCAAATGTAACTTACCTGCATTTTCCCCTCTAATTTATTTTTCCTTCCCTTCTTTTTTGGTTTTGGTGGGGCGGTCTTAGAGGTGCCTGGCACCTGTTCGCTCCAGCCATTCACTGGACTTTTAAAACAAATGTTCCTTTCATAATATTGTGTAATTTTTGATGTAACTTATGTGCAATATTATATATTTCTTGTAATTCTGTGCCAGTGATAAAGTGTAATAAATAAATAAATAAATAAATCAGGTGATTATCTTCTTCACACGATTATATAACACTAACTGAAATGAAAACAGAGTCTCCTTGCTACAAATTTTAAGTTTCTAACAAAGGGTAGAAACAAAGATATCGATAATCATGTCAGTAAATAGTGAAACGGAGAGCCAAAATGCGATTTCAGATTTTTGGCCTGTTTTTAAGCTTACCTCCTGTGTGTTTGTCCATTGCAGAGATACGAAAATTCAGCTCTTGTCAAATTCATATTTAGAGAAAAGTCACGATGCTCACGTTTTCGTGGTAGTTTTTGATAGTTATTATACATTTAAAAATGATTGCATGGCTCTGCACTAGGTATATTTTTGTAAATATTTGGATTTGTTTACCTGTCGATCGTCAGTTTTTGCCGTGGGTTGAAAATACGGCAGAGAAATTTGTCATGTCGTACGTGCGAATTTGGCTTCAAAATTTCACTATTCTGCTAGAAGTTGTACAGAGATCTTATAATATTGTGTAAATAATTTTGTCAGGAACAAAATAAGGTATTACATACCGTCTACGAGTAAATATTGAGGACAAAATTCAGGTTTTTCATGTGTTGTTTCAAAGAATTTTAGATTTGTCATTTTGAAACTTCCCGGCCATCAATCGTCTGAACGTAAACAAGTTTTTCCTAAAATTGTAAATTTCCTTAAAACGACTTTTGTTGATCAAACTTTGGATTATTTAAGATGTAATTGTTTAAGGATGTAGAATTTTAAGATATTTTTGAGTATTTTTATGTTTTACATGGTCAAAAGGGGTCATCATCAGATTCCTGATTTAAAAACACTAGCAGTTCTAGTTATTAAATTTCGTCATGTTCAAAATCTTTTCGAAATTGAGCGCCTGACGCGGAGTGACTGCGCGATATCCATAGTAACGGAGCTTACGCTTTGAACGCAGCCGCCAAAAGGTTCCATGAACGCGTTCAGGAAAGTATATAAAGGCCGTGCACGACGCAAATTAATCAGATTGCTTGGTCAGGGCCGTGACACTCCGGCACTTGTTGGAAGACATCTAGTACAGCAGACAGTACATGTACAATGTGATTCTCTAATTTATAATTACGATTACGTCATTGTCAGAATGCCAGAGCTTGTTTCATTTGTTCATTAGAATGATTGACAGCTTCACAGACAGCGGTGGGCGGACTTTATACTCTTTGTTTTGTGAGCGGTACAAAAATGTGATTCTCCTCATAAATTATAGGTCAAGGTAGGTCAATTCGGACGTGACGCCTGTCTTCAACCGCTGTATAGCACGGTATAGGCAGTTTGCAGAGAGTGTCGCTTCTCTACCTTTATTTTCTCTGGCTTGGTGGACAATAGCAGGGCCGCGACACTCCGGCACTTGTTGGAAGACATGAAGTACAGCAGACAGTTACATGTACAATGTGATTTTCTCATTTATAATTAGGATTACGTCATTGCCAGAATGCCAGAGCTTGTTTCATTTGTTCATTAGAATGATTGACAGCGGTGGGCGGACTTATACTCTAAAAATGTGATTCTCTAATAAATTATAGGTCACTAGGTCAATTCGGACCGTCTCTTCCTCAGATCTCTATGTAGGACTCTATGGTATCTTCTCATTACACGTTCGTAGTAAGACTTGGCCGGCGACGACGCTTGCGAATTGCATGTCTTCAACTGCTGTATAGCATGGTATAGGCAGTTTGTACAGAGTGTCGCTTCTCTATCTCTTTTTTCTCGGACAATAGTCCACCCAAACCTTCACTCAGTTTGAAGGTAAGCACTGCCAACCAAAGCAAATACGCCCTACTCTGGAGCTCAGATTGAGCTAGGGGCAGCTTGGCTACCACAATAGTGGCAACACCCGGGTGGTTATGCACTCCGGTGTTTTGGCCTAGCGCCTATGCCTATTGTGCAAGTGACTTGCCGCACACATGCACAAGTCCAATGGAAAATTATGCACTGTATTTTGTGTGCATTCATTGTTGCATGGCAAGTTCGTATAGGTGTACAGAAATGGATACTGTACTCTGTAGTCGGCCTACTAGGCCTTGGCATAGCCTATGACTATGTCATGTGATGAGAGATTCTTGATTAAATTGTATTTTTATGCTTCTCGATTATTCAAACAGATAGTATGTACTGTTCGGCAGCATTTATTGGTAATTTATTTGGATTTAAAAGAGAGAAATAAGGAAATATCGTCATGATCATCAACAGAGATTGTGTATTTACCAATGTTTTACTTGTATTTATGAAATGTGATATGTGATAAGACAAATATGAAAGCAAAATAACAATACAAGATATAACAAAAGAAGCAAATATAAAACAGAATTGTCAAGTCTCATTTTTACCTGTTAGCCTATACTCCTTTCTTGCATCACTGATTCCACATATCTTGGGGGAGAATTCTAGTCTTTGATGCTACGCTACCACTTGTATGTTTAGAAGGCTAGTCTTCTCCACCAGTCGTTTACATAAGTATTAGGGGCAAGCTCGGTCCCGTTACAATAGCTCAATATTTGAAATGAGGGAGTGGCGTACCCAGTGGTGGGAGTGGGGCAGGGGATAATTGCCTCCCCCAACAAAAAATGAAACAAAATCGGGAATTAAGGTAAAGGAAAAGAAATGGGTCGACATCAGTTCATGTTCCTACCTTAATAAGATTCGATCTTCGCAACTGCAAGCCTTCTGTTACCCTCGTGGTAATTACAGGTTTAAGATGTTGGCAGAGAGAGTAGATATTGGGGTGGCATGCAAAAGATGGACCTGTAATGCAAAGATGAAATGCAATCAGTGATGCCATTCACACTTAGAACGCCACTGACCATCCTCTATGCATACGCTGGCGAATACGCTGTAGAAGTGACGTCATAATCGGATTAACTACCATAGCAATAGATGAAATCCGTTGGGCTGTGAATTTTGGTCCAGGAAGGTGTTCCATGTCAGTGCATTTTGCTGTTGTGTCAGTTGGACAACTGCTTGGTTACTGACATGTGTTTAGAGTATAGTATTGAAGTAATCCTGTGTGCAATTTTTGTTCATTTTTATGGAGAGGATTTTAAGATATGACCTTGTGAAAAATTATAAGTTTCTTTTTTAGGCCAGTTTACTTTTGTAGGTCCTGTGGTTCTTTGGTTATGTTGTAAAGAGGCAGGGGCTATTTGCCTCCTGTCACGTTTGTGCAGTGTTATTTAAAATCCGTGCAGTGAGAATTGAATTCCGTGCATAAAATATTTCTATACCATTCAACAAATTCAATAAATATGAACGGCTTAATAGTGCCTTCCGTATGGTCCCTGGTAGATCGTCAGCCCCCTTACCTTAAGTTGTAGATATTAGAAACTATACATTTCTTTAATCCTTGTGACAAAGACTGATAGCTTGACATGTATTTTACAGTAATCCAATCATTTTTCATTTTTGCCCCTGTATTATGTATTTACCTTCCCCTCTCCTAGAGTTTGCCCTACTCTGCTCTCGCAGTCATCAAAATACTAAATATGACTACTAGGCCTATTTCTATTAATTTTGCCAACGTGAGTGCTATACGGTGGTGGCTATTGCAACAAAAATGGGAGGGAGAGAGATTGACAGGGTAAAAACTGCACAATTGAACCCCATTAGGTTGTTCATATAAATTGTAGTACATCCTTGAGCCTAGTATATAGTAGGGTTCAATTATTTGGACCCTACTATACCGGGCCCAAGGATATTGTGGATGACAATGATGGGTCCCTTCACCCCACACCACCGTTCATCAGAGCCATTAGGCCTATGTCTAACTGCGGCAGAGAAAAAAAAATTACGAACATTTGCGATTGAGCATTTGGTCTGTTTTTGATTTTTGTTGTTTTTGCTTGTTTTTGTTTTTTGTTTTGGGGTTGTTGTTTTTACCCAAGTTAACCCTATTTTTGGCCCATTTTAGCATTAAAATGCGAAATTTTCTCGCGCCTCTCGCGCATCAGAAAATAATTTCTATGCAAAGGTGTATCGATATCGATACATTTACTGCCATGCTGTAGGTGTAATGAATCACTGTTTTTAAACAATTTTTGCCTTTGTGTATTAATTTTGTCCCCCGGTTAGGTTCTCATATTGGCCTCATATAATGGCTAAAATATCACCCATTTTAGAGATCAAAGATAAATTAATGAAAATCTTACCTGCTTTACGACAGACAAAAACTTGCAGCAACTAATGTTTTTTTTCTCGTATGGCTCCAATGTTATACACACTACGCGTAGCACAATAAGAATATGATTGAATGGATTTTCCGCCCCAAATAATACCACCACAGTACAAAAGATAATCATTTCGTACTGTTTCAAGTTCAGGGACAAGTTCAAAGTAAAACTGGTGATCTGTACAATTTCTTACAATTACAGAGATCAAACCACTAAATCAAATTCAACCATATCTGACTGAAGAATTAACAACAAGTGTTTCCATTCACTACAAAAATGAATGTGAAGAAACAAATTATTATCGCCGGAGGTGGGAATCGAACTAGGACCATTTGCTTGGCAGGCTAAGATACTTACATTTACACCACGTATACGTACTTGTTCACATGGGGGATATTTTTAGTATATATATCATAACATAGTGTGCGCTATTCATACGAAAAAAAAAAAATTTAAACAGTACTTGCAATGAGATTCACTGTCGAACCTCAACGGATTTAGACTGATAAAATAATGCTTGATAACTTATACTTTTGGAATTATTTGAGACATTTACGTGTTTAAGTGTTAAACCAATGACGACGTCAAAATTCAGTCAATCTTGCCCCCCCCCGCCATACCTGGTGCATTAAAATGGGAAAAAAAGTTTGGAATGAAGGCTAAGTAAAAATAGACTGTCCAACAGTCTCAGTTCGGTCCGGCCTGGATAATGGAACGATAGGCCTACATAATAACATAATAGCCTATCAAAATATGCCATAGTCCTTCACCCCCCCGATTCTAAATACACAGCGCCCAAAACCAATTCACAGCGCCCAAAACCAATTCCTCTTTCTACACGAGGTCACGTGATGAGCATTGAATAGCGGCCACGTTTCGGTGGGCGCTCCGCAAACAACATGATGCAGTCATGTCTACAGTAGAATTCATCTCGACCTTTGCAGGACTTAACCCCATTAAAAGCTATTAAACCAAGATAACACTCATTGAAACAGCTCAACTGATTAAATCGGATCTTCTCTGGTTGTGCACAAGTGACTGTTTTCATGTGCGATATCGCAATAAAGCTGGTATTCATAGCTTCAGTTGGGTAACCGATTATAAAGGAAACGAAAGGAAACAATGTTATGTGTGGCTTTGTTCACGAAATCAGACAATGGCGTGCTTTTTGTAAACCAGCATTCTTGAAAATGAGCAACATAATGATTTTTGACTTAACACGGTTTGGAAATAATTTCTTCATATTTTTGGTGTTACCTGTCGTTTACATGTCCTTTCTAAAACACAAAAGTACGACCCTCTCCATACACCTAAATTAGCTAAAAATTTAGGACATGTTACAAAACTATATTGTCTAGAATTTTAGAAGAGTACTTTTAATATTGGCCGGTTATTTTTCACACAGCGACGTTAACTAGGCAATGTACTATTACCTATAACATTAACTAAAACACCAAAGTACGAATATTTCCAAACATCTAAATTAGCTAAAAATTTAGGACATGTTAAAAACTATATTTTCTAGAACTTTAGAAGAGTACTTTTTATATTGGCCGGTTATTTTTCACACAGCGACGTTAACTAGTCATATCCCCATACTGTTAACGTAGGGCTATTTGTAGGGGTCACGCGTCAATGGGAAAGAGCACTGTGTATTGTGTATAGGAAAACGGACAGTAACTGCAGTATGAATTACTTTTTTTTGCCGTTTGGAGGGGTTTGTTCTAGTTCTTCTTCAACATGAGTGTTCCTTCCAAAACAGGGAAGGCCAAGAGACCAGCCAATACACCTACGAAAGATTCCAGACAGAATAAACATAAGAAAACTTTGAGCTACTCCAATGATGCACAGTGTCTTCGACCCTATATCTTCATGGCAGGAATCGCCATGGTAGGTTAAATCCACAGCCACGATTAGCCATTTGGTTCAAACCTTTAAAGCTCTTTTAAACTAATAATTAGTCGAGGGACATAACTAAGGCTACTCACAATAGCCGGGTAATCGATCTTGGTTGTGCGTGATTAAGCTTGTATACCACATTGAGGTCAATGGTCATCGACTTTTATACTGCCTACAGTGAGTGCAGCTGTACTACACGCTGCACGCTGTAGTCCATAACAGGACCAACGCAATATAAAATGGTCAAATTTTGAGTTCAAAGCGCACGGCCAATTTTCAAAGCGCATTCTAGCGACTATCATATCTGTTCAACACGTATTTCCAAGTTTATGAGACCAAATCTGGTTTCTTGAGAAAAAAAAATCATGACGGGAGATATTCATCATTTTCTAACCCGGTATCAGAAGATTTTCGTCTGATATCAAAATCGTGCATAGCAATTCACGTGTATCGATCCCGTGTATTCATTTTAGTGTCCCTTCTGCACCAAATAATTATTAGCCAGGCGGTGTCGGTGTGTGATGTTGATAAGCTTACAAATGAAGACATGGATATCCCAGGTGACAATGGTGCTTCCGGCGGTTCAGTGACGGTCAAAGATGGCAGCGGCCATGATAACAATCATGACAATGATAACATCGCACCAGTGTGGTTTCAGTGTTTTGAGAAGAGGTTTGATGACTTTATCGCTACTACTAGGGCCGAAATTAGAGATGTGAAAGAAGAATGTGACCTAAAGATAAAGGACATGGAAAAAAAACTGAACAACATTCTTGACAAAATCGACGATTTGGAGAACCGATCCCGTCGAAATAATCTTGTATTCTTCAACGTCCCTGAGGGGGCAGAACCAGATCCGTCTGACTGTACTAACTTTCTTGCAAGATTCATTGGTGAGTTCGTTGGTGTTAAGGATATTGATCTTGGTATTCAAAGAGCCCATCGTACTCCAATACATTCTGGGCCAGTACGCCCAAATCAAAAGCCCCGTCCAATTCATGCCTGTTTCTCAAACTGGAAAACCAAAGATCAGATTCGTAAAGCTGCCATTGCTGTCTTCAAAAATAAGAAGTTTCAGAACAGCAAAATCTTTGTCTCCGAGGATCTGAGCAGACGTGTACAGAGCCAACGTAAGGATCTTTTTGCCAGCATTGAAGAAGTTACGTGAAGATGGAAAACGCCCCTTCTTCAAGTTCCCAGCAATTCTCAAGTTTGTGGACAATGGAGTTGTCAAGGACTACAAGAGGCCAGATACAGGTGGACAGTCAGACTGAATTCTTTTGCTGGACTTTAAGCTTTCACTGCACTGTTTATCATTTTTAGACTCATTAAAATTTTGATTATTCCACCTGATCTAGTATTTTCGCATTTTGGGAAAAGACGTAATTATTTTTAAATAATTGAGGTTTTTTCATTTCACTTTGGAAATGAGGTTCCGTACTTTGGAAATGAAAAAAAAAAAACTGTACGCCACCTTTTTGTGTGGTCAACTCAACTGTTTTCATATATTTTTCCCATTGTTGAAGTGGACTGAAATATTTCTGTAGGGAAACATTATCATAGCTTTGACAACAACAAAAACTGTTTTTGATAATGTTGTTTGAAATGTGGCCATTTGAAAAATGTTGTTGTTTTTCACTCACGAAATGAGTTCACATTTTTCCCCAGTAAATTGAATGCTGTGTTTTGCAACATTTGACTCTATAATTTTATTAGGATGTTTGAAAGGTGACCATTCACAATGAACCCAGAAAAAAGTCTCTGGGCTACTTTCAGATTCTTGTTTGTTTACATGTATAATGGCCTACATTGTAATTCCAGTTTGCATTGTTTAGGCTTTCTTGAACTTTCATATTGCATTGTAATTTTTATGTCATCAATCATTGGTATTATTCCAGACCGTTATCAAGAACTTTGTACAGTACAGGTGTGTACGGTACATGTGTTATCATTATTCATGTAGTAATGCTGGATATCAGATATCCAGCTCTTTTAAATGAATGTTTTTGTTTGTGGGGCGCCCATAAATTGGCAGCCGGTTTATGTCCGTTTGCCTGCCAGTCAGAACTGTTTCCCAATCTCTGAGGTTCTGACCTTTTGCTGGTTTTCACTGATGAAGTTTTTCATGTTTACTGTTGTTTTTGTTTTGTCTGTGTTTTTTGTCTTGGTCGTTCCATCTGTGTTTGTTTGTGAGTGTTGGGCACACCATGATGATAAATGTAAATGTATGATATTCTGTTTCAATAATGATGCACATAACATGTATATTTCCTTGCAGGTTTTTTTAGTGTTCAGCATGGATTGTCCTAATCCCAATAATGATTTTTATAACCTTTTTCATGATCAGGCACGCTAAATTGTGCTTCCAATTTACAAGTAATTTTCTTACAGATTTTCAGGAGAGTGACTTTTTTTTCGCTTTAAAATATGGTTCTTAATTTCTCCTCGTTTAACTGTAGAGGGCTCCAAGATAACTTTAAGCGCAAATCAATTTTTTCCTTTTTTCACAAAAAGAAAGACGATATAATATTTTTACAGGAAACTCACTCCGCTGTAGCTGATGAAAAATTTTGGGCATCTCAATGGGGTGGTCACTGTTGGTTCTCTAGTTTTGCCTCCAATAGTAGAGGGGTTGGTATTCTGATCAAATCAAATCATAAAATCACTGTTAATTCTGTCTTTTCTGACCCAGGAGGGAGATTTTTGATTTTGGATGTTATTATTGACGATTTTCATTTAATCTTGCTCAATATCTATGCTCCAAACAAAGATGATCCCGACTTCTTTTTTGATGTGTTCGCCAGACTTGACAATATTAATTCTTCTCATTTATTAATTGCTGGTGACTTGAATATTGCCTTAAGCTCTTTGGACTATCAAGGCTCACGCCCTTCCCATTCTAATATCAATTCTCGTAACGCTGTGATTTCACTCATTGAAGAATTTAATCTTTTGGATGTGTGGAGAAATGAACACCCTGATTTACGGGTTTTTACTAGACATCAGAAAACCCCTCCTGCTCTTTCAAGATTAGATTATATATTTGTTTCCACTGATTTAGCTGATAATATTTCCGATTCTGGTATCATTAGTGGTGTTAAATCTGATCATTCTATTGTAAAATGTAAAATTTCTACTAATGAGCCTCCTCGAGGCAGAGGTTACTGGAAGTTAAATTGCCATTATTTAAGACATGATGCAGACTTTGTTTCCTTTATTAAGGATAAAATTACTGATTATAAGAATATTCATAGTAATGCATCTTGTAATCCCCATGTTATGTGGGATGCCTTTAAATGCACTATAACAGGTCATTGTATCCAGTACTGTAGTAGAAAAAAGAAGGAGAAAGATAAGATTAAAATGATCTTCAAATTGAAATTGATGAAACCAAACTGAAAATATCAAATCACTGCAGTGGTGATGTCGAGAACCCACTCTCAGATTTACTTACAACATTGAGCTCTTTGGAGGAAAAATTTAATTCAATTTTGGATCAAGAAACTGCTGGTTTGATAGTCAGGTCTCGCATCAAGTGGGCAGAATTTGGAGAGAAAAGTTCAAAATATTTTTGCAACCTGGAGAAGCGTTCATATGAAAAGAAAAACATTCACCTTCTTAAAAAAGATAATGGCTCTATTATCTCAGACCATAAAGATATTCTCAAAGAACTTCATTCTTTTTATGAATCCTTATACTCATCCCAGATGACTCCCGACATTAAAAAGGACATTGCTCCTTTTTTGAATGAAATCAATCTTCCAAATTTATCTGAAAACAGTAAAACCACCCTTAATAAACCAATCACCAAATCTGAGATTTTATCGACCTTGAAAGCTATGAATCAGAATAAGTCTCCTGGTCTGGATGGCTTGCCAGTTGAATTCTATATTGTTTTTTTCAATGATATCTCAGATATGCTTATGAATTCATACCTTTATTCTTTTGAAAATGGTTCTTTGTCTGTTTCTCAAAGAAATGGTGTAGTTACTCTGCTTCCTAAAAAGATAAAGACCCCTTTTGGTTAAAAATCACCGGCCGATTTCTCTTCTCACCACAGATTACAAAATTATTGCTAAAGTTATGGCCAATCGTCTTAAATTATTTTTGCAGGATATAATTCATGAAGACCAATCCGGCTTCATGAAAGGGAGAAATATTGGCAACAATATCCGTACAATTATTGATCTTATTGAATATTGTGATTCTAATGATATTTCAGGCTCCATTATTTTACTTGATATGGAAAAAGCGTTCGATAGTGTGGAACATAACTATTTATTTCGGGTCCTGGAGTCTTTCAACTTTGGTGAAAATTTTATTCGCTGGATGAAAACCTTTTATAGTGATAGGAAGAGTTATGTTATTAACAATGGTTTTCTATCTGAATTAATCACTATGGAACGTGGTATTTTTCAGGGTTGCCCTATTTCACCACTTTTATTTCTTTGCGCGATTGAGGTCTTGGCAGTTTCAATAAGAAATAATGAGCAAATTAAAGGTATTAAGATTGGCAACATTGAGAAAAAAGTCAGTCTTTTAGCTGACGATACTACCTGTTTTTTACATGGTGATTTGGAATCTTTTCAGAACCTTTTTAATATATTAAATAAATTTGCTAGGTTATCTGGTTGTAAGCTAAACATGAGTAAGTCCGAGGCTATTCATATTGGTAATCTAAAAGGAAACCCTTTCAAACCCTTTCAGGATGACGGGCTGGTGTGGCAAGAAAATACTTTTAAAGCTCTCGGTGTTCAATTTTCATTGAACACTAAGTCTCTCTATGAACTCAATTTTGTCCCAAAATTGATTCAGATTCAGCAAATCCTTAATTGTTGGCGTTCTAGAAATTTGTCGTTGATTGGAAAGATAACTGTAATTAAAAGCCTTTTGTTACCACAACTTCTGTATTTATTTTCAGTGCTTTGTATTTCAATCCCCAAAATCTTTTTAAAAAAATTAAACACTATTTTTTTCAAGTTTATTTGGAATGGGGGTAATGACCGTGTGAAGCGGAAGTTTTTCTGTAATGATTATTCCGATGCCGGTCTTCGTATGACTGACATTGTTGCCTTTTCCCAAGCACAGAAAATGGTTTGGATAAAACATTTATTAGACACTAATTTTGTTAGCACTTGGAAATTTTTGGAGGTTAATGTTCTTTCTCATTTCAACCATGACACTTCAATTTTGTTCAAAACTAATGCCCCTAACTGTGTTTTGAATTCCTTGAAAAATTCACAGCTTGCGGAAACCATAAAGAATTGGTATCTGTATAGAGACAAAGTAAAGGAAAATATGGGTTATGGAAATTACCACTTGCAGGATCCAATCTGGTGGAACAAAATGTCCGGCTGAAAACAAAACAGTTTTCTTTTATCCCGAGTGGAGTAATCTTGGTATTTCTACTCTTTCTGATCTTAATAGAGGTTACAATTTAGTTAAGACTTTTGAGGATCTTGTCATTGAGTATGAAATTCCAATTAGAGATAGACGGAAATACAATTCCCTCATGAATGGAACTCTGATTGAATGGTTTGAAAATCCCATGAATGTTGATGTGAACATTTTGATAAAATTGTGGAAACTTTGTTTGAAACAAATAAAGTGACAAAATTTGCATACAACATTTTAAAGACTCAGGATAGACCAGAAAATACAGAGGTTTATTGGATTGACACTTTGGGAGTTGAAGAGGAAATTGACTGGACATCCATTCATGAAAATAATTTTAAATGTACCATCGAAACACACCTCAGGGCATTTTACTTTAAAGTTTTTCATAGAACTATCTGCACAAATAATTTCCTTTATAAAATTGGTAGAACAGATTCGCCTTTGTGTTTCTTTTGTAAGAAATCAAACTAGACTTAGCTGTGGTCTAAGACCACGAACACAGCCGTGTTGTTACCCCTTAATGACCTTTGACCCCAAAATATATGAAAACGCCCATAGACGTTGGCTAATGTCAACGCATGTGTGCACGTGGCATCACTTTGCCATGTTACTTGTGGCAGAAGGGGCATTTTGAAGGTTTTTCGTCTCAGACCGGAAGTGACCCCTTAACGACATTTGACCCCAAATAAAAAAATAACACATATGAATTGGGTAACCACAATTAATGTGTAAACATACCGTTACTGTCCTATGTTTTTCTTAGCAAATAAAAATTTTTGAAAGTTTTTCGTTTTATACCGGAAGTGACCCCTTAATGACCTTTGACCACAAATCTGTGTACACCCCATAGACACTGGGTAATAACAATGCATGTGTACAAGTGGCGTCACTGTCCTACAGAATCTGTGGAAGAAGATGCATTTTAAAGGTATTTCGTTTTATACCGGAAGTGACCCCTTAATGGGATTTGACCCCAAATAAAAAAAATACCACATACACATTGGGTGACTGCAGATCATGTGTGAACATACCGTTACTGTCCCATGTTTTACTTAGCTAATAAAATTTTTTGAAAGTATTTCGTTTTATACCGGAAGTGACCCCTTAATGACCTTTGACCCCAAATCTGTGTACACCCCATATACACTGGGTAATAACAATGCATGTGTGCAAGTGGCGTCTCTGTCCCACATAATTTGTTGAAGAAGATGCATTTTAAAGGTATTTCTTTTTATACCGGAAGTGACCCCTTAATGAGCTTTGACCCCAAATAAAAAAAAAAATACCACATATACATTGGGTGACTGCAGATCATATGTGAACATACCGTTACTGTGCTATGTTTTACTTAGCTAATACAAATTTGTGAAGGTTTTTCGTTTTATACCGGAAGTGACCCCTTAATGACCTTTGACCCCAAATCTGTGTACACCACATAGACACTGGGTAATAACAATGCATGTGTGCAAGTGGGGCCGCTGTCCTACGTAAGCTGTGGGAGAAGATGCATTTTTAGTTAAAATCACGTTTTTTTTTTCTTTGACCTCTGTGTAACCTTTGACCCCACGAGTTTCATGTGACATGTAGGGGCACGGTCAATAATCATTGTGACCAAGTTAGGTCAAAATCGATGTAAGCATGTGAGTGCTAGAGCAAATGTAATGGTTGACAGAAGAAAGAAAGAAGAACTAGACTTAGCTGTGGTCTAAGACCACGAACACAGCCGTGTTGTTACCCCTTAATGACATTTGACCACAAAATATATGAAAACCCCATAGACATTGGCTAATGTCAATGTATGTGTGTACGTGGCATCACTTTGCCATGTTATTTGTGGCAGAAGGGGCATTTTGAAAGTTTTTTGTCTCAAACCGGAAGTGACCCCTTAATGACCTATGACCCCAAATCTGTGTACACCACATTGACACTGGGTAATAACAATGCATGTGTGCAAGTGGTGTCACTGTCCTACGTAATTTGTGGGAGAAGATGCATTTTAAAGGTATTTCGTTTTATACCGGAAATGACCCCTTAATGACCTTTGACCCCAAATTAAAAAAAATACCACATATACATTGGATAACTGCAACTCATATGTGAACATACCATTATTGTCCTATGTTTTCCTTAGATAATAAAACATTTTGAAGGTATTCCGTTTTATACCGGAAGTGACCCCTTAATGACCTTTGACCCCAAATCTGTGTACACCTTATAGACACTTGGTAATTACAATGCATGTGTGCAAGTGGCGTCACTGTTCTACGTAATTTGTAGGAGAAGATGCATTTTGAGTCGAAATCACGTTTTTGACCCCTATGACCCCTGTGTGACCTTTGACCCCACAAGTTTCATGTGACATGTAGGGGCACGGTCAATGATCATTGTGACCAAGTTAGGTCAAAATCTATGTAAGCATGTGAGTGCTAGAGCAAATGTAATGGTTGACAGAAAGAAGAAAGAAGAAAGAAGAAAGAAAGAAAGAAGAACCTGTAAGAAAAAAGACACAGCCGTGACTAACGTCACGGCTGTGTAATTAGCTGTGGTCTAAGACCACGAACACAGCCGTGTTGTGACCCCTTAATGACCTTTGACCCCAAAATATATGAAAACCCCATAGACATTGGGTAATGTCAATGTATGTGTGCACGTGGCATAACTTTACCATGTTATTTTTGGCAGACGGGGCATTTTGAAGGTTTTTTGTCTCAGACCGGAAGTGACCCCTTAATGACCTTTTACCCCAAATAAAAAATACCACGTATACACTGAGTAACATCAATTCATGTGTGAATGTACCGTCTCTGTGCTATATTTTTCTTGGCTGATAAAGTTTTTTAAAGTTATTTCGTTTTATACCGGAAGTGACCCCTTAATGACCTTTGACCCCAATCTGTGTACACCCCATAGACACTGGGTAATAACAATGCATGTGTGCAAGTGGCATCACTGTCCTACGTTATTTGTGGGATAAGATGCATTTTAAAGGTATTTCGTTTTATACCGGAAATGAACCCTTAATGACCTTTGACCCCAAATAAAAGAATACCATATATACATTGGGTAAACACAATTCATGTGTGAACATACCATCACTCTCCTTTGTTTTTCTTAGCTAATAAAAAATTTTGCAGATATTTCGATTTATACCGGAAGTGACCCCTTAATGACCTTTGACCCCAAATCTGTGTACACCCCATAGACACTGGGTAATAACAATGCATGTGCGCAAGTTGCGTCACTGTCCTACATAATCTGTGGAAGAAGATGCATTTTAAAGGTATTTCTTTTTATACCGGAAGTGACCCCTTAATGAGATTTGACCTCAAATAAAAAAATACCACATATACATTGGGTGACTGAAGATCATATGTGAACATACCGTTACTGTCCCATGTTTTACTTAGCTAATAAAATTTTTTGAATGTATTTCGTTTTATACCGGAAGTGACCCCTTAATGACCTTTGACCCCAAATCTGTGTACAACACATAGACACTGGGTAATAACAATTCATGTGTGCAAGTGGCGTCACTGTCATACGTAAGTTGTGGGAGAAGATGCATTTTTAGTTGAAATCACGTTTTTGACCCTTATGACCTCTGCGTGACCTTTGACCCCCACAAGTTTTATGTGACATGTAGGGGCACGGTCAATGATCATTGTGACCAAGTTAGGTCAAAATCGATGTAAGCGTGTGAGTGCTAGAGCAAATGTAATGGTTGACAGAAGAAAGAAAGAAAGAACTAGACTTAGCTGTGGTCTAAGACCACGAACACAGCCGTGTTGTGACCCCTTAATCACCTTTGACCCCAAAAGATATGAAAACCCCATCGACATCGGTTAATGTCAATGCACATGTCCACGTGGCATCACTTTGCTATGCTTTTTGTGGCAGAAGGGATATTTTGAAGGTATATCGTTTTATACCGGAAGTAACCCTTACTGACCTTTGACCCCAAATGTGTGTACACCATATAGACACTGTGTTATAACAATGCATGTGTGCAAGTGGCGTCACTGTCCAACGTAATTAGTAGAAGAAGAAGAAGCATTTTGAAGGTATTTCGTTTTATACCGGAAGTGACCCCTTAATGACCTTTGACCCCAAATCTGTGTACACCCCATAGACACTGAGTAATAACAATGCATGTGTGCAAGTGGCATCTCTGTCCCACATAATTTGTGGAAGAAGATGCATTTTAAAGGCATTTCTTTTTATACCGGAAGTGACCCCTTAATGAGCTTTGACCCCAAATAAAAAAAATACCACATGTACATTGGATGACTGCAGATCATATGTGAACATACCGTTACTGTGCTATGTTTTACTTAGCTAATACAAATTTTTGAAGGTTGTTCGTTTTATACCGGAAGTGACCCCTTAATGACCTTTGACCCCAAATCTGTGTACACCACATAGACACTGGGTAATAACAATGCATGTGTGCAAGTAGGGTCGCTGTCCTACGTAAGTTGTGGGAAAAGATGCATTTTTAGTTGAAATCAGTTTTTGACCCCTGTGACCCCTGCGTGACCTTTGACCCCACAAGTTTCATGTGACATGTAGGGGCATGGTCAATGATCATTGTGACCAAGTTAGGTCAAAATCGATGTAAGCATGTGAGTGCTAGAGCAAATGTTATGGTTGACAGAAGAAGAAAGAAGAACTAGACTTAGCTGTGGTCTAAGACCACGAACACAGCCGTGTTGTTACCCTTAATGACCTTTGACCCCAAAATATATGAAAATGCCCATAGACGTTGGCTAATGTCAACGCATGTGTGCACGTGGCATCACTTTGCCATGTTACTTGTGGCAGAAGGGGCATTTTGAAGGTTTTCGTCTCAGACCGGAAGTGACCCCTTAATGACATTTGACCCCAAATAAAAAAATAACACATATGAATTGGGTAACCACAATTAATGTGTAAACATACCGTTACTGTCCTATGTTTTTCTTAGCAAATAAAAATTTTTGAAAGTTTTTCGTTTTATACCGGAAGTGACCCCTTAATGACCTTTGACCCCAAATCTGTGTACACCCCATAGACACTGGGTAATAACAATGCATGTGTACAAGTGGCGTCACTGTCCTACAGAATCTGTGGAAGAAGATGCATTTTAAAGGTATTTCGTTTTGTACCGGAAGTGACCCCTTAATGGATTTGACCCCAAATAAAAAAAATACCACATATACATTGGGTGACTGCAGATCATGTTTGAACTTACCCGTAGTCCCACATGTTCTACACACCTAACCAAATCGTTGCACGTATTTCGTTTTATACCGGAAGCGCCACCTCAATGACATTTGACCCCAAATCTGTGTACACCCCATATACACTGGGTAATAACAATGCATGTGTGCAAGTGGCGTCTCTGTCCCACATAATTTGTGGAAGAAGATGCATTTTAAAGGGATTTCTTTTTATACCGGAAGTGACCCCTTAATGAACTTTGACCCCAAATAAAAAAAATACCACATATACATTGTGTGACTGCAGATCATATGTGAACATACCGTTACTGTGCTATGTTTTACTTAGCTAATAAAAATTTTTGTATGTTTTTCGTTTTACACCGGAAGTGACCCCTTAATGACCTTTGACCCCAAATCTGTGTACACCACATAGACACTGGGTAATTACAATGCATGTGTGCAAGTGGCGTCACTGTCCTACGTAATTTGTAGGAGAAGATGCATTTTGAGTTGAAATCACGTTTTTGACCCCTGTGACCCCTGTGTGACCTTTGACCCCACGAGTTTCATGTGACATGTAGGGGCACGGTCAATGATCATTGTGACCAAGTTAGGTCAAAATCGATGTAAGCATGTGAGTGCTAGAGCAAATGTAATGGTTGACAGAAAGAAGAAAGAAAGAAGAAGAAGAACCTGTAAGAAAAAAGACACAGCCGTGACTAACGTCACGGCTGTGTAAAACTAGACTTAGCTGTGGTCTAAGACCACGAACACAGCCGTGTTGTTACCCCTTAATGACATTTGACCACAAAATATATGAAAACCCCATAGACATTGGCAAATGTCAATGTATGTGTGTACGTGGCACCACTTTGCCATGTTATTTGTGGCAGAAGGGGCATTTTGAAAGTTTTTTTGTCTCAAACCGGAAATGACCCCTTAATGACCTATGACCCCATATAAAAAAATACCATATATACATTGGGAAAACACAATTCATGTGTGAACATACCATCACTCTCCTATGTTTTTCTTAGCTAATAAATTTTTTTGAAAATATTTCGCTTTATACCGGAAGTGACCCCTTAATGACCTTTGACCCCAAATCTGTGTACACCACATTGGCACTGGGTAATAACAATGCATGTGTGCAAGTGGTGTCACTGTCCTACGTAATTTTTGGGAGAAGATGCATTTTAAAGGTATTTCGTTTTATACCGGAAGTGACCCCTTAATGACCTTTGACCCCAAATAAAAAAAATACCACATATACATTGGATAACTGCAACTCATATGTGAACATACCGTTATTGTCCTATGTTTTCCTTAGATAATAAAAATTTTTGAAGGTATTCCGTTTTATACCGGAAGTGACCCCTTAATGACCTTTGACCCCAAATCTGTGTACACCTTATAGACACTGGGTAATTACAATGCATGTGTGCAAGTGGCGTCACTGTTCTACGTAATTTGTAGGAGAAGATGCATTTTGAGTCGAAATCACGTTTTTGACCCTATGACCCCTGCGTGACCTTTGACCCCACAAGTTTCATGTGACATGTAGGGGCACGGTCAATGATCATTGTGACCAAGATAGGTCAAAATCGATGTAAGCATGTGAGTGCTAGAGCAAATGTAATGGTTGACAGAAAGAAGAAAGAAGAAAGAACTAGACTTAGCTGTGGTCTAAGACCACGAACACAGCCGTGTTGTGACCCCTTACTGACCTTTGACAACACAAAAAAAAAAAAACCCCATAGGCATTGGCTAATGTCAATGTATGCGTGCACGTGGCATTACTTTGCCATGTTATTTGTGGCAGAAGGGACATTTTGAATGTTTTTCGTCTCAGACCGGAAGTGACCCTTTAATGACCTTTGACCCCAAATCTGTGTACACCCCATGGACGCTGGGTAATAACAATGCATGTGTGTAAGTGGCATCACTGTCCTGCGTAATTTGTGGGAGAAGATGCATTTTCAAGGTATTTCGTTTTATACCGGAAATGACCCCTTAATGACCTTTGACCCCAAATAAAAATACCATATATACATTGGTTAAAAACAATTCATGTGTGAACATACCATCACTGTCCTATGTTTTTCTTAGCTAATAAAAATTTTTGAAGATATTTCGATTTATACCGGAAGTGGCCCCTTAATGACCTTTGACCCCAAATCTGTGTACACCACATTGACACTGGGTAATAACAATGCATGTGTGCAAGTGGTGTCACTGTCCTACGTAATTTGTGGGAGAAGATGCATTTTAAAGGTATTTCGTTTTATTCCGGAAGTGACCCCTTAATGACCTTTGACCCCAAACAAAAAAATACAACATATACATTGGGTAACTGCAACTCATATGTGAACATACCGTTACTGTCCTATGTTTTCATTAGCTAATAAAATAATTTGAAAGTATTTCGTTTTAGACCGGATGTGACCCTTTAATGACCTTTGACCCCAAATCTGTGTACACCATATAGACACTGGATAATAACAATGGATGTGTGCAAGTGGCGTCACTGTCCTACGTAATTTGTAGGAGAAGATGTATTTTGAGTTGAAATCACGTTTTTGACCCCTATGACCCCTACGTGACCTTTGACCCCACAAGTTTCATGTGACATGTAGGGGCACGGTCAATGATCATTGTGACCAAGTTAGGTCAAAATCGATGTAAGCATATGAGTGCTAGAGCAAATGTAATGGTTGACAGAAAGAAAGAAGAAAGAAGAAGAAGAACCTGTAAGAAAAAAGACACAGCCGTGACTAACGTCACGGCTGTGTAAGAAAGAAAGAAGAACCTGTAAGAAAAAAGACACAGCCGTGACTAACGTCACGGCTGTGTAAAAAAGAAAGAACCTGTAAGAAAAAAGACACAGCCGTGACTAACGTCACGGCTTTGTAAGAAAGAACCTGTAAGAAAAAAGACACGGCCGTGACTAACGTCACGGCTGTGAAAAGAAAGAACCTGTAAGAAAAAAGACACAGCCGTGACTAACGTCACGGCTGTGTAATGAATCTTTAGCTCACATATTCTGTGAGTGCGATTGTGTGTCTCCTTTGTGGAACAAACTTGCAACTCTATTTTATAATAAAACTGGTGAAAATTTAATTTTTTCTAATTTTGAAAAAATGTTTGGGACCGATACCACTAGTACAAAGCATTACACATGCTTGAACTTTTGTATTCTCTGTCTCAAGTTTTATGTTTACAGGTGTAAGTTTCAACAAATTATTCCAAATTTTCAAGCCTTTTTAAATTTGGTCAAAACTAAGTTTAAAACTGAATATAAAATTGCAGTCAAAAAATGGTAAATTGGGAAAACACTTTAAAAATTTTTCATTTGACATCTCAGGAGAGTGAATATCAATTTAGTATTATTACACAGCCGTGACGTTAGTCACGGCTGTGTCTTTTTTCTTACAGGTTCTTTACACAGCCGTGACGTTAGTCACATTGGCCAATGTATGGGGTTTTCATTATTTTCAAAGGTCATTAAGGTCTTAACAGGTGTTCGTTCTTAGACCACAGCTTCTTTCTTCTTTCTTCTTTCTTTCTTTCTGTCAACCATTACATTTCCTCTAGCACTCACATGCTTACATCCATTTTGACCTAACTTGGTCACAACGATCATTGACCGTGCCCCTACATGTCACATGAAACTTGTGGGGTCAAAGGTCACGCAGGGGTCATAGGCGTCAAAAACGTGATTTCAACTCAAAATGCATCTTCTCCTACAAATTACGTAGGACAGTGACGCCACTTGCACACATGCATTGTAATTATCCAATGTCTATGGTGTACACAGATTTGGGGTCAAAAGGTCATTAAGGGGTCACTTCGGTATAAAACGAAAAACCTTCAAAAATTTTATTATCTAAGTAAAACATAGCACAGTAACGGTATGTTCACATATGATCTGCAGTCATCCAATGTATATGTGGTATTTTTTTAATTTGGGGTCAAAGCTCATTAAGGGGTCACTTCCGGTATAAAACAAAATACCTTTAAAATGCATCTTCTTCCACAGATTCTGTAGGACAGTGACGCCACTTGCACACATGCATTGTCATTACCCAGTGTCTATGGGTGTACACAGATTTGGGGTCAAAGGTCATTAAGGGTCACTTCCGGTATAAAACGAAAAACCTTCAAAAATTTTTATTTGCTAAGAAAAACATAGGACAGTAACGATATGTTCACACATGAATTGTGGTTACCCAGTTTATATGTGGTATTATTTTATTTGGGGTCAAAGGTCATTAAGGGGTCACTTCCGGTATAAAACGAAATACCTTTAAAATGCTTCTTCTTCCACAAATTACGTAGGACAGTGACGCCACTTGCACACATGCATTGTTATAACACAGTGTCTATATGGTGTACACACATTTGGGGTCAATGGTCAGTAAGGGGTCACTTCCGGTATAAAACGATATACCTTCAAAATGCCCTTCTGCCACAAAAAGCATAGCAAAGTGATGCCACGTGGACACGTGCATTGACATTAGCCAATGTCTATGGGGTTTTCATATATTTTGGGGTCAAAGGTGATTAAGGGGTCACCACACGGCTGTGTTCGTGGTCTTAGACCACAGCTAAGTCTAGTTCATTTTGCTTTTTACACAGCCGTGACGTTAGTCACGGCTGTGTCTTTTTTCTTACAGGTTCTTTCTTTCTTCTTTCTTTCTTCTGTCAACCATTACATTTGCTCTAGCACTCACATGCTTACATCGATTTTGACCTAACTTGGTCACAATGATCATTGACCGTGCCCCTACATGTCACATGAAACTTGTTGGGTCAAAGGTCACGCAGGGGTCACAGGGGTCAAAAACGTGATTTCAGCTCAAAATGCACCTTCTCCCACAGCTTACGTAGGACAGCGGCCCCACTTGCACACATGCATTGTTATTACCCAGTGTCTATGTGGTGTACACAGATTTGGGGTCAAAGGTCATTAAGGGGTCACTTCCGGTATAAAACGAAAAACCTTCACAAATTTTTATTAGCTAAGTAAAACATAGCACAGTAACGGTATGTTCACATATGATCTGCAGTCACCCAATGTATATGTGGTATTTTTTTATTTGGGGTCAAAATTCATTAAGGAGTCACTTCCGGTATAAAAAGAAATACCTTTAAAATGCATCTTCTTCAACAAATTATGTGGGACAGAGACGCCACTTGCACACATGCATTGTTATTACCCAGTGTATATGGGGTGTACACATATTTGGGGTCAAAGGTCATTAAGGGGTCACTTCCGGTATAAAACGAAATACTTTCAAAAAATTTATTAGCTAAGTAAAACATGGGACAGTAACGGTATGTTCACACATGATCTGCAGTCACCCAATGTATATGTGGTATTTTTTATTTGGGGTCAAATCCCATTAAGGGGTCACTTCCGGTATAAAACGAAATACCTTTAAAATGCATCTTCTTCCACAGATTCTGTAGGACAGTGACGCCACTTGTACACATGCATTGTTATTACCCAGTGTCTATGGGGTGTACACAGATTTGGGGTCAAAGGTCATTAAGGGGTCACTTCCGGTATAAAACGAAAAACTTTAAAAAAATTTATTTGCTAAGAAAAACATAGGACAGTAACGGTATGTTTACACATTAATTGTGGTTACCCAATTCATATGTGTTATTTTTTATTTGGGGTCAAATGTCATTAAGGGGTCACTTCCGGTCTGAGACGAAAAACCTTCAAAATGCCCTTCTGCCACAAGTAACATGGCAAAGTGATGCCACGTGCACACATGCGTTGACATTAGCCAACGTCTATGGGCGTTTTCATATATTTTGGGGTCAAAGGTCATTAAGGGGTAACAACACGGCTGTGTTCGTGGTCTTAGACCACAGCTAAGTCTAGTTTACTTTTGTTTTTCCTGATTTTACTACTCCCATTTATTTTTCATGCTACACATATTCATGTAATCAGCCAGCCTGCATAATGTTGACTGTATTATTCACCAATCACCATGTTCCATGTTTATGTGCCCATTTTTGCCCATTTATACAGCTAGTAGTACATGTAATACAAGTAATCATGAATTCCAACATGCATGTTGTCTTTGTCCTCTGTCTTTGTCTCTCTATGTACCTGTTGCTTTTATAAGTATGGATTATAGCCTAATATTAAAAGTATAAAAATTAATGTGATTGTAAATTTATATAAATGTAATTGTTCATGATCGTTGGGAACTGGTGGTTTTTTGTGTATGTTTTTTCTCCCTCCACCAGTTCCAAGCACAGGGAATAAAAAAATAAATTTAAAAAAAAAAAAAATTCCTCTTTCTACACAAATTGATGCCACTACACTAATCACACCTCCTATATTGAACGCTAAATTGCAGTGACTAATGCTATGTAATCTACATTACCAGTCGTTCTCCACGGACCCGAGGGAGGGTCTAAGTAAAAACGGATAGGCCTACTATCATGACTATGGCCAGAGTTCTAGGGCTTGAAGGCTTATGATGCCCATTGTGCGTGACAGTTGTGCTCTGTGGTTTTTTTCTCAATTTTTCTCACTGTGTGTAGGCCTATAATTGGCCTATTACCGTATCATATCAGTTATAAATCGTTGATAAAAAGTACATGGCGATTGCGCACATAAGGTTATACGATGTATTGTTGGTCGAAGCAGCAGAAAAAAAGTAGTTCACAGCATCTTGTGAATGGTAGTGAGCTTTAGCAAATATTGCATTGCTCAATTCATAGCGAGCGTGTAGACGAATTCAAATATCACAAATATAATATCATAATTGGCCGAGAGCCGTAGCCAGGGGGTGCGGGGTGCAAAATTTGCAAAAGTATACAAAAAGTCCCAAAATTTAAGAATTTGAGAGCATAGCGAGCTAAAAAATCGGATTTTTAATGCTTTTTTGGTCAAAAAAGTCCAAATATGGGGAAGAAAGTCCTCCGAGGGGCGCGTATGGCGCGAGATATTAGTGTTTACTACTGAACGAACATGGAGAATTGAAGAAAATTCTGAATAATTTAAATTAAATTTTCCTTAATTTAAATATTTATGACACTTTCATCAAAACAAATATTCTGACAACAGAGGCGGGTTCAAGGAAACGGGCCCTGTCAGCAAAGTAGCCAGTGGGCCTTCCAGAGAGGCGGATCCACGTTTTCAAGTATTAAGGGGGATGCGAACCTAAATGACCCAACAAAAACGGAGCGAAATGGCAGCGGTGGAAGCAAACATAAGGATCACACCTACATATCATGTATATTTATATACTTATGTTATATATTTAATAAAACAATTTTGGCTAAATAATATTCAGCATTTAGTAACTAGTAGTTTCACGCCTCACGGCGATCATCAGACTATTGCTCTGTTGATCGCCGTGAGGCGTGAAACTACTAGTTACTAAATGCTGAATATTATTTAGCCAAAATTGTTTTATTAAATTAGCTCTACCTTGTTAAAAATTGGTATTGAGCACTGTGAAACGACTATCGAGTGACTATTTATGTTATGTTATATATTTATGTATGATATAAAATATTGTAAAGGCCATTAATATTCGCACCTATTTTAGACTACTCCGTAGTCCACTTGCCCATTCTGCATTATACTCTGGGTATTGTATTTGAGCTTAAAACTCTGATTTAATTAATGTGTGCACAATTGATAGATTTTCACATCTGATCTTTTTAGTCACCCTACACCCTCTGTTTGTTAGATCCCCAAGTGGACTACTGACATTGGATTGCGGTCAGAGATGTTTAACACGGCTGTCTATGAGCTTCTATGGATGAGATTGTCGGAAATCTGGCCTACTAAAATTGGCCATGATGTAATGCATCTTTAAATGGATCTGGCTTGTGATTGGTCGCCCAGATCACGTTATGGTTTAAATCCTCCGGGTACCTATCATTACCATTAATAACTACATGATACACAAGTCTGCCGCCATTGTGTGGTGTAATTGCATGAACGCGTCACTAAGTGCATGAGCGCGTATTGTATTTGCTTGCGGTTAAATTTGATTGATAAACAAGTGTGATTGACAGTGTGAGTGTCAGGGACTTTGCCTACTCAAAATCGCATTTAAAATTGGAAGTCCATAGTCTATTTTTAACCTGGAATTTCGCGATTAATAAACTTGCAGATTTTAAAATCAGAATTGTTCAGTGAAGTGCCAATACAATTATGACATTATGATAATTTATGTTGCATTCAATAATATAAGCCTACGTACACTTTACTTTTACTGTCACTAATATAATTATATAAACTTTTTCATAACAATTTTATACTAGTATATATTTTGATGTAATAAATATCAGTATAATTTCGAGTTCAACTGAATGCTTTCATCATGATTAACATGCATTTATTTACTTAGTCTATTAAATATAGGCATAGTCTACACCTATTTATGCATGAAAAGTTTTATTCTATTCACCTCGATCTTTAACCTTTGGAACATTTCACTTACAATAGAAAGACCTTAGGGTATTGGTAATACTTTCTGTTACTGGTTCTTCACTATGCATGACTGCTTGAACTTCAAGGCTTAATGTGCGATATCCTTCAAATTTTAAATTTGTCATTATATACTCAAAATGCTGAAATAATACTAGTAATAATGATCGGGAATGGTTTCTGTCCATTTTGAGCTGAAATAACGAGGTAACGTGAAAGAAACACTGCTTCTCGCGCATCAGAAAATAATTTCTATGCAAAGGTGTATCGATATCGATACATTTACTGTCATGCTGTAGGTGTAATGAATCACTGTTTTTAAACAATTTTTGTCTTTATGTATTAATTTTTTCCCCCCGGTTTTGTATTGGCCTCATATAATGGCTAAAATGTTACTCATTTTGGAGATCAAAGATAAATTAATGAAAATCTTACCTGCTTTGCAACTAATGTTTTTTTCTCGTATGGCTCCAATGTTATACACACTACGCATAGCACAACAAGAATATGATTGAATGGATTTTTCGCCCCAAACAATACCACCACAGTACAAAAGATAGTCATTTCGTAATGTTTCAAGTTCAGGGACAAGTTCAAAGTAAAACTGGTGAAGTGTACAATTTCTTTACAGAGATCAAACCACTAAAAGTTTTATTCTATTCACCTCGATCATTAACCTTTGGAACATTTCACATGCATTTGCCTCAGTGCTTTCTCGGACTATATTATATTGCATGCAGTGGCTCCGAAACCAGGGCCATGGGGCCCGCCCCCCAATAATTTGAGCCATGTACCATTGCCCCAATATTTAACATCTTCCGGAGTCCCTGGCATGGTAATTTAAGGATACGATACATGATTTACCGACAAGTGACTCATTTTGGAATGCGATCATAAATTTTGAAGAAAAAAAAGTTTCCACAGGCTTCGTTGGGACTCGAACCAGCGATTCTGAACTTCCTTCGATTACGCGTCCAGCGCTTTACCACACTGCCACCGTGGCAGTTGAGCAGATGAGTAGGCCTATAATGATAAAAGATAAATCTCATAATGCCATCTTTAGCCTTTTGTTCACTAAAAAAAGACGCGTTTTGTAAAGATAGATTAGCCGTTTTATGCATAAATAGCACGAACGTTTGGGAAAGGTTTCAAACAAATAATAAAGACACTGATGTGATGGTGAAATTGCGTAAGTCGGGAATTATCTGCGTCGCAATGTTCTGCTTTGGTTTTAGGAATTTGACCTTAAAATTTACGACTTCATGACATTATCATTCGAAATCAACAAAAGATATTTCAACACTATACCGTAAAACCCCGTCTACAAGGATATACCTAAGAAACGCCCTCAATAAAATTGGTTGCTTGTTGTATTTGGAGTTTGAGCAAATATATACTGGCACTGGGTGGCTATGCATTCCATCTAAGTATGTTGTAACACCAATCAATTGTATTGACATAATAACGACTGTTTCGTATATCAGGATCGTATAGCTCAATTGATAGAGCGTCAGACTTTGGAACTGAAGACATGCTGAAGAGAGCATGGTCCGGGCACCGGTTCCGTTTTTTCATTCTCGTTTAATTTTAACTTTTTTTTTTTTTTTTTTTTTTTTTTTTTAGTTTTTTTTTATAGTTTTTTTTAGTAATTTTGTGGTTTTATAGAAACTAGTAAAAGCATTTATTCTAAATAATAGCGAAACCCACGGTTAGACAGATGTGTTGTAACTACTTGCAGGGGGATGACACTCACCTCATTTGCATGGCAAAATTACCCGTCTCCTCTGCAGCCAATTTGTTTTCGCTCCATCGAAATCAAGCTGGTCACGGAGGAGACTACCTTCCTTTGTGTTTGTTCATTTGTGTATGGAGAGCCTTTCTTGGAGTCCATGACTTAGGCTACTACGCTCTCAGCTAGAGTCCGACGCTGCATTGTACTAGAAATACCTTTTCTGTGAAATCGCTATAGAGCCAATCGGGAACACGTATTCAATTTATAAATATAGCATTAAATTAGTATCACATAGTGGCCTCCGTGCAGTGGAAAACCTTAATTCTTTCATCAAAAAGAAATGAAAATGACCAAAAAAACCGGATCCACCTGTACGCCTATAAAATGGGCACAGAAATTTGTCTCAAATATGAATGAATTTTAAGAAACATACGGGATATGATGAACCAATGACCTGACGCCATGATAGCAGGATCTATTAGTTGTTTTATATACAATGCATATACCGTGTTGTCATAATACCAATATTTGGCATAATATATAACGACTAATATTTAGTATTGTAAATATGCAGTTCATATGCACAAACGAACACTGATCTTTATGATATTCAGGTTGTTGTACATCTCATATAACATGTCATATAGGAGGTCATATGTGTTGACCTTCTCCTATTATATTTGTTCATCTGTGTATGGAGAGGATTAGCGCCATTAAACGCCATTAAAACTCCATCAGTGTTAGGGCGTAGTTCAGTGAACTCCCCAGATTGCTATTCCAAGTACTTTGATAAATACAGATAATATGTATTGATGGGTCGAGGCGATTGCATTGAAAACCTAATACATTATTCATAACAGTTACGTAATCAATCGATAGTGCGGACACTTTTCATTTGCAAACCACCAAAATTCGTGATCTTTTAGCGTTGGAAAAGAAACCACGTGAATAGAGTGCCCTCTCAAGAATATCAACTCTCTGCTACTTGTCTGCCTTCTCTACCAACGCCTGTTATATCACAGGCGTTGGTAGAGAAGGCACACTTCTCTTGTCTTCACCGAAGTAGTGATGTAAACACTAACATGATTAATTACCATAGCTAGCAATGGACATACACTTTTTTTGTTCCACTTGAACCCATACTATAGGCTATTCGCTGTCGATGTGACGTAATTAATCGGATTAACTACCATAGCAATTGATGAATACAATTTCGAATATATAGCCCTGCACTTCATCGTTCACGTGGCACCTATGCATTAAACCATAGTTGTCAAAGAAATGCTAATCACTCGCCATGTAAGATTAGTATTAAGATGAAAAGAGTGGTATTCAATCTATGTTTGGTGACATACGCGGGTGATTAGTTCAATCTGCTTGATGGTAGTTATTGCGATTATTACGTCACTTCGACAGCGAATTGTAGTATAGACGAATCCAACAAGCCAAGTGATGGTCAGAATTTATTCGGCCATTATACGCTGGTGAAGTTGCGTAATTAATCGGATTAATTACCATAGCAATAGGTGAAAACAATTTTGAACATATCGCGCTGCGCTACAAGCAGGTTACACTCATCACATGTACTGTGTATGTCTGCAATCATAGATTGAATACAATACTGGTCTTTTCAAAGATCTTACAGGTGCAGCATGATATGGTTCAATGAAGAGGTACCGCCTGAACGTATCAGTGTATAACGCGGTATATTCAAAAATTGTTTTCACCTATTGCTATGGTAGTTAATCCGATTATTACGTAACTTCGCCAGCGTATTGAATAAAACAGGAGGATGTGAGTTCATAAGGGCAATGTCGGGGATAGGTCACAATCGATGTGGAGAGATGAGAGGTCCGACCAACAGCCATAGCGATTCAACTAATTCCAGCGGACGGTCTGTGGCTAGTAAGGAATCGTCTTTGACCACATGCGCAGATCTGTCTCGTCAGGAAGATATTTAATATCCCGAATTTATAATAGGCCTATGCCTACCAGTTCCATCGTATAACCGATCTGCTAGAGAATATTTGTTACCATGTTTAATAAATTCGTATTTATCGTATAATAAAATGTAGCCAAATGTATATTATGTGTCACACGGTTTTCTGCTGAACCACTAGCAGGCTATGTTACCACATCTATGACAATGACAAAGGTGAATGTTGATGATTTTTACGATCGTCCGGATGAGCAAATCACTGAATGGGTCTTTAGTTCACTCCTCTCCTTATCCTGCCAATATTATATGAATCAAAGAAAAATAAAGAAAAAATAAAATTAAACAAGAAAAAAAGACAAAGAAAAGAAACAATAAAAGAAAAACAATAGAATAAATTAAACTAAATATGAAAAAAAAAATATCACGAAAGGAGTCTTTAGAAAATGCAAGAAAATATAAATGAAAAGTTTGAACAATATTTTGTTTATAAAAGTTTGTGTGACCGTGATGAGGTTCGAACTCACCATCTTCCGATCTAAAGAACCAAAGTCTTATGCCTTGCCAAGTGAGCTATGCTCGTGAGATGCGAAATAAAGATAAAATAATACATTGTATACCTGCTTGTGTCGGTAAATGATTTGCTCAAATTCCATAATGATATAATATTGTGGAGGGCGCTAGCGTGAAATATGCTATCATCACAGTCGCTTCTATTCCTTATAGACGGGTTTCTACGGTATGTCCTCGTACTTTCTCTAGAATGTTTTGTACATGTATGTGAAATAGCTTCAACAATGGTTCGCTGCATAATGGTAAAAATAGCATATCTACGGATTCAGGCTAAATTTAAAATTGATATAAAAAGTTTGTTTTTTGATCGATTACAAAAAATAATTTTTGTCGTATAAAGAAATTGTATCTGGCATGAATTACACTACAGTTTTTATTCCTAGGGCTCTTTGACTTCTTCAAATAATTTTTTAATGATAGAGTGAATCCCCTGGCCCTCTATAATTACGCACAAAAGATCGACCCCCCTTAAATCATGAAACCGTAGAACGATCTGATGGTCAGTATAGGTATTGAATAAAATCGAATCCCATCAATTCAAAGCTACGCCCAAATACTGGTTATGTAGGCCTACTACTAATGGTAGAATAAAAATGCAAATCATTTATTTGACTAGAAGAACCTCTTCAAAATAGCCAGCAAATGATTTAATATACCGGAAATTATCTTGCCACAAAAGGATATTTCTAAACTTCTGAAACACTTACAATAGAAAGACCTTAGGGTATTCGTAATACTTTCTGTTACTGGTTCTTCACTATGCATGACTGCTTGAACTTAAAGGCTTAATGTACGATATCCTTCAAATTTTAAATTTGTCATTATATACTCAAAATGCTGAAATAATACTAGTAATAATGATCGGGAATGGTTTCTGTCCATTTTGAGCTGAAATAACGAGGTAACGTGAAAGAAACACTGCTTGTTATTTTGACCGTTTAAGATGCAGTTCTATGGGCGGACATAAAGTCATAATTTCTTGAATTATGACTTTATGTCGAACTTTGCTCTGTTTACCTACAGACACAACAAATTTGGCTGATTCCATTTAGGTGCAAGTTGTGACATGTGTAAACATTACAAATATGCAAAAAATCAGGTTTGAAAAAATTAACCAAATTCATATTATAAGATCGTAGATAATAACCTAATTTTGGATGCTTTTAAAATACTCCCAATTTAGTACTCCTACTTACACCAGTGGCAGCAGCCAAATCTATAATACTACATCATATTTTTATGATGATTTACTATATAAGTTTTGCATTTTGGCCCTAAATATTAAGGGTACACAACTTATAAGTTCCCCCTAATACTTTTTTAAAATAAGTCGAAAAATATTTTACAAAATGTAACAAGGTACTGGTATGTACAGTTAATATTCATATCAGGATATGTCAGCTGACAATATGCTGCCATTACATGTCCGACGATGAATTAACCAAACAAGGGATCATAGAATATTCAGGCCTCTTCTTGGCCTTTCCTGTGATCCCCCTCACTCTCACATATTGTAGGCCTACTATTGTGATTTTTTTATATGTATTTTATTATTGGCCTATTTGATGTATGATGAGTGGGAGAATGAATGAATGAATGAATGAATGAATGAATGAATGAATGAATGAATGAATGAATGAATGAATGAATGAATGAATGAATGGTTGAATGAATGAATGAATGAATGAATGAATGACATATTATCATGAGCGATTAACTTATTAGCAAACATAAGTTCTAATCTAAACACTTTGAAATTGATATATCAGTACTGACATACTATCATAGGCCAAAGAAACTGTTTGTTATTACTTTTGTTTTGTTTTGTTTATATATTGGTTATGATAATGATTACTAATTATTTTGTATAGTTAATTAACATGTTTTAGAAAAGTATATGTTTTCCTATGTTTGCAACCTTGATGATTGATGAGTAATAATCACGATGGTCACCCAACTTTGGTTCTCATGACCGTACCTGGCATAATTATGACATTCTTTTAGTAATTAAGAAATTCTTTAAGTGATTATGAACAACCACAATCTAGGCCATCGCCCTGATGACGTCCAGAGAACAAATGTTACTTTCATCCTTTTCCAAGTACAAAATTGTATATCATTCATAAGGTGGTTTTGCATGATTTCTTAAAGGAAGCTGCCGCCCATCATCTTCTTAAGATTAATAGTACAAGCAAGGTTAATGTATCATGGTAAAACAATAGAGATGAGTTCTAGGAAAGTGATGGTTTCCTACATGATGATTGGATGGTTAAGTTGGATGTAAGTGATGTGGGTTAAGAAGTGTTTTTTTGACATGTTTGAGAGTTAGTTAAGTTTTGGAAGTTGAAGAAGAAGGATCACTAAATAAATATCACATCAAGCAAAAGGAATATTAACTTTGTATTTTCATCGTATATTACATGAAGTCTCTACCTGAGTTAGTTCCCCAGACCAACATCAACAGACCTCGTAAAGCCCGGTTATATTTGGTGGAGAATCCGGGTTTAAACATGTGTTTTATACAGTGGAACTATGACGAAGAGATATGAAATATCAGTCAGACTGAGCTTTGATAATCTGTTATCAAGCAAATAATGGACATTGACGGACAAGTGCACACAATGAAAGAAAAACTAAAAATGGACGACATCGCGACATCATGTAGACAACTAATCTGAATGTTATTTCACCAGATGGGACTGTGATTTTTTTACGCTACCAAGGAAAATGGAAGAACCAATTTCCCTCGGATTTGGATTGAAAAAGTTGCAGCAAATTCTACAATCCCTTGAATTACCTAACACGGAGTCACCTGTTTGGAATTTTAAGGAGCTTTGAAGGAACCCTCCATTTAAAGGGGCATTTCGTGATCCACAGCCTCATAGCTCCTCATCCCCCCCACTTTTCCCCAAAAAAGTTGAGATTTTTACACCACTGGATACCTCTGGCTACATAATGTTTATGTACCAAATATTTCTTGCAGATTAATTCGTTTAGCAAAAATATCGCCAAATTTGAATTTCGTTCTGGTGCACTTTACCAGAACGAAATTACAACACATTGTCTATGGAGCAGTGTAATACACATAATCATGCATAAGTTTAATAACTCGCGAACGCAAAATCGGAATCAACTGACATTTTGGAAATAAGCTTTTTTCGTGGATATCTACTGAAAAATGTCATAAAAAGAGGATGCTAGGATCACGAAATCCTCCTTTAAATATCACATCAAGCAAAAGGAATATTAACTTTGTATTTTCATCGTATATCACATCAAGTCTCTACCTGAGTTAGTTCCCCAGACCAACATCAACAGACCTCATAAAGCCCGGTTATAATACTACATTTCCAAATTTACCATGTCAATAGTTCAAAATTATCTTTCAGAATATCCTTATTCTACATAGACCCTAGTCCCTCGGGTCCATGGAGAACGACTGGTAATGTAGATTACATAGCATTAAAAATCAACCCAATACACTGAAATTTAGCGTTCAATATAGGAGGTGTGATTAGTGTAGTGGCATCAATTTGTGTAGAAAGAGGAATTGGTTTTGGGCGCGCCGCTGGGAATTGGTTTTGGGCGCTGTATATTTAGAATCGGGGGGGGCGGAGAAGGACTATGGCATATTTTGATAGGCTAGTATGTTATTATGTAGGCCTATCGTTCCATTATCCAGGCCGGACCGAACCGAGACTGTGGGACAGTCTATATTCTACAAGGATCACATTTATACTTCTTTAAAAATAATCAAATAATTTGCACATACCTGTAATGCAAAGCAAGGATGAAATGTAATCGGTGATGCCCTTTAATAGAGTGATGACAATACAATCTGAGCATCTTCACAAAACACTGGACTGTACCAAAATTTGTAAGGGGTGGCTGATTTTCCACAAAATATTTGACGTTCTGCAGGTTTTAGCCTAACATACATTTCAGGGGGCAAAATTTCCCCCCTAGTGCAAGGAAAAAGTAGGGAGAGAGAGGAAAAGGAGAGAGGGGGAGAGGAGGGGAAGAGAGATATGGGAAGCCGTACGATATGCAATACCATACGATTATTATCAATAAGCCTGGCAAAAGGGGGCACAAGCCGTTTTCGGCAATTTTCATGAGGATTTTATAAATTTTAAAATCGATTGGGGGCACTTCCTCTGGCCCCTATGCCCGCCCCATGAAGATACGCCACCGTATAGAAAATGTGTTGATATTAAATTTATAGAGCCTTGATATCTTTGATGAAATAAATAAATAACATCAACAACAACATCATGAAGCAATTATTTGTAAATTGAATTTGGGAATATTCAACAAGACAGACTTAACAGGCCTACAAATTTCTCAATTATATAAAGTGAAAAACAATCAATCACTGTAGTCAGCGAATCAATCAAATATACAAAAACTATAAAAGGAAGGAGCAAGAAAGAATAAAGAAATAGTGAATAAAAAAAGAAAGAAAGAAAGAAAAAAAAAAATGAAAAAAGAAAAGGAGAAAGAAAAGAGGGAAGAACAGAAGTAAAAATGAGAAAAGAGGGAAAAAAACCTAAATTTTAGCCACACGGGGACTCGAACCCACAAAAATAAATCATAACAGATTCAAAATCCAACGCTCTATCCGCTCGGCACACATCAGCTTACGCAATTGATTGTACTCGAAGGGGATATATAATTATAATTTGACGCAATGACTTGATTACAATTGCGTCCGCATAATGGCTCTTAGAATAAACACGCATGTCGACGCTGAAATTTTGGACGAACCCGATGGAGAAAAACCTCGTTTTTTGCAAAACTAGCTTCAATTTGGAGTGAAAATCAAATGGAATAGCAATTGGCAGAATGTTGAGAAATAATGTAGGTATTCAATTGTCTAAATTAACGTCCCGTAATCAAGATATCGATAATTTCACAAACCAGCTTTTTCTCAAGCAAATTCTCCAAAATTTTCCCCCAAAACGGGCTTTTAAAATTTAATCGGTACTGTATTTGGTTCTTCCCCATGGCAACATTATTTCTTTGATCGATTTGTAGTACAATACGAAAAAGAAGAAAACAATCAATCGGCGTAGATTTATACGGGGCGCACATTTGAAAAAAACGTCATGGAACGTGTTTTTTGTCTTGTGAACATGGTGCGTAAAAATGCTTTAAACGAAGGATTTTCAAACTTATTCTAAAAATTTGTATATAACACACACAAAAATGTTAAGCTACATCCAATGCACCAACATTTCACTCGCTGCGATATTTGATTACTGAGAAAACTCTGTTTTAGAGAAAAACTTTATACGTCTTTTATACGTTTTTTATACGTTTCTTCGTGTAACCTTAAATGACGGCCCAACGAAGACGTTAGTTCCGCAGCGCGCAGTCTAGATGGCGCTCGAAATAAGACCGAAAATGTGAGGCACATCCCGGTATAGCATTCATATCTACATACTAAAAAAGTATGATGTTTTGCATAACTTTTATTTTGCATAAAGAAACACCGCGCGATGTGTGTTATAAGGGTGCATACCATCAAATTACTGTCCCTCATCATTTATTAGACATTAGGATAATCATCCCTGAAAACAGAAACATACAGTCATGCAGCGTACACTTAAGTGTGAAACATGTGTTTGAACCTGAGGTATACTAGTCTCAGGTTTGACCAAGAACACTAATTTATGCAGGATACACCCCATGCAGCCTACGCCTATATACGGTAGGTCTGACCAAACTCGGAGAAGCTGAAGGTCACTCTGTTATTTATCTTCTACCTGACCAGCATGCAAATCCCTCAGAATTTAGACAACAGGCAGGTCAAGGCCGTGTAGGCCCTATGTGTTGTTCGGTATCGGCCGCTTTAGGGGCAGAATGGATACATACGGTCACTGTTCTAATATTCTCTACTTTCAAAGAATAATTGATATTATATGTAGCATAATACTTTAGGATTGTGGAGACAGATACAGATATTGCAAATTCATTTGTTACATACACAGTCCGCTATATTTTGCCTTTTAAAATATAAGTTACCAATCATTGTGACATGCGCCCTTATTCACAAACACGAACTGCACGGGGTTTCCCAGCAAAACTTGTATTTTTTCATAGTGGCCGTAAAGTATGATATTTTGCATATGCAAAACTACATACTTTTGGAAAGTATGTAATTTTGCATATGCAAAACTACATACTTTTGGAAAGTATGTAATTTTGCATATGCAAAACTACATACTTTTGGAAAGTATGTAATTTTGCATATGCAAAATATCATATTTTGCAGAGGTATGTGGTTTTGCACGCAGCACCGGGGGCACATCTATTATTGAGATCATAAGTTATAGTGAGAGTCAATTTTAATGTCTCTCAGCGCAAAAAAAATGTTGACTCATAATCACTCTGCCCTACCAAAACTGACACGCAGTAAGCCTATTGGCAAAATGAGCGGATAGGCCTATATTAGTTTTTATTTTACAATAAAAAAGAGTTTCATTTTAAAGGCGCATTTGCTACCGCATGTTATTCTACTGTATGTCAGATTGCAAATGTAAACCTGTAATTTAAGAGCTTTAAGATAGACTTGGCTAATACTTTTCAAAAGGTTACACACCGATAAACCGATCTGGAGATAATTTTTGTCCTCAGCTTCCGGTATCAATTTTATTTAAACTTAGGGACCGATCGTTATTTACGGCAGGGGGGAATGGGTGTTTTGGCAAATATATCGACAAAAAATTTCGCGTTCCCCCTCGCGTCCGCTCAAAATTTTCGCGTTCCCACTTGTTTTCCCAATTTTCTCCATTTAAAATTTAACAATCCCCCCCTCCTGTTTCAACTAAAACTTTCAGGTTCCCCCCTCAAGACCACAAAAAAATTTCGTGTTCCCATAGGGCCTGCACTTTGGCTCGTTTTTTGCAGGTTTACATGGTCCAATAATCACAAGATGACTGACATGTGGTAACAAAGGAAGCAGTCACTGCAATTTGATTATGTCCCATATGATTGGCCATTCAAGACACCCCTGTGAATATACTATAGCGGCCTTTTCAAAATATAATACCTGTTTGCTTGACTGTATTGACAATACCCGGGAACAATACACACAGTATATGCATTGGACAAACTTTTTACAATAAGCATGATAAGTGATGATGTGACCTCCAGATTTATACATCGTTCGTCTCGCACACTGACAACATTTGATTGAATGGACTGTAGGCTACTGCGCCGTGATTACGGTGAAGGACACCGGTTCAAATCCTTTGTTTGGAGCCAATCGATAAAAGCATGCAGGGCTTCTATACCCATGTAGGCCTACAGTTTATCCCTACATAACCTATGTCTTGAATACGCTGGCAAAGTTATGTAATAATCGGATTAATACTATATAGCAGTAGGTAAAAACAAGTTTTGAATAATCCGCGCTATAAAGTCCCATTCAGTGATCCCAGCGAAAGTGAAAAAAAATCAAATTGTTACGTTTATAAATTTTTTGATGAAAAACAAATGGCAAAAAAATAAATAGGAAAACGACAGTATTGACGAAGTTGAAGCCCCATTCAAATACATGTAGCTAATTTATATACTGTCAGTACCGGTATATAAATTACAGACTCACGTAAATGCATTATTTTTTGTCTTAGACACACGGTTTTCGGCTGAACCACTGCACTAGCAAGCTATGTTAGCACATCTATGACAATGACGAAAGGTACAAAATCAGCCATAGGCCTTTAGATAGCAGAAAACACAAAAGTGGTGTTTTATGACCTTTGACATTCTTTTGTGGCGAGTGACATGGTCTTTCAATTCACGCCGAGTGTCCTTGACAGGTTTGACTATGCTTCAGTGGTCATGAAAGAATTCAAAAGATAACCTCTGCCCCAATAATCCCAAGCAATTGTCTGAAACTGCTCTCTTCGGATCATAAGAACTCAGTCCTCAAATGATAGTCATAATAATGTCCAAAATATAAAAATTACTGACTATCATTGAAGACTGAGTTCCGCAGTCTAGTATCCAAAATCTGAATTTTGATGATTTTTACGATCGTCGGGATGAAAAAAAATCAAAAAATCACTGAATGGGCCTTTAATTCCCACTCCTTACCCTGGCAATATAAATCAAAGAAAAATAAAGAAAGAAAACAAGAAAAGAAAATTAACCAAATTAAGGGATCTGGAATGAGCGTTTTGAGCGTTTCGATAGTATTTTTGTGGGACATGAGAGCACATCAGACATATCGAATTGCATTCTGAATACGAAGAATGTCTTTCTGATATCAAATAAATTTCATTGTTTGAAATTCACGATATAATACAAATTTTATGACAAATTATTAAAATTTGATATTTTTCACAGTAAAGTAAATATCATAAATCTAATGTTATATTCTTAAACAGTCCCTGGCATGATACCATACATGTATAGGCCTATGTATAGTAAATTTGTCTGCTTTATCTGTTTTGTGCTGTTTAAGCAAATAGTTAAACATAATTTCCATAAAATGTAAGCTTTTACTGTCAGCTAGATATGTCCCCTTTTAATTTTGAGCAGAACAAGTGAGGTAAAGCAAAGAAAATTGAAATTTACTACTACTAGCGCCAATGAATGTTATAAGATTGTAAAACGGTAAGATCCTCTGGGTGGGGGTGTGTGTGGGGGTGTGTGCGTATGTGTGTCCTGCACGCGTATTTTTTTCTGCAACTATAACGGGACGTAATACGATACCGGTATGTTATAAGAATCAAACTTACAAGAAAGATGGCTCTTGTCAAATCTTACAATTCTGTCAGAGAAAATATGCATATTTGCATTAATTTTTTTATTAATTGAGATAATTGATTAATTAATAAATATTTTATTTAATGATTTACCATAATTCCAAATATGTCAAACAATATGTCAAATTAAAGCTAATGAAATGCTTTATAAATTGGTCAGAGCGCATTTTGCAGAATGCATTTAGTACTTTAGTTACATGATTCCAAACATTCTATTCCAATTTTTTGCTATACACGCATAGGAGCTGTACTTTTAAAATCCGCGCCTAATCAATAATAATAGTCTTTCACTCCATTGTCAAAGTACTGTGCTCCCTGTAGCTGTAGCATTATGGAGTGACCAGGTCCTAGAGTGTGATGGTTTTGTAGCAGATGACAGTGCTCATTCAAGCCTGTCAAGGTCAGTTAGTAGCCACTTGCTGAATGGATGGCCATGATCAGCTATCAAAGAGATGCCTTGTGCAGCTGCCAATCACAGTAGAGGTTTGATAACATTTTGTTAAAACCCAAATGTGATATAAGGACAAATCTGTGCATGTTGGTACTTAATTGTTTGGATTCTTACGTTGAAATTCCCTTGTATTAGTATTTTTATGTGTAGTGTATAGTGGTCATAAATTATATAGCTTTTAAATTTTGGGCATTTTTGCTCTGTTGCACTGTACCCTTATGGAATTTGAGCAAATCAATTACCGACACATGCAGGTATACAGTGTATTATTTTATATTTATTTCGTATCTCAGGAGCACAGCTCACTTGGTAAGGCATCAGAATTTGGTACACTAGCGCTTCGAACTTTAAATCGGAAGGTGGTGAGTTCGAGCCTCATCACGGTCACATTAATTTTATAAACCAAATATTGTTCGAACTTTTCATATTTGTTTTTCTTTTATTGTTTCTTTTCTTTGTCTTTTTTTCCCTTGTTTTCTTTATTTTTTCTTTATTTTCTTTGATCCATATTGCCAGTGTAAGGAGAGGGGGGAACTAACGGCCCATTCAGTGATTTTTTTCATCCGGACGATCGTAAAAATCATCAAAATTCAGATTTTGTACAAGACTGCGGAACTCAGTCTTCAATGATATAGTCAGTAATAATCTTTTGGTCATTATATGACTATCATCATTTGACGACTGAGTTCTTATGATACATCATCCGAAGAGCAGTTTCAGACAATTGCTTGGGATTGTTGGGGCAGAGGTTATCTTTTGAATTCTTTCATGACCACCGAAGCAGAGTTAAACCATAGATGAACTCCTGGATGGGGCAGCTTTAATTAGCATGAGGCCACATTGACTTGTAAATAGCGTATTGTTATTTAAATTTGCGCCCAGACGTATTGAGGGCGACAGTCAGGTTATCCAGACGGAGAATGGCTGCATATGCCGGGCATGTCAATTTGCTGAGTGAAGGCTGATAATCACCTTTCTGTATAGGTAATAAGCTAGTATATTTCGTGTACCAGTTGGTTATGACAAAAAATTAGTATCATATTAAATATATTAAATGTATAAACTTTGAAATTTACATGAATTTGAAGAGCAGAGCTTCGAAATGTAGCTAAGTCAGGTGATGTGAAATTCTGCTGCGTGACCCCCCTCTGCGTGGTAGAATTATATTCATAAAACATTGAATTTAACAGATATCATGGGTAGCCAACCACGATTTATCAGCATTTAAAATATATGTTAATTAACAAAGATAAATAATAAAGAGTACAAATGGCAATTAACTAGTAAACAAGCCTGAAATCTTAAAATGTTGCCACGTGATTTCCCGAACACATGATATGTTAACATGTGACCACTATTCAGATTTACCGTAAATATTTGGAGTATGCTTGCACATCATGCACATACACTGTGCATTTCTTTACTTCCGTATAAAATCAATAATTCGTGCTGGGAGCCAAGTAACATTGTCTGCTCAGAGCAGATTGGTATTTTATTTTACTTGAGAGCATAATAGAAATACATAAAGACGAATAAGGCGCCATGATGGAAGGTCAGGTCGGGTATCAAAGGTTATTATAACTTAAATACTACTTGTATTTCTCACCTTGCCTCTGTCACATATTTCCTTCATATTATTGACAGCAAGTCCTAATTTTGACTTTGCTATTGCAAAATGTCATTTCATATCAAATTAGTAGACTTTCTTTGAAAAAACATATAACTGGTGCCTGATGGGAATACCCGTCCGCCATTTCATTAAACTGGATCGTTTTCGCCTGTTTTGCGCCCAGATGTATTGGGGCGCGCTATACTCTCATTGAACAGGCAAAGTTCGCAAAACTAACAACGTTGTTATTTGCCAAACTCAATTAACACGATCCAAGGGGTCGAACATGAATTATTCATAACGAGCTATAACGGATCGATAACTGGCCTCACTTTCTAGCTAGTAAACCAGCTGAATTTTTCATAGATTTTGCGTTGCTAATAGAACAACCGTGAATTTAGTGTCACCCCCTTGGTTAAACCTGTCAAGGACACTCGGCGTGAATTGAACTGACCATGTCACTCGCCACAAAAGAATGTCAAAGGTCATAAAACATCAACTTGGTGTCTTCTGCTAGTGGTTCAGCCCTAAGCCGTGTAGGCCTATTTAAGACTTTAAGACAAAAATAATGCATTTACGTGAATCTGTAATTTATATACTGACAGTATATATAAATTAGCTGCATGTATTTGAATGGGGCTTCAACTTCGTCAATACTGCCGTTTTCTTGACTTTTGTGCCAATTTTTTTCATTAAATTTTTTTTATAAAAGTAACAATTTGATTTTTTTTTTAACTTTCGCTGGGATCACTGAATTCACCTACTGTTATAGCATTAATCCGATTATTACACAACCTCACCAGCGTATTCAAGATATCCAATGCAAATAATCACCTAGATTATGACGTATCATACCGTAAATATGGCGGAGTACTCAAATTCATTCAACAAAAGCATGATTACAAGCTATTGCAATCTACCGCGACAGCTCGTCTCACACACATAACAAATGCACAAATACGATCAAATAGGTTGACGACAACGTTTGATTGAATGCACTGCATTGTGCCATGATTACGGTGAAGGACACCGGTTCAATTCCTTTGTATGGAGCCAATCAATAATTTCACGCACATCCTCTATTATTGCCCAATTATTGCCCGGGATGATTGCACACTGTAAAAGAGCTATTGTTATAATGTTTGATGAAATCGTGTTTAACTACCGTATTTGCTTAAGAAGAGGCACAATACAGATAAAGCAGACAGATTGACTACATGTGGTACATGTATATACATATTAATATAGGGAATGTGTGCGAGTCGAGTATTACCTAATTATAATAGGAGCAAAACAAAAAATGAATTCACGCCCCTTTCAAATGTCGAGCCAAAGTGCAGGCCCTATTCCCCTAAATTTACCCATTCCCCCCCTGCCATAAATAACGATCGCTCCCTTAGGTCTATGCGAATTAGGTACCTGAATTGGCATTTGCACCCCACCCCCACATGAACAATCCTCATGGGCTGGGTACGGTCTTTAACCTAATATTGGATATCATTTTACCCAACATTGGGTACATTACTGTAAATAACCCGATGTTGGGTAAAATTTACACCCGGGGTCACTCCCATTGTGGCCTGTACTATCCGCGATAATCGACTTTTGAAAAGCATCCTAAACAATTCCTTGGCTCAAACGATACCCTAAACAGGTAACACGCGCCTGTTTTCAAACCCTAAACAGGGATTTTATTCCTTGCACCAAATTTCATACCCTATATTTCATTTCCTCGTATTAGCAATTGCAATTCTGCTACCCTTTTTTCCAATTTTTCATGTTTTTGACACCCTAAACACGATACGGGCGTATCGTGCATGCCTTGAAAAACTATCCTTTTTTACGCGTTTTTATTATCGCGGATGGTGTACAGGCCACAATGGGAGTGACCCCCAGGAATTGACACCAATGTTGGGTAAAAAATCTTACCCAACCGGTTTCTTACCCAGTATTTTAACAATAAATACAATAGGCCTATTATAGTGAGCGAAAAATGATGCTTTCTTAGTAAAAAAAGTTCAGAATTTTTAGGAAAGGTCCACTTTTTCAAGTAATCCTGGATACGCCTTTGATGGCCGTGTCAAATTTCTCACCGAAAAACACATAGTTTTGAACTGATGGCCCCGTTACCATGGTATTTCGAGAGTCATTTGGCCATGCAGCGTCTGTTTGACGATTTAAAGTTTTATTGCAAAATTATTTGCGAGTGCAGTAAAGTTTATTGCATTTTTATCAGATGGTTCACTGTGTTTTGTATTATATTTGTTGATTAATTCATAGACTTACAGTCTATGATTAATTGCATTTCTGACGTTGCTGCAGTGTTATCTTGCTAAGTGGCTGAAAATAAAATTTAAGATACATGCAAATATAGCTGGTTTGCTTTCTTCCTATTTCAGGAGCTTTAATATAAGATTAGTAACTCATCAACTTTCCTGCTCATATCAATTTATAAGCGCTCTTTAAGGGATCCAAAATGAGCGTTTATTGCGTAGTTCGACAGTATTTTTTGTGGGACATGAGAGCACCTCAGACCTATCGAATTGCATTCTGAATACGAAGCATGTCTTTCTGATATCAAATAATTTTCATTTTTTTAAATCACAATATAATACAAATTTTATGACAAATTATAAAAATTTGATATTTTTCAAATTTTGATATATAACAGTCCTCGAAGTAAATTTGATATTTTTCAAATTTTTGATATATAACAGTCCTCGAAGTAAATGACAAATAAATGAGCGTTTATTGCGTTTCGACAGTATTTTTGTGGGACATGAGAGCACCTCAGACCTATCGAATTGCATTCTGAATACGAAGCATGTCTTTCTGATATCAAATAATTTTCATTTTTTTAAATCACAATATAATACAAATTTTATGACAAATTATAAAAATTTGATATTTTTCAAATTTTGATATATAACAGCTAGTCCTCGAAGTAAATTATATAAATCTAATGATATATTCTTAAAGTGTATGTAGCAGGAGGAAAAGCCGACGGTCAATTGAAAATTTTGACCTTTCATATTGAAGATATGGATTTTTTCCCAAAAAGACCTAATTTTTTTTGGTGTTTTGGGAAAAAAATCCATATCTTCAATACGAAAGGTCAAAATTTTCAATTGATCGTCGGCTTTTCATCCCACCTACATACACTTTAAGTATAAATTATCAGATTTATAAAGTTTACTTCAAGTACTGTTAAATATCAAAAATATCAATTTTTAATGATTTGCCATAAAATGTGTATTAAATTGCGAATTTCAAAAACCAAAATTATTTGATATCAGAATGACATTCTTCGTATTCAGAATGCAATTCGATATGTCTGATGTGCTCTAATGTCCCAAAATAAATACTGTCCAAACGTTCATACCCCAGCCCTTAAGTAAAATCATAGTTCATTGAATTTACAACGGATATGACAAAACAGGCGAAAATAGTAACTTTTTGCACAAGATTTGCAATTTAAAGAGAATTGGCCATTGCTCATTCTAATGACGCTAGTATATGGATAATATAAGTGTGCTCTTTCATTTAATGACATAAAATTTGAAAAATATTTTAAGGAACACTTGAGGTTTTTACTTTTAAAATCTACATTTTGGTCAAAAAGTCTGCTTGAATATGTCGTTTTCAACAGATTTTTTACATTTGCCTTGCTATAAAAATCGAATTGCGTCATCTGTTGACTAATGACAAAGAGTGTTTTTAGGGGGAAGTGTTAACTTTCGTTCGATATAAAAAAAAATGATTGGATGAAGGAACACTTGAGGTTTTGGCAAAAACCAACTTCAGATGTCTATTTTCCACTAGATCTCACACAGCTCTTAAAATTCTATGCACTCAATTTGTTCTATAGGTCTCCCTTTTCTTTACCGAGGCTCAAATTCTCAAATGTGGCGGGTGATCTCGTTTATTTATTTTTTTTATTATTATTTTTTTTCTCCGGCAAATCAAATTTTCATTCCTTAAACATATTACATATCTTACTCTACCGGGTTTTTAATACAACACAAAACAACAACAATACAAAACAAATAGACAAGAACAATTTATCACAGCACAATTCTCAAATATAATAGTGTAGATAAAAATCATCGCATGCATTAATTAAATAAGCCCCTCCAAACCTGCCATTTACGTTGATATATTTGGTAATTTAAGTCTTTTAAATAAATAAATCTTTCCAGAATGTGATAATTTTCAATTTCTTTTGAAGAGGTAAAAAGGAGAGTGACGAATTTTGACATCTTCTTCTATAAATATAAAATTTGGTTAAGATAATAATCAAATTTACAGCATGATTACTCTTTTTATGTCTGTTCCAAAAAGAATATGGTTTTGATTTAAGGTAACAGGAATACCAACTTTTTGTAAAAACCAGGTTTGTAGCTGAACCCAAATTGGTTTCACCTTTTTGGGCGAGAAATGCTGGGCGAGAAATGCGGAGCATTTCTCGCCCTTTGCGCTGGGTTTTGACATACATATTGGTCACAGCGTTGCAGAAAATATTCGTGCTGTCTATATACTCGGGAAATTACAGAGGCGATAGTGTTCATGAAAATTTGTAATTATTACTTCATTTTGATATCTAATCAGTGCTATAAAGTCATTTTAGGCAGCAATGTGTTTGTATTAAAAGAAATAATAAAACCTGTTGTTGTAGAACTAGAATTACTTGTATGCAAATCCGAAAGTTGCAACAGATTATTTTCATTTCTTTGTTTGTCAAGCATGATTACCAGTTTTTACGTAACGTTGGGCGCAAGGTACCACCAGCGCGTAAACAGATTAATTTACCGTGCCCACTATCGGTCACCGAATCAACTATTCACACACCGGATTTATTTGTCAACCTCACAGTCAATTAATTTATGTCAATATGTCCTTTTTTGCCAGATAAGAGCTGGCTATCTAATTCGGAGATCGTCTTTGTTTGCTAAAGAGATTACTGGGTACTAGCATTGGTTTGAATTACTTTGCGGAACTTTTTACGGTGAATTGTAAAAAAAATATATGCAAGACCTGATATTCGATTTGTAAGAAAACGAGAGTATGTTTGGCCGTTTCAACGAATGAAAACGAGTGAGAATTTCAAAAGTTATGGTTTGAAGAAAATATGACATTAAAAGTTATATGCCAGGCCTATAATTGTTTCCACAGCATATCAACGAATAAAATCTATGGTTATAATCAGGCGTTCTGACATTTGCAGACCTCCTGGAGACCAGCACAGCATGAGATGCGAGTGTATTGATATTACATGATTAAAACATAGACCCTATTTCCAGGCTCTATGATTAAAACCTTTATGGACGTAAAAGTCAAAGTAACAATATCCTATATCCTGTATCGTTTTATGGATAAAAATGACTCAAAATGTCATTAATGAAATAATTGATTTCTTAAACATCAGTTTTGTTTTTTCAACGGGAAAAATCCGATGCAATTTCAGGGCCTATCTATGATATGGGCATAATTTATACATGTAGGCCTATTGAACAATATACCCCAATTTGACATGTATTAAAAATAGGTAGGTAAACAAATGAATTATTGTATTTTTCTATCAATTATAAATAAAATGACTAAAGTGAATCCACCTTTTCTTATATGATCATGTTGATTATCAAATAATTATTATAGCATTCAACAAAATGATTGAAGAGAAAACACACAATGCAGACTATAGAATTCATAGCTTCGCCGGAGTATCGGACTAACAACTTAACAAGCAACACATTCAAAAAAGTTTAAAAGTTAAGATTGGAGCATGGAAATAAGAGACATTCTTACTTCCATGATTGGAGTGAGCAGTCTTTATAATTTTATAATGTGCTATAGTAAGTATACATTGCGAATTCATATAAAATTAATGTGCATGTATAAGGCAAGTAGAATGGCAGTTTTTAGCCAATTAGCTACAAACTGCAGTGTATTTCTTAATATTAATAATGTGCTAAAGGGTAGCCTAAAAGGCAGAAAAGCACAAAAAGACAGAACAATTTGGAGTAATGAATTAAAGAGTTGACATGAAGTTATCTAGGAGTTAATGTTTGGTTTGCTTTTCCTGTGTGCATGTTCTCATCATTGATGGTTTGGTGGACTGTCATGAAACATGATGGATCCTAAAAAAGCGTGATCCTGAAAATGCCTTCCACCCAAACTAATGCATTGAAGCTGGCTTTCCCTTTTAAAGGGATTTTTTATTGAGATCGCATGCAAACATTGAACATCTCATTTACATAATAATGAACCCATGTCTGTGAGCCCATTTTAATGGCCATTATCTTATTTACATAATGGTTTTGGATTCAATGTTTAATTGGCATAGTCCTCTAAATATTTTACCGTAAAGTCCTATGGTGGAGGGCTTTTTTGTTGTGTAGTCCTACAAAGGTGGGGTGATTAAAAAGTAGCCTGCTGGTACATGTTTTAACGTACAGTCCTATGGTGTAGGGTTCATTTTTATTTTGTTGTCCTAATTTGATTGCTCTCCTTGGTCTCTTCGTCTAACTTCCAACACCAACCTTCCTATAGTTTAATTCTTTCAATCAAAATTTCACTCCTCTGCTAATGATGACAAGTGAAAATCGAAGTAATACTGCAATATCAATATGGAACTACACCTTTATCTTGACAATTCATTTCGGCTCGCCCTATTCCTTTTAAAGGAATTTTTATTACATTCTGTGAAGATATGCTTAATTGTTTCAGATTCCTCATTACAAAATGTGCACAAATTGTTATTTCTTTGGTTGATTTTATACATGAAGGTATTGGTGGTTAAGATTCTATTTAGAATTCTATACTGAAACCACCGCAATTTTACGTCTATTGTGCATTTAAAAGGTATCAAACAGTGCATCTTCCATTCATCATCTTGAAAAGGGAAGCCCAATTTTTCGCTCCAATTTTGTTTTGCTTTTGGAACCTTTATATTCATTAGTTGATTACAAAGTGATTTGCAACCTTTTTTATCCTGAAGGATCAGACTCAAATGAAAAGGAATAAAAGGTTTTGGGATCGGGTACATTTGAATATTTGCCTGGAATATATGCTTAAAATTGCTTTTAATTGCACGAAGTACACCATTATATTCTAAAGGATTCATTTCCAAATCATATTTAGCTTCAATTTCATTCAAGAAAAGAAAACGACTACTATCGGCATGAACCAGATCCGAAATGAAACAAATTCCCGATGTGCGCCATTTCTTGTAATTAATTTCTTTTCCACCAATTTTGAATAGCTCGTTGTCCCACAAACATGATTTTAAAACATCATCAAGTTTTTGAGGAGTATGATTCTTTTTTATATGGGACCACGATAAAAGAACCTCTTTCCAGAAAATATTTTGTATCCTTTTCGCAACTGTTAAAGTATGATTTGCTCCTTTTTCCAGATCATCAATGTTCATGCCGGTAAGCTTATTTAAAAACATCAATCCTTTTTCATCAATATTACCATTTGCAATTCGTCTGATCCAAGTACTTTTAAGTGCTTCAAAAAACAAATCTACTTTTACCCATCTTAAACCACCATCAGAGTAATCATTTGACAATTGATCTCTACTTATTTTATCTCTCTTTCCCCTCCAAATAAAATCATAAAATTGCTTTTGCAGGGCCTTGATAAATTCTTTAGATGGATTTGGAATAGAAAGAACAAAGTGGTTAAACTTTGGCATCAAAATAGATTTAACAATAGTTATTCTTCCCAATACAGTTATATTTCTTTTAGACCAGTGTTTTATTAAACCTGTCACCGACTCCATAATTTTTTCGTAGTTAATCTCTGGCATGTCCATTAAATTTGTTGAAAAATCAACACCCAGAACAGAAAAATTACTATTTTTCACCCAATTCAATTTTTTGTTTGTTAGTTCGGGGTTTGGATTTTTACCTCGAAGTGAACCGATGTAAACAACATTGGTTTTGTCTTCATTTATTTTCAAACCGGATAATCTCTCAAACAAATCCAAAGTATTCAATGTTTGTACCTCGTTTTGTGATCTCGTTTATGATATATTCATTCGTCTTGTGTTCTTTGTAGAATACTCCCAGCAGCCTGCGGTAGCAGCGAAGTTCAAAAGCTTGGATTCGACGTTGTCTGCCACCATGGTATAGCGTCCAGGATTCACAACCATATAGCGCTGTTGATATGACTATGGCCCTCAAGAGTTTGATTTTGTTCTGAATAGAGATATTTTCGTCCTTCCAAATCGTCTGCAGTTTAGTAAGGGATGCAGTGGCTACTGCAATTCTTGTTCGTACCTCAGTGGAAGAAGTTACATCCGAAGAGATGGTTGAACCTAGGTATTTAAAAGACTCGACATCCTCTAACTTCTCTCCTTGTATGAAAACAACCTTATGTGGATTGTTACTCCCCATTGTCATAATTTTACTCTTTTCAGTACTGATCTTCATTCCATAGGCGGAGGATGCCCCATCAACTCGATTTGTCAAATCAACAAGTTCATCCCGGCTTCTTGCTATGAGATCTATATCATCTGCGAACCGTAGATTACAGATTCGTCTTCGAAGCTTCCTCCTATTATAGCCATTGTGCCTTCAAAGTCTTCAAGAGCATCTAACATAATCTGCTCCAAGAATGAATTAAAGAGACTTGGTGAAAGGAGGCAACCTTGCCTCAGGCCATCTGTTGATCTGAACCAGTTGCTAAGGGTGTCTTGTAATCTATCGAAGGCCTTCTTGTAATCAATGAAGTTGTGGTGTAATTCCTTCTGATGATCCCTGTATTTTTCACACAGGGTACAGGATGTACGGTACGCAGATTGAAGATTTGCTCCATTGTAGATCTACTCATTCTGAATCCTACATGTTCTTATGCTAGCAGAGGTTCTATCTATGGTTTCAGTTTCTGAAGGAGAATTTTCAGAAGCACTTTACTCTGGTGACTTATTATGGTGCGATAGTTTTTGCACTGTTTGAGGTTTCCTTTCTTAGATAGAGGAGAATTTTCAGAAGAACTTTACTCGGGACTTTACTCTGGTGACTTATTAGGCTTATGGTGCGATAGTTTTTGCACTGTTTGAGGTTTCCTTTCTTAGATAGAGGAGAATTTTCAGAAGAACTTTACTCGGGACTTTACTCTGGTGACTTATTAGGCTTATGGTGCGATAGTTTTTGCACTGTTTGAGGTTTCCTTTCTTAGATAGAGGAATCACCATTGATCTTGTCCAAAGGACTGGCCATTTACCACTCACCAGGATGCTGTTGCAAATCCTATGCAGTACATCGACTATGCCTTCACCTCCGTCGATCAGTAATTCGGCTGGAAGGTTGTCAATGCCTGCTGCTCCTCTTTTAAGGCTCTTAGTCAGGGGCGTAGCCAGCTTTTTTGGTCGGGGGGCAAAATAAAATTTCGGGGGCACAGACGAAAAAAATTACAGTTGCATCATATTACATAGAGACAAAAGGCTTTATTGGGACGATGTGCGCGAAAAAATTGGTATTTTACACTATTTTTGCCCTCCTGATTTTCTCTTTTATTTTTTGTCAGAGGGGCACTTTTTTCTTTAACTTTTGAGTGCCCCCCTGCCCCCCTGCCCCCCCCAGACTTGTCTTCTATGGTACTGGACTTTGGTTGCTGTTTTCTCATCCGTTTCTTCACTTGTCTCAAATGCTTGCTTGGTGTTATTTGCATTGAAGTTGCTCGAAATATCAGTGCACTTTTAATTTTCTATCCAAGTTTCATTATCCTTCTTGAGTGACTTGCGTACAGCTAGCAATGTTGGGTTTCCTATACTCTTTTTCTCCTTCTCCCTTGTCATGTCTGACTGGTGTTCATAGGCGTAGATCAAGGGGTGGGGGTGGGGTAAATCCCCCAATATTTTGCCAGGGGATGGTCCATACAATCATCCCCCCCAGTGCAAATTTATTCCACTTTTTTGCACCATATTTCAAAAGTGTAACTTAAAAATGGCAAAATTTTTCGCGCGCTTCACGCGCATTGGTACCATCAATTTATTCCATGCTTATTCTATCACCAAAGTGCTGGATTCACTATACTTCAAGTGAACAATAATGTCACCCCCCCAACAATGTCAAAAAGAAATCTACGCCACTGCTGGTTTTAAAGGGGCATTTCGTGATCCACAGCCTCATCCCCCACTTTTCCCAAAAAAAGTTGAGATTTTTACACCACTGGATACCTCTGGCTACATAATGTTTATGTACCAAATATTTCTTGCAGATTAATTCGTTTAGCAAAAATATCGTTAAATTTGAATTTCGTTCTGGTGCACCAGAACGAAATTACAACACATTGTCTATGGAGCAGTGTAATACATACATAACTCGCAAACGCAAAATCGGAATCAACTGAAATTTTGGAAATAAGCTTTTTTCGTGGATATCTACTGAAAAATGTCATGAAAAGAGGATGCTAGGATCACGAAATCCTCCTTTAACTCTCTACCTCTGTCACTAAGGTCTAGAATGGCTTTTCCTCGGCTTACCAAGGACTTCAGTTGCTGCTTCTGTCATTTGTTGGGTGAAGGTGCTCTGTCAAATTATCGATGTCATCCTGCACTGCAGTAGTAGGCTAGTGCACGGTAGCAAATTTTCCACCTATATGTTGGATCTTATCCATGGAAATAGTAGATAAGACTATTTCCATGGTTTATCCAAGTCAAATTTGTTTCGGATCATACTCTTAGGTCTTAGTTGCCTCTTCAGTTTCAACTTCATGGTCATCATGACCAAGTCATGGTCACTGTCAACATCAGCTCCTGGGAATGCCCGGGTTTTATGGGTATTTGATACTTGACTGCATGGAAGCATTTTGGTGCGAGGATTATAGGCAGGGTTTATGATAGTATGGTAGGGCTATCTTCAGTGGGCTATAGGTTGTTTTTCCTTATTGCGATGGGTTTTGGCTTACTTATTTCCTCACAGCGTTGCAGAATAAAAATAAAATAATCGTGCTGTCTATGTAATCAGGAAACTACAGAGGCGATAGTGTACATTTAAATTTGTCATTACTACTTCATGTTGATATTCAAACAGCGCTATAAAGTTGTCTTACCAAGGAATGTGTTTGTATTAAAAGAAATAATTGTTTTACAACTTGGATGAACTAGAATTACTTTTATGCAAATCCGAAAATTGCAACAGATATTTTTCATTTTTTTAAGATTTAGCGGTATTGCCAGATTGTACGTACAGTTGGGCTACATTAATAGCCTCATTATAATTTTATTGATACTGGTAAAATACTTGCCTGTATGTGCTTGTTGTTCTGCTATAGCGTATATAATCTGTTCATGATACGATAAACACACAGTCAATTAATTTGTGTCAACATGAGGCGAGGCTGTCGGATTGCTCAGACCAAGAATGTTTGCTTATTGACCAATTTACCAGGAGAAAAGTCAATAACTGGTTGCCCTTTATCTGCTAACTTGGTTGAACATGGTGTGGTGGTATACAGCTGTACACGTTGAAGTCAATGTTCAATAAATGCCAAATGTTGCTAGCAGTAGAATAGTTAAATAGGCCTACAGCATGCAATGACAATAAAAAAGTTTATGATGTCGTCATGCGTAGATCTTAAGGTGGTATTTGTTGCATATTCTATAAATTAATAAATGGCTGAGACAAAACCGTTTGTGACATTTTGGTAACGAACCGGAGCGATATTGACATGTAAAACAGATGAAAAAACTGGAAACATCATCCTTTTTTTGTGATGACTTTTAGCACCTTCTTTTGGAATGGATGGGGGCATCTTTCGGATGACATTCGGAACCGTTCTGGGCCATTATTGGCATAACCACAACCGTATTAATCAACCTTCTTTTGATCTTCTTCTGTTATGACTTTCGGAACATCATGTAATGTTTTGAACTTTTGAATTCATAGTATGGCCGTCACATCTCTAATAAGATTGTTTGTTTTGGTTTTTTTTTCATTTCTTCGATAATTTTTTTCATTTCTTCATTCATCGATAAAGAAGAAATGTTTTTATCTAGGCCTAGGTGCAATTATTTTCGTTTTAACGAATAACCGCGGAACGACATTGACATGTAAAACAGACGTAGGCCTATCATGTAAACATTAATCATGATGAGAGATAAAATAGCATTGAAATAGAATTATATCTATCAAGGACGTTTATGAACATTAATAAGTAGATGTATCGAGGATGTTACGTTTATGAGCATTAAGACATAGATGTATCAAATTGTTATACGTTTATGAACATTAATAAATATTTGTATAGAGGATGTTACGCTTATGAACATGATTTTCAACATTGTTAACAATATTGCTAGTATGTCAACAAATGAAAGTTCTGTAATTTGTTTAAATCCTTCAATACTAAATTATTTTGAAGGTCAAATTGTAAATCTCTAGTCACATTTTCGAAGTATTAACAACTAGCTATATGTAGCAAAGACGTTAACTTCATGTACAAAACATTAACGCTCTTATTTTGTAAACATTGTATACCCATAGCTACTTTAATCAACAATAAATGTTCTGTAATTGATCATTATCCTTCATTTCTATTAGACTTTCAGTGTATTAGCAAGTATATGTACGGATATGTATAACAGATGTTATTCGTTTGTAAACACTTTTTTTTCAAAATCATAGGATACCCAAAGCTACTTATTATGCTAACAATGAACGTTCATTTACTGTTAGGCTAAGTAAACGTTACAGGATAATATGTATTCAAATTCTGCCTCAAGGTTCCTGCTTAAATTGTGTTCAAGAATCAACTAAGATTTATTTGGCCCCACCTTTTGCCAGTAAATAGGCTGTCATGAATTATCCCCGGGAATTATCCAGCAGTGTATTTTTATCACTTGGTACACAATAGCTCACCAATCTGAAAGCCTGTTTTAATCACAATGGTCAGAATTAAATAGTCAAAATGATTAGACAAATAGGCTACACTGTCCATACACTGTGCAGTCTCATTGCAAGATAATTATGATCTATGCGAATTATAGAAACAGTTCAAACAATAAAATTACTACACCTTTATCTTGACACTTCCTCATTTGCTCGCCCTGTTCCTTTTTAAAGGAATTTTTATTTGCATGTACATTTGTGTTTCACCTTAGTCAACAATTTCAGTAAACACACGCAATTTAGCAGTGGCTCCGGTAGCCTGATGGGAGCCAGCACCCGTAATAAATTTGATGGGGTCCAAGTACCCTATCCCCTGAGTCATAATTTTATGGTAAAATTCCTAATTTTATGGTAAAATTCATACTTTCATGGTAAAATTCATAATTTTGCGGTAAAATTCATAATTTATGGTAAACTTCATAATTTTATGGTAAAATTCATAATTTTATGCATGGTAAAATTCATAATTTTAGGGTAAAATTCAAAATTCACCCCCCCCCCCACCCCTCAGCCTTTCGCGCGTCGGAAAAGGTCTCATATTCATTCCCCCACCCCCCCCCCCCCCCCCTCATTCAAAATCTTCCGCTATGACTGAAAACTATTGTAACCTTTTTACTTGGGCCAGTCACGTTGCCATGCACGTTTTGCCTTAAAATAGGTATATTGATTGCGGTTGTCAGTCATTGTCAGTGGGCCAATTGATCCTCTATAATTTATTTATTTATTGGAACATAAAAGTTTTGTATCAATGGCACATGTCTTACCATGCTTACCAAAAGACTTCGGCACTGATAAAAATATACGTGCTGGTACAGTGGCATTGATAATGAAGAACCAAACATTAAGAAAGATGAGATAGCCATAAAATATGACAACTCTGATGAAACTTAGTGTTTTCAACATAAATCCATTGACAGTTGGATATATTCCAGTCTGTCTTTCAAAAGCTTCCGCGGAAACCCCTTCCGCACCCCCCCCCCCCCCCCAGCATTTCGCGCGTCGGAAAAGGTCTCATATTGGGCCAGTCACGTTGCCATGCACGTTTTGCCTTAAAATAGGTCTATTGATTGCAGTTGTCAGTCATTGTCAGTGGGCCAATTGTAATTTATTTATTTATTGGAACATAAAATTTTGTATCAATGGCAGTATATGGCACACGTCTTACCATGCTTCCAGCGATTGTTCAAAAACATTGAACATACACACGAGGGGCGATCAAAAAGTTTGTCAGAACAAGGTATGCTACATTGTTGGGTCTATTCTAGGGTCTATGCTGCAATGAGGAACCTCCTTGAATTCACAGGTATTACCAGAAGTGAACAAAGGGTCATCACAGACATTTCTCCCGGCGGTGGCGAAAAGGCAAATGAATTTAACAATGTACAGTTGCTGTAAATGGTGATGAAGTCCTTGATATTCAACAGCAACAAACTGGTCTTTGGAATGAGCGTCCTTGAAGATCATCAAAGGTCCAAAAGACTTCGGCACCGATAATGATACCGTATACGTGCTGGTGTACAGTTCCCGGGTACAGTTGCATTGATAATGAATAAAGAACCAAACAAGAAAGATTAGCCATAAAATATGACAACTCTGATGAAATTTAGTATTTTCAACAAAAATCCATTAACATTTGGATATATTCCAGTCTGTCTTTCAAGATGAGGATCCCAGTATGTTCATGCACAAAATTGATACCAGTTGACATAATCATTCAGGTCCAGTTCTAAACACTTAGAATACCGAGACGAGTTCCGTCTATATTTGGCTAAAGGTGATGAGACATACGTTAATTATTTGCATTATGAGTCCATTCAGTGGAAGCACCTGGATCTTCTACCCCTAAGAAGATCATCACTCGGTTAGACGGTTACCATAGTGGAAGGTCTTCATCCGCTTTTTTCTGGGATTCAGGGAGAGTCTTGATGACAGATTATTTGCCACAAGTGGCATACCGTATAGGCCTATAATATATGTATATTATAGGCCTACGTAGAAAAATTGAGACAAGCCATTAGGAGTGAAGAAGGTTGGTGGTAGGAGTCGGACTGTTCTCGGATTTTGTCCTGAACTCTTTTCTCAGTTTGTCAAGCTGACCATGAGCTGACATCCACGACATATGGGTCAGTTAACTCTCTTCAAGCGGGTGTCGACTGCAGACGACAAGTATCAAAAAAAATTTAAAAATTCAAAAATTTCAGAAATTTAAATTTTCATATTTGGAATCAGCATGAAAAATGCATTAAAATGAGTACAAACACGCCTAGTATTGATTCAGTATTTCTTTAGATAGCTCTTGATATTTTGTGAAAATATTTCAAAACTTGAACTTTTTCCATTGAAGCGCATGGCTAGCACGCAGAGCAAACGCTATTGTAGTCCAGTCATGGCCTCCAGTTAGCGAAACCTATTTCCGAATTTTAAGCCTTCACAATATCAGGATTGCTGGCGATCAGTGCTGGTGAGCCTTCACTGAAGAGTGGCTCATGGAGCAGTCGGAATACTTCCATTTTGTTCACATAGGTTTCAAGAAAAATTGAGACAGGTGCATTGAGGTATGCACTGTGCAGTGACCATGTTCAAAAGTGAGGCAGAAAGAATTTGGCAAGTAAACTGGCCTCAAAAAGAAACTTATAATTTTACACAAGGTCATATCTTAAAATCCTGTCTATAAAAATGAACAAAAATTACACACAAGATTACTTCAATACTCTACTCTAAACACATGCCAGTAACCAAGCAGTTGTCCAACTGACACAACAGCAAAATGCACTGACATGGAACACCTTCCTGGACCACATTCACAGCCCAACAGATTTCTTTTGCTGTGTTCCAATTATTCGCCTGCTTGGTTCCTGACATGTGTTTAGAGTAGAGTATTGAAGTAATCCTGTGTGTAATTTTTGTTTTCTTTTTGAGGCCAGTTTACCTTGTTTTTTGGCGTATTGACCGCCCATCGTACATAGAAGAAAGGAATTAAAAATTAATACATTCATGCAAACTTATGGCATTAATACAAATGAAAAAAAAAAAAAAAAAAAGCAAAAGAAATTGCCTGTCTCAACCCATGTTGACTTGAAATTGAAACGACTTGAAATGGGTCGTTATCAGAAAAATGAAACAAAATATTAAAATAATAGTAAAAATATTCAACTAGCAACGCAGAATTCAGCACATATAAATAAATACATTAAATATCAGTAACATTCAAACTCAATTCAGATCTTGCCTTCCCTTTTCTTTTATACGAAGGATTTGCAGAATTTATCAAATGTGGAATGATATTCTGCCTTACTTATATCAGCAAATAAATTTACACTTGCAATTACGGTCATTATTATACTTTACATCTAAATTACCAGAGAGTAATTCCCAAATATCAATACCATTTAAATTGATTAGCTCTTTCTCTAGTTTACTGTATTCATCATCAGCCCTATTGTGCTGAGTGAATGGCATGTAAAAAGGACGTAGTTTACATCCTCACAATTCATATTAGTATTAGCCCCCACCCCCACCCACCCCCAGTGGCGTAGATTTCTTTTTGACATTTGGGGGATGGGGTTGGAAAAAATTCTTGAAGTATATTTAAAGCAGCACCTTTTGGCGACAGAATAAATTAATGGTACAAATGCGCGCGAAGCGCGAGAAAAATATTGCTATTTTTAAGCTGAACTGATGCAAACTATGGTGCAATGGTGCAAAAGGTGCAAAAGTGGAATAAATGCGCGGGAAGCGCGCGAAAATTTGTACTTTTGGGGCTAAAATGGGCAAATATGAGGTTAATTTGGTCAGAAACTTATATTCAGGCGTCAACATTGGGGGGATGATTGTATGGAGCATCCCCCCCTGGCAAAATATTGGGGGGGATAAATCCCCACCCCCCGGATCTACGCCTATGCCCACCCCACCCCCAAAAAAGTCTGTCTCAGACATCAGCGCGCATTGCTATGTGAACTCCAAGATGACCGTAAAATTCCCATACGTTCAATTTTTCAGTAGATTTTCAGTATTGTATCGCGATCCAATTTTGTCTGGGTTTATTATTATTATTATTATTATTATCTTTTTTTTGGGGGGGGGGGGGCATTTTGGTTATTGTTTTTGTACACATTTCGCCATGATTGTAAAAGAGACACACAAAACTATTCATTGTGTAGGCCTATGTATATTAATACTATGCATGTTTCTCAGTGTTTTTGAATGATCTAAACATCTCAAAAAAAAGTAACTAACCCCCCTTAAATAATGGCTATTATTCAAAAAGTGGCTATTGTATTGCAAATCTATAAAATGCGTTGGAAGCAGAATTTATTTCTGCGCAGTTTGACACCTCATTTGATACGATAGCCCAGAAAACAATAAAGCACCGGTCAATTTAATGTAGTGAGGTCCAAATTTGAAAGTTGCACTTACATACAAATTTTTACAATACAAAAACACTCAGATATCATTACAGAGATTGCCTTCCATTACATCATGATTACACTGAATGCAAAAACAATAGAATTTACTACAACTTTCAAATCTTGGGCTACATTGATTTAAATGTACGCTGTGACGTCAATATTTAGTCAATTGCTACAAATGAGGTGTCAAAATGTGCAGAAATAAATTCTGCTTCCAACGCATTTTACAGATTGAGATTTGTAATACAATTACCCGTTTTTGAATAATGGTCATTATTTAAGAGGGGTCAGTTACTTTTTTTGAGATGTTTATCTAAGTTCCACTGATGCATGATGTTGTTGTTGAGAGTTGAGACGGATGAGACCACTCCTTTATACTTGGGCCAGTTGGTGGCCATGCATGATGCATAGGTCTTTTTCAATGGGCCAATCGATCCGCGTTGATAAAACTCGAATTTCAACTAACACGGTCTTGGGTCAATGGTCATTATCACAGTGGGTCATTATTAATCAATTCGCTGCCGCAATATGCTTCTCTGTGCATGGAGGTAGTAGTACTACCTCCATGCTCTGTGCTACGTTTACTTCTACGCTCGATACTATAAACCGAACTCCAATCTACCAGGGATATCCCGCTCAAACGGACTAAAAACAGATAAATGGAAACTGGGAAACAGCTAAAAACCAGCACCAGCTGAAGTAGATTTTGCAGCAGCGTCAACATGAGAATTTATGAAAGGTAGGACGCAAATTTAATTTGAATAAGTGATCATTCATTTCTGTTTTCTTGAGTCTTAGTTATTTGTTTGTTTGTCTTGATTTAAAGACCCATTCAGTGATCCCAGCGAAAGTGTAAAAAAATTAAAATTGTTTACAAATTGCTTAAAAGGGAAGAATAAGTCATTCAAACTGTCATTTGATATTTTTGAAATGAAAAATTTGGCAAACAACACAGTATTAACGAAGTTGCAGCCCCATTTGATGTAGCTGATTTAGATACTGTCAGTATCTAAATTACAGATTCATGTAAATTTTTTATTTTTGTCTTAAATACACGGCTTTCGGCTGAACCACTAGCAGGCTATGTTTATATATTAATGACAATGACAAAGGTACAAAAATCTGAATTTTGATGATTTTTACGATCGTCCGGATGAGCAAATCACTGAATGGACCTTTAAGCATAGACCCTGGAATGCTTTAAGGGGGTACTACACCCCTGCCCAATTTTGTACCTATTTTTGCATTTTTCTCAAAAATTTAAACGCATTGGGGACAAGTAAGATATGTAAAATATAGGGGCACGGACTACAACTACTGCAATGGAAATTTTATTTCAGCACAGATAACAGTTGTGGAGTTACAGTCAAAAATTAACTACTTGCTTTGAGTTGCTGAATTTTCAGTACAGTAGTTGCAGTTCTTGCCCCTATAATATACATATCTTACTTGTCACCAATGTGCTATAATTTTTGAGAAAAATGCAAAATTAGGCACAGAATTTGCCAGGGGTGTAATACCCCCTTAAGGTATGAAATTGATTATAATTAGACCTAGCATCAAAATAAAACTCCATATAGAGGGTTTGTTCCTTTTGATCAGAGTGGCTATTGCACTGGGTAGACGAACTTTTACACTTAGAAGTCATTTATTGGGGTTTGTTATCATTGTTGATTTGTTGTTGTTGTTTTTCATCAATTATTCTTGTTTCAAAAGGTACAGTGCCCGCGCCCTTAAACTAAAAGGGCCCAACTTTCCCACAAAATAGTTGTGTGTGTTATTAAAATGATGCTTGTACTACTCGCACTACCATGTGAGTCGAGTGTTAGATGTAAGGAAACCTCTGGAACTACTGAATTCCCAGTTCACTATTTTGCACTTCACTTAGCCATGACTTAGGTGACTGCCAATTTTGAGCACACAATTGCAGCGCGGTTTCTTCACTGACTTACATAATGTGATGTGATCAAGTAAAATCAGTCTGAAGTCGGACATATTCGATTTTCAGTTTCTAAATAACATTTGCAAAGCTACATTTTGCAGAAACCCCCATTGAATTTGGACAACCACAGTTCAAAAGATATGAGCAGTTAAAGATTTTCCGAATTCCTTTGTTTGGCTATTATCTCAAAATCAATATTTCCGACGTCCGACTGATTTTGCTTGATCACATCACATATGGAAGAATATTTATACTATTATTTTACTGAAAACAGTTTCCTATTTGACCAAAGAAGGGAGCTGAGGGATGGGGTGAGGTCAAAGTTGTCCGGTAGGCTACTACTGTTTTCAAAAAGAAAGCAAAAACAATTACAGTTTCCATAGATCTTTTTAATAACATGAATATTTTAGCGGTTCTGAAATCTGCAATCAATCCTAGGTTCCAGGATCGTGTACGTATATGGTCAATTCCAGCCAAAGCGGGCCAAAATTCTCTCTGGGGGCCATTTTGAAAATGTTTTCCTTTTCAATTCTAGACTTATCAAATGAGACTATCATGTCTAGTGAATCATCAGGTGGAAGTGCCATCGGATTGAAAAATAACTTTTCTTGCTAGACCAAATAAAGTGTTAATGCGCATATGCATGTTACCCACGAATTCAAGCATTTTTCACCTGTTGTACGCCATAAAATTTCACTTTCTTTAATATCTTTCAATATTTTATGTGTGACTCATATACACTAGAAATCGGTGAAGACTTTGAACGTAAAATAGAATTTTATTACATATATCTACAAAGAAATATTTTGGTTATTACAAATTTTATGAAAGAACCAGGCGTACAGTTAAGATTGTGTCAATTCTTCGAACTCTTTCCAAAGTGGCTGTCATTTAACATTACTGTATTATTTCGAAAGATTAGAATAAATGCTTCATATAAATATAAAGTTAGATTTTGTATCTCGTCGCAGGATGAGGATCTCGGATGGATTCGTGGGTAACAGCGTCTGGAAAATAGCAATTCCTATTAATTTTTTAAATAAAAATAAAAATACTTTTCCGTATGTCAATAATTCAGGCTGCAATGGCACTAAAATGAATTTTAATCAAAATACAGACTACATGGAATATTTAGAATGGATCATTATGGCATTTTGGGTATAAAAATTTTGAGAATAATGAAGTTGCCAAATTCAAATAGACAGAGCAAACAGTTTTATATTATTATTTTAGTAAAATCATTCCATATTTTTCATGCAGCAATATTCTATTAACTCGTGTTTGACAGTTCCTATGAACTAAAACACTATTAATACATTGTTAACTATAATTTAAGTAGTGATTCGTGGGTAACCAAAATGTTCGTGGGTAACACATATTTGAAGGTATGTATTGGTAAGCGGCAAAATAGAAAATATTACAGAAGGTTGGAAACCACCATGCGGTTATTCCTCCATTGTGTTTCAATGATTCCCGTTCCTCTAACCAATTGCATTTACCAAAAAAATGGTAATTTAAGATAATCAATCAAAACTTCATGATGCAGCTTCAGTATACCTTCAAGAGGACGCTATTAAACAGGACTGTTTTGGAACCTATTTCGCATGTTTTCAAAATGTTAAGATGCATAAGAAACATATAATTTACGAGTAAATCCTTGGATTCGTGGGTAACGCCGAATTCGTGGGTAAAGCTATAAGTACTATAGTACCGTTTGGGGTTTGCGTTTCTTAGGTGTATAAACTGTAAGTACTGTCAAAATTATAGCATACTCATGGCTTGAATATGTGCTGATTTAAACTTAAAATAAACAATCTCCTTATTTTTCAAGGTTAGCATCTATTCGGGATTCGTGGGTAACAAAAGTTTAAACCGTCGTAGATTCTTTTTTAAAGCGGTAAACGTATTTTTACGATTTACAATTTTAAGCGCTTGTCAAACTAAATTCAGTGTCCAAAGTCATTAAATGTTAATTTAAGTTATGGCAATTATATTTGCTGGACTCGTGGGTAACAGTTGATACGTGGGTAACGTCAAATTTGATTTTATGGAATTTTATGGGTAAAACGTATTTGCATAAAATAATCACTTGGATCTCAGAATTATAGAACGAAACTTCGTTTCATGATATAGTCATTTATGGCATATTCACTTAACATTTTTCAGAACGATCATTTTATTTTTGATACGCGGGTAACAAAATTATTAGCCAAATTGACTTAATGGCCTCTAGAGTCCACAAACTTTGGTGGAATTCAATCGTTTTACATATGATGAGAGATCATGCAAACGTCTTTCTAACGGTAATAATTTCATTTTGATTGAAGGACATTCAATGACATATATGGTGCTTTATCTTTGAATTCGTGGGTAACGCCAATTCATTTAAGCTATCATAACTTGTCCCCTGGCATGACTTGCTAGTAAAGGCCTATATGCACAAAGAGAGCACATTGGACGTGACATGATATGCTCCATCAATAACGTGATTTCCTTTATTAATGACATTTTAAAGTGGAAAGTTAACATAGAGAGAATTTTGTGTCCGCTTTCGCTGGAATTGACCATATAGGCAAACTGCACGTAAAGCCCGTGCGTTGATACTCAATCAGTTGAGCACGTATTTATGGAAGGAACTTAGGAAGGAAGAAATTCGTCGGGAGATGAAGCTAGATGACTCGAAAAAGACAAACATACATATATATAAACTGAGCTCAAAAAGAAACTTATAATTTTTTACAACTTTTGAATCACAAGGTCATATCTTAAAATACTGTCAATCAAAATGAACCAAAATTACACACAGGATTACCTTAATACTCTACTCAAAACACATGTCAGTAACCAAGCAGTTGTCCAACTGACACAACAGCAAAATGCACTGTTATGGGACAGCTTCCTGGACTTCCTTCACTTTCACAGCCCAACATTTGGCACCCAGGACAAAAAATCTGTGAGAATGCACACAAGATCCTTGCACAGATGATAAAACGGTGCTGCTTTCTGCTTTTCATACACTTTTTTCATGAAACAGGGCTGGGCTGTGAATGTGGTCCAGGAAGCTGTCCCATGTCAGTGCATTTTGCTGTTGTGTCAGTTGGATAACTGCTTGGTTACTGACATGTGTTAAGAGTAGAGTATTGAAGTAAATCTGTGTTTTATTTTAGTTCAATTTGATGGACAGGATTTCAAGATAGGCCTATGACCTTGTGAAAAATTATAAGTTTCTTTTTGAGCTCAGTTTATTTTCTTAAAACTCCTTGACCATGTTAACAGGAAACCCATTTTTTCACCAACGCCCTTTTCCCCGACTGCTTAGATGAACCGACGGCCACGATGAGGGCGGGGGGGGGGCACCGACTTCCACTCCCTCCACTGGCTACGCCACTGAAGCTGTACGTATTGACAATTAATAATAAGACATTTGACCGGAATTTTTAATTTCTCTACATGTATTTGAACGGGGCTTCAACTTCGTCAATACTGCTGTTTTCCTTGTTTTGTTTTGCTTTTTTGTTGTTGTTGCTTTTTTGTTTGTTTTGTTGTTGTTGTTGTTTGGCAAATTTTTCTTTCAAAAAATAATTTTCAATCGCAAAGCAAAAAGGTCGGGTTACCAGTGGTCACGCCAATCAAAATGGATTTTGTGGGGCTTACAGTATCTCAATTTTTGTTTTTGTTCGTCTAAGTTCTGCCTCCTTGTCTCATAATGATCTATTCTTTTTACAGAAGACGTGAAGTGAAATGAGCCAATGATTACAAAGGCTGGTATTTGAGAATGACGTTCATTGTAATATTATTATTTTTAGATTCTAAATCTTATTTGATGGTGCTTGGATACATTCATTATGGTATAAATAGAGTCCCTTATTTTATGGTTTATTAAACATTTAAATTTGTGTATGAAAAAAGAGTCCATGCTCCATGCATATATCCAGAAACCACAATCCGGTTATAGCGCTCAACCGTGATCAAGGACTTGAGCTCCCTCCTTTATTATAGAATGTTATTGATCCAATCAATAGAAATGACGTCAATCAAAGCTTGAGAAAAGGGCATCAGACCCCGATGGAAACAAACCCCCGTGGAAACCATTATAAACATTTTAACAAAGTCACACATACCGCACATAAAAACTGAATCACATTCACAATTCACCATCTTACTATAAATAGGGGAATGTTGTATGTATGTATCTATGTGGTTTATGTAAAGGCTCCGTCAGTTTCGATCCAAATGTCGCCAAATTCATACGGGAGATCGAGGAATATACGGGAAATTGCCTCGACTTTATCCCGGTGGGTTCAGTTTGTATTTAAAGGTAGGACGTATGACCGTTCCAGGATTTGAAAATGACCCCTATTTCACGGGGAATCGAGGACATTTGCAGCAATTTTACCCCCTATTTTGCGCGAAATCGAGGAAAATTTGCCCCCAAATACCTCCCCCATTTTTATCATTTTGAGGACGCATTTTCATTTCACCCCCTTATTCCGAGGAATCGAGGATATTTTTCCGAAATAAATACCCCTATTTTTACCATTTCAAGGACGCTTTTGAATTCCCCCTGTTTCACGGGGAATTGAAGACAATAACGAAAACTGCAGCGGTAAAACGCGAACGAAAGTCCTAGAAATACACCCTATTTTCCATTTCAAGGACAATTTTGCTCCAAAACACCCCTAATTTGGACAATCACAAACAATTTTGTCCTCGAAAATTCCGCGGACATTTCTTGAAAAGTACCCCTAATTGGAACCATCATGCGTACACATTGTCAGTGAAGACTGAACCCACCGGGGACTTTATTTGGTTGAAATCGGTCAAGAATTGGCTGCAAAAACAGTGAAAATATGAAAAAGTGGGTAATGGTGAATCCAACGGACGAGGACACAAAACACATCAAGGATCAATAAATGATACAAGAGGATACCTTGAATAATAACAACAGGAAAGAAAAAAAGCAAAGGTACACCAACTTGATGTGGGGAAACAAGTAAAATACAGACTAGACAGTATGCAGAGGACAAAAACATCAGACGTGAGCAGAAGAAGTAGGCAAAGTTCGATAGCCAAAATTACCAGTTCAAGGCCCACAGGTAAGTGCTGAACCTGCAAAAACAACAAGGATCAATGGTAATACAAAACTGCACTAGAACAAGTGATGAAAATCTTATGCACAGTGATTTTTGTCCTCTGCATACTTGTTCTAGTGTATTTTTTGTTTCCCCACATCAAGTTGGTGTACCTTTTGCTTTTTTTTTCTTTCCTAGTGAAAATATGGGTAAAAACGGGGGTTTTGTTATGAAAATCAGTTGTCAGTCTGCGCGTCAATGCAGCTGGCAGGCAGCGCGCCGGCGTGCGAGCGTAATGCGCACTACGCCAATGTGTGCGTAAACTGCGCAGAGCCACGCGACTTGCGAGCCAGAGACCAGTGGACATGATAATACAGAAAGAAGGAAAAATAAATAAAAATTAAAGGGTAAAAAGGTACATGGACGGGTCACGGGATTATGATAACGATGAACACGTCCGCATACACGCTATGAGAGGACGTACATGTATACGGGAAAAATATGTGTGTTGTATAAACAAAATGAAGCGGTAGACCTACTATAAAGAAAAATGAAATTAACATGACAAAAGAGGTACGAGTAATAGGCCAACGGGTTAAAGTAACTAGATGAAACAGGAACGAAACAAAGAAGGAAAGAAACTAATCGGGAAATGTAAGAAAAAAAAGAAGCAAATAAATCAGAATGTAACAAATAACAGATTTAGAAAAAAAAATGGGAACGGGCTTAAATAAATAAATAACATGGAAACGGAAAATCACAAGCTAGGCAGCAAATTTTTTTTTTTTAATGGGAACAAAATAGCCCCATGTACGTCGAAGAAGAAACTGAAAAGAAAGGAAAAAAGGAAATGTAAGAAGAGACAGATTTATAATATAAATAAAATGTATCTTTTCGATGATTCTACCTGTTCAGTAATTCTTCCTGTTATAGTGAAAGCTCCCATTTACTCATCTAGCGGGGACCCGCGCGTAGCGCGGGTGTCCCGCTAGTCTTACTATAAATAGGGGAATGTTGTATGTATGTATGTATGTATCTATGTGGTTTATGTAAAAGGCTCCGTCAGTTTCGATCCAAATGTCGCCAAATTCATACGGGAGATCGAGGAATGTACGGGAAATTGCCTCGACTTTATTTGGTTGAAATCGGTCAAGAATTGGCTGCAAAAACAGTGAAAATATGTGTAAAAACGGGGTTTTTGTTATGAAAATCAGTTGCCAGCCTGCGCGTCACTGCAGCTGGCAGGCAGCGCGTCGGCGCGCGAGCGTAATGCGCACTACGCCAATGCGCGCGTAAACGGGCGCAGAGCCACGCGACTTGCGAGCCAGAGACCAGTGGACATGATAATACAGAAAGAAGGAAAAATAAATAAAAATTAAAGGACAAAAAGGTACATGGACGGGTCACGGGATTATGATAAAGATGAACACGTCCGCATACACGCTATGAGCTGAGAGGACGTATACGGGAAAAATATGTGTGTTGTATAAACAAAATGAAGCGGTAGACCTACTATAAAGAAAAATGAAATTAAAATGACAAAAGAGGTACGAGTAATTAGGCCAACGGGTTAAATTAACTAAATGAAACAGGAACGAAACAAAGAAGGAAAGAAACTAATCAGGAAATGTAAGAAAAAAAAGAAGCTATAATAATGATAACAGAATTAAATAAAAAACATGGAAACGGGAAATCACAAGCAGCAAATAAAAATGAAGCTAAAAGGAAATGTAACAAATAACAGATTTAGAAAAAAATGGGAACGGGTTTAAATAAATAAATAACAATGAAACGGAAAATCAAAATGTATATTTTCGATGATTCTACCTGTTCAGTAATTCTTCCTGTTATAGTGAACGCTCCCATTTACTCATCTAGCGGGGACCCGCGCGAAGCGCGGGTATCCCGCTAGTGTTAATAATAGTGCATGTGGGATAGGCTTTTACGACGGGAATTCATAACAATTAGTGGGTTTTTAGCGGGTTCGCCGTCGGACAAGTTTAGAACTATCAAGCTTTCGTCAGGAGTAGCTCTGACTTCTTCAGGACAAAGTACCTAAGAATGAGACATGTAGCCCGCCCCTTGTCTACTGATGACTCTGAAAAGAGTCGTTCACTGTCGTTCAGATAGATATATTTTGTTATGTGCAGTTATTACTTAGGAAAATGTGTGATATTTTCAAGTTCAACATGAATCATTCTGAATTTTCACTTTTTATGTATAGGGAAAAGTTTAAATTATGGTTTAGGTATGTGCGGCTTTTGGGAAGATGATGGTGAAAAGTCTACTATGTGCAGAAAAGAGACACTACTTTTAGAGACAATGTGCGCGTTTTCATGAGAAAAAAACTTTTAAAAGTAATTTTTATATGTGCTGTTTTCCGACAAAGTTGCAACTTTTTCACATGTTGAATTAAGTTTTTATGCACGATAATAAAACATGCGACTATTTAAAAATGCATGATGAAATGATGGTTTATATGAGAATGTTTCAGAAGAGGGCGATGAAAAATGTTACTATGTTCATAAGTTAAAAAAAACTTTTTTTGGATAGAAATAACTGTGCGTGTCTTATGCAGTCTACTCTCACATCCCTGATAAAACTTAAGTATACCGTGTGTCATAAGTCTGTTCCTCCCCCATAAGAAAACCATTTTAACATACTTTAAATAAAACTTACACAATTAGTTTGAAATTAATTTGTTACTGGTTATTGTTTTAGATTAATTAAAATGTTACTTAGCAATTTATTTGAAGTTGTTGTCTCTTTATGGTCGATAACCTCCGAAGGTATGCAAACCTCGGTTATTGTTGTCTTTCTATTGAAATCCGAGGTTTGCAGACCTTTGAATCTGTCAATACATACAACATTAGCTCTAAAAATCTAGAACAATGGCCGACATAATTTTTTCTTTGCAATGCGCCTCTGGATTCATTGCAGCTAGTAGCCCAAAGGCAAATAAACAGAGGGGGTACTTCCATATTGATGCTACGCTCCATGGGAAGTCGGAACGGACTTTCGACACACGGTATAGATATAATGTGCGCTTTAGGCAAATGTTAGACTTTTTTAACTTGTGAAATTAAAGTTCAGTTTATTGTGCGGTTTATAGGCATAGGTGCACCTTTTTAAACATGATGAACAGAATAGATAGAGATATTTTTATAAGTGCAGAAAAGAAAGCCACTACTTTTAGGGTATATACCCAATATGTACGTTTTCACGAAAAAAATAATTTTTAAAGTAATTTTTACATGTTGTAAAACAACATTTACAACTTTTCAACATGTTGAATTATGAAGTTTAAGTTTTTATGTGCGGTTATTTGGGAAATGTGTGACTTTTTTAAAATGTTGGAATCATGATTTATAAGCGAGAATGTGCGGTTTTTGGAAAGAGAATGATGGAATATTCCCGGCCCCCCAACTCAACACAAAAGTTGACAACCATGAGAGTTACCAAATTGCGCGGAAAAGGGGTTATTTGACAGATTTGGTAACTCTCATGGTGTCAACTTTTGTGTTGAGTTGGAGGCCGGGGGAATATCCCAGCAAACACAAAACGTTTTCGACATCATTCGCAAAAGGTTATAAAAGGTTGTCAGAAAACGATTAAATGTCGGGTTATATGAAGGGTACATTGATGGTATAAAACGTTTTCATGACATTAAATAACATTTATTGGTAATCTACTGCACAGCAAACACACAGAAAACATTTAAATGTCGGGTTATATAAAGGGTATAAAAACGTTTTAATAACATTCCAAAAACATTTTTGAAAACTTGGTACAAATCATTCGAAACAGAATGTTATTCCGGAGTCGACAAAATATTGTGCAATGTATGTGTGCCCAAAATATTTACAATAACGTTTTTAAAATGTTTTCACGACCTTTATATAACCCGACATTTAAATGTTATTAAAACGTTTTGTAAAAAACATTTTAAGAACATTTCTGTGTTTGCTGGGTGCAAATATTTTAACATAATGTTATTTAAGTGTTGACAAAATATTTGGCCAAAAATATTTGCAAAAATAGTTTACAATGACATTTCGAAACATTTTAAAAATATTGTTGCAGTGTGTTTTCATACAAAACGTTTTAAAACAATTTCATGACCTTTATATAACCCGACATTTTAATGTTATTAAAACGTTTTTACCTAAACCAAAACCCAAAATATAACTTATTTAAAATGTTTTAAAAACGTTTTTGTGTTTGCTGGGATTGTACTATGTGCCCCATATTATTTGAAAGAAATAACTTTTAATTGCAATTTTGTCAACTCTGAAATAATATTATGTAAGAATGTTTTTGCATAAGTTTTTAACAATGTTTTTTTATGTTATTAAAACGTTTTCTATAAAACGTTTTTGTGTTTTCTGAGAGATTCATATTGGAATGGTCATCTGAGATCAACTGGGCATAGATTGTTGGATGGTCAAAATGTCGGAGTCAAGGTAGTGTCAAAGTCATCGGAGGTCAACTGAGTATTGATTGTCGGATGTCATAAAACGTGGTGCATGTTATCACAATTAAGCGCGGCGCCAAAAATGTTCAATGTCATTTGAGGATAACTGAGTACAGATTTGTTGGAAACTATGTGGATATGATCTCCTTTGAGCAGCGAAAATTTTGAAGGTCATCTGAGGTCAACTGTATATAGATTGTGGGATTGTCATGGACTTGATTTGATCAGTTTTTTGTTACAATTTAATATGAATAAGATTTTTTCATTCCCCGTTTCTCTTTGCTTTTTCTCTCCATTACAGGGTTTGATGTCGGATTTTAAACAAATTGCGAAACCAGCCCGTTAACTTTAATGAGAGCAGTTCAGCCACATTGAAATGTTACTGTCAGCAAATTTCACGCATCATAGCTCATCATGATATGACCATGCCCTCGCTACTTGATCGCACAATCCTCTTGGATCCAACCAAGAATTTAGTAGATTCTATGAAGACTAACAACGTTAGCCGCATCAAATCGGCTATCAATATGCCGTGTGTTGATCTGAACATCCGGTTACCGAAGCACCAACAAATGACCATCCTGATGCGGTTCTGTTATCTGGATATAACCACCAAAGGCAGAAAGGATCTTGCGATTCTAGTGCTCAAAGTGAACGGTAGATCATCCTGTGATCTCAATGCGCAGGATTTGTCGGGTAAAACAGTTCTAGCGCACACCTGCTTACAAGAGGACGCAGAGATGGTTAAACTATTGGCTGACAATGGGATGGTAGATGCAGATATTGGCGACAATGAAGGCAATACACCTCTGATGCATGCATGCAGGACAGGCAATGCCAGTGTGGTGAAGACTCTGATAGTCTCTTTTAAGAAGTGGGGGTTGAACGTCAATGCAACTAACAATGAAAGTAAGGTTATGCATTATAACACTATGTCTTATTTGTGGTTTGAAAATTAATGAGCAACTTTAGAAAAGTCGTCATTCTATAGGCATATGCCTAATCATACAAAATCGTAACTAGCCTACCCCTTAATCGCTTCCAAACCAGTGGCGTGCCATTGGGGGGGGGTTATGACTGGGATCATTTTTCCTCATCCATCCAAACACATCTGGTACTACCACTGATAATCCCAACCCTTATGTCAATCATATCCCTATAATTGAAGACCGAATAAAGACTAGTTTGCGTCTAACGTCAGGGCAAAGGCTCAGCGTGATTGGTTGCTGACTTGCGCAGAACGGAATTTTCGATCTAGTTGACAGGACGTCATACGCAAACTAGTCTTTAAACTATACTGCATATGTATGCCTAATCCGAACAAACCTAATTATCATGATTATAATCTCTTGAGGGTGGTGGGAATCATTTTAACTGAACCGGAGCGATCTAAAGTTTCAAATATTTAGATTGTGATATATGTTCAAAAACGAAGTGAAATATGAAATCAGAAAACGAAACAATAATTACTATGGTTACAACAGTAACTTTACACGTAAATTATAGTACCTCAAGTATCCTGGCCAAAGAAGAAAACTGACAAGAATTTGAACCTGGACCCCTGAGTATTTAGACCAGAACTCTCACCACTGAGCTATCAAAGGATTGGGTCAATGGCTTCTCTAGCGACAACCATTTAGGAGGAGTAATATATTTTATCAATTCTGATAAAATCTCGAGCACTAAGTAACTTTTAGTTAACAATAACAGTGTTACATCAGTCTTTAGTTATGGCGTTACCTTTTAATTACTTATCAAATTTAATTCCGAAAGTGCAGCTGCTGCGATTGACAATGATTGATATTGACGCTTTTTGGTTTTCATTTTCAGATATTTCGCCTTTACTCGAAGCTGCCCGTCTTGGACACATAAAAGTTATCCGCACTCTGGTAATCGACGGTGACGCCGATGTGAGTCAACGCGACAAGAATCGTAATATCGCCCAGGACTACTTGGTGGTGAGCGGGAAAGGTTTTACAACTGATTTTTTGTTGTTGTGTCCTACAGCACAGAGAAAACGTTTAGCTCGAGAGCGGAGAGTGGCAGAAGGGCGGAGATCTATGATGGATCTTGTAAATGAATCACCCACTCCTCGCACACCCACCCCGGATGGAGGAGACAAACACATCAAACCTAAGAAATCTAAAGTGATCAAACCTAAGAAATCTAAAGTGATCGTTGCCACAGCCACACAGCCAATACCTGGTTTAGCATCCACTACCCCTTTCACACAAGAATACACAGGACAACTTAATAGTGTGGTGTTTCAATTGGCACAATGTATTCCAATGCTTGCTGAAAAGCCTTTTGAAGAGGATGTGGAAAATGTTGAGAAGGTGACCCCGTCAAGACTACTGAATCCAAGGAGGAGCTCTCTTTCGCAACTGGACGACTTCCAGTCATCTTTATTTGATAAATACATGGTAAATGACACACACAATGATGACAAAAATCGATCTGTTATGCTCAGTACGAAGCAGAAGCTCCTTGATCGACGCTTAAGACTACAACCTATTAAAGTTGGCGATGGGACAGATCATGATGCACCAGCTATGAACTCTAGATATCATAGACAGCGAAGATCAAGCTTACCAACAGACATTCCTAAGATTATCACAGATCTAGATGATCATACCGTTCGGAGATCAAGTTTCTCGCGAGATGTTCCGAATTCTGAACGTGATCAGGCAAAACATCCTACTCAGAATGGTCACAGAGGTAGCACGCAATCACTAAATGACGGTCTCTCCACATCGCCACCAAAGTCAAATCTTTACACGTCTCAGAGACCTAGTAAGGCTGCAATGTCAAAAAATACAGATCCGGCGTCAAGACTACAACCTATTGATGTTAGCGATGTGACAGATCGTGAAAATGCACAAGCTATGAACTCTAGATATCACAGACAGCGAAGATCAAGCTTACCAACGGACATTCCTGAGTTTATCAAAGATCTAGCAGATCATACTGTTCGGAGGTCAACTTTCTCGCGAGATGTTTCGAATTCTGGATGTGATCAGGGAAAAATTCCTACTCAGAATGGTCACAGAGGCAGCGCGAACCCTAGTAAGCTTGCAATGTCAAAAAATACAGATCCGGCGTCAAGACTACAACCTATTGATGTTAGCGATGGGACAGATCGTGAAAATGCACCAGCTATGAACTCTAGATATCACAGACAGCGAAGATCAAGCTTACCAATGGACATTCCTGAGTTTATCACAGATTTAGAAGATCATACCGTTCGGAGATCAAGTTTCTTACGAGCTGTTCCGAATTCTGGAAGTGATCAGGGAAAACATCCTACTCAGAATGGTCACAGAGGCAGCGCGAACTCACTAAATGACGGTCTCTCCACATCGCCACCAAAGTCAAATCTTTCCACGTCTCAGAGACCTAGTAAGGCAACAATGTCAAAAAATGCAGACCCGGCGTCACCATCTTCCAAAACTGCAACAAGGCCCGCTAAAATATTACATCCACCAAAGACTACCGCCAGGAGAAGTAGTTTACCGGATATTGTTGCTCCTAGTACCCAATCTCCCAAAACCACGTCAACATCATCACGCCGCCGCTCCACATATCCCGCCAAAGTTAAGAAAACTGAACCTATTAGTATAGTGCATAGACCAAGAGCACTCGAGTCAGGTGTAACAACATCTTGGCAAGGCAGATCTTCTAAAACAGTACCGTCGTATATGTTTCGTTGACAACACGGTTAGATCCAGTAGTAGGAGTGATCAAATGAGCCACCGATATCATTGGCTATAAGCATTCTTACTGTTATCTGATGAATGTAATTTCACTAATATGATATCGCAATTTCTTAAATTTACACAAAAGATGTCAAAAATGAATTAAGTTCAGAGCATAATCTGAGTGTCCAGTCGCAACTATGGTATCGATACGTTGATGACACGTTGCCATGAAGAATCTGTTAAAACGTTTCGTGTCAGCGAGCGCAACGATCTAAGTGCCAATATTATAGTATATTAATAGGCTGACGTCTACATGTAGGGGTGTTATACCGGGGCCACCGACCCTGAGGTATGGATTCCAAATGGTCCCGCTGACCCGCACCTAAAATTACTTTACTGGGACAACTAATTGTACAAAATGTACGCGTCTGAGCGCGAGTACATTTGCAGTGTTACTTAAGTTGGCCGAAATGATGACAATTACGGCATAAACCAGGCCATAGGAAGATGCCTTTAAGTCAATTGTGTCCCGGTATCTCAACTCAAGCCAGGTGGCAATTTTCCCCCTACCCTTTTTCCCGGTCTTGCATTTACGGTGTAACAATTCGCATGGGCAATTTAACATGCATTTTTACCACAGCATTATTCCAGGTAACCTAAATGTTCGGATCCTAAATTTTGGATTTAAAAAACTTGGCGGGGGGGGGGGGGGTAATACAATTTAACATAATCATGATAATGTTGATTTTATATGCGAGGGCTGAGAAACCGAAAGTCTTAACTCACAACGACCTGCTCCCATAAAATGAGCATAAAGTCGCCAGGGCGCTATAATAGAAGATACGGTCCTTTAAACATGACAAAATTCAATAGAAAACAAAAGAAATTCGGAGGAAATGTTGATTTTTAAAGACCAAATCAAGGAGCCAAACATGTTTGGTGTTAAAGGACGTAAAATAAGGGTTTCAAATCTGGAATATTTTGTCAACTTCATGCTCATTTTGTGAGAGCGGGTCATTGTAAGACTTTCTCAGCCCTCAAATGGTTGTTATTCTGTCGAGTTTGGTCCATTATTAAATGAGAAATAAAATATTGTATTTTTCCCCCATAGCAGTGTTGAATTTAATCTTAATTTAAGTATATTTTGTCTTGGGTCCAATCTCTACCATGGAAAGTTTGCTATAGCTATTTAAATTATAATGACTGTTTGTACTAGATTTGGGTTTTGGGGTCTCATGTTTTAGAGAAAGTTTAATTGCAATATTTCGAAACTACACACCAAATCTGGGTGCCATGATGTACGAAATTGGGCTACAAGTATACATGTTACCAAGTTGGAAAATGGGAATTTACTTTCTTGTAATGACCATCAAGATGTGGCTATTTTCAGGAAAAAAAAGAAATGAGGCACGGTTGTTTATTTTCATCATAAGCCACGTGTGATTCAGGGGGGTGATTTGCTCCACAGCAACGCCCTCAATTTTTTTCAATTTTTCTGCCGAAAGCAGTATGTATTCGAATTGGAACATGAAACACGACTATTGGGCGAAATAATGGCCGGATTGCCATGACAAATCATTCTGTCAAGTACATTTGGGCTACGTTTTCCATGTTGCCACGAAGTTCTTACAGTACAAAATGCTCAATGAGTCTGCATTTCGGGCTAATGAATTATGCATTAGAAAAAAAAATGACAGGGACGGTCATAAATTCTTTATACGGGGTTGTAGTAAAATGTTTGCCTTGAAGAGTGATTATAAAAATGTTTGACTTGATTCTGGACTTTGAAAAGAATATAAAGCTTTGAATGTGTAAAGTTTTTATTGTTTTAAAGAAGTTAATCTGAAATAAGGTATCTGTGAAGGATTTTAGGGATATTTAAAGGGCCTGCACCCCCGTCTTACAAAAATGTCGAATTTTTTGTGAACGGTAGCTAAATAGTTCAGCCTGAGACGAATATTTAGGGAGATCGGGGCAAAGTGGAACACGGGGCAAAGCGGAATCATCAGTCGGCTGCGGAGCAGGTGACTACAAGCTCCTATCTTTGGCTGCATCCTTTTTTGTACTTTGTGTACTTAACCCTCTATCAATGACGCCACTCTATCAATGACGCCACCTGGCTACGAGGTGGTCAATGTTCCGCGTGGAGGTGGAGATGCTCATGGTGGAATTGCTGTGTTGTATCAGAAGTCCTTTAAGATTGTTTCCAAGATTGACAACACGGATCATCGGTTCAGGAGCTTTGAGTACTGTTCTATAGTTTTTACCTGCGGATCAAAATGTTTCACGGTTGTCACTATTTATAGACCTTATCCATCACCCAAGAATGGCCTCAACGAAGGACTGTTCCTTGAGGAATTTTCTCAGTTCATGCAGGATTTATCCATTGCTCAAGGTGATTTAGTTGTAGTTGGCGACCTGAATCTTCATCTAGATATCCTTAATGATCCCGGTACTCGCAAATTCACTGAACTTATGAACATGCTCGGTCTCAGTCAGTCTGTTACTGGACCAACACATCGCTGTGGCCACACGCTGGACGTTGTCATAGCACGCGAAAACGACAGTCTTGTAGAGAACACTTGTGTGCATGACCTTATTTCAGATCATGCACTTGTTGAGTGCACACTTAAGGTCGGTAAGCCTCCTGTTCCAAGAACCACAATCACTTCGCGGAAATACAGATCCATTGACTCTGATAATCTTAATAGCGATATTGTGGCAAGTGAGCTAACCACTTCGCTGCCTGAAAATCTTAATGCTGCTGCTGATCAGTACAATAAGGTACTGTCAGATTTATTGGATCATCATGCACCATCATGTACTATAACCGTGGTCCCTCGTGTTAAACAACCATGGTACAGTGACGCTTTACATCAAGCTAAACGTGATCGTCGTAAGGCAGAGCGAAAATGGATCTCGAGTGGACTGACAGTTGATTTTGAGCATTTCAAAGAGCTTAAAAACAAATATAATACTTCTCTGTACAATGCAAAATGTGAATTCTTCAATCAGAAGATCCTTGATTGTGGTAATGACTTCAAGTCGATGTTTGCTGTCATTGGCGACATCCTTCAGAATAAGAAATCTTCTAAACTGCCAGATCACAACTGTTCGTATGAGTTGGCAAATCGCTTTGCATCTTATTTTTCGTCTAAGATACAGACAATCAGGTTGAGTCTCGCGTCAAGTGATCCTGTGCCTTCCGAAAATCAAACAACTTCGGAGTTGTCTTGGACGGAGTTTAGCACGGTTTCTGAAACAGATGTTAAGGACATTATTATGGAGTCTTCTAGTGCCTCTGGGCTTCTTGATCCCATGCCCACATGGTTAATCAAGAAATTACTTGATTCGCTGCTGCGTATTATCACATCCATCGTGAATATGTCCCTTAAAGAAGGAGATGTTCCATCTTCAATGAAATCTGCTGTGATTAAGCCTTTGCTCAAGAAACAGAACTTGGATGCTAACAACTTAAAAAACTATCGTCCTGTTAGCAACCTTTCTTTCCTGTCAAAAGTCCTTGAACGCGTTGTCGCTAAGCAGCTCAAGCATTATATGTCTGATCACAATCTCAACGAACCTTTCCAATCAGCATATAAGCAATACAACAGCACAGAGTCTGCTTTGTTGTCTGTGCACAATGACATTCTATGTGCAATGGAAAACCAAGGTGTTACTTTGCTTGTTTTGTTGGACCTCAGCAGTGCATTTGACACTATCGATCACGCTGTGTTACTTGCCAGATTACAACATCATCTTGGAATAAAGGCTACCATCTTGGACTGGTTTTCATCATATCTTTCGGATCGGAATCAATGTGTGCATATAAACGGGAAGTTCTCTGCTCCACAACATCTGCAGTATGGAGTGCCACAGGGGTCTGTGCTTGGGCCCTTGTTGTTTTCGATTTACATCCTTCCTCTTGGTGACATTATTCGTAGACACGGGATGAAACTTCACATCTACGCTGATGACACCCAAGTTTATGTGTCTGTTTGCCCCACATCTTCAAGTGGTGTGAATCTTGCTGTGTCCAAACTTGAGCAGTGTGTGAATGACATAAATATATGGATGTCTGAGAATTATCTCAAGTTGAACGCTGATAAAACCGAGGTCATTATGCTTGGTTACAGATCCCAACTGGCCAAGATCCATCTTCCGAATGTTAACATCGCAGGTGTTGATATAGCTGTCAAATCTGACCCAGTGAAGAACCTTGGAGTTATGTTTGACCCGGGTTTGACAATGGCTGCTCAAGTTGCAAGTATTACTAAGTCCGCCAATTTCCAACTTGTCAATATTGGTAGGGCGAGGAAAATGTTAACCACAGACTCCGCCAAATTAGCTGTTCACACCTTAGTCACATCTAGACTCGATTACTGCAACAGTTTGTTAGCAGGTATCAACAACAATCTCCTCAAAAGACTCCAGAACATTCAACGCACTGCAGCTAGGTTGATCACCAGAAAGCGAAAATACGACCCCATCTCTGACGATCTCATCAACTTGCATTGGTTGCCTGTTAAGCAAAGAATTGACTTTAAGATCATGGTTCTAACATACAAATCTCTCCACCAACAGGCTCCTGAATATCTTTCAAGCATGCTCCAGATACAGACTGACCGCAGGCCGTTACGTTCCTCCTCTGCACCACTGTTATTCGAACCCAGAACTCACCACCGAACATTTGCAGACCGTGCTTTTACATGCTACGCACCTCGTCAATGGAACCGGCTACCGAAACATATCAGAAATGCAAACTCTCTTCTCATTTTCAAAAGACTCTTGAAATGCCATTTGTTTAATGTTGCCTATGGACTGTAATTTTATTTGGTTTAAGTGTTTATCAGCGCCTTAGTACAATTGTTTGGTTTTAGGCGCTATATAAATTTCAGTTGTATTGTATTGTATTGTATCTTTTTAACCAAATATCCCACAGAGTCGTGCGATATGTCAAACTTTTCCTCTGGTCATAAAGAACAAAAAGTCAGTGGTCACATCTCTGTAGGATCATTGGTTGATGAGATATAGTCACTTTTTCTACTTTGTGCATTTAACCCTCTATCTTGTTAACCAAATATACCACAGAGTCGTGCGATATGTCATACTTTTCCTCTGGTCATAAGGAACAAAAAAGTCAGTGGTCGCATATCTGTAGGATCATTGGTTAACGAGATATAGTCACTTTTTCTACTTTGTGCATTTAACCCTCTATCTTTTTAACCAAATATACCACAGAGTCGTGCGATATGTCAAACTTTTCCTCTGGTCATAAGGAACAAAAAAGTCAGTGGTCGCATTTCTGTAGGATCATTGGTTTATGAGATATAGTCACTTTTTTCTACTTTGTGCATTTAGCCCTCTATCTTTTTAACCAAATATACCACAGAGTCGTGCGATATGTCATACTTTTCCTCTGGTCATAAGGAACAAAAAAGTCAGTGGTCGCATATCTGTAGGATCATTGGTTAACGAGATTTATATACCTCATATATAGATTCCTCTCATCTGATTGGTTAAAAGTGGAGTCATTAAAATAGCTGTGCCCCCTTTTTCTATCAAGATGACGTCATACAACAACTGTGCCCCGGGCACAGTTGATTCTATCCCCGGAAAATAATTGGATATTCGCAACCCCGAATACACAGATCGCTCGTATACATTGCGCACCCACTATACGGCCGGCGTTGATTACGAGTGTTGAGACTATCGCGGTCACAGTTCGCAATGAATTTGACCTCTCCTTGACGACGATCTTTCAACGGCCGCCGTGAATGCAGTGATTGTTTACAATCTGTTACATGTCAAGGATTTATACCTGCCAAATGTCACTTTTTAGACAAATTACTACGACCTGGAGACCGGCTGGAGACTCGGTAGTGTGTGATGTTAGCACAGAAACGGTAGGGTTGTTTTAGATATGAAATCGGTAGATATCGGTCCAAATTCTGCACCCTTGGCCTTGCTCTTGCATGCACTGTGTGCATTTAGCCTACTTAGGCCTATGCAGTTAAAAGCTTGTAGGCCTTGTCAGTCAGGAAATCTTTTAACCAATCAAATGAGAAGAATCTATATTATTCGGTATATAAAACAAATATTGACTGCTTAATATTCGGGGCACAGTTTAAAATTATAGGCCCTCGGTGATGTCAAAACCATGACTATGCCCTCAGCTTCGCTTCGGGCATAGTCATGGTTTTGACATCACCTCGGGCCTATAATTTTAACTGTGCCCCTCATAGCAGTCAATATTTGTATAATAGTCACTTTTTCTACTTTGTGCATTTAACCCTCTATCTTTTTAACCAAATATACCACAGAGTCGTGCGATATGTCAAACTTTTCCTCTGGTCATAAGGAACAAAAAAGTCAGTGGTCGCATTTCTGTAGGATCATTGGTTTATGAGATATAGTCACTTTTTTCTACTTTGTGCATTTAGCCCTCTATCTTTTTAACCAAATATACCACAGAGTCGTGCGATATGTCATACTTTTCCACTGGTCATAAGGAACAAAAAAGTCAGTGGTCGCATATCTGTAGGATCATTGGTTGATGAGATATAGTCACTTTTTTTCTACTTTGTGCATTTAACCCTCTATCTTTTTAACCAAATATACCACAGAGTCGTGCGATATGTCAAACTTTTCCTCTGGTCATAAAGAACAAAAAGTCAGTGGTCGCATCTCTGTAGGATCATTGGTTGATGAGATATAGTCACTTTTTTCTACTTTGTGCATTTAACCCTCTATCTTGTTAACCAAATATACCACAGAGTCGTGCGATATGTCATACTTTTCCTCTGGTCATAAGGAACAAAAAAGTCAGTGGTCGCATATCTGTAGGATCATTGGTTAACGAGATATAGTCACTTTTTCTACTTTGTGCATTTAACCCTCTATCTTTTTAACCAAATATACCACAGAGTCGTGCGATATGTCAAACTTTTCCTCTGGTCATAAGGAACAAAAAAGTCAGTGGTCGCATTTCTGTAGGATCATTGGTTTATGAGATATAGTCACTTTTTTCTACTTTGTGCATTTAGCCCTCTATCTTTTTAACCAAATATACCACAGAGTCGTGCGATATGTCATACTTTTCCTCTGGTCATAAGGAACAAAAAAGTCAGTGGTCGCATATCTGTAGGATCATTGGTTAACGAGATATAGTCACTTTTTCTACTTTGTGCATTTAACCCTCTATCTTTTTAACCAAATATACCACAGAGTCGTGCGATATGTCAAATTTTTCCTCTGGTCATAAGGAACAAAAAAGTCAGTGGTCGCATTTCTGTAGGATCATTGGTTTATGAGATATAGTCACTTTTTTCTACTTTGTGCATTTAGCCCTCTATCTTTTTAACCAAATATACCACAGAGTCGTGCGATATGTCATACTTTTCCACTGGTCATAAGGAACAAAAAAGTCAGTGGTCGCATATCTGTAGGATCATTGGTTGATGAGATATAGTCACTTTTTTTTTTTTTTGTGCATTTAACCCTCTATCTTTTTAACCAAATATACCACAGAGTCGTGCGATATGTCAAACTTTTCCTCTGGTCATAAGGAACAAAAAAGTCAGTGGTCGCATTTCTGTAGGATCATTGGTTTATGAGATATAGTCACTTTTTTCTACTTTGTGCATTTAGCCCTCTATCTTTTTAACCAAATATACATACTTTTCCTCTGGTCATAAGGAACAAAAAAGTCAGTGGTCGCATATCTGTAGGATTATTGGTTAATGAGATATAGTCACTTTTTTCTACTTTGTGCATTTAACCCTCTATCTTGTTAACCAAATATACCACAGAGTTGTGCGATATGTCAAACTTTTCCTCTGGTCATAAGGAACAAAAAAATCAAGGGGTCGCATATCTATAGGATCATTGTTAATGAGATATAGTTACTTTTTTGTACTTTGTGCACTTAACCCTCTATCCTTTTCACCAAATATCCCAGAGTCGTGCGATATGTCAAACTTTACCTCTGGTACGTGAAGACGGTCCGATTGGCGCGAGGTTCATATTGGTGCGTATGCACCAAATATGTATCTTGTAAACCTTAAATTTTGCCTTGCCTTCCTTCGTAATCCTGATTGGGCCACAAAATGTGTTCCACTTTGCCCCGGTCTCCCCTATACTAGGTATATTCGTCTCAGGCTGTCTCCGGTTTTAAAGCATCGCTCGATGGGTTAAGCTTTACTGATTTTCTTTATTTTAATACTAGTATATTGTAAAAACCAAGTAGCTGTGGTGTTAGCTCAATATGCTAGGAAAATATTATAACCGATGACTTCATGTTCACTTTGGCTAAATCAGCTGTATTTTTGCTGATAAGGGTGCATAAATTAGCATTCGACATGTTGGAGAAATTCGCGTCAACTGTTTCACTATTGAAGTAGTAGCACTGACAACGTTCTTCTTCTTCTTCTACCGGTGAGTACATTCCTCTCTTCGAGAGTATCGCCGTACACACGACGAAATGATTGCAAATTTACACATTTGTAATAATTTTGACCACAAAATATGATGTGAAAATACCGGGAAAATACAGGTACCCCAGGTAGGCCTAACAATGAGAACAAGTCCTCAAACATTTGAAATTTGTAGCGTTACTATAGGTATGCCAGGCAAACCTTAGTTAACACATTTGCTAGTCAGCCAAATTCGCCTAGAACACAATACATATATTTACATAGAAATATAAAAGAACTGGCCGGTCAAGGAAACCTACATAAATATGTTGTCTATACTTCACTTAACCCAAATATATGATTTTTATGGTGATAAGTCACTCGCACATGGAATTTTAGAGGATTTTGATAGCAGTTCCATTAAAAAGCTGCTATCAACATGAGGTCTAAGATCTAGAAACACCACCGAAATGCTTTTTGGGGGAATTTTGCTAGATGAATCTTTTTGATGAAAGTCAATCTTTGACAAGATGTAGTCCGAATAATCAGACCCAGAACAAAATATTAATTTCTGACATGATCGTGTACTGGGTCTGAACTGTTTCCATATGAAATCTTGATGGCAAATTGGACAATAGAAGCACATGGTTCTACGTGACAGCTTTTTAATCCCTATTCAGGTTACGTGAATCACGCTATTGTGGACCATCCTTCTGATACCTGAGTGTTTGGACAAGCGGAACGGGTTTTTGTCTACCTCTCTGTTTGTAAACAAACCAGGAGGTAGACTTCTCCGTAGTCCACTTGCCAATTGTGCACTACTCTGGCTATTACATTTAAGCTTAAAACTCTGATTTAATTAATGAGTGCACAATTGATAGATTTTCACAACTGATCTTTTCAGTCACCGTACGCCCTCTGTTTGTTAGCTTCCCAAGTGGACTACTGACTTTGCCTTGAGAGTTAGGCCAATTTCTGGCCTAACTAAAATTGGCGATGATGTAATGCATCTTTAAAAATGAATCTGGCTTGTGATTGGTCGCCCAGATCTCGTTATTGTTTAAATCCTCCCGACGCGTACTGGTACCATTATAACTATACATGGTACACAACTATCTAGGGAATGCGGCGCTTTTGTGCTGGTGGATGAACGTATGCATCTAGCGCGTATTGTACCACCATGCTTAGTCTTGTGGTTAGATTTTATTGATAAACAAGTATGATTGACAGTGTGTGAGTCCCGGGGTAAAGTTCTGCTTAAAAGTGAACGTCCATAGTCGGTTTTTCGGATAATAAACTGGCAGATTCTAAAATTAGAATTGTTCAGTATTGAAGTGTCATTATAATTATGCCATTATGATATGTTGCATTCAATAATATAAGCCTACGTAGGGCCTATAGGCCTACTTTACTTTCACAAATATAATTATATAGCCTAAACTTTTTGATAACCATTTTATACTAGTATTTTGATGTACTAAATATCAGTATAATTTCGAGTTCAACTGAATGCGTTCATCATGATTAATAACATTTTTATTTATCAAAAATCGACTATGGCATAGTCTAACCAGGAGGTCGAAATCGTCCTCCTCGCCGAATACGAAAGTCAGCGTAATAGTACGGCACTGGACAAGATGTAACTTTACTATGGAAAGTGCTATGAAAAAAAGGTTTTCAGTTTTGGCTTTCTTTACTCAAGGGCTTTAATTTGATATATAAAATTATGCAGTTTGATGGCAAATTTGAATTCACCTGGCATACCTACTTACTACAACCTGAGGCTGAGACTTTTGAATGAACGCAGGTTTCAACAGCTGCACTCGATCCAACCGCGATCGTATATCGCGTATTTCAAACTACAACGCGAACGCACGACCTTGGATACAATGCTAACCAACCACGAGTGCATTCCCAGACAAACGAGCACCTAGACCAGTGACTTTGACTCGCGTGAGTGAAACGGACACTGCTTGCTTAGCAACGACTTTGACACGGGACGCATACCTGGGCGCAAGCAAGCAGATATGTTCGCGTCTCACGGAACATGTTGTATTTGATGCGGCGATAATGGCGCTGGAATCACACAAACCAGCGCGCTTTCTCTCCAGTCGCGTGTACAGAACATGTTGCATTTGACACAGTGATAATGGCGCAGCAATCACGCAAAGCGCGTCTTTCTCTCCAGATATGAACGCTTTTTTTCTCCGCGTCCGACCAACCGACCAAAATCACCTTGGATACGTGGCTTCACCTACTGCCCTGGTTAGGGATGGGCACTCATAGGTCTAGGTGGTATGTCTATGAGTGCGTTGGCATGGTTGGATTCACTTCGCGATACTCACACACAATCGCTGCGCTGGCGTATATCGCGCAGTGTACGCAAAAATTAAATCACGCTATTGAAAGTTCATTCAATTGGAATTCCCTCAGCCGAATTCCTACTGAAGACATAAATCATCTACACATGTCAGATGTATATATTGTATTAGCAAATATCCACAAAAGCATTCATTATAAATTTATTTTCATGATTTGTCATATTTTATGCCATATATTATATCCTTAAAACTCACCTGTGGATTTGCGAACAATTTGTCGACATAAATGACGTTATTTTTAGTAATATGCAGACGAATGGCCAAATTACCTGTTGTGATAAATTTATCTGTACAAATTGTCGCACTCTGAGTGACATATGGTGCGGTATATTTGCAACCCTGCTGTGGATATGTGAACAATTTGTCGACATGAGTGACGCTTGCGGAGAAATGATTAGAAAAAAAGGGTTTTTTTGCCTAGGCCTGTCCTAGGCCTATGCTAGGTATGATCATCAAATTTCGAAGTAGCCTTTTTAGTACTTTTTTTGGTCCTGGTGACAACCCTGCAAGTAGGATATTTCACATTGAAATTGTTTTGTTTAGAAAGGTGATTATTTAACTTGGGCAAATGTATTTTTCCCAATTCTGTGACCATCATTGATGGTACCTTACAATGAATACCTGTACAAAAAAGCAAGTACCCATTATGCAACATTTTTCAGCACAGCAATCAATTTTACAGAAAAGAGATTTTATTTGAAACAAGAAATGTCTTTAAAAAAGACAATGCCTCCAAGATACCAGTGGACACCTTTTGTTTAGTTAAGGAGATACTTATAATGCTAGCTTTAAGGTACCGCTATTGGGTATTCAACAAAAGTTGTTCTTCCTTGGGGCCGTGCATAAACAAACATACATGTACAAAATAACAAACAATTACAAAAGCTTATATTATCTAGACTTAAAGGAGGATTTCGTGATCCTAGCATCCTCTTTTTATGACATGTTTCAGTAGATTTCCACGAAAAAAGCTTATTTCCAAAATTTCAGTTGATTCCGATTTTGCGTTTGCGAGTTATGCATGATTATGTGTATTACACTGCTCCATAGACAATGCGTTGTAATTTCGTTCTGGTGCATCAGAACGAAATTCAAATTTGGTGATATTTTTGCTAAACGAATTAATCTGCAAGAAATATTTGGTACATAAACATTAAAGCCTTAATGTACGATCTTTTTAAATTTTTAGATTTTTCTTTTTTTCTTCTAAAATGATAATTTCATAATCTTAAAAAATTATGACTTTAGGCTCATGAAAGTCAATTCCGAGTTTATCGTCCCTTTTTTTTCCAGGTTGGTGAGGTGACTTTTTCATTTTTCATTATTTCATCAGATTGACCTAAAATGCGTGTTGATTTAAAGCCACACTCAAACATGTTATTTATAAACATGTTTTTATATGGGTAGGGACTAGAAAAGTTAGAAGAGGGCATGGTTTTGCTTCCAAGTTATGAATGTATGTTTTACAAACAAAATATATGTTTCAATTGCTAAAACTGGTGAAAACACTGATACTTTAAAAATAATGAATTATTTTGGCATTTTTGAAAATTTGACGCTTGGTGTTTTTTGGTTACCAAAAAGTGACGCGGGCGGGGGACGATAAACTCGGAATCGACTTTCACGCGCTTTATGTCGGACCAACAGAAAATCGTCCCGTTTTACTACAAATAGGGCGAATTTGACAGTTTGCTCATAGATTTAAGTTAGAACATGTGTAAGTATTACAAATATGCCAAAAAATCGGTTTTGAAAAAATAAAGGTAAATTCTGAAAAAGATCGTACATTATGACTTTAAGTAGCCAGAGGTATCCAGTGGTGTAAAAATCTCAACTTTTTTTTTTTTTTTTGGGGGGATGAGGCTGTGGATCACGAAATGCCCCTTTAATACACATACAAAATGTATAACAAACTCAAAATTATTAATTGTCAAAAGCCAAAATGATACTTATGGTTACATACTTAGGCCTACCATGCTTACAGGCATGGCTTTATGATTTTTTAAGATTATTTTTGAAAGTATACAATGTTGGAGATTTTTGGATATTATTTTCTAGTTCATTCCAGCTTACGACAGACTGCGCTTTTTGTACTCTGTTCTTGGCAGGGGAATAGTTACATTACTTTGGCTTTGACGAAAATGATAGCTATTGTTTACATGACTGAAAATATGACTCAAATAAGGAGGTGCAAGATGATTTAAGATTTTGTAGGTTAAAATTAAACAATTTATGATGAACAGAAATAAATAATCCATTCTACTTTCTAGTCATAAACCGGCACGGATCTCACTGTTTAGTGTCATGTATGGTCACTGATGGTATATGGTCTGAGTTTGCAATATTGAAATTGTTATTGAAATCAGTTTGCTAGCCCGGGCCTAGCCCTAGACTAGTCATATGCTAGCATCATAGGCCTTCAAAACGTTTTGAAGGCCTATGCTAGCATCATGCACTCAGTCATGCACTACACATAATTGTGCGACATACAATGTAGATTTGACACGGGTTCTGTTTTGTATTTTAATTGAGGTCAAACTCATGAACTTACCATTTAAATGTTGATATCACGATGAACAGAAATAAATAATCCATTCTACTTTCTAGTCATAAACTGGCACGGATCTCACTGTTTAGTGTAATGTATGGTCACTGATGGTCATGAGTTTGCAATATTGAAATTGTTATTGAAATCAGTTTCTTCCAAGTTCAAGATAAAAGTAACATGATTGTATTGAAATGTAAGTTATAAACATTCTTCCTGCTGTCCAGCGGGTATGAACTATTATTATGATGTAGACACGATGATGCGGCCTAGTCGAGCCTAGCATGCTAGCCTGCATGTCAGTCGGTCTGCTGACTCGCCGCAAAAAATACCTCCAATTTTGCACAAAACAATCCATGATGTCAAATTATCACATCCAAAGTGTCGCCATGAACGTCAGCTTCAACTTCTCCAGCCAAAGTTTTTCCATTGATAATAAGGTTTCATGTAATCATGAAATTAAACCTTGTTTAATGTGTATTCCCATTGCCACACACAGCATAACGGTTGTCCGACTTGATTTTTACGATATTGCTGATGTGATGAGGCAACAATCCATAATTAAATACCGAATTAAAAAAATACTAGTTTGCGTCTGACGTCAGGACAAAGGCGCGCCGTGATTGGTTGCTGACCTGCGCAGTATGGTATTTTTGGTATGGTTGACAGGACGGCATACGCAAGCTAGTCTTTTTAATTCGGTCTCCAATTATAGAATATATGAGTTTAAAAAAATTCTAATGCATAATTCATGAGCTTGACAGACCCGCACCATTGGCGCCACGTGCTAGGTGTTTCTAGAATCCCTATAGAATAAGATTAATTTTAATGCTAATTTATTGCACATGCTGAGGAAGCGTGATTACCTTTTTGAACATTCGGAAATGGCGATAGGCAAATTTATGTATGGCGCAAAGAGGTGGAGGTTATTTATTGGGCTCTCGATTTTGGGCAGAATTTAGAGTTCTTGTCAGAATATAAATTTGTACAATCGGCCTACATGCCGCGCAATGTGCGGCATTTTAGGTGTAAATTTCAAAGCAAACTACCTCCTGCGGAGGCAGAAAAATCTTACTATCACTTCTGCTGTATAAAGGTGTACCAATTGACACTTTTTGACTTTCAACCTTAAGTTTCTGGTGTCCTAATTTCAATTTTTTTGTATTTCCTACACAGTTATTAAGCTATTTCTGTGGTCACAAGTTGGGAGTTGAAGGAGGCCCTCTATTATATATAAGCATCCGGGGCTCATGATACGTGATTATAGCCTAGTTTCCTTGTGTGTAGCCTCAGTACGAAGGCTACAGCATCAATGTACAGGGTGTATCAAAATTAAGTATACAGTTTGAAAAATGCCGCTAGATTAAAAAGTATGAGGTCTTTGGTCAAAATTCTCTAGTTGATAACTTAATCAACATCTTGTACTCCTACAGCTGAAAAATCACTGGCGTGTGACCATTAATAAGGATTTGGTGGCTACTTTTGTGAACCGAGTACAAAAAGCAGTTGCGCGAAGTCAATTGGGTTTAAATGCCCAGTGCTTGTTATTGTTGTGCAGCCAAGAGAAACATGCAGGTGTACAGATCATTTGTCCTCATTGTTAGGGTTCCAATCCTGTGCATGTGTGAGTTACATAACACGTGACTTTTGGTAAATCTGGGCAACTATCTCCTTACATATGCTAGGTTTAACTTGACAAGGAGAATAGCAACATTAAAATGGATACTCCACAGTACACACCGAGCAAAGGGCCTTCCTTGTTGCAGTGACAAGACAAGACAATGTACCATCACACCCAGAGTCCAGCAGAAGTGCTTCGGGGATTCCGTCAGCAGTACCCAAATGCACGTCCCCCTTCACGTGGCGCTATTTACAAAAACGTTGCGAAGTATCAGATAACTGTAACGAGTCGTAATCTGAACAGAGAACATTGTGGTCGCCCCGAACTGGAAGATATGCTGTTTATATCAGAGTAGTCCGTAACACTCTGCAGGCGGGGCAAGCAGGAGGTCAGATTAGCTGCCGTCGAAATGGACTTGGAATACCATCTGCAACCTTTAACAGAACCTTTAACCTTTAACTCGTTTATGACTTGCAATCTCATCCCTATCAGACGAAGCTAGACGATAAGGAGACATCAACGTCGCACGGTGTTCTGTCAGTGGCTTCTTGCCCGTCCCCTACGTTTCCTGGAAGATTTCATCATTGGTGATGAAGCAGCGTTTGCATTAAATGTTTTCACAAGTCCTCCTGCAGACCTTGATGAACTTCAGAGACGCATAATTGCACAAGTTGACATTCTCAGGCAGGATAGACCTCTCATTAGGAGTGGTGTGAACGCCATGTTGAGAAGAGCCGAAATCTGCATACAGAAGAATTGTGGGCAAGTGGAACACCAAGACTAAAACTGTCAATAACTGTAAACATTAAAGAAAGTGGTGATACTTTTTTTGTGATTTGTATGTTGTTTTGATTTTTATTGACTTCGCGCAACTGCTTTTTGTACTCGATTCACAAAAGTTGCCACCAAATCCTTATTATTGGTCACACGCCAGTGATTTTCCAGCTATAGCAAGACAAGATGTTGATTAAGTTATCAACTAGAGAATTTTGACCACAGACCTCATACTTTTTAATCTAGCGGCATTTTTCAAAATGTATACTTAATTTTGATACACCCTGTATTGAAAAATGCAGGGTCCATCGATCATGTCAGTAAATGAATAGGGCCTAGGCCTATTTTGTTTTGGGACTGATTATTCGGACTACCACCCGGCATGCAGGTATTCCTACATTAAATACAACAGAATTATTACCATTGCAAGATGGCTTAAAGCTAGCATTTCAAGTAACAAATGGTGCCCGCTGGAATCTCTTGAGGCATTGTCTTTTTTAAAGACATTTCTTGTTTAAAATGATTTTCCATCAAATGTGATTTATATCGCCTATTTCAAAAAATTCAAAATTACTCGATATCAGGACATTCTTCGTAATCAGAATGCGATTTGATGTCTGATGTGCTCTAATGTCCCACAATAAATACTGTGCAAACGTTGCTATTCATTGAGTATTCAATGTCTTAAGGAAACGGATAGCAACGTTTGCACAGTAGGCCTATTTTTTGTGGGACATGAGAGCACATCAGACATCAAAATATCCGATAATTTAGATTTTTTGAAATTCACGATAAAACACAAATTTTATGGCAAATTTGTATTTTTTTAATGATATTTAACACTCTTCGAAGTAAACTTTATAAATCTAATGATATGTGCAACTAAGAATTTTAAAGTGGACCCATCCATACACTCTAAGAAAAAAAGGTTCTAAAGTTGTCCTCTCAGGAAAACCCTTCGAGGTTATCTAAAGAACCAAAAATAGTTCCAAAACCGTCGATAATGGCCCCAAAATGTGATACAGAACCGTTTTCAGTTCTTTAGAGTACCGCTAAAGGTTCTCCAAAATTAAAGAACTTTGAGAGGTTCAAGAGGAAAAAAAATGTTCTATTTAGAACCTTTATTTCTTAGAGTGTATAGGCCTAAGTTTCCAAGAAATTTGGACCCGACGCTCAGGGCCTTTTACCACAGGGCACACTGGGCCCGGCGGCCAGGGGCCTCGATCCGGGGGCAACATATTGAGATGGAAAAACAAAATCAATAAAAAGTTGCAACTTCCCTAGGCTCGGCAGAATTCTTTGAAAAAAAACCCCGTAGCACTGAGTGGGGAGGGGTGTAACACTTCAATCCGAAGAGCCAGGGGCCAATCTTGTTGCCGTGCCATGGAGTGGCATAGCCAATGCCCCCCCCCCCTCATCATGGGCGTCGGTTCATGTAATTACATGTAAGGCCGTGGGTAAAGGTGAAAAAATTGCTCCTTTTTTTTTTGCTCGTCACTTTTTCAAACCATCGAAAAAAAATTGAGTCAACAATTCACAACTTCCGTCGGAAAAAAATATTTGCGTCGGCGCATTTACAATTAAAACGAGATTTCATAAGTCCTGATGAACATGTTCAGTAGTGGTGCATTTACAAGTTGAGCCCCTACCCCACTTCCGAAATCCGGCTTCGCCACTGGTGCCATATGGTACATAAACTTGTATGGTTCAAAATTCGGACCGCTCGCCATCAGTTTGTGAATGAGGACATCGTACAAGTTCCTTGTACTAGCCATATGGGCCAACAAAAGGTAAATCTGGTTGCCTCCTTGGGTTGCCTCCAAAGTGGGAGTACCCCACCCCATCATAATGTTCTAGTAATTTGCTGAATAACTTAATGGTCAGCTCAGTATTTTTGAAGATTAAGGCGAGTCAGAACTTTAGGGCATGTTTCCAGTTTTGGTTATTTTGCTTAGGTGTTGTGAAATAATTATGAGCCCGGGAGTAAAATTTCCAAACGGCCTGCTAAAAATCCCCCTCGGCCCACGAAAAATCATTTGCCTCCCCCCCCCTTGCACATACCAAATTTTTGGGATCCCAATTTGCAAACTTAACTTCTGATCTAGATATATACATGTATATGATGCGAGTGCATATTATTTAAGCATCTTTGTTCTGTTTTCCTAAGCTTTTAAAAGGAGGTAGTTAGGTAATTCTGGTTTGTACACTTTCTACTTGTCCACAACAGTTGAAACTTGATTATGAGAAAGCTGGCATGGGAAAATGCACATTATGAAGGAAAAAAATTGGTAAGGTTGCCATGGTAACCGATTTTAGGTGTCGGATTACATTTCAAATGGGACTTCAGTTAGGAATGTACCATGGAGCTGACGGCTCAAATTAAAGCTCTGATGAGATCTGTGCAATAAACCTCTAAAATTTTGTTGTGTACCAGAACATTATTCAAATTTCACGATATCTTTGCTAAACGAATTAATCTGCAAGATGTTTTTTTTGTACATAAACATTATTGTAGCCAGAGGTTTCCAGTGGTATAAAAATCTGAACTTTTTTGAGAAACTGGGGGGATGATGCTGTGGATCACGAAATGCCCTTTTAAATAATAGTTATTTCAGCAGAGTAATACATTGATCACTCACTGGAAAATGAAGCCACTGGTCACAATTATATTTCCATTATATATTATATATTGCAGTTATTGAGTTAGTATATCAAAACAAAAGTTTTCTTTATTTCCCTCTCCCATTGAAAATGATGCACACTTGAGCCTTCAGATCTCACGTATCCTTTCCCTGTGTGGGCTTATTTTCTTCACTATTTGACCACAAACACTGCTCCAACCGGCTTTACAGTAAGAAAAAATAACCTGAATTTTGAAACTCGAAAAACCCCAAGACCTACAAAGATATATGACGCACCATTTTTATTAAAAGTTACTGCTTTTTGATATTAATTATTGTAAGAAAAGTATTGTAAAAAAGGAAAGGGCTGTCAAGTTCAAGGCCATTCTTTGATAATGTATGTGACCAAAAAAGTAGAAATTAAAAAAAAAACAAGGAACATGGAACCATTCATATATTACAAACTAGCACACAAGATCAAATCAATGATGCTTAACCGTTATATATCAATATACAGGGGAAAAGAAGAATTACGCATCGCACACTAGTGCAATTAAACATGAATTTAGAAATGGAAACAAGACATGCATAGGCAGATATACCAGAGTAAAAACTCCGGACATACCTGCCTGTGCAGGGACTCGAACCCCAGACCTCTCGCTTGTCGGGCGAGCGTTCTAACCACTGATACACAGACTGTCTCTGATAAACAGGACTCAAGTCTGATACTTATAGATATGAGCAGTAACCACATTACATACCAGTGTACGAGATCAATTAATGATGCTTACCCACATGCAGCCTAAAATAATCATAATAATATAATAATAATATAAGCAAAGCACAGTAAAAAGATGAAAATTTACACAATAAATATATTGTTGTCAATTTTATTTTGCTCTCACAATTACCGCAAAAACTCAACTTATATTTAAATCACAAAATTAATAAGAATATTGGACGGGTATCTCAAAAGATCAGATATTCATTTATATTGGACAATATGGACGGAATGATATCGGACGGAGTGATATCGGACGGAGTGATATCTTTGCCTGTTTTGTACTAAACCATTACACTACAAAAATACTGATTTGATGCTGGACGGTGGTAATATGGTCAACAAATGCATATAAAGCATCAAATATAAATCTGCACATTTCAAACAAATAAAATATTTACAAAGTTGGACGGATAATGGCTCCACATTATGGTAAGTGGAATGGACGGATGATATTTGGGCTATTCCAGTTGAAATCCTTACACCCCTTATGGAAGAGCAGGTCATTGTGCCCCTTATGACACAGGGAGTGTGAATTTCAAATGGAGCTTGAAATCTACATCTACATCTAAAGAAAATAATGGCCCTCTTACCACTGAGTATGTACCCTACATCCCATAGCTCAGTAATGTGTTTTATGCAATTTTCAATTTATCAACACTATCCAGCAAGTGCAGATAACTGTGGTTCCTGAGTACTCACTACTATACAGCAATTTCTCACATGTGTCCCCAATTAGTGGCATTTATATAGCCCAAACAAACACCCCCATCCACATACATACATACATGCCCCCACATTTTAATAGAAATTATATCCCAAAATCAAGAAGTAGTTTTATACTTTAAATCACTTTCAAAGAAATTGTACATTAGCCATCCCTTCCAGTGGCGGCGCTACAGGGGGGGCATGGGGGAAATGCCCCCCAGACAGAAGGTCTGCCCCCAAAAAAAAACCTTTTTAGCCAAAATTAGGTGAAAATGCCCCCCCCCCCCAGCTGGAGGTTCTGCTCCCATTTTCCGTATTCGTTCCACTAACTGCCCAGGACGCTTAACAGAGTCATTTTGGTGGGTGCTAATTTTGTACATTGTTTAGGCTTACAATACGTAAAAAAGGCCCAAAATATTCATCCATCATCATCATCATCAATGTTTCAGACCATAATTCAGATTTGCACAGGCAATTAATAAACTAATATCACAGTTTGCTTGTTGTAAAGTCACTGGATGGGTCCTTATAGGAGCATGGGCAGTTATGGAACGAATCCGGTACATGCGTTTAGGGATGCAATCAAAATTCGCACTGGCGGATGTTCTAAACAATGGAAACCGGGCGGAACCGGCGGTCATCCCGCCAGTCGAGTTTTTATTTCATCCCTTACACACTATGGATATCTTTTGCTTGGCCTTTACATAGTATAATTTAGTTATTTACATTATGGACCTGCTGAAAATATTGCATTTAGATGGATTTCAACAGGCTATTCCAGTTCAAATCCATACACCCCCTATGAAAGACATGACCTCAATCTTCCATGCAGGGAGTGTGATTTTCAACAGGAATAGCCCAATTTCTCTTAGTGCACTCTGCATAGTATGACCAATTTGATAAAGATACATCGCATAAATTTACATAATAAACGTCATTACTATTTACATTAACAAATAAATAGTTATGATAGCTTTCCCAATTAAAAATATTATATAGAAATTATGCATCACATTCCTCATTAAAAATAAGTGGCTCTGCAAGGACATGTCACATACATGTGCATGTCACAATGTAAACTATTGCTTTATCATACACACACTACTTTAAGGTTGGTCTTAACCCTGCAATTATGGATACTTTTGGGTCTCATAACTTCTAAATCATTGGTCTAAAGTATATATTTAGAATGGCAAAGACTTGATGAACCCATCTGTGAGGTCAAATTTGAGCAAATGCTCAGTTCTGAAGATTTTTTTGTTATGTTGCCCGAAAAAATCTGGATCAAAAAACATGTCTTTTTGGTGATTTTCTCCAAAACTAAGCATTTTTGCCCAAATTTGACCTCACAGATGGATTCATCAAGTCTTTGCCATCCTAAAAATGTATACTTTTATAGACTTTAGACCAACAATTTTACAGTTATGATGCCCGAAGTTATGATGATGTTTCCATAATTCTAGGGTTAAGACTGACCTTAATGCTGCTCATTATATTTTGTATTCAATATACACACACACCCAGATCAGGAAGATAAACTACATCTAGGCATTACATCTTAAAATATACACTTTTGCCAAAAAACTAATTCTTTCTGTACAATAGTTTTCTGACATTACTCCTTTTAAACAAGTACATTTATCTTACAATTTAACTGAAAATATCTTTATATATGTTTATACGTTTATAATATTTATTTGGTATCAATTAAAAATACCAAAGGTAACTCAGTCTGCACTCTCTGCAAACAATTAGTACAACATAGTTTTCCTTATTTGTCCTCTTCCATATTTTTTCTTCAACATGAACTTATTCTTTGAATAATGTTTAAATATCAATGCAAACCTGTATATTCAAATTGTATAATACATTATATACAATTCTGTATTCCTTACCATAGTGGCCTAAGTACAAGCCCTCTGTACTTAATTGACACATTATGTATCATTGAATGTATACATTTAAATATTAGTCTGAATTAGCAGGGCATCATTATATACAAATCTCTGTCATTTACCATAGTAGCCTAAGTACAAGCCCTCTAAAGTTCATTGATTTACACACGTACGTATGATAATAGAATTATTCCTTATACATTAGTCATAGTTAGAAGTGCAGCGCCCTTTGATATCCAGTAATCCTGTGGCTGTTGAGATGGCAGGTGGACTGCTACAACAAAGTTTGTGGAATGACCTGCAAAAATTCAACAAAAGTTTATTGATTAATTTTCTGGCTCACTTCTAACTTTTTAATTTTGACACCCATTCTTGGATGTTTACCAGGAGTGTCAAATTGTATCTTAAATGATATTGTGACTGGGATTTCCTACAGGAGAACAACAAACCAGCCTTTCAAGACTTTCGGTTGGAAATTGTAACCTTTTTAGGATCCTCAGTTTACTGCCAATTCAATACATGTTGTACGTATGCATACATGGGTCTCAGGGATCATGCATATTTTTTATCCACTTGCCTACCAGCATTTCAAAACTAAAACTATTTTTGTTGTTCTGCGACCCTTTTTAAATTTAAAAGTTGTGTTTAATGAGTGCTATTAAGTGAGATTTAAGAAACTCAGATTAACAACCGGACAAGTGATGCTAACAGACAAGAGCAGAAGTCAAACTTTGATGGGTCCAGGACATGGCTACCTGATGACCACATTTAATAAAGAACAACATAGAGAATGATTTACACATCTTCCTGTCAAAATAGCATGGCATGTATGTTGTTGTCACTGTTATCTTGAGAGAAACATAATAGGATAGGGCTCCCAACCCATTTTATAATGTGGCTCCATTTCTTGTAAGCTTGCAGCCATACTTCGTAGGCTTGTGACCCGATAAGTTTTGAGGTTGTGATCCCATTTTAGGTCATGGCCCACTGATTGGAACCTCTGGACTATTAAAACAATGATCCTTGACATACCTGTAGTTGAAAGTGTACCAGCCCTGAGGCCAGTCTTATATAATGGAGCAATATAATCTCCAGGATCAGGCTTGAAATTCATCTCAGGTTCCATATGCATCACTGGTAGAGGAGGATTCATCTGGCCAAAGCGAGGGTCTGCTAGTGTCATTGTATCATCATCCCATCGGGAAGCGTCCATGAAGAGACCGTGAACAAGGACACCATCTTTCACGGTCGGTAACTGAGGGTGGAACCAGATGAAAGATTATGAGGAAGGAGAAATGAGGCATGGAAATGATAAACTAATATCAAAAGTGAAAAGTTTCAATCTTCTTGACAGCTGTGTTTTCTATCTGAATGACAAGAATCACAAAAGAGATTGCCACCCTTCAGCTGTCTTGGTGTCAAATTAATTGATTGGAAAAAAAAAATAAGTGTATATAGAATATACTGTACAGGTGTAATTGGAATTTCTTATAATATCCAGAAGTATGCCCTTTATGAATCTAAATTTGAATTAGGAATTGTGTCAATAAAATCAGATTCCTCTATGCTCAAGTGTACATAGCTTTTCTGATAAACAGAAATATCTAAAAAATTCAAATCCTTCTATTTTTACAATTCATTTATGTGGACTGCTTAACTCTTAACTTGCTCAAGTGGCAATTATAAAATTATTAAACAATAAAAAATAATAGATTAAACCAATGGAGCTTATATAATTGCTGTGCAACTGTGCAGGGTTAGTAATACTTAGAAATTGTTATTATACGTATTTAGCAAACTGCAAGGCAAATTGTATAACAGAAATATGGTAAGATAGCCGAATTAGCAGTTGCTACACCAGAAAGAAAATTCAACATTTTATTCCAGGCTTTTATGCCTCTCAAAATATAGTAATTTCTCATCTCACATAATGAGATTGGTGCAAATTTCAAGTGCATTTTGGACATTTTAATGCAAGTTTGCCCCTACCCTGTTCCTAAATAATTTTATTTCCAGTGCTACTGCTGTTAACATTGAACTTGTTATTTTAAGAAGCAAAATATATTTTAAAAAATCAGTGCAAAAGATATGCAAAGTAAAATCAAGGTTAATTCTTTTGTCTCATACATTTTTTTAAATCCATAAACTGAAATTGTATTTTCAATTAACTTATAGACTCAGTTTCCATTCTTCATAAAAAAACATAAACTTTTTATATATCAAGGGTTCAGATGCAAAAACTGATAAACACCATTTTCAAAAAAATTCTAAGGAAATTTTTTTGAAAATGTGATCGGACCTACAGGTAAATTAAGTATTTCTTGGCCAAACTGGAACATGATCCATGTAGCGTCCTATAAGCGTGTACGCAATGTAAGGCGTGTGTATGCTTTCTTCTGTACCGCGCTATCTGCGTGTGTGTTCACTGAGGAGCCACTAGCGTTCATAGTGTTCGATCTTGGCCAAGAATGACTTTAATTTACCTGTAGTTGGTTTCACAAAAGGACGGCAGTCATTTGCGCAGATTGATGTGAGCACCCTGTTAATGAGCGAAATACACAGAGCTTTGAGTTTTCTTCAAGGGCGCCGATCTGCGCCGACCAATGTCATAATGCATAATCGGCCAATCAGATTATCGGTTTGTTGCTATGATTGTCAGACAATTGATTCAGCCCTACTTCTGTGATTACGCTCTGCACGCTCTCAAAATGTAAACAACTGCCGTTCTTCTCTGCCAAAAACAGAAGTCCATATTTTATCATTATTGTCTTTATATTTGACCAGTTAATATTTGCCTATATCTCAAATTGAGAGAAATGGGCATTTTGATTTTTACATCTGAACTTGACATAAGTTGCAGAATCCCATTTTCTCATGTTGTGATTAAAAATAACCTTTTTCAATTGATTTTGCTATCAAAACCTGTTAGGCAACACACCTCCCTTTCATGATGTTTTTGATAACAAACCATGTAATGAAAAGTGAGTCTATAAATGAAATTAAAAATATACAGAACAGAACACACATAAAAATTCCAATTTTTAACTGTGCAAAAAATATAGAGTAAAAGAAATTGCTTATTACCATTGACAGAATAAACCCCAAAGTGCATTAAAACCAATACCTTACCTTGTACAAAAATGTGCAAAATTTGCAGACAGACACCCATACACCATTAGAGTACTTAAACCAAGTGTCTTGGCATGAATCAACCATGTTTGGAGATAATTCTGCTATTTTTTCAATCAAAAATGTGCCTTTTTCATCGTTATTATGTAGTAAAAGGCACTTGAGGGTGCTGCTTTTATTTATACTATTTGATCAGTTTTGCCTGCACTTAAGGCCAGAGTATTGGGAGAGAACATGGACCTTTTCGAGCATCATTATTTCTTAATTGTATGTCCAAAGTATATAAAACTATACATTTTTTAAAAGGAAATAAGTTAAGGAATATGGGGTTTTCCTGATGATGCTTTTTAATTTGCTTGATATAGTCAAGGTAAAAGAGAAATTGGGTAAAGGGAAAGTAAAAATATGCCAAAATTATCAAACAATAATCAATCAATGTTGATTCTTGCCCTACGTGACAATCAAGAAACATGTCATATATAACAAACTGTATCAAAATGATTTGAACTTTGACTTGTTGTTTTTGCAGAATTTTTACATTACGTTATGTACCTACTTAGGCTCAATTTTTTTATGAACGCATCCATGTTCATTTGTGACACGATCTGGCCCATGGGGGCCAAAGGAAGCTTTTTTGAAAATTGAGTTACTGTAATTATTACATTATACATACAATAAATAGGCTATCATTTACTGAAAACATCAAAGGTCTAGCATACTTGGTTCTAAAGTTATGAAGTTTTTTGATGTCTCATTTCTTATGTATTTTATTGTTTTTTACTCCATATTTTTACCTTTATCTCAGTTTCAAATTTGCCACCTTTGGCGCCTATGGACCAGATCATGTCACATTTAAATAATAGCTCCCAGATGCAACATCATATTGGCTTCAGATTATCAGATCATTAAGTTCACATATGCCCTCTCTATTAGTACAAAAGAACTAAAATTATTAGCAATTTTATATTATTTTTTAACATTGTTTTGAAAATATCACATATCCTGTTCCAATCATTTTGATAGAGTTTGTATAAAAGCTTTAAACAATAACTATTTCACTATTTTTTCAAGAATTTGAAACTTCTCATTATCAGACCCACTTGATCTATATACTTTCTGATCAAATTTGTTTAATTAGGGTTAGATTTAGATTTAGATTTATTTATTTGAACATACGCTTTCATCGACAAAATGTCATTAATATATGACAAAACTTATCAAAATTTCATCCCACAAATTGACCAATATACTATACTAGAATGTACCGCCACCAAATTACTAATGCTGTGATAAAAGAGAGTGATATTGTGCTTCAAGTTTTGGGTGCTGAAATATGCGACTAGCAAACTACTTACTTCGCGTTCCTCTGAAGGCGTTTCACATTTCTGTACCATGATAATTTTTATGTGGAAATATGATTGAAAGCGGGTAAAAAAGATACAAAAATGATGGCATATGAATGAATGGATGATTGCATGAAATACTATTACTCATGAAAACAAAATTGATTTTTGATGATTGGAGGGAAAATAGTTAGTTACTCTCAATTCAGTCCTATGGGCTATTCCATTTAAAGTCCACACTACCCCTGCAAAAGATGTTAGAAATATCTTTGAGTGAGGGAGTATGAATTTCAAATGGAATGAACACATTGGGCAGCTCCATTTGAATTTCATGCCCCCTCTAAGAAAATTCAACATGAATCTTCCACAGAGGGAAGGTGAGTTTCAAATAGAGTTCATTAATGTGCTAATTCCTTTGGAAATTTATACTCCCCCTGTGGAAGATATTTCCAAATCTTCCATGGGTGTGTGTGTGGATTTTAATTGGATTAGCCCAATGGAATATGTAAAACTATGCGACAAATACGTAATTCAACACATGAACATGAAAAAAATTAATAAATTAAGAACAGGGTAATGACAAGACAGATATAGGAGATCAGATTACATGTGGTAGCTTAATGAACTAGAGAAGTTTGAGGAAACCAGTTTCAATTCAGTTCAAATTAACCGTAGCTAATAATTTGAATCAATCCTTACCAAAGTCTCAGTATGAATGTATTTTCCCCTATAACCTACCTACCTTCTCAGATCCTCTCAAGGCAATCAAATTGGAAACCCATGTGTTCAACAGAATTAAGATATGAAAAATTATTGCATAATTATTTGCCAAATGTAACAATAAAATTTCACACTGTTAAGAACTCAAAAACCTTTGCAAAATTATTTGCAACAAATTCAACTGTTAACAACAACAATTTAAAATGTTTTAAAAAAGTCTTGCTTATTTCTTTGACAAATGCAACTATGTAATTTGACAAAACCAAAAATCCTAAGTAAAATGTCCTTACAGTATTGTTGACACAGACACATTCTATGATCTGGCTGGCTGTCTTAGCTGGTTTCTGTTTATAGTATTAAAAGATGAAAGACAGGGAATAATAATGACAGACAAATAGACAGAGGATAGACACAGTTAGCCCTTACCAATTGGGCTATTCCAGTTGAAATACATACTACCCCAATGGAAGACATGACCTTAATCTTCCAAATAGGGAGTGTGAATTTCATATGGTGTATACCTGAATTGGTGACTCCATATGAAATCCACACTCCCTGTGTGCAAGATTACAGTCATTTCTTCCATGGGGTGTATGGATTTCAACTGGAATATCCCATTTCCAAAACATCAAATGGTTAGGGCAAGTTTTTAGACACAATGAATGGTTAAAAGTATGATTACAGAATATATAAAGCTGGTGATATTATTTATGCACCGGCACACTGAAAGAGAACAAAACTACTAGTTATAGTCTTTTAAATCAAGCCAAAAACAAATATTGATAAATACATTATTCTACAATAACGATGTTGTTCACTTTTGAAAACATTAACACATCTGATACTTTTAATGATGCTGATGAAATTATGACTCTTGCTATGCTATGTGATCCATAAATGCAATTAACTAATCAGATGATGATACTACATTTGGTATACTGATAACATGCATACATAACATATCTACACATGCAAGCTCATTTAACAGATGAATTTTGTACAAAATGAAATGTTTATATTCTGAATGAAATTATACTCAAATAGGCTCATGTTTTACAAAAACAGATGACAAATGAACAGTGTATGCAAATTACATTCTTTCTAATCAGGGCTGTCAACTCTCACACAATGAGCGTGAGACTCACACATTTGGGCACTTTCTCACGCCAAGGTAGTAAAATCTCATGTCAAGGTAATAAATCTCATGCCAAGGTAGTAAATCTCAAAATCTCATGCATCATCAGAATAAATTTTTGTCCCTCCCCCTCCCCCACTTTTTAGATTCTTGAGTGCCCTTGCTCAAATAATCAATCGGCAAACAATAATTCAGTCCCGGTACACAACTGTTCAACAGTACTCTCACGCCAAGCAATTCCAAAAAGTTAACAGCCCTGTTTCTAATATTTTAGTACATGCAGTGATAAATAGCATGCGGTCATTCACTAAATCTATCCTCAATAATATGCATCCATTTTAAACCTACCTCCTTGTCAGAATCAGTGGTCTGACCAAATGACAATGTCTCCTGCTGCGCAGCGACATCTGCCTGGTCTCTGTAGTGCGGTATGACGTGGAAATGGAAGCTTAGCTGATCGATTGGATAGTCATATCTGCGGGCGTGGTTCTGTAAGGTGCCTGTGAGAAAACCTTGCGGGAAAAAGAATCCTGACAGCCAGTAGGATTTAGGCAGTCCATGCTCTATCCAATGCTGCAAAAAAGAAGAATAATGACTTTAACTTCAACACTACACTATTTTTCGCTCACCCTGAACATTTATGCTAGGTCAACTAGTGTCTTCAGCAGATGCTGAAGCTGTAATGAAATCTTAACATTCGGGATATTCCTTTTTGATTACGTCATGTGAGTGATTACCCCAACTAATAATTAATCAACTAACCATGGATCTGGTATTGCACCTATGATAGAGATCCCTACCCATATGTAACATTATGCTGTATAATAGCACCCTCTGCCACTGTCTTCCGATCGTGGACGTCCACATTTCGCTATGTGTGGTTTTTCACTACATAAGCGTGGACTCAAAATCCATGTTTGTAGGTGAAATCAAATGCAGATGTTATTGATATCCATTCGCCTGTTAGCTGATCCACTCACAAAACACCCAGAGATTATAGATATCCATCAATGACCTCCATGTGTGATGTGGGGAGGGATTACGCAGCGGTACAATGACTTCCTCATGCACGCATCCTATGGGACAGAACAGTTCACGCTCGTGCAACCACCATATTGGTACATACTGGGTTTTCTCGCTGCTGTAATGTGTAAGTCCGTTCTAATCGGTTCCATTTTTTGATGGGCAATATGTAAGTTGTTAAAAATTTGTATTTTTACAAATTTCATAGAATAAAATCTTGTCATGAATTAGGTTCAAAACTTTTCATCAGTTATGTCGGGCATCATGAAAAATCTGAAAATTTGCTTTAAACCACAAAATACCCCTCAGTTGTAAAGGCAAAATGTTTAGATTTCTCACAATGGCATCTAAACAACTGATTTGATTTGATTTTTGGGGAGATTTGACATCCCTGGATAACCCAAGAAAGCCTATATTGAAGCTTATTTTCATTGGGGTCCATTTTGACAAAGGGATGTGTTGGGAACAGTCAAGGGTTAACACCCTACTTTTTTCGAAATTGGCTGTGAGATACATGTACAGGTATGGATACTCAATGTTTGATATTGGATATTCAATATTGGATATTCAATATTGGATATTGGATATTGGAAATTCAATATTGGGTATTGGAAATTCAATATTGGATATGGTTCTCTGTACACAGGAAAGACGGCTTAACATTCCCTTCGATGCGCAGTTATTAACCAATAATTAAAAGGAAAGCTTCAGCTAATTCCCACTACTTACCCCAATAAATCCAACACGTAGCTGTAAATCTTTGACCCAGGTAGCCAGTGGTTTGAGAGATGGGTATGCAGAGTTAGACCACAGATCTGGCACATGGTTATTCAAGAAGCTATGGTAGACTCTCTCCAGCTCCTCAGACATCACCACCAAACCTTTGATGGCTTTTTGGATGGTACGCATAGATGTCTAAACAAACATAAAGATATGGATGTTTAGTGAACTTGAAAGTTGCATATTTGAAATAAACATAATGAAAAAAGAAAGTCCTCACTATTTTAGTCCCAAGGTAGTCAATAAAAAATGTTAACAGTATGTTGCTGCATGTGTATCCATGTTTGGCAGTTGTATGTCCACAGTTGACATGCAAAATAAACAGGGGTACAAGTAGTGGTGTTTGTTTGTGTAGTATGTATGTGTGTAGCCAGGGTTGCTAAAACATTTCAGCGTAAATCACAGGTCAAATAATTGAAAAGTCACCCAATTTTCTCTTAACCATCCAGTTTCTATGGGGCATGAAACTACCGGAAGTCGCAGGAGCCAATGCTGAAAAGTCACCAAATTTTTTTTCATAACCATTGGTTTCTATGGGACAGGTAATTGTTATAAGGTGCGGGGAAAATTTTAAAAAGTCGCCCAATTGGGCTACCAAATCAAAGATTTGGCAACCCTGAGTGTAGATATCTTCCCCTTCTGCTCAGATTATGCTATTCCAGTTAAAACCCATACACCCCCTATGGAAGACATGACCTTAATCTCCCACACATATAGTGTAGATTTCAAATGGACTCATCCATTCAGGTAACCCCATTTGTAATTCACGCTCCCTGTGTAGGAGACTAATAGGTCACATCTTCCACAGGGGTATATGGATTTCAACCAGAATAGCCCAATTATCTCATAATTAGTAAACACTAACCTTGATAACTTTCAGAAGTTTGTTGAACCTAACGACCTCTTGACACAACACAGTGGTCAACGAGTTCAGCCGACCTTTGTCATCCGGCTCAAACATGGACTGGAATGCCAGGTCGATATCCAGCATATCCGGCAACCTGGTCAAGATGCTATCGGCCAGCTCATAGACGATCTCATCGTTAGTTTTACCCCCACCTGCGCTGGCCATACGAGGCTGGACTTCTAGGATGGTGTTGATGAGTGACATCGTTTCTTGGCGCTGGAATGTGATGTTGGCGTTGTCGTGCATGGCAAAGATTTCTGGTTCATCTATGACGGGTAGATTTACGATGTACTCGCGGAATTCCGCGAGTGTGTCCATGTCAGGAGAGTAGTAAATACCTGCAACGATACAATGTATCATAGTTAGCTATACATGGCAACAACACACTTGGTTAAAAGATTACTCTTTCTTAACAACTTTTCAAATACCTAGAAATCAACCACAAATTGTTAAAAATAATAGCATAGTAAGAATTTCATATGATACTGGATATCTATGGAAGACATGACCTTATTCTACCACAATGGGACGTGTACATTTCAAATGGAGTCACCATAAGGGGTATATGGATTTCAACTGGAATAGCCCATTTATGCTACTTGCACTTCTTGATGATTCTCATTTGGAATATTTTACAAATGAACATGGTAAAAGCCGCCACCCAAAGAGATTTGGGTTAGGGTTAGGTTTTAGGGTTAGAGTAAGGATTAGGGTTAGAGTAAGGATTAGGGTTAAGAAGTTAGGGTTATGATTATGGATGGGGCTTGCAACCACTCTAATATGGTTACTCCAAGAACAGAAGTTATGTATTCAAACTGCATGGTAGGTAACAAGTGAAATTTTGGAGAATGACTGGCATTAAGTAAGTATCAAACTGCAAATTAGAACTCCTACACCAGCGGTTCCCAAATGTGGGTCGCGACCCTTTTAGAGGTCACAGGCCATTTTAAAAAGGGTCACAAGCAAAACCCTTATGAAACAAAATCACAAAGCTAGCATTGTAAATGTAAATATCAACAAAACCACAGTAAGTTTAGTAAGCTGGAAGAGTAAATCTTTGGTCTCACCTATTTCCCTAGATATCTGTGGAAATATACCACTATAATAATAGTTTATGGGTTGCGACAAATATCTTAGGCAAAAATTGGGTTGCTTATAAACAAGTTTGGGAACCGCTGTGCTACGTTGTATGACACTAAGTCTTGATCCAAGTCTAGGGTCTTCTGCTGGTCTGTTAACAAGATCAACAACTGACTTCAGTTAAGCAAACAAGTGGCTTGTCCTATATTATAAAAAGACTCCAGTATCCTTGATAAAATGCCAGTCCTCCTTTGGAAAAGCCTCAATGATATGAGTACAATGGATTCCAAACCAACCACAACCAGTTTTCTTACCCGATTCTGAATATTTGTAGCCAGATTCTAGCGTTGTGGGTTGGAAGAACCGCCTCAAGATTGTACGCAGGCAACGTTGATCCCAAGCATCGGTTACACGTCCACCATATGTGATCTGAAAATGGATACAATTTGATAATCAATTGCCATGATATCATATCTACCTAGTATTGTCACAATACTGGACTTCAGACTTACTCTTAATACTTTAAAGCAGTTTTGTTTATATCAAATAAAATTTTCATCACCAGAAATGCTGGAAAATCTGGCGGGAAGAGCAATGGACCCAAGTGGTCATATTGAGAAAAACATCATCCAAGATAGCGAATGTCTTAAATATTTGTGAGTATTACTGGATTTGTTAGTCAAACAATCTTTGATCTGTACAATCCTACAAATGCATCTATCTGCATGTTTCTACTGAGGGCCAAATTCCGTGCCATGCCGTGCCGTGCCGGGTCATACCGGGTAACAAGCCCAGTAGAAACGATCTGGGTAATCGGTTGCCGTGTCATGCCAGGTCATGTGCTCGCCTTTCGTGATCCACCTCTTGAGGTGGATCATGCCGGTCAAAGCGTGTAATCCGCGCAGTAGAAACGAGCCGTGTGATCGGTTGCGGGTCGAGGTCATGCGTGTTGCAAAAATAACGCGATTTATGAGCTTTTATATTCTACTTGTACAGTAGGGGTCTAGGCCTATAATGTAGTTCTTTCAGATATTATATACACTGGCCACATGTGTGACTCGCATGAACTTGATGAAGTAAAATGGATATGACTTTACTTAGTCTAGGCCTACTTCTTTATAGTTAATGAGTTGGTTATATTTTGGCTGTAAATTAATTATCATAATAGCCACTTACTAGATCCACTGGTAAATTAATGCAATTTGGATTTTACGAAAACACTAAATTGTGATTGTAGGTCATATGCCATGAGCTGCCATGCGTGGACATTTAAATTTAGGATACAACCGTCAAATCTGTTTTCCGTACTTCCGGTTTACAGGAAAAAAATGCTGTGCATCGTGCGAGACACGGCTTTCTGGACTCAGTAGAAACAAGCTGGGTAACAGTGGTCGGATTATGATCGGTATTTTGTGCCCGGAAAGTAGCGGGTCAAAAAGCCGTACGCTCAGTATAAACACGCTGTATATCATGACTTTATTTACATTCTATAACATACTAAAAAGCTTATTAACTTTTCAATATAGTAAATATCAGGCGATGGATGATGAAATTCATTGCATATAAAAGACAAGAATCATCAAATCAATAGTAGTTGAGCACATAATTTGGTTCGAGTTGCATTTTAAATTTGACTGATTTGGACTTGTGTTCTTGACATCTAAGTAAATAAACTAAGAAATGTTACGTACCTCGCCAGTGATGTATATCAAGGCATCCCATGGGATCTCCCCATCTGCTAAGAACATCTTCAGGTTCTCCAATGCACACTCTCTATCACTATCATTGAACTCATACTGAATGAAATGAAGCAGAGACAGAATGATGTATACAATATTAGCAAATAGCAAAAAACAGTTACATAGCCACGCACAGGGCTAGGTTACATGACTCCTCCAACATCCAAATAACATCCGTTGGCACCGAAGGTCAATGGATGTCGGCCGCAGGCCATCACAGCTAAATCAGTCAGTCATGAGAAAAATGAGGTCATGAGGAAAAATTCATAATGAGATAGAAAATCTAAAACTGTACTTTTCACAACATTGACCTCATGTTGCTTGATCTTGTCTCATAACATATGGATACTACACAGGTGCACCATGGGTAGATATAAAAAAATCTGTACTGCACACTATAATTTGGTTCACCTCATGTTCGGTAATGTGCATTTTTCGCTGGCTGCAGCATCAAATTATGCGAGTAAAGTTAATCGCGAAGTGTGTACACGTATGCTTTCATGGGCGGTTGCCAGCACGCTTGCGTGGCAATCACAAAACAACATTGATGTCACAACCGAACTTATAGCGAACCAATGTAAAGAAGACACATAAAGGAATTGCCTGTGTATGGAGTTTGCTGACCCTGTACCATTGCAATTACTGTGTAAGTAAACACTATGTATTGCTGAGTTCACTCATTTGTTTTATTTATCAAATTTGTATCATACATGTTTTCATGTGCAACCCCAAGTATTTGGCAGGCTTGCGGGATCCCAACATTTTGCAGGCCATTATTCTGGGGTTTCCCATTCTTTAGTGAGCTGACTCCTAACATTATTGCATGATGACTCCTACTCAACAAAGACTGCTCTCACACTTTAGAGGGCCCCAGCAGATCCTGGAAGTCTATGTAAGGAACAGTGGATCAGGACTGAAAACCTTGTTTAGCTCATCCAAGTACAACATCCATTATTATTTTCGTTCACTGTATGCATTGCACAATAATAACTCTATATTAGTAGTAACATACAGACAGTGTGTGAGTCATTTATTTCCAGTCCAAAAAGTCAATATTATTTATGTAATTGAAAATAACATGAAACCAACCTTTATGTTCCATCCCAGTGGGCCAAACTTCTTCCTTTCTTGGATGGTGGCATGGAAGAAGCACAACCCAAATGTCATCTTACGCCACTTGATACCAAGAACTGAAATTGAAAAGATGACAATACAAGTCAGCATAAATACAAATCAATCTTTATGTATCTGCATTCTATTTGTCCAAATATTTAGTCATTAGGTGCAAAAAACAAGGAATGATCACACTTAATATGTGCATCCCCCATCTAACTTGGTAGCAATGGTCTATTCCATACTTCCCCTGTGGAATATTAGCAAAAGTTTTCCACAGAGGGCATATCAATTTCAAATAGAATAAACAATTGGGTAATTACTTTCCTTTGAAATACTCACTTCAGTAGTGGACGATATAGGTAAAGCCAAATACAGGGTGAGAAATTAACCTATACTCTGATCAGCTCGTAAGCGGCGGGACTCTTTACATTGTGGATTGATATACAGTGGCATTCATACAGCTGGGCGCAGCACCTACGCGAACTGTATTTGCGTATTGCATGATTGAAGTAACAAAAACCAAATAACTCCCGCCTATTACGAGCTGATCAGAGTATAGCCAATTCCATTTGAAACACATACTCCCTCTGTGGAAGACTTGTCATGAATTTTCCACTGGGGTATGACAGATTTTTATTGGAATAGACCTATGAGAAATGACAGCTTGACAAAGCTTATAACAACCTTCAAATCATGCGGTAGTGATTGTTAGCTCCAATTTAAATTATTTAGGCAACAAATTGTTAACTAAGAAATAATAGTTAGCTAAAAGAAATATAAACAGTACTTACTGTGATCTTCAAATGATCCAGGAGTTATCTCAGAGAATGCTCTCCTAACGTTAGCCCTTAGACCTTTTGGAGGCTCATTGGTGACTTTGACACTGTTCTGTAATACTGACACAGGGAATTTGGTTGTCGGCATGGAGCTGAGGAACAGACGGAAGTCTTCATGGATCTCTGCTCCTGGTTCACCCATATCCTTAATGAGGGTCTCCATTGACAACATCCAAGATGCCGCCAAGTGACAATTCTGGTGGGGAAAACAATAACACACATTATGATATAGATTGTTTTGACCCTTGCAAGCCCAAAAAGTTTAGTCATAATTGTGACTTGAAAAGCTAATAACTTCAAATATATTTTTCTTGCAAAATCAAAATTCTGACCACTTGTATTATTGAACAAATAAACATGATTCTGGATTTATTGTTAACCATGTGCATGTTATTACACTGATTCTGTCATAGGTTTTAAGGGCTTTTCTGAAAGGCATGTAGCATAATAGGGGAATAAAAGAGGGTTCAAATTTGACAAGATTCTTGCACCAATTCTCCTAAAATCAAGATTGATTCTCAAAAAAGCATGCATAAAACTCAACAAAGAATCAAATAATTCCTTCATGATTCTTGTCAGACATAGTTTGTGAGAATCGATTTGGATTCCAAAAAGGGTGCCGATATTGAGTCACCACAAAATTAAACAAATTGAAATAAAACTCAGATGTACTGTATGTACACAAATACATCTTTCTGTCCGGATTTTCAAAAAAACTTCCTAACTATTGAAAACAGATTAGCACCATTGTTAATGCTATGTATGCTAGCCATATAGGCGTCAATATAAAAAGTCCCAAGTTGTGAGATATTTTCTCAAAATATCAAGAGCTATCTCAAGAACCACTGAACCAATAATACGCTTGTTTGTACTCATTTTAATGCATTTGTCATGCTGATTCCAAATATGGTCATGACAAGATACAATCCTGAATTTGTTGAATTTTAAAAGAAAATCTGAAACTTGTCGTCTGTAGTCGACACCCACGTGAAGAGGGTTAAAATCCTCACCTGTAAGAAGACCCAATCTCCAGACTTTGTAGCCCCATCAATCAGTTTCTCAGCCACTGGTCCTTGCCCCTGACCAAGTGATATAGCCTTTATACGCTCTAGATAGCCTCTTTCCTTGGCAAATCTCTGGAATGCACCCATAGGATCTGATCCTGTGCTGAGCACAAACACAAGTGGCGTGTAAGAGGTCATATCTTTGTAGAGCAAGGCAAGATCTTGAGCTGGACTTTCTACAAATGTCTTGCCAAGGTTCTCGTTGACAAAGTCTGTCACAGCAAACACAACCTGAGGAGAAAGGAATCACACATTTAATAGACTTACAAATGCAATTAAAAGTCCACAGCATTTTACATTAGGATAGCCAGGGATGTGCTATAACTTCAGGCCAACAACCATTTGCTGGTAACTTTGGTGTTGGGTTGGTATACTTGACTGACAGCCTGACTTGTAATTGTATCAACTTGGTGCTTTATAAGTAAATAGGCTTTCTTGACAGGAATTCATAATAGCTATAGTATTTCTACAAGTGCCCTGTCAGTTATCACAGTACCTGTGCAGCCAGTCCCTGTGTGAGTGGGCCAGCTTTTGTCAGAAGTGTCTCAGATTTCATCAGAACTGATGAAGTCAGAGACCTGATGAAGTCTCAATTCAGAGACACATCTGACGAAAGCTTGACCACTCACACATGGACCGACTGGACCGGTGTGATAACCAACGGTGTAATTGTAGAAATACTAGCACTTATTGGTACTTTTATATAAGACTCCATTACGTCAGGCAAGTAAAACTTTTTGTCAAGCTGATAACTTTTATTAGCTACGAATCAAACTGGCTATTTCCTTCAGGTACACTGCTAAGGATAACTACTCTTGGATGCCTTTTACAAAGACTATAATCTGTTGCAAGGTTCTTTTATGCGTTAACTATCGTGTATACGCAGTACGCACACGACGTCGAAAGTGTGCATAGGATCTTATGGAAAATAATATGCGCTGGACTATCAGCAGTACGCTTAACTTGTAAAAGGAATTCTGCAAAATAGTATACATTAAACTCTCACCCAGTCTTACCTTTTCATTCATGAAGCATTTCACCATTATCAGTTTCTGGAAGCTTGTTAACCTGTCATTCCAGTGACCTTTAGGTTTCCCATCATCCTTTGCTTCTTCCTGTTCTTCTCCTCTTGGGGTGGAACGACGGTGGAGGCTCTGGCCCATAACCATCATATTTCTCTGGATTTGGCCTCACCTGATTATAAAAGAACAGTTTTCATTGTCTTAACATTCACAAATATCAGTGTTGTAGTAGAATCTACCACAAAATTAACACTAACATGGAAAATATTAAATCAATATACTAACATAATCCAACAACCTCTGATCAATAACGATTTAATGAAAATTTTAACTTTCAAAAGCTCTCACAGTAGGCAAATTTCCAGATATGACAAACAACCCCATTTACTTGCCTAAAAATGTGCAAATTCTACCATTGTTAAAATGTGATTCATACATTTTGTAATTCATACATCTTCAGTATCACAATAAATCATTGACATGATTATGATTCTATAATAAATCTTTATTTGATGATTAATGCTCTTTATTTGAATTAATTATTTGAAAGAAAATATGACCTATGTAACTTTTATAATATTGGGCATTCCATTTTCATATCTCCCTTCCTCTCTAATGAGGAACATTTCGGAACTTAAACCAAATTCTGTTTTAGCCATTCCAGTAATTCCAGTTTGTCATCCAAAAACAGTAGAAATAGCATGGAAGATTTTGGAATTCCAAACATAATTTCCTAGTTTTCAGCTGCATTTTACCATAAACTGAGCAAAAAAGAAGGGAGTAACTATTCAACAGGAATTGAGATACCAGTTTCATCTTGCACAGGGGGTGTGCAATTCAAATGGAACAACCCATTGTTAAGTTCAGTTCAGGTTAACTTATGAATCAATTGTACTTATAACTGAGTACCAAAGTATTCAAAGTAGATATACATACATCAAGCCTGCCACTCTTGCAGTAGATGGGAGTAGCTGTGATATCAGTCTTGATTCCTTTGAATACCGGTACCGATGCCTCCAAATCACAGCATGTATTCCATACTGTATCATCAAGCCAGTCTGCATCAGGCTTTGCTGGACGTTCCTGTAAAATGAAACAAACAGTCACATAAGGATTAAAACTCAAATTGTCCTTCCATGCAGAACTAATAAGCATAAACTGACTTTGTCCGGTATGCACTATTTTTGATGAAATTTGGTTGATTATGAAAACATAGGTAAATTGAGAACATTTTATGGTATACAACAGGTTTACAAAGCAATTGCTTACTTTTAAATTCTAACATTGTATAGCTGTTGAAATTTTCATGGAGTGCAAGAAAGTCGTACAACTGTTATGCAGCTGAAAGTGATTTTCAGTCCTTTGCTGTAAAATATCATGCCTTTTTAAGACCTCTGACCTCCATCACGGGGCTGTGCCACTGTAATAGGCTTGGACATCATCAGTCTTTCATAGATCGCAGCCAAAAACATATCCTAATATCGCCATCTGACGATATTTTTATCCATACATGCCATATCAGAAAGTTCACTGTTATACGGGTCCAAAACGGCCCGGCAAGCATTGAAGCAACAAGTATACAAATAAACAAGTACAAAACATACTTCAATCCACTGCCATCGTTCAAAACAGCTTCTTGATATCCGAAACGTTATTAAAACCAGTATGAATCCATTTGTGTATTGTACACCTACCATATTTGTAAGTACAATCTACAGTACAGTCCAACCCCTCTTATCCGGACCTCTTTTATATGGATCTCTCTGTTATCCAGATGTGAAATCTTCACAGGGAAATATGTTTTTGATGATTTACCACAGGTAATTCCATGCTCTGAATGCTTAGAATGACATCTATGTTGCAAAAAGCACTCTAAAGCCATCTTTTAGTGTTATTACACCATGTTTAAACAATCTTTTGTTCTCACCATTTCAGTACTTGGGACAGGCAATGCAGTATTACATATAATTCACTTATCCGGATTTTTCACTTATGCGGACAATGCTTGGTCCCATCATGACCGGATAAGAGAGGTTGTACTGTACTTCCAAGATTTCACCACAAACGCCACCATTTATATTATGCATGAACATTATGTCGGTCTTGGCCAAATGCTTGAGGGAGACCAAGTATAAGTATATCACCTGTCACTATTTCTACATATCGTCATCACGATAGGATCTAATATCATGATATATCGCAGGGCGCGATATCGCCCAACACTACCCTGTACCCCATATAAATTACCTCCACTCCTACCAATTTACCCTGATGCTGCCCCTCCTTCCGATCCACAAGGATACATACCTCTTCCACTCCAGCAGCTCCCCTGAGGAAGAAGTTCCACTCTGCAGCTGAGATCTTCTCTCCCTGCCTCATGATATCAGCACACAGCATGAATGAGAAGACTAACTTATGCACCTCAAACAGACCCCTGGCCACGTTACAGTACACTGTCACTGTGGATTCCTTTAGGAGGATCTGGAGTCTGGTGGGAAGGTCATCACTCTTCTCACTGGTTTCTATGCATTGATTGAAAAGCTGCAAAACGGAGTAACAAAATGGTGCGTATTAATATATTTTTGTAATCACAAGGAAAGTAAAATCAATGCTTTGCGATAACAAAATCAATGCTTTGCGATAACAAAATCAATGCTTTGTGATAACAAAATCAATGCTTTGTGATAACAAAAACAATGCTTTGCGATAACAAAAACAATGCTTTGTGATAACAAAATCAATGCTTTGAGATAACAAAATCAATGCTTTGTGATAACAAAATCAATGCTTTGAGATAACAAAATCAATGCTTTGTGATAACAAAATCAATGCTTTGTGATAACAAAATCAATGCTTTGCGATAACAAAATCAATGCTTTGCGATAACAAAATCAATGCTTTGCGATAACAAAATCAATGCTTTGCGATAACAAAATCAATGCTTTGCGATAACAAAATCAATGCTTTGCGATAACAAAATCAATGCTTTGCGATAACAAAATCAATGCTTTGCGATAACAAAATCAATGCTTTGTAACAAAATCAATGCTTTGTGATAACAAAATCAATGCTTTGTGATAACAAAATCAATACTGATTATGATAATGATGATCACTAGGAAAACCTATACCTTATTCCCACTAAATAAAAGCTGTCTTCTTCACAAAAACTGCAAATTTACCATTTTCCATTCTCATAATTCATAACTCCAGTATCCAAGATTACTACTTTGTGGGCTTCTAAAACCGCTAATGTTAGATTAATTTGAAGAAGATAAAAATGGAAATCACAAATAGCTTCTGAGAATACTAAAAACAAAGAATTTTTTATTCACTCACATTCTTGTAATATTTGAGAGAAAATTGATACATAGGATCAATCTCCGCCAGTGATGCCACTACAAAGAACATGACGGATCCCCTGGTAGCCACCACACGATACTTCTCTCGAGCTGTAGAGATCTTCTCTTCCGTTGTCTCAGCTTCTTTGAGTCGGGTCATGATGACTCCAGATGTTACCTGATGTAGTAAAATGGTTGAAAATAAAGGCAATAGAAAAAGAAATTAAAACACTAAGAAAAACATTTGCTCTCATTGTGATGTTGATTTGAGTTTAACTTGCTGCTGTTTCATCCTTCAAAATAGGCAGTTGTTAAAAGTTTGTGCCCTAACTGATGATTCTATTTCAAACTACTTGGTACTCTAGGTCGGTACCATAGACATGAGTAGGATTGAGCTTTTGCAGATGAAATCCTTACACCCCTATGGAAGACATGACCTTAATCTCCCACACAGGGGATGTAGATTTCAGATGGATTCACCCATTTAGGTAACTCCATTTAAAATTCACACTCCCTGTGTGGAAGATTAAGGTCATGTCTTCCATAGGGGGTGTGTGGATTTCAACTGGAATGTCCATTTAATCTTTCCCCAAAGAGGTCCTTATCAGAGGGCTGCACTATCGATACTCTAGCAAGTGTCAATTCACAGCAATTAACTAAACATTTGAACAGATTAGTACAAAATTATCACTCAAAACATAATATGTAAGTAACATAAATAAGTCATATTAAATTATTCTACCACAAACCAGAACTTATATTACTTTCATGAAGGATTTATCAAAATGTCTTGTATCAGGTGTATGCACATACTGTCAAAGTGTAACAATTCTTGGGTTTCACAATACGATGCGCCTTCTGTGGTCGCTGGGTCGAGGCCAAAATACGCAGTGCATCATGAGAAAATGTCAACATCCAAAGCCCACGTAATACGAATACAATACAGGAACATACATCATTGTGGGTTTTTTAAAATGTCACTATAATGATGTTACATGCGAATGCACACTAAAACAACAATTTACAATTATAGTAGATCCATTTTCTATCTATTGATCACATTCTATTTATTATCACACTCGCGTGAAAATTCAATAGCAGCTAGAACATCGATGTCGACTCTGGAGTCAAAAATTTGACTACCAAAAGCAACCGCAGGCTGTGCATCGTATTGTGAAACGCGAGAACTAAACATGGCAACAACAAAATACAAATCCCGACCGGCACACAACCCAACTTGAAAAAAAAAAGCAAGGGAATGTGCCGGCATGGGAATCGAACCCACGAGCTTCCGATCATTTTTGAGTTACCAAACATTTAATGCCCATCTCACCTTTGATTCATTCAGTGTGTTAATCAGTTCCTCATTATCCAGGATATTTCCTTCTGATTCAAACAGAAGCTTCAGTATACGATCCTCAATGGCCTTCAACTGGTTCTTGTCAGCGTTGATTTTCACAATCAACTGGTTTCTTTGCTCCTCCAGATCGGGTCTCTCAAGACGGACGACATCACTGTCAGAAGACAAAGAAACAGTTTAAAATTTTGCTGAAACAGGATGCTCGAGACATCAATTTTGATTTCCAATACTGGATTGTGCCAGTTAGAAGCACATATTATGTGTACATCCAAAAGGGTGCTACATAATAGCTGGGAATAAAAACCTGACTCATCTCAAGTGGAGGTCACTTCAAATCATCCCCATGTCATATGATTTAGTAATGTTCTCTGTATTTCTAAACCATGTGTCTTGGGGATTATTAGAAATGACCTCCACTTGAGATGAGTCTGGTATTTATTCCTAACTATTATGTAAAATGAGACACATGTAGCAGCTGACAAGTGCATCCTTTTTATATGGATATACACAAATGGTCATAATATGACATAAAGAATTTTAAACTTCAGACATAAATGCATAGTCAATACGGAGTTTGAAGTAATATTAAAATTGAAATAGTATGAAGCATAACTTTTATATCTAATTTAATTAACATGAGCAATAAGTATGTCAGAGATCATGTTTATCCGCAAAAATCAGTGAATGTGCATTTTTAAGAGAAATTTGATTATGTTAGGATTATGGTTTCATAAAGAAAGGATATTCTAGATATTTTTTCCATGACATTTCATACCTGAGTAACTGATCTTCCAATCCAGATTTGGTGACAGTAAAGTTAATGATAGTGACTTTGATGCATACTTCTGGTAGGTAGTGAGGGTTGGCCATCTTAGTTGTCATGTAGAAACGGAAATTCTTGTCATAGTCTATGTCACTGTCTCCGAGTCTTATCAACAGACGACCGCCCTATGGTGTAAATGCAGAATAGGAAAACGATTAAATAAACTGAACTTAAGTTGACTTGAGTTGTACTAAAATGAAATGGAATGAATTGAATGAGTTCAGCTGTAAGATGAGGAAGATACAACTCAGAAGACAAATTTTTTGACAGTTAATGCTGCAGAGTCACTTTTTTACTATTTTTTATTACTATTTCAACATTTCTAGCCAGAAGACGGTGGCCAACATCATTTCAATACGGCAGCAGCCACTGTCATAAGCAAAAACAGACATGTGATGGCAACACTGCCCAGACGTTGAATGCACTATATTTCCCCTACCATGAGGTACGATTTTAGCTCTTACTTGCACCCATGCAGTACTGTTACAGAAAAAAAGGGCACAAAATATATTTCCCAGTGCAATATATACATTTTAAGATGATTCAAAAAATATATATATTAATCAATACGTCTCATAACACCCTATTTAGCAATGAACAAATGTAAATGTATTGACAAAAATCCCAAAACTGTAGAATCCTTGTAGTAAGATCGGAGATCAGGAAAATCAACCAAGACCACAATGTCTGTGGATTCTTCTATCACACAAGTCATGTCAAACAGTTTGACAAAATAGGAGAAATTGTGTACGCAAAATCCATGTATAAATCCAACTTCGATGAACACTCACATAGGTGTGTTGTTACTATTAAGACAAGGCGGTTCTCGAACCACGAGTCTCGCCTGCTTTCGTGATTACTTTTGGTAGAGGTAAATGAATTTGGCGGTTATCGACTAGGCACGATTATCTGGCTGATGGTGACTGTGCCCACCAAGTTTCATGCCCATGCAACAGTTTTTACTAATTTGACCCCTGGTGACCCTGAAATGACCTTCCAAAACTTTGGCTCTAAATGTTGACTGTATCCACTAAGTTTCAAGTTTCATACCCACACGACAGTTTTTACTAATTTGACCTCAGATGACCCCTGGTGGCCTCGAAATGATCTTCCAAAAATTTGGCTTTAAATGTTGACTGTACCCACCAAGTTTCATGTCCATCGACAGTTTTACTAATTTGACCTCAGATGACCCCTGGTGACCTCGAAATGACCTTCCAAAAATTTGGCTTTAAATGTTGACTGTACCCACCAAGTTTCATGCACATCCGATAGTTTTTACTAATTTGACCTCAGATGACCCTGGTGACCCCAAAATGACCTTCCAAAAATTTGGCTTTAAATGTTGACTGTACCCACCAAGTTTCATGCACATCCGATAGTTTTTACTAATTTGACCTCAGATGACCCCGGGTGACCCCGAAATGACCTTCCAAAAATTTGGCTTTAAATGTTGACTGTACCCACCAAGTTTCATGCCCATCCGACAGTTTTACTAATTTGACCTCAGATGACCCCTGGTGACCTTGAAATGACCTTCAAAAAATTTGACTTGAAATGTTGACTGTACCTACCAAGTTTCATGCCCATACGACCGGTTTTGTCTCGGGTCAAGATGCACCCACCCACCAAGTTTGAGAAACGTGCGACTCCTAGTCTCCGAGATAATAGGCGAAAACCAAAACTTTAATCAAATTTGTCACACACGCACACACACACCCCCACACACACGGAAAAGTGATTATATAGTCTCCTGCCTTATCAGGAGAGACAAAAATCTAACATAATTATCGAATTATAGTTTACCACCAAGCATCTCCTCCTTAAAACTAGAAAAAAAAGAGAATAAAACCTACCTGTACAAATGTTTGTTTGAGGAGGATTGGTTCCAATGCTGGGTCTAAAGTCTCCTCTACTTCCTCCAGCAGTACCGGCTGACCTACACGGATACCGTTCTCAAGAGTCCTCAAAAAGTTAGCGTCTGTTAGCTTCACAACTTTCAAACCATTTCTGGCCTCCCGATTACGGATCCATCGATTTGCCTGTGGAAAAAATATCATTTTTGTTTCATGAAATGTTACCTTATCTCTTATCAGTAATATTTCTGCAACTGTTGTACGCTGTAACCCACACAATCTATATTGTTTGTTACTATTTTTTGGATATGTCTATCTGCAGCACTGATCAAATATTAGAGCAAAATGTACTCATTCCAAACATAAGATTCTCCAAAGCAAGCTTCTGAATGTTACTTTTGCTCACCACAGTTGAGCACACTGCCCTTTTTCTATGATTTGCCGACACAAACTGAATGGCCAAGGTTGTTCTACCAATACATCCAATGGTACAATATTACAGACGGATTTCTCAAACTCCAAAGTGAAATATAGAAGACTTCATATTATACAAATATTGACTGCTATGAGGGGCATGGTTAAAATTATAGGCCCAAGGTGATCTCAAAACCATGACTATGCCCGAGGCGTAGCCGAGGGCATAGTCATGGTTTTGAGATCACCGGGCCTATAATTTTAACCATTCCCTAATAAAAAGCAGTCAATATTTGTTTTATATACCAAATCTTAAGATTCTTGTCATCTGTTTGGTTAAAAGCATCGATTTTGAGAAGAGAAATTAATAGTTTCAATGCGAACGGCACACAGATTACAATCTGCGATTTCTGCGTAACGCGTGAAAACATTAACGCGTGCGTAATATCATTTTACGCTGGGAAAAACGCGCAGTTTGATCCTGACGCGCGTGACCGGTCCATAGTTCATTTCCATGGACCGGTCCATAGTTCATTTTGCGGGCATAGTTAATTCAATGACTGCACTTTCAACCAATCAGATGACAGGAATCTATATATGAGGTATATAATACTTTTTATAGATCTACTGTGGTCTATCTTATTTAACATAAAAAATGGGCTATTCCGGTTGAAATCCATGCACCCCTATATGGAAGGCATGAAATTAATGTGAATTTCAAACAGGGTTACCTGTATAGGCGACTTCATTTGAAATCTACACACCCTGTGGAAAGATTTAAGGTCACATCTTCCACAGGGGGGAGTGTGGATTTTAACACTAGCATCATTATGTTGCAACCCTACCTGATCCTGAGGATCTATCATAAGTGGCCATCTTCTGCCTCTAGTCACCAACAATGCATTCTCCGTCGATACAGCATCTCTTGGCAGACCATCGGCATTCCACTGCCGGATTTCAAACTGATCTCCAAGAATCTTCACCAGACTCATATCATCTGTGACGGGAATCTCTAACTCCTGACATCTTTGGGTCCAGTTGTTGACGAGTTCATTTCTGTATGAGCTTGTGAAGGCACCGTAATAAGCCACACAGGCAGCAGCGATGAAGACGTTGCCAACGACAGCGTCAATTTCCTTTTCAAAGTCCTGGAGTGATATAAAACACAGTTTTTAAAAGTATTACCTACAAAAAATGGTTAAAAGTAGAGGGGACAAATGAGATGTTGAGGTTAAATATTTTTAGGGAAAATGCAACTATAGTTTTCAGCACAGTACTTCAGCGGTCTGCCAATTTGGTGCAATTTATGGCGTATATGGAAGTGAGGTTCTGATTGGCTAATTGAATCACATCATCTTTACATCGGCACCTCATTCGCTAGTCAAACTGCGTAGCATCGTGTGACCTAGTTCTTTTTACGCGATAATCAGACAGAGCAGACGGACACCGCTGAAGTAATTTGCTGAATAGTATAGTGTTAACAATATGGAACTATTTTTGCAATGTGGTAGTCCCAGTCAAAGTGTTGGAACATTTGTGTAAAAGTAAACCAGTTTTAAACCATACTTTCGTTTCTGTTACATTTGATATTCTAAAATTTTGCTTTTTTTGGTGTGAAGTCTGAGCATTTTCCTACTACTACAACCCTCCCTTTTCCCCTACAAATAGATGTTGGGTATCTTTATGGGGGCATGGCCAAATCAATAGGTTGCAACATTGAACGGGGTGATATGATCCTTTCCTGATTGACAATGCAAAACTTAATGAAGAAACTCCCCAGGTTTTTCCTTACCTTAACACTCTGTTCCCATCTTCCCTGTTCATCTCCCAGGGCAGTCGTCAGCTTGCCAGCTCGTTTGAGTCTAGCAGCGGTCTGAGCCATACTCTTTGTCAATGCTTCCTTCTCTGCTACACTAGCATCAAAAGTGGCTACTAACTCTGCTATCTGTGCCTCTACACCAGCCAACTTGTCTTGCTTTTCTTTCAGCACTGACATGGTTGCTGCTAATTCACTCTCAGCTTCTCTCAACCTAAAACACAAATATTTTAATTTGTTCAATTTTATAAATGTCAAAAATGTCAATTTTTAATAATTTGCCATAAAATATGTATTATATCACGAATTTCAAGAAATCAAAAAATTGCCATACGAAGGACATTCCTTGTATTCAAAATGCAATTTGGTATGTCTAATATGATCTCAGGTCCCACAAAAAAGTGAAAATGTCCCTATCTGAGCACTTAATTCTTCATTTAAAAAGTGTGCTACATTTGCTCCAACTAAACATTGGTTGTTGGAGGGGTTTGAAATAGACTGAAATTATATATCAATGAAATATCAACAAGTGTCCCATGGACAGTTGCACATGATTGTAAGCCGTAATGTAAGGAAGTACTTGAAATGAATGACATAAGAACAACTCACTTTTTCTTCTTTGGTTCCACAGTCCTGAACACCTTAGAATACAAATCCATGGCTCTCACCCACATACACATAGACTTGCAAGCCTTGGACGTCTTCTCCACAATCTCTGGAACAAACTTAGGGTTTTCTATGTACTTCTTAAGCTTCCTTAGTATGGAATCTGGGATGTTGTCTTTGTCGTAGTCCATCAGACGCTTCAGGAAGTTAGGGTCACTGAGAAGACCCTTTGCTGTTGGCCAATCAGTTCTGTAGCAAATAGATAACATGGGAATTACAGCATTTTCATATTATGAAACATTTATCAATTGTTGCATAATATATTTGTTTGTTTAACTGGATATTGTTTGCTGTTTACAATATATGATGTATCTTTGCAACAAAATGTTATTTGCAGAAAATGGACATTAGTTAACAAAATAACATAAATTCCTGTTTAAACAGGAAAATTCTCAAGATTGCCAAGTGTTTTCAGTAGTTTTGTTTCATATTATCACAAATATCTTGCAAAGCTGAGGCTTCACATCAAGGTTACAACATATTGTTATGAATAACTTGCAAGCAAAATGGACAGGATAAAGTGACCGTCTATAGAGGTGATAATTTTCCAAAGGGTTTTTTAGTGAATTTTACAAGTAGCGGTTACGTCGTAAATTTATCAGTACACAAATATGAACTTGTTTGTGATTTAACAAGTACTTCACCTTGGTCAAGTATAACCAACAAGTGCCTAACCAAAGCATACTCTCAGCACTTAAGATTGTATTTTATTTATCCCCTAACAGTTCCCCATTACACCTGGGTTGGGTGAGGCAAGTTGGTACTGCGGGGATTCGACCCCCCCCCCCCCTCGAGCTACCATATATATATACAGTATTTTTTTGTGATTTCATGTTGGTATATTCATGAAATTCATGCTGTAACAATGATATTATGTGACAAAAGTTCCATTATTTGTACTTTAAAGTTGAAGTCTTTATCACTGCGCCACCATGCCCTCATTACTTATTTTAACATAGTGCTGTTTTTAAAAAAATTTTGTACTTTTAATGTGTTAATAATCTTTGTAATTTTTATGTGTATTTATAGTGCAATACTTTGTTTATTTTCATGACCAGCTTGCAAGGGTGGGGTCCACTCATCTTTTAGATGTCAGTGCTTTATTTGCCACTTTTGTTGGGCCCTGGCAGCCCTTGCTTGCTGGTCTAATTTTGCTGTATATTTTTGTTGAAATGCCTAATGAATAATAAATAAATAAATAAATATACAGTACTCGAAAATAATTTTCAACTCACTTGGCTCCCAGCAAAATACAGATGGTCTCCATCACAGTCATGACCATATCTGGTGGTTTATTAAACACTTTGAGTTCACCAACATCATTCTTATCCAGTGAATCTAAAGCTTTCTGAGCAGACTCCAATGCAGGTAGAGCTTCATCAAGATCCCTCTGAGCATCGTCTGCTATGGCCTGAGTCTCCTCAGCCTTCACCTTGGCTGATGCTTCATCTTCTAACACAACTTTTCGTACCTATGTGAAATAGAAACAACAAATGAGATTAACATCATCTAAATTTAACCTTCGTATAGCTCATTCCTTATTAGTGCTCATGTTGACTTTGCAAACTTACTAATGTTACCAAGTCTATTTGAAACTCACCCTCCCTCTGTGGACGATTCAGTTTGAATCTTTCTCAGAGGGTGTATGAAATTCAAATGGAGCTGCCTAATGTTCTTTGCATTTGAAATTCACACTCATTTCCAAAATCTTCTACACAAGGAGTGTGGACGCTAGATGGACTAGGCCGTTACCTGATCAGCTTTTTCTTGATCCACAGCCAGCCTCTCCATCAAAGCTTCTGTATTTGCTGACTTCTGCTTCAATTCTGGTTCCAATGCAGTCAAGGAAATCTTCAGCTCTGCTACAATGTCATTTGTCTCCAGCAATTTCATCAGACCGTTCTTGACACGATTCTTGGCATCTACCAATTGTCTGGGAAAATATTTCAAAAATTGAAAGAGGAATGTAATTTATCAAAGTAACACAAAATTTTCTCATAATTTAACCAACAAAACATATGAAGAATGTTGCTGTTGTTGGTAGATTTTTTCTCTTAATTATTTGGATTTGCAAACTCAAAAGTAGATACATGTCATGAGATTTATATTGGTGTAATTCAGTAAATAATTATCTTTATATGATTAATAAAGTAAACGCTATTCTTGTGCATAAAGTCAACTCCTATACTTTGATCCACCTTAAGTTCGGTAATGACGTCAATCCTTTTTCACGGTTGCGCCACAAGCATGCCAGCATACCGCCCTTGTACATGTGTGTGCAAGGATCTGCATATTTAACTTTACATTATGCAATTTGATACTGCACCACCAAACTTAAAAGAGTTTAGAAATAAAAACTTACTTTCTCTTTTCTGCCAGCATAGACAAATAGAGATTGATAAGTTCCAAGTAGCTTGTAGGTGTGGTGTAATAACGACGCCTCAACTCTGCATAGTAGCGTTCAGCCATAGTACTAACACTAGTGTGGATCTCTACACACATCTCAGCTATCTTGCCCTGGAGATTGAGATGATAATAAAGTTATCAGTAAAAACACACCTATCATTTTATACAAATGAGGCTAGAAAGGGTGTATTAAAAAGATTCCCATGAAACATCAGCTATCCTAACCACCTGATAGGTCTGATGGATTTGTTAAGTACAGAACACCTGTTTCTTGAGCATTCAAAACCAGAAAAGATATCTTAGACTTGCCATCATGCATTTCTTCCCTGTATTGCATTGTTATTCAGTGCAACATGGGTTGATAAAGACACAAAATACATCTTTTATACATTCCACAACTGTTTGGAATAATCTTTATTTTGGTACAGGTATTATAATCAATTCTTAAACACTTGAGAACGTTCCTGCAATCTTATTGGTTCTTACCCGTGTGATATGACACAATATCACACGGGTCAGCGGGTGTGCATCAACGCGATACGCGTACTCGCTATTTGAACCAATGGCAGGCGCATAGCAACAACAGGACTGATCGATTTTAAGCCCTAGGTAGTTCCTTGTATCAAAAATGTAGGATTTGGTTTGATTAAAATTTGTAATACTTATGATATTTATATTTGCATTGAAGTGTTTAAGAATGAGAATAAAGGTATTGTTTTTAGCAGCTGTCGTGCATCTATCGTCTCAGTATAACACGGACGACATCATTAGTTTTTTGGCGTAAAACAACTCGGCTTCGCCTCGTTGTTTTACTTAAAATAATGATGTCGCCCGTGTTATATGAGACGATAGATGCACTCCAGTGGCTAAAACAATACCTTTATTCTCTAATTCACATGCTCACTGACTCCACACTATGCAGTTAGGAGGAGATCAATTAATACTTAATTCTGTTACCTATTTCAGACACATCTTGCAATAGAGGGATTTCTTATTACTATTGACCCATATTGCACCGAACAGCTAATCAGTACAGGGAAGAAAGGCACTGGGCACTGGGGGATGTGTAAGTTTCTTCTCCGATTCAGAACCTACCAACATGTAACACATTACATAACACCTAATGCATATGATATTGTACACTTTAAAAAAGCATCTTCCTGACTTAGGTTTAATCTCAACTAATATTAACTCAACTTCACAGGCTTTTTGGTATTTTTTATTACAATCACAAAATCAATCTGAATATGTAAATCTAAGACAATAATATTATCATCTTGACACAGAAGTTGTAATCTACAGCTTCGATTAAAATACGACATGTGCAAAAATGAGGACAATATTACAACTTCACCATCACAAGACACAATTTGGGCAGATTAAATTACAGCCACCAAATGGTTCTCATAGATCAGAGCAAAACTTGCCTTACTGAGATTCTCTTAGTTAGTCTCTTTATTGAATTTGCTTGAGGAGATCAGGAACAATATACTGTATTCTACCTGAAATGGGCTATTCCAGTTGAAATCCACACTACCCCTGTGGAAGATTTTGGAAATATCTTCAACAGGGGGAGTATGTTTTTCAAATTTAATTGGTTGTGGTTAATCATTTTCAAACCCATACTCCCTCTGTATTATGGCTTTACTATATTTTCCACAACTGGAGTGAGTATTTGAAATGGAAGTTACTCAATTGTCTATTCTATTCAAAACTCATACTCCCTCTGTGGAAGACTTAAGCTAAATCTTCCACTGGGGTAGTGTGGATTTTAAATGAAATAGCCTTAAATGCCTGATATCATTATATGACAGATTTTGAGACACCCTAATTAATTTACCTTCATTTCGTCTGCTCCCAGATCCACCTGCTGGAAGAAAGTCTGAGACACAGACAGCAAAGCTTCCTTAGGCCACTCAATAAACCAATCAATAGTACAGCAATTCACCAGTGACGGGAACATACGACATCTAGACCTGAACGCATCACCCACAGGACTCATACACAGCACTATATGCAGATTAGCACGCACTCTGTTGATGAAGAAGTTGAAGATTTCATCCCTGTTGCCTTCTGGGACACCGGCTTCCTTCGCCGCTGCTCGGCAACCGATGACGACACGCTCGTATTCGTCTGCTGCGAATAGGTTGGGCACCTCGCCGGAGTTGAGGATGTTGTTGATGTCCTCTAAGAATTCTTCAACAACAATCTTGAAAAGAAAAAATCATATTTAATGATAAGATTGCATTATAATGAAATTTATTATAAGTCTCAATTCAATCCTTCTAATATAATATAGCACAACATTGCTTATGCGGCTGCCCAAAGAGGATGTGCCCTGGTATCTAAGGATCATGTTTTTTAATCAACGTCAGAACAGACAGAAGGGAAACCTCAACACCTAGGAATCTTAAGAGATACAAACTTTGAACATTTAGAAAAGATGAGAGAAGACATTTGTGTACATCCATATCAAAAGGATGCACTTGTCGGCTGCTACGTGTGTCTCTTTTCACACAATAGCTAAAAATAAATAACAGACTCTTCTACAAGTGAAGGTCACTTCAAATCATCCTCACATCACATGATTTAGGAATACAGAACATTCCTAAACCATGTGACTTGGAGATGATTGGAAATGACCTCCACTTGAGATGAGTCTGATATTTATTCCTAGCTATTATGTAAAAAGAGATATATGTAGCAGCTGACAAGTGCATCCTTCTGATATGGATGTACACAATTTTGTTCATATCGTCTGCTTTATTTCCATCATTGCATAGCTCATTACCATAGAGGATCACATTTTGTCAGTTGATACTCAGTAGTGATGTGATGCTATCCTCAGCTTCACATCATCTACAGGCTGTATCAAAATGATTGGTATCCATCAGTTTTGATGTTTATTGGAAAGCCTGCTTCTCCCAAATATAACATAAGATCCTCTTGAAATAACCACAATTTATAGTTTTATGACCATTTATAACGTTTGCCTACAAGTTAGTTGAATCTTGTGTTGTATTTGATTCAGCAGTCTAAACATTTTTGGAATAATTTAAGTCTATTTCAAGTAACAGCTAGAAGGTATAGCCACTATCAAAAATAGTGTGTCTCATCTCAAGTTGAGAGTAACACCATGTTGGATTTCGCAATGGCAGATATGAATCACACACGCTAACTTGATCCGGCGTGGGCATATGTACACACCTAGAAATGTGATTTCTCCGTACTTTGGTGATGCAACTGCATAAAGGCACTGATTCAAATCTGCTGCTGCAAAATCCAACATGGGGTTACTCTGAACTTGTGATGAGATGCACACAACAACTCGGCTGTAAAATGAATGAATTAGTTGTGGGTCCTCTCAAATTGTTGACCTACCTGCGTATCAGTGAAGAGGAACACCGTATTCTGATTCTGTACCCCAGCAATCTCATACAGCTTCTTCAAATCCTCATGGAAGGAGTCATAGTTATACCCTCGAGATAATTCTATCTGGAAACACTTATAGCCACATATGTGTGAAGCAAGTCGTGTCAGAGACTGTTTGCCGGTACCACCGACGCCTACCAGAAGGGCGTTACCACGTTCTTGACGGATCATACGGATGATTCTGGCAATGTGTTGAATAGCGTCTAAGAAGAAGACCAATTTCATCTCTTTTGACGAACTCATGTTATAGTCATCCAAGTACTGCATAAAGGTAAGGTAATGTGAAACAAAAACATAATTTACAGTTTGACAAGTTATACAGTATTTTCTAAACATGAAATAAAACAGAAATGAAACAGAAATGACCGGGGGCCGAATTTACAGCTCATTCGTGGTGTACGGTCACATATATGTAATAATTCCTCATTACTTACATCCTGGAGAATGTTCTTTAGTTTCTCCATGTTGATGATATCTTCATAGAACCGATCCTCAGCCTCAGCTCCCATCTTCATGAAATCACCAAAGATAATTGGATTGGTAGCAAAGCTTATGGGATCAATATTAACACCAAAATGCTTGCTGGCCATCTCGGCAAGGATCTCATTGAAGTACGTCTTGTCTTCGTTATTGATGAGACGGTCGTGGAAGACGCGCTGGCATTCGTGACAGAAGAGACGGAAGATGCCGTTTTGGTCACGGATAACACCTGGGTCAGCTTGCAGCACACCTGGTCATAACATAAACACATGAAACAGGTTGGTAAACTTGGACTATTCCACTTCCATACACCCAATATGAATGACATGACTTTGGATGGAGTGTTCTTTTAGTGGAATTGGCTAGGAATAATATTACTAGTTATTATTTTGAAGCCCATACTGCCCCTGTATGTGGCTTTAGCCATATCTTTCATAAATGAAATATTTCAAATGGAAGTTACCCAATTGTCTATCAATTTGAAAATCATCGTTGTTGGGCAGGAAAATCCTCCTATGTGCTTTTGGCCCCTGAACATGTTTTAAACAAAACTGCTAACAGGTTACATAAAAGGTTTTGCTTTAAACATGTTCGCGGGCCAAAGGAGGTTTTTCCTGCCAAATGACGATATACAACACAGATTAGAACCCAATGACTGCAAATTTTGAAAAAAAGTCACATTCTCATTTTTTTCCTGCAACTTATAACAAGTTAGTGCTACCCAAGCTTTGCTATCAAGTAAAATGTACTTGTTCACTTTCTTAATATGTTTGAATCCACAGCAGCTGAGAGGACTGTCCCAACATGCATTGCAGTACAATAATAGAAATGCATGTGCCATTGAAAATGTACATAAAATTCCTCACTTTCAATTACTCACTTAAATCAGGGGTGCCTAGACATTTGTTTGAAAATGTCAAAAATATGACCTCTAAACAATTGTGAAACTAGCCATAAATCTCAAAATCTAAGCGACTTAACATATTTTTTGCAAACATTTGCTCTGGAGCAAGCAGATACACTGCAATGCATGATGGGATACTCTCTTCAGCTGCTGTGGTTTGAATCTGTGATCTACATATTATCATGACTCCTACCTTGAACACATTTTGACAGATCTCTCAAGTTGAACACATAATGTGATTTAGCTGGTGTAGGCAGCAGGTCAGTGCTCATACGTCCATAGATCTCTACAGCAGCCCCTACAATGCCATCAGCAGCGCCTTTCACAGCAGGCGTAAATTCATGCAGGAACCCATTAATGATAGCCTGGAAAACAACGATATGGACACATTACACACAACAATAGAAATAACAAACTATATGGAATGATGTGAGTTAATTAAATCCAGCAAGCATTCGATAAAACAAACACACAATTCCAGAACATTTTACATTAAAAAGAAAAGTAATTAAATTAAACTTCACTACTTGTTTATTTCGCTTACCTGGAGCACTTTCGAAGAACTTACATTATTTACATTTTTCAAGTGTCATAATCAAAATTAAAGTGATCAAAATCAAGACACATCAAATAAAATTATTGTGTCTGTCATATAGATCCCAATCTCAATTTTCAACACAGTCTACATTGTTTTTAGCCATGTAAAGCAAAATCCATGTAAAAAGGAATATTTTGGCCTGAAACTGATCATAGCACTATCTTAGTTACATTCCCTAGGTCCCTGTAGAGATTGATCTTTTATATATGAGGTTTGTGGTTTCTGTTGTTTTTTGTTCATTTTTTTGTGCTTTTCCAAAAAAGAGTAAGTTATGTACACGGTGGCCGAGCCCCGGCGACGCCATCGTGTTGTGCCCTTGAGTAAGGCACTTTATCTCGATTACTCCTCTCCACCCAGGTTTATAAATGGGTACCGGCATTCTTAAATGCTGGGAAGGTAACAGACTCGCTATGGAGGAGGTGTAGGGATCCCCTATAGCAACATTACATGGAGGAGTCTGGCCCAATCGCCAATAAAAGAGAGATGGGCACTCTGATCACTGTTTAAACAGGATCGTCTCCTTTACCTTTACCTTTTTAAGTTATGTAGCTAGACCAGCTAGCTACATAAAATTGTTTCACTTTGTTTTGAAGAAATACACATACACATAACTAAGGAATCTTGTTGTCATAGCTTACCCTGAAGATGTGTTTCAGACTATGATCAGATGCAGTGGGTACACAGAACATGCTGAAATGACGCATAAACCGAGGAGTGACTGGATTACGACCACCACCTGGGGGCGCACATGCTGCTGCCAGGGTCACATCCTACACAAAAAAAGATAAACAAAATATTTTCATTAAATGGCTGCATAATACTACAAAATGATATAACCAGGGTTGGGGAGAGGGTAAGATTTCCCTACCCCTAGTACACAGTATATATATATAGAAACAAAACTTACACGCTTTGGCTCTGGCTTATATCGGAGTCTCACACATGTACAAATTATCATATCTACTGGGTGATTCCATTTGAAATCCACACTACCCCTGTGGAAGATTTTGGAAATACGTTCCCCAAAGGGAGTATGAATTTTAAATGGAATTAGCACATTAGGCAGCTCCATTTGAATTTCATACACCCACTGAGAACGATTTGACCTGAATCTTCCATAGAGGGAGGGCAAGTTTCAAATGGAGCTGTTTAATGTGCTAATTCCATTTAAAATTCATACTCCCTCTGGGGAACATATTTTCAAAATCTTCCACAGGGGTAGTGTGGATTTCAAATGGAATCGCCATTTTGAGTTCAGATACAAAAAGAGAAATATCAGTTTTTCTCAATTTGAGATATAGGGGTTACTCCATATGAAATCATGGAGTCGCCCCACCTGACCCCTTCAGATTTGCTTTATATTTTAGTCATATGTTGAACATGTAAAAATATTAAAAACCTGCAAATTTGAGGTTTGTAGCTCTTACGGATTTTCGGTGGCAGCCATTTAAAGTTGGAGTATGGGGGTCTAAATTTGGACCCAAAAGTTGGCCTTTAAATAAATTTCATCTTTGGGAGTCTGTGCCTTCTTTATAAAAAGAAAGAGAGGTCTGAAACTTTGTATATACACTAACTGAATGCCCAATTTGTCAAAAAATAAAAAATAAATTTTTTTTGTAATTGTGCGTTGTGTCACGGGGTCATTAAATATGCAAGAAAAAATGTAATGTTTTGTAAACTGGCAAGTTGAGCCCCCCTAAATTCACATTTTTTGTCAGATTAATTATTTTTTGTTATCACTGATGCTATATATAGGATAAATACAATGCATATCCAAAAATTGAGGTCACAACTCATTTACATTTGAACAAGCGCCCTCACGAAGATGACATTTATTGTAAATTCAACATTTTCAGGGGGCCCAAAGTCGATGTGGTCCACCTTCAAAATTTATAAAACATCACTTTTATATAACTACTAGTCTTAAATTACACCTTTGCTAAGTCCCAGTAATTGTATAGGTTGACTTCATATAAAACAACAAGCCCAAAGTTGACCATTTTCCTATGATTGCATGTAGTGCAAATGTGCCGAATCGGAAGGCTTGAAAGTCAAATTGGCCCCAATATTGAAAATAAAATGGAAATAAAAGTAAGTAGGGCCAATAACTACGCATCTAGTCATTTATTTTCAATATTGCGGCCATTTTGACTTTTTTAACCTCCGAATTCGGCACATTTGCAGTACATGCAATCATAAGAAAATGGTCAACTTTGGGCTTGTCGCTTTATATGAAGTCAATCTATAAAATTACTGGGATTGAGGAAAGTTGTAATTTAAGACTAGTAGCCATATAAAAGTGATGTTTTATAAATTTTGTAGGTTGACCACATTGACTTTGGGCCCCCTGAAAATGGTGAATTTGCATTAATTTTCATCTACACCAACTTTAAATGGCTACCGTAGAAAATCTGTATATTGAAAATGAAATGGAAATAAAAGTAAATAGGACCAATAACTACTCATCTAATCATATATTTTTAATATTGTGGCCAATTTGACTTTCAAGCCTTCCGAATTCGGCACATTTGCACTACATTCAATCATAAGAAAATGGTCAACTTTGAGCTTGTCATTTTATATGAAGTCAACCTATACAATTACTGGGACTTACCAAAGTTGTAATTTAAGACTAGTAGTTATATAAAAGTGATGTTTTATAAATTTTGAAGGTGGACCACATCGACTTTGGGCCCCCTGAAAATGTTGAATTTGCAATAAATTTCATCTTCGTGAGGGCGCTGTTCGAAATGTAAATGAGTTGTGACCACAATTTTTTGGATATGCATTGTATTTATCCTATACATAGCATCAGTGATAACAAAAAATAATTAATCTGACAAAAAGTGTGAATTTAGGGGGGCTAAACTTGCCAGTTTACAAAATATTACATTTTTTCTTGCATAATTAATGACAACTTAACACAACCCGTAATTACAGAAATTTTTTTTTTTTTACTTTTTGACAAATTGGGCATGCAGTTAGTGTGTATACAAAGTTTCAGACCTCTCTTTCTTTTTTTTATAAAGAAGGCACAGACTCCCAAAGATGAAATTTATTTAAAGGGCAACTTTTGGGTCCAAATTTAGACCCCCTACTCCAACTTTAAATGGCTGCCACAGAAAATCCATAAGAGCTACAGACCTCAAATTTGCAGGTTTTTAATATTTTTACAGGTACAACATATGACTACAATATAAAGCAAATCTGAAGGGGTCAGGTGGGACGCCTCCTTGATTTCATATGGAATGACCCATAGGCAAATATAGCTGGTCAATATAAAAAAAAAAAATACCAAAGTATGAGCTACTTTTGATGTTTTCAAAAATTCCAATCTTGGAATTTTTTAAGTAGGGTGTTAAGGGATGGGGTATGAGCATTTGGACAGTATTTTTTGTGGGAAATGAGAGCACACAAGACATATCGAATTGCATTCTGAATACGAAGAATGTCCTTCTGATATCAAATAATTTTGATTATTCGCAATACAATCTTATCTGCCAATGTCAATAATTCAGTCAACAAACCAACAAAGCGATTTTGGCATGCTTGCTACCCATGTTTGATCATGTTTGATCATGTAAGAATTTGTTAATAATAGCAATAAATCTGGGAATAGTCAGCATGTAGAATTCCCCAGGATATCCTAAAAAATATAAATAATATAAATTTGGCATCCAAATTTACCTGAATTTCCTTCCAGAATAGTTTCTCTCTATCATAGAATCCACCAAAGTCCAAGTATTGTCTCAGTAGTTCTATTGGAGGCTGTGATCCATACGTGTCTAGCTTTGGCATGTTGAGATCATCAACAAAGATGATGATTCTCTTACCTGCTGGGGCACCTGTTTCAAAAAGAAGAAAAATATGTAAAATAGTTACACATGTAGTTTATTTAACCTCTGAGTTGATATCATTACAACTGTGTTGACGACATTATATTAAAATGTTCTCAAACAAATCCAAATAAAGGTGATGTTAACATACCTCAATGACGTTTCGTGCTGTAACACAGCACTTTCTCAAATTGAATGACCAGCTTTGACCTTTGACGTCGGCTGCTTCCTGTTGGTAGCTGACGTAGGTGGTGCTGTCAACAACTGATCATAGATGTGCGGAAGGAAGTAGTTCCCACAATCCCTGTTGAGAGTATTTGCCTGCCCCTCTTCCTTATCCATATTGATTCTTTGATGTGTCTCCTTTTTCTGTTAGTTTCAATGTCTCTTATTTTGGCTTCTTCCCAGCCTATCACATGATTGTCCTCGGCGACATGGTACGTGAGAGCGGATTTCTTAGGGGCGCTGGCGACAGATGTTTTCCTTTGGGCCCTGGTATATGGTTTTTCTGATGCCAGGTCCGATTCAGTTTTATGTTCTTTCATCCTTGTACCGAAAAGTCTGGAAGTCTCTCCGATGTAGGATTTGGGGCAACCTAGGCAGGGAATTTCGTACACGCAATCTGCTGTTGTTTTGGTATCCCGTTTATCTTTGGGATGCACCAGGTGATTTCTAAGCGTTTTGTGTGGTTTAAAGTTCGCTTGGTAACCGTGTTTTTTGAAAATTCTTCTTGTCTTTTCCGACAAGCCCTGCTTATAAGGGAGGCACACAAAGCCACAACTTTTGGTGGTTTGAGATTGGTCAATGACTTTTGGCTTACTGGGCTCCTGAACCTTTTTAAAGTGTTACGAGTCGTACTTGACTCAAGGCCAAAATCACCTTTTACCCGAACTCACACGAATGCACAACACAAATACACTGTTTGATTATGCTAACAAAATCTAAGTCTTTAATTGAAAGCACGTTATTATTGGTACAATGTATGACAACAATGCACATACACAATAATCAAATATAATCGCTCTTTATCTATTTAGTACTTAGCCAGCATTCTTCTTCTTGGTGATCATAAAGTTCTTGCAATGTTCTGGACTACTGATGTAATATATCCTTATTCACTTGTCCTGCGAAAATCAGCAAAGTCCTTTGTACACTTGCATTGATAAATCCTTGCGTATAAAATCCTCATACGAAAATGGTGTTACTTTCTCCCAAGTACTAAACTCCTTGCGTCGTTCTCCAAACACATTCGTAACTCTTTGCGCAGTTCTCCAACTCACTTTACTCCTTGCGCCATTCTCCAATATTAAACTCCTTGCGCAGTTCTCCAAATTTAACTCCTTGCGCTGATTTCTCCAAACTTGGTGCTATTTCCACCTTTCACACAATATCTTCAGGAAGCAGGACTGCGATGCAGTTGTCCCCACTTATTTTGACAGTTGCGTTGAATCAAAACACCAGACTTCAGCAAGTCGACAGAAGAATATATATTCCTTTCTTGGAAGAATAACGTTCTTTGACGTATTCTAGATCTTCTCCGACAACACTGGTAAATAGTAGTACTTTGACTACATAAAATATTTCTGGTTTGCAATTTCCTTTCTTTGAAGGAATTGGACTGTAAGCATAGCCCAGATCAACACTATCAACTGTGACAATAATTGTGTTTACATTTCTTATATATCAAGCCTGGGAAAAACCCCATTCTATTATGGGTCATTTACTACCTTCACATTATGTTCAATCTGGGGAATTCCAAAGTCTTAATTATAACATTAACCTTTCTCATTACATCACTTCCTTAGGGGAATTCCATTACATCACTTTCATTTTACAACCTCAGGGGTTTCCAAATATTCCAAATTAGATATGATTCAACTTGTTTTGCTCAATGTGAGAGGGGAATTCCCCCAAAATGTCATCACTCATGTAACTTTGTAAACAAAGATAGATCATCAAATTAAATTACTCAGGGCACATCACAAAAGGCCCACTCCGGGTAGCCGCAACGCGTAAGAGCTTCCTTTATTTTTGACTCCTCAAGCTCTCTGTCTTTTTCCTCGGTTACTACTTTATCTTTTCTGTCCATGAGAGTTCGGATAACACTAAGTTTGTGTTGTAAGGGGTGATGTGATTGGAAGTGCAGATATTGATCTGTATGTGTCTTCTTTCTATATACTAACTAACTTCCTTCCGCACATCTATGATCAGTTGTTGACAGCACGACCTACGTCAGCTACCAACAGGAAGCAGCCGACGTCAAAGGTCAAAGCTGGTCATTCAATTTGAGAATGTGCTGTGTTACAGCACGAAACGTCATTGAGGTATGTTAACATCACCTTTATTTGGATTTGTTTGAGAACATTTTAATATAATTTTAATGGACAATCCTGATGAATCTATTTGCGGATGTGTTGACGACAATTATCCTGGAAATCATAAGGCACCAGAAACAAATTTGTTCAATCTTTGGATCGACCGTCAGTGCTGCTTCGATGCTTGCTATTAATGAACTAACCACTAATTAATCAGAATTCATAACCTCATTAATATACGCAATACATGCGATCCAATCATTTTTATTTATTTGCCAAAATGCAAACGCTGAGCGCGGTTACTAATATTCGACAGTGTACCTCCGCGCCGTCAGCGTTAATATTAGTAACCTCCACGCGCATTGTGTTGTGCGTCTAACAAATTGCGAGAGCACTGGCCGCCGTATTTCGATTGTGCATTACCATTTTTGCACAGATTGTGATTCCCGCTTCTGTTATTGGTCATCCTGTTTTAGCCCAATCGATTTTTGAAAAGGCAAAACATAAACATTGTTTATTTTTGAGGAAAATTGTGTGTTATTTTGTAAAGTGAAGAGATGAAAGTGATGGTTATGAATGAGATTAATAACTTTGCATCGATAATATGTCGGGCATTATTAGCGCAGTGGCGTTTATTATTATTATCAGTCACACATTACCGCCTTAAATTCAAGCCTTCAACCAAGTCTTAAATTCATGGCTTCAAGCAAGTCAAGAATAACTGCCTTACCCAGGATAGTTTTCCTCTTCTTCTCCAGTTTAGATTCAATAATTTCCTGTATTCTAATACTGGTTGTCTGAGCTGAGAAATTCAACAGCACCGGTACATAGTTGGCTTTCTCACTCACACTGTCTAATAAGGCACGGGTGATCACAGACTGAAAGAGAAATATTTAAAATAAGCATCAGGTTTTTTTTAATTGAAATAAATATCAATGATAAGTGACTTGTCAATGACCTTTAATAACAAAATTTCTGACCAAAAGAAAGGACATGGGCTATTCAAGTTGAAATCCATACACCCTATGGAAGACATGACCTTCATCTTTCACACAGGGGGTGCAGATTTTAAATAGTCACCCATTCAGGTGACCCCATTTGAAATTCATTTTCCTTGTGTGGAAGATGAAGGTCATCACTTCCATACAGGGTGTATGGATTTCAATGGGTATAGTATTGGAAATAGCTTCACATTTCTTAGCCATTTTTACAATAAAGGTTCAAAGACTGGGTGAAGAAAAATGATAGAAATTGCCATCTCAGGCTTTAAAAGGTTTGATTCCAGTAGGCTGCACGCACTTAGTTTTTCAGACCAATTTTACCGCATTTCCTTTTTTTATTTGAGAAATTCAGAAAAAAATTTGTATAATGATTTTTTTTCATTCATTTTATTTACAAACAATATGAACCACTAATTATCTTATGAAAATCAATCTATAATTTTGTTAACCCTTCTTTACTACCTGCCTATTGGTCAAAAAGAAGTTTTCATTATCAATTGGACCAATCAGCAACATTGTTAGAATAATTTCACACCCAAAAAAATTGGGGTGAATTATTTGCAGAGCGCCATTCTGATTGGTGATAAAGTGAATTAAGATATCACATAATTGACCAATCAGAGGCAATGTTAGATCGGCAGGTAGTGCTCCGGGGGTTAAATGTTCACATCTAACCTACTCTGCACTGATTTGATGAAAAATGAAGTAATTCAAGGCATATGTTACCATACATCATGACTCTAAAAATAAAATACAAATTCTACAAGAAACAAACTTTTTTTTATTTTTTAACCTTACCTTGCCAACGCCAGTAGTACCAGTAAACAGGACCGGTTTCTTAATAGTCAGTAGTTTCTCCATGAGGTATCCATAGCGTACGGTATCATTGGTAGGTACCAACATATCAAAGAAAGGCACCTCTGGGTCATACTTGAAGTTAGGTACAATCTTCTCCCATAATTCCATGCGGAAGTTTTTCATATCCAGGAAGCAGTTCCATAGTGAGTCCGTCTGAGACAGCTGTTTGTATGAAATACACAAAAAAATTAAACTAGAAGTTTTTGCTTATAAACCATTTGCATAAATCTTGATTGCATGAACATATGTGACGTGTCATGTCAAAATCAGACACTTTTGGGCAGGTTATAAATGTTGAGGTTTTTACATATCTTAAATATAGAGATATTTTGCTCCATAACGCCATTTCCCCAATGAAATCGGACATTCCTAAGCGAAGATAATGAGTTCATAAGTTATGGTAATATAAAATTGGAAATTGAGATATCGGCCTTTAAAAATATTATTGACAATGTTGAGAGTAGGAATTACCTTGAAAATGTCTCAAAAAATACAAGATGCCAATTATATTCGGTCTGAAACTATCAGACAATATTTTTAACATTAATAACATCACAAATTCAATAACAAACCCAAATTGTGAAAAAATCACCCGGGCAGATTTTTGGCTATTTCTCCATTTACGATCCTGCCCAAAAGTGTCTGTTTCCCCCTGTTAATTGTGATAACACAGGAAGCTTTGCCTGTATTGATATTTACATAAATCTAGCATTAATTCTGATTAATAACAAGCATAGAAGCGGCATCGACGGTCAATCCAAAGATCAAACAAATTTTTTCCTGGTGCCTTAGGACTTAAATAAGACCAAAGCACAAAGTTTTTCCTGGTGCCTTAGGACTTAAATAAGACCAAAGGACAAAGTTTTTCCTGGTGCCTTAGGACTTAAATGAGACCAAAGGACAAAGTTTTTCCTGGTGCCTTAGGACTTAAATGAGACCAAAGGACAAAGTTTTTCCTGGTGCCTTAGGACTTAAATAAGACCAAAGGACAAAGTTTTTCCAACCAAAGGTACCAACAGAGGAGGCTATTTAAGGTCGAATAAATATGACAAAACCACACATTACAACACTATGGACCACAATGGCCTCATCCCAATGGCATAGTTCAATAACCTCAATTAAACAATCATAGTGCAAAATTTGACCTCAAGTTGCAGAGTATGAGTTTTGGTCATTTAATGAATGTGCAAATGTATTTGGGTTAAAGAACTGTGCCTTGATAGATGGGCATGCTGTGGATCCTAGTGCAATTTGATTAAATTTAAAACCAGAATTTTTTTAACAACTCGTACCTTTGCATCTCCGTTATCCTCAAACTGATTCCTGATGAATGAATCAAAGGCGTCCCAGCTGTTCTCCATCAGATTGCCACCAATACCCCACAAGTAACAGAAGACAAAGAGTGTACAGATGACAGAGTGGTTCTTATTCATGTCTCCATCAACCAGATCCAGAGGTTTGGCTTCAAATAACATTGATTCCAGTAGACAGCAGAGGGTGGTTACTTTGTTGATATCCACCTGAAATATGCAATGCAATATAGATTGATAATGCTCCACACCAACGCCCTCAATTTTTCTTGAATTTCTACTTTTTGCATGATTGTAATGCCCAGTGGTGCACAAAAATACAATGTGAAATACTAAGCCTGAAGTGCTTTAATTACGGTAAAATTTAAGTTTTATATTAAATCTGGATATCTCCGGTTTTATTCAGAGTTCACCGATTGAGTGATGGCTAAACACGTAGTGTACATGTTTATCATTGAGTCATTGAATCAGCGACGTATAAACTGTGTGCATATCGCTGTTCGTCTTGTTTGTACATCCCAGCTGCGTGAATCTCCGCCAATAATCATGATATTAGTACCATCGGCGAGCTAATACACGCATTGTAGGCGCTGGTATGAAATATAAATTTCTTTGTTTTACCTCATTTGTTTGGCTCGAAATAATAAGGAATCAATATATTCTTTATGCAAATCATACATTATTGCTTTAAAGCCATATTATAACATTTCTGTAAAAATAGATAAGTATTTATTTTCCATAAAATGTCAGCGTTTACTGTCAGATATGTCCCCTTTTAATTTTGATCCGAACAAGTGAGGCAAAACATAGAAAATTGGAATTTACTACTAGCGCCAATGCATGTTACTCCAGCGGTTGTAAGATGGTACGATCGTCGGGGTGTGTGTGTAGGTGTATACCGAACGCGATGTACGTACTGTGCATACGTGTTCGACTAATATTTCTATAATAAAACAATGATTCCGGTGTTTTATTCAAAATCTCAGATTTTGACAAAACTACTTGATTTTTGCAGAATATCTTTATTGACTAAAGTACATAACGATTGTGTAAAAACCAGAACTGAACAATTTTTTGAGGGCATCCTCAGCAAATGTTATAATATGGCTTTAATTCCACAACACCCTAATCCTATCTGTTACCTTATCACAATCAGATCTACAAGTGGATATCAAGGCATTGTTGTGAAACCCAATTTAATGCAGCTTTAATAAAACGAGGTGAAATGGGTGGCTAAGATGGGAGAGGAATATGAGAAGAGACGGGTTGCCAAACCTGCGATTTGGTAGCCCAATTAGGCGACTTTTGAAGATTTTTCCGCGACTTTTGACAATTTCCTGTCCCATAGAAACCAATGGTTAAGAAAAAAATTTGGGCGACTTTTTCAACATTGGCTCCGCAACTTCCGATAGTTTCCTGCCCCATAGAAGCCAATGGTAAAGAGAAAAATTGGGCAACATTTTGATTATTTGACCCGCGATTCGGGCTGAAATCTTTTGGCAACCCTGGAGAAGAGGTCCCATCATTGCTGGAAAGCAATCCTAACAATAAGACCGGCTGAGCCTATCTTCATGATAAGACAAATCATGTTGTGTGTACTAATAAAACCATGTGACTTGCTACCATGAGCGTAAAGTCATAAGTTGATAGTTTTGGGACATCTTGGCTGCTGAGTTGATGTTCTTTGTTTGCCGCGACCTCTACAAGCCAGCAGTATGTCATTTGTGATTGGCCCATTGTGCCCCCATTCACAAAGGACAAACAGACATACTACTGGCTTCAACAGGTGCGTGTGAAGCAAAGAACACCAACGCAACAGCCAGGACGTCTCTAAACTACAAACTTAAGACTCATTTTCCGGTAACTGATCACATATGCATATGGGTCAAGCAATTTTCATGATTACTTATTACATGAAGGTAGGACTAAAATTCCTGTAATTATTACCGATTATTACAGCCATCATTTTCCTATTTAACTCTCTTCACGCGGGTGTCCACTGCAGATGACATGTTTCAATTTTTTTTTTTTCAGAAATGTAAATTTTCGTGACCATATTTGGAATCAGCATGAAAAATGCATTAAAATGAGTACAAACAAGCCTAGTATTGGTTCAGTAGTTCTTCAGATAGCTCTTGAAATTTTGAGAAAATATTTCAAAACTTCAACTTTTTCTGTTAAAGCGCATGGTTAGCATGCAGAGTATTAAAGTCAACACAAACCTGGTGAATAGCCTGCACACATTTCTTGGTGACAAACTTGAGCCCTGCTTCCACGTAAGTCTCAAACAGCTCCAAGATATAATTGAAGGTCTCTTCTTTCATCTGTTTCTTGAACCTTGTCAGCCATGTTTTGACGTATGGGAACCACTTGAGGTCCTCTGGATCAATGTATACCATACCGCATCTGTTTGGAACCAAATCAGAAACATTTTAGTATGACAAATCTAAAGCAGTGGTTTTGTGCAAAAAGGATGTAAGTGCTTACGGTTGGTCCCAGGCTTGTTTGATTTAAATCACACCGAATTAATCATTGATTTAAATCGCGTTTTAAATCACTTGATTTAAATCAACATTTTCCATTATTTACCATTTTTGATAAATGTAAGTTAATTTCTTGCTTAAATTGACTGTTTTACTTCATTCTTAATGCTTCTACAACTTTTGGATACAATTGAAATACCTCTATGATGTCACTTTATCTATTGCTAAAAATTCATCTTCAAGGTGCAGAATTCAATGGGGTTTGTTCCCCATGATTTTACCAAATTTTTTCTTTGAAATTTTCACATGTAAAAACATGTTTTGATATTTTGTAAATATCTGGTAGGATTGCGCATATGACTAGCATTCCACTTGTACTCTTTTGACTTTATCATGGGGTATAGCAGTTCTTGGAATAAAAAAAAAATTTCAAATCGATTTAAATTTTAAAATAAAATAAATTAAAAAAATCAACAACCCTGGTTGGTCCTAACCCTGGAACTTTTGGGGCTCATAACTGCTAAATTGTTGGTCTAAAGTATGTAAACATATACATAATATAGAATGGCAAACACTTGACAAATATATCTGCAAGGTCAAATTTGGGCAAAAATGCTCAGTTTTGGAGAAAATCTCTACAAAAAATGTTTTTTTGACCCAATATTTTTGGACAATGTAACCAAAAAAAAATTTTCAGTAAAAAATATAATAATTTTTAAGAAAACTACATATTGGACAGGTGGCCGAAGGCTTGCACGCGGTATTGAACATTTAGGGGGTTTGTCCGGGTAATAGGCTGGAGGGTATCACCCCCCTCCAAAAAGTTTTTTGGCTCTTTTTATGATGAATTATCCATCATCCAATTCTAAAAATGCAAACAATAATTTTTTGATTTTATTTTTATTTACATTTCCGGATTTTTTTTTTGGACAAATTTCCCGAATTCCGGGAATTTCCGGAAGATTTACATCCCTGTACACACCAACAAATAAACTAAAAGACCACTGACTCACCGACTGACAGTAGCAGGCGATGCTACAGCTAGATCCTGGACTTCAAATACCATGTGTATAGATTCAGACAGCTTAATACGCTCACTGTTAGCCAGACACAACATTTTGTTGTCATCTAACACTGTGTTCATGTTTTCAATCCATAGAGCATCGACTGGACCATCACAGATCACCCATTTGTGATCAGCACTTGTGTCCTGTATGCAAGGCAAAATGAAAAGTATGTAAAAACAATTTTAACACACGCAAAACATGACTCAAACCATGCTCGTAACCAGCTTATTCACTGAACTATACCTACCTACCTACCAGTCAGCATCATGCAATTCGGCACCTTAGCTCAAAGATGCTTCCAAGTCCTATGATCCAGAGCTGCAACCTCAGCCTACCTAAAGTCCAGCCTTGTCTCTATGGGTGACGTCTCTCCATGATGTCTTTGGACGACCAGGTTTGTTTTTCCAGTGGGTTGGCTTCCAAAGGTAGAGCCTTTTGGGGGTGCGGTCTTCATCCATTCGCTGCAGATGACCAAACCACCGAAGGCGGTATTTCCGGATAACTGATGTGAGTTGGAGCTGTTTGGTCTTAGATTGTATACAGCTATTTGATATATGTTGTGACCATACCACTCAAAAAATTTTGCATTGACAGCTATCATAAAGCTCCCATACTGATGGCTTATCACACATTATACAAGCTAACATGCAAAACACTATCTATATACTTACACTAGATGTAATCCTGATGATAGTAGCCATGAGTCCATCTTGCCATTCCAGTGTCAGCTTATTCACTTCACCATAGAGCTCTCCCATACTGACGGCCTTAGGGTTCATCACATACGTGTGAACTGGTTTGTATTGTGGGTTATCTTCTCCTAGCTTGTGCATGGTGGTCAGTACATCCTGTAACACCTGTATTATCAATCAATCAATCAATCAATCAATCAATCAATCAATCAATCAATCAATCAATCAATCAATCAATCAATCAATTCAATCAATCAATCAAGTCAATGAAAACATAAATCAAGAAGACATTTATAAACATTATAAAATTAATCAGTAATCAAACAATCAGCTATATCAATATTTACAAACCCCCAAAATTATAGGATCTGCCCAAAAATAGGGCAAGCGCTTGCTCGGAGAACAATTGTTTTAGCAAACATGAGGAATTGAGGAACAGGCTAGGGGTATATCCCCCTGCAATGTATTTTTTAATAACAAAAACAAAAACAGAAATTTGCATTAATCCAGAAAACATTCTGTCATTGTCTCGGTTATCCGTACGAGAACTTTGGTTTCTGATTCTGGCTGCGATGGCGTATTGTGGTACGCACAGGGTGTGCACTTTTAAGCTGCAAGTCCCTAAATGGTTAAGTGTAAATTGTGCACATTATAATAGCAATACCATACCTCATAGCATGACGTCTTTCCACCGCCAGTTGGTCCTACCAACATGACACCATGTCTGACAATCATGGTCTCATAGAGCTGAATCACCTTCTTGAGACTACATTCTTCAGGTTGTAAGCCTCTATCACATATGGTCTTCAAAATCACCTCCTGGAGTTTACCATAGTCATGCTCGGGGAGTGCAACACCAGGGAACAGATCGGAGAGAATACCCTGTTATAGATGGGTTGGGAAAAAAATTCAGCTGAAACTAAAACATCTGTATGTGTACACTTTCTGGAAAAGTATTTCCAGAACATTTTATCAAGTTGAAGCCCTATTCAAATACATGTAGCTAATTTTCTTTCTTTTGAGTAAAATGTCTTATTTTGTCTTTAATACACGGCTTACGGCTTAACCACTAGTAGGCATTGTTAGCACATCTGAGACACCAACAAAGGTGACAAAATCTGTATTTTGATGATTTTTATGATCTTCGGGATGAGCAAATCACTGAATGGGCCTTTACAAAGGTATATATTACTGTTCGTGCACCTATAATGGGGAACCCAAACCCATAAAAGCTTGTTGAAAACGGGTAGGCTTCGCTGAATTTACACACACTGCTCTGATACCACCATTGACCAAAAATCAATGGAATATATTTTACGACCATGCTTGAATTGACAACCCCTTGACTTGACTTTCTATTCCCACTCATCTTGAGCATTAGATGAGTGGGTCGCTATGCACTTACTGAACACAAAGGAACTTGATTATGGTTGTGTCATCGACCCAAGTTTATAATCCTGCTGCTTTGCTGAAGGCTCTGATACATATCAGCAAACAGGATTACAGTTCGCCAGTTAGTATTGAATACTCTAGCGAAGCTGAACAATCAGTGAAGGCAGCAAAGCTTGGCTGGGCTCAGCAAACCATTTTGGCTGTACTCCCTTACTAAACAGTGTTTTTTTTTTTTGGCTAATACATTATATCTTACCTTGAACAGTACTGTGTCTTCAGACAAGAATTTAGGTAAATTACTGTCCCTCAGTGCTCTAATCAGCACAATATCCTCACCCAGGTCTGGATTGTCACGCTTGAGGGAGCCGGCCATAACCAACACAGATTTGACGGCACGCATACCAAAATCGTAGTGATCTTGCTGAGACAGCTGCTCGCTGCAGAGCCTGTACATCTGCGTCATTTTACGGGCGAGATTCCTTGAGGATTCAAAGCCTTCGGAGTACAGCACCACTTCAGCAATTAAAGCTGGTAAAATTTAATAAAAGAACATTGTAAAGGATGTAGATGGTACATTTAAGGTATTTATTACTTGATATTCCTGGACAATTATAGCCTAAACCTAAGCACCGGGAGAATACGTGACGCACAAAAAACGCCAAAATTTGCAGATTTTGGGTATAATCGCAAATTTTTAATTCGGCCATGAATATTTTGGGAATATTTTGGACAAATCGCGCAAATCACAAATTTTCCGAAATTGCCACGCAAAATTACCTAAACCCACCTGTTTTCAGACATTTTTATCAAATTTGACAAAAACAGCACAATCAGGTTAATTTCATGCTTTGCTTGTGGCAAGTTCAATAAAACTGTCACTCAAAGTGGTTCAAATTGCCGTGCTAATGACCTTCGACCTCACTGTTGTTTCTCTCTAAATTTGTAACATTCTCTTACTATAATCAAGTACTATTGAAAGGCCATAACGATTCTTGGTGTTGTCTGAGGGCTCAGGATTTTTAATTTTTTTTTGTCGCAATCACAGTCATCATGGTCATAAACCTAACAAGTGATTAGTATGGTTGATGATTGTTGATGATGAGGACCTCATTTGTATTTTGTACCTCCTAGTAAAGTATAGGGCACTGTTTCAGAGGTCCTGGGTTCGATTCCCTGGTGGGATCCACCTTTGCCAATCAACCCAAGGCAGAGTGAGTTTCAAAATTAAGTACAAGATGCAAGCCATATTGGCATATATCACAAATTAGCTCTGCAAGTTTCTTACCATAATCTGGCACCATCATAGCTATAGGCCTAAACATGGCCTTCAAGTTGTCGGGCAGCTCTGTACGTCCAGCATAGCCAGGGTTCATGGTGATGAACGCAGCACAGGACGGAATCAGCTTGATGTCACGACCCTCAAACATGAATCGAGACAGCTGTAAAGGATGGCAATCCAAATATGAAATCATATTAATGGCGCACTATCTTGTTAATCATAAAAATATTTCTAATTGTTTTATAATAGGGCTGGATAATTCACAACTTATATTATATGGTTATGTGCAGCAAATATTAAATTAAATCTAAACTTAGCAGCAATTTTTGAAGTCATCATACTAGTGGCGTAGCCAGGGGAAAGGGGGAAGCTGCCCCCCTGTGAGAAGTCTTGCCCCCCCCCCCATCTGTGGGATGCATATTTAAGATTGTTAGGCCTTTTTGTGCTCTTTGACCATTTTCATCAATTCCCCCTCCCCCCTTGAAAATTGACTAGCTCTTCTTTGAAAAAGTTCTGGCTATGCCACAGTATCATACACACTACCACTTCCAGCTAACAGTCTTAAATTGGCACTCAACTTGTAGGCCTAATTTACCAAAATTGATACCATTTAGTTACTCATTTTGTTTTACTTGTCACTGAGATTTTGTTTCATCATAGAGCAATTACTAAATCAATATTATTAACAATGGAAAGATTACGTATGATTTTCCTTACCTTCAATGCTTTAGCATTCTTAATCGTGATAAGCTGTTGAGCAATGACAGACAACACCTCAATATCGATACGATTGAACTCATCAAAACAACACCAGGCCCCAGACTGAGCCAATCCCGAGAAGAATCGACCCATGATCTTGTAATCTAAACCATCGGAACAGTTGAACACCACACATTGTTTGGCCAGACCTTTGGCTAAATCCTTGGTGGTTTCTGTCTTGCCGGTACCTGCTGGGCCAGCTGGAGCGCCGCCAAGATCTAATTGAAGAGCTCCCATGAGGCAAAGGTAGCACCGATCCTGTGATAAGAATCATATTTTTTTAAGGATAAAATCAAGAATGTGCAGATGAAATTGTATAAAAACACATCAATATTATATTATCTTAAGTTCACTCCTATAACTGAGTCCTCAATTGGAAAAGATATCAAAAATATGTGACCGCCCATTACTATAGGTAAAATAACTAATTCTCGATCATGAGAGCACGTACCTTCTACGTATTGCTGCATCAGTGTAATTTTCGTGGAATAACACAATCGGGCGACCTACATGACCGAACCTTAACCTTGCCTAGCGACAACAGTAATCGAAGACCGTGATTGGTCAATTCTCAAAAGCTGTGCTTGCTCTGTAGCATGTGGTCTTTGCATTGTACGCGCAACGCAAATATCTGTGCATATCTAAGTTGGCTCTCATGATCGAGGAATAGATACTTTATCTATCACGTCCACACACAGGCAGGTATATCAATACAAGGAATTAAGTGTTTTGTATATAATATATAGTGCAAGCGTGTAACAAAATGATTTGTTTGTGTTTAAGCAGCACGTATTTAGCAAATAATTATCAAAATTCACAGAAGGCAGCCAACACATGGCGTATATCACGTTTTATTCGTAAAATTTGAAACTAATTTTTTTTTAAACTTACAGTCAGTGGTGTGATGACCAGTCTCGCTGAAGCTCCCAGATACTCATAGCCGTAGACATACTGTGATGTAGACATCCTCACCACACAGTTATCCAACTCTTGATCCCAATAATACCTCAACTGCTTCAGCCATTCAAAACTATTTGGATTATCTATCCCCATCTGCACCATAGTGGAAATGATATCGCGGGCATGGACATCGATGGTGATGAGGGCACCAAGGATGTTACGCACAAGCTTGGGGAGCACGCCGCGCACAAGAGCAGCAAGGCTGTTAAGACGCTGAAAGAGTAAATCACAATGTGAAAGAAAATATGTTTAGAGATATAAAATATTTGTTTTCATGAAAAGAAAACTTTACCTGTTGGCATATAATGGAATAATGCCAAAATCAAATTTTTGTCAATTAATATCAGCTAAAGTAAAAAAAAAACTCTTGTTCTGCGGGCGGGCGGATTTGCTAAATACGGTCAATTGGTCGGGATTTTTGTTTTTCTGGAAGACTACCTAAAAATCAACAAAAGCTTAAAAAATATCAAAAAAATCTGAACATTTTTTGCATACAAATTTGGAACACTGAGAAAATAAAATTAGTCAACATCAATCCACTTCAGCAAGAAAACAGCTATTTTTAACCCCCTGAGCACTACCTGCCGATCTAACATAGCCTCTGATTGGTCATTTACATGATATCTTCATTTTAATCACCAATCGGAATGGAGCTTTGCAAATAATTCATCAAAAGTTTTTTGGGTGGTGAAATTATTCTAACAATGTTGCTGATTGGTCCAATTGATAATGAAAACTTCTTTTTGACCAATAGGCAGGTAGTTCTCATAGGGTTAAATGCATACAGCTAAAGAAAAAACCTCTCCAAAAAATAAATCTGCGTCATAAGGGCCTCCATAGAACAGGGTATCTAATCTATTATCGCCTAAAATGTAATTGAAGTGAGTAGGTTAAAGTATACTTTCTATTCTAATGATTTTATGACTTACATCAAAACATTTCTGTTCAAATTCTTTGACTCCTTCAGCTCCACCAACTTCTAAGACATCTGCTACTTCTTTACACCACACTGTCTGTGATACTGTCAACACAACCTGCCAACAAACAGTACAATAGGAGAAATATTCAAATATAATGAAAGATGGTGTACTGATTAACAGATTTAGAATAGAGCTGTATTGTAAGAGAGGAGGCCCTTGGGGAGGATCCCCTTGGGTAGTGAACACTTCAAAAATTTCATCTGGTGTGAAGGAGGTCCATAATGCTTCATCCACATGTGTCGCTACCATACACCTTACCAGTTCCAAAAAATCATGCTCACAAGATATACATATGAGATACCTAATTAGCATATTTTGCGGTAAATATCGTAAGGAATTTAGAATGTGTCAAAATAAATAAATACATTACGGTAAATATCGTAAAGAATAAAGAATGTGTCAATTCACATCATTATGCCTTACCAGTTCTAAGACATTGTGCGCTTAAACTCAGACGGACAGACTGACAGACGTACAACCAGGACACACAATGCTTGAAATGTTGGCATAAAAATTAATTTGTATGTTACCTGTGATGGATAATCCTGTAGCCACTCCTCCCTGGACCTATTCTCCAAGTCAGCTAATGCAATCTTGGTAGTCTTCCTCAGCGAGCTCACCATAGCTTCTTCTACTTTGCCCAGCCAATCTTCCACATTACCCACGAGCCTTGAGGCCTTTACCCAGGCCAACCTTCTCTCCTTCTGGACTCAACATGGCAAGGATATCATTGGTACCAGTTGATGCGGTAGGTTCTGTTACATTGTCACAAACATACTTAATATTAGTTGAGCTGAGTTTATCAGCAACTTTTAAGTTTAAAAATGATTGGCAATTTTTATCTTGTACAGTTGTTAGCTTATATGTAAAAGAGGGAATTCCCGCCAGAGTAGTTCTTCTGTGGTGAACCAAACCTACTTAGTTATCAAATCAATCAGTGACAATTTTATCTCTGAATTTGACATGTGCTAATTGATGTTTTAATGTTATTGCATCAATTAGCACCTGTCAAATTGAGATATAACCTTGTCACTGATTAATGTGATAACCAGGCAGGTTTGGTTCACCCAGAAGAACTGCTCTGGCTGGGCTTCCTCTTTACTGGTCATGTCAGTATGATGTCACACTAGACAATTGCTATACTATGTTTCACCCCAAGTTTATTACATCAATGCTTATTTGCATGTTGCACCTCAAGCGTGCCAACAAGCCATCCTTGTACATCTGTGTACGCCCTATGCGATTAACTTCACATGTGCAATTCGATATTTTGACCAGCAAAATATACACCTACTGCACTTCCGAACTTTGGGTGAACCAAAAGTATACTGGTGTAACATGTTGATGACAATTTTGTCTTTACATCCTTACATCCAGTTGCTCTAACAGGAAAAGAACAACTCAATTTATTGATCAGCAATCACTGACATATCAGAATCAATTAAATTTTTAGCCTGTGCAATTGACAGTCATCACACACATATACACCCCCTTCACAACCCAGTGTAAAAACTGGTAACAGTGGACAGCAATGCAACACAGTGTGTTTTCACTATCCAACAGCAAACACACAGATTGAGTTTTTTATTCACGTTACTGTCAACCCTTTTAGTTTTCACTATCCAAATATGGATCCACTCTACATCTGTACCTGCTGTCGAGTTGATATAGAAACACTGACCAGGAACAGTGGACATCCGCAGTTCCTGCATATCATCATTTACACAGATTTTGTATGCGTGTGTCCTCGTTTGTTGGTGTTCATACATACACCCACACACTCATCTCTCACATGAACCTTCTTTCTACTTGCCTGGTGATGCTTTTCCATCGTTAGCGGGTGGCGCCCCACCAAATTCCAGTTTTGCGATAGCGTCAAAACACTTCCTGAGATGTGGTTGGACAGCATGTGGGTTACGTGTCTGAGACAGAATCTCTAGAAGCTCGTCATTGGACAAGAAATAAAATCTGAATAAAAAAAAAAAATATTGATAACGAATATATTTGAATGCATATCTAAAGCAAAGCATAATTATTGTTTAGGTTAATAATGTGAACTTGAAACTGCAACCATGCTCCCAATGTTTAACTTGCTTCAGATTGTACTGTATGAGGAACAGTCTTCAAATCCAGTCATTTACATACGCATACGTTAGTATGAAAGAGCTATTAGGTTATTCCATTTGAAATCCATACACCCCCTGGTAAACATGACCTTAATCTTCCAGATAGGTGGGGTGCAAATTTTAAATGGGGTTACCTGAATGGGTGACTCCATTTGAAATCAACACTTGGGAGATTAAAGTTGTGATCTTCCATAGGGTGTGTAAGGGTTTGAATTAGGGACTGTCTTTTGGAATTTGCAGGAGAGCATTAAATAGCTCTTCTGGGGCCTAAGGAGAACTGTTTAGAGCATTTACAATAGAATGTAAGGAGAGAATGGTCAACTAAGAAGAGCTAAAAATCACTCTCCTATATAAGATTTAAGGAGAGCAGTAGAGAGTGATTGCTCTTGCTCTCATCAAAAGGCAGTCCCTGTTTGAACTCTAATAGACCATTACTCACCTTGGGAAGATACATCTCTTGGATTCCAGATAATCTTCCAGACATTTCTGGATTTGATCCAGCAATGCGTTGTTATTCTTGAATGTTTCCAGTAATCCTGGTTGTGTGGCTGCTCTCATGGCTAGCGGAAGCCTGTTCACTTTACGCATAATCTCCTTCCATGATTTGTCCACCTGTGTCCATGAGAAAGATAACAGAAATAATAAGACATATATTCAAAACTTGAACAATTACGTCATAAGCTGCATGATTATGATTATTTGTTGTACAGTTATCTATGTGTTCAATAACAAGAATTTCTTTGGATTAAAGCAAACAATACAATGCCTAAAATCGTTAAGATTGGGCAAACGATAACATGCAATTTGAATTAATCTGACTTAAAGGAGTATTTTGTGATCCTAGTATCCTCTTCTTATGACATTTTTCAGTACATATCCACGAAAAAAGCATATTCCCAAAATTTCAGTTGATTCCGATTTTGCGTTTGTGAGTTATGCATGATTATGTGTATTACACTGCTCCATAGACAATACGTTGTAATTTTGTTCTGGTGCACCAGAACGAAATTTAATCAAATTAATCCATAAGAAATATTTTGTACATAAACATTATGTAGCCAGAGTATTCCAGTGATATAAAAATCTCAACTTTTTTTGAGAAAAGTGGGGGATGAGGCTGTGGATCACGAAATGCCCTTTTAATACTAACTTTCCCCAGTACTACAAAATATTACTCTACATAGCCGCTTTCGCCAAACGTTTGACAAACATTTAGCAATCAAAAGCGTTTGCCAAGCGCTTATGGGCGTTACGAAAATGTTTGACAAGCGTTTGTGCTCGGCAATTGTTTGACAAACGTTCGGCGAAAACGGCTGTGTACAAAGCAACTAAAACACCATGAAGCCCAAATGATCCGATTGTGTAATCACAATCCCCAGACAGCTGCTCAATACCCGAGGGGTCAGTGGTTCAAAACTAAGGTGAGAAAACAACTTTTTTTCTTCATCTTCTTTCTTTTTCCTTTCCTTCTTTCCCTTTGCCAAAAGCAGGTGGCTGTTATGGTTAAGGTAGCAATATTGATATTTCAAGTTATTTCTTGTTCAAACAGAAAGCTTGGTTTTGCAATTATATGAGAGAATGCATATCTGATTAATTATATTATATTAGGTGTGAATGTCAAATATCATCGATATGAATCAAAAGGCAAACAAATCTCTACTAATACACTCATAACTCAAGTCCACTAACACATCACTGTTGATTTATCATTAACTACTGGTTTATGATAACCTGTTGCTAGTTTCTATTACGATTTTCATATTACCCTGATTTGATTTTACATTCTTGAATCTGAATCAATTTATATAAGCACATATTGTTATGTTTCAAATTAATATGAGCATTTTTGACACTATTCAAGTAAAATGATTGCTGCTGAGAGGAAAAAATGAAGAAAGTTTTAAGAGTAAAATTTGGGGACATGGCAAGCCTGTGAAAATATACAAAGTTATTTATCGCTGAAAGATTATTCCATGTCTATGCAACCTCAAGCAGTAAACTTGAGTGTTTTTTAAAGAAATTACATACTTATTAAAAGCATTGGTTTTAAAACATTTTTCTTCACATATTTCTAATTAGAAATATTTTTATCAATGTTTTCGTTAAAAATTATCAACGATAAAAAAGGTCATGAACCGGGAAATAAACAACATTACCGAATTTAGCAGCCACCATCTAATTAGTTTGCAGCAGCCACGAGCGACCAAAGTTCTATAGACACTTATCAAGGTAATTAAATATAAATATTTGTAAATACTTGTATAATTAAGTAATCAATAAACAAATAATTTATTGATACAAAACCTCATATTTAAAGACTAGGTAAGTGTGTACCGTAATTCATTTGTTGCTGGACGTTCTAGCATACCAGCACATGACGATTTTTCACAAATTGAATCAAGTTGCATTTCATAATCTACGAATGAAACTCTTACTCTCCAAAAAAATGAGACAAAAAGGTAATTTGTTCATGAGATATTAAAGCACCAATTAGTATGATATACCATGGTTTTTACATACAACCTGCCTGAAAATCTCCTTTTGTGTTCTGGCATACTGGCATATCACAATGTGCCACCATATAGGCCACCATGTAACTGCAGTTGCCTATTATTCTGATATTATTATTTGCTCATTTTATTTAGCGCCTCTTCAATAGATCGAGGCGCTTTACAAGATAAATACTAAAATACACAATTTAAAAACACGAAAGAATATACAGAATAATATAAAATACAATGCAAATATGATATAGTAAAATTACACATAAATAAAAGCATCAATTCAATATTACCGAATCAAGCATTGATTACAATCATTATTACACCAAAGCAAAAATATTTAAAAACATTATATGCAAAGAAAGCTACTCTTTGGGGAAAAGATGAGTTTTTAATAACTTTTTGAATACTTTTACACTGGGAGCCTGACGGATCTTAATGGGAAGCTGATTCCAAAGCTTGGGTCCAAGAACACAGAAAGCGCTATCGCTAATGACGCGTTTAGTAGATGGAACTTCAAGGCGCAACGTATCTTTAGATGATCTAAGGCCAGCTCGACCAGGCGTATAACTACGAAGAAGGTCTTGGAGATACATAGGTGCTAATTCATACACACAGTTGTACACATGCAGTAGGAGCTTGAAGTCTATTCTCTGCTGGACTGGCAACCAGTGAAGTTCGGCGCAATAACGGCGAAGTGCTCAAATGCGCCTATCAACACAGTAAATCAAGCGTGCCGCACGATTTTGAAGCCTTTGCAGCCGCTGTGCATTGAAAGCTGAAATGCTACCTAATTAAAGAGTTGCCATAATCCAGCCGAGAGAGAACAAGAGATCGTATTGCATGTGCACATGTATTTTGATCTATAAAATGACGAATATGTGAGATATTGTGCAAATGAAAATTAACAGTACGACAAAGTGAAGACACCTGTAAATCCATTTTGAGACAAGGATCAAATATGACACCTAAGTTCTTAATAGAAGGCACAGGAGCTATCGAGATTCACCAATCTTCAGGTCAACGCGCGCTGAATGGAATTTCTTTGTTTTTGAGACGAAATAATAAAGAACTCTGTCTTGGAATCGTTCAGCCTAAGTTTGTTTTTCAACATCCATGCTTTAACCTCAGCGATGCAATTTGTTAAGCGAGCTTGAATGCGCAGCTTCCCTATCATCGGACACATGATATACTGGCATATCACTGTAGGAAGGGTTTTTTTGTTCTGACATACCTAACTAAATGCGACTTTTAATTAGAATTGCTCATAATTAATGATTGCAATTTGTTGATATAGCATGCTCATAACAAATATATATATATTCATTAATGTTTTTTAACAATGATAGCCACATTTGATTTCAATGCTCTCCAGTAAGTCTTCAAAAATTGAAAAATTTTCAAATGCGATTTTCTCAATGCTGTTTTTCGTGATGTGCCGGTATGTTACAACAGAGACAAAAAACTAACACATCAAATTAACAAAAAATTCATATTAGCCTATATTCAACATGATAAAATTCAATAAAGGCTAAATATACCCCCCCCCCCAAAAAAAAACCACAATGGACAGACAGGATTATGCATGCCTTTAAAACTAGAGTATTAAAAGAAACCAAGTAAAGTGCATGTTTCTGGTAATTTATTTATTTATTTATTTATTTTACAAATTCGGCTAAAATACATCAAAAAGCAAAGTAAAATTACGCAATACATACAAAAGGAAACAAAAGTAAAATAGACCCAATGGGCTAGCCAGGAAGAGTCAGAAGCATCAAGACACTGTCACCAAAAGGTGTGACTCCTCCAACCCATTGGGGCAATTACATAAAAAGATATATACTATTGCACTGTTTAAACACATTGTGTGTACATCCACATCACAAGGATGCACCCGCCAGCCATCATATGTGCCTCCCCCACCTACCAGCCAGGAACAAAAACCAGACCCATGCCACATGGAGGCCACTCCAAATCAACCCCAAGCCACATTGCCTACATGAAGGAATACAGAAAACATTCCCAAACCAGGCAACCCGGGGACGATCCCAAGCGACCGGGACCCGGGACGAGTCCGGCATCCACCCAAGGCCAACAAATGAAAAGAGACACATGCAGCAGCTGACAAGCCCACCCTCCAGATATGGATGTACACATTATTACATTATTACAAGATGGAAATCTGCTCAGTGACCCCTACCTATCAGACACATGGATTTACCCCCCCCCCTCCTCCCTGGCCCACCTGAACTCAACCGAGCCACCCAGCAACACCCCACTCCCACCCACCAGACCAACACAGGCCATGAAGACGGATAAAGTAGGTCACTGAGCAGAAAACCAAGACAACAAAATTTAAGAGTCCTGCTCTTCAGTACTGTTATTTACTAAATAAGTTTTCAAATGTTTTTTAAAAGACTTTGTGCCCATGTACAAGATAAAATGATCCTTTACAGAATTTGGCAAACCAGCCCACAGGCGAGGGAAATTTACAGCAATGGTAAATTTGAAACTGTCAGTTTTGGGTGTGATATTATGATTAAAAACTAAGTTGTCTGAGTGACGTGTGTTTACAGACCAATTGCTGAAACCAAAAGCGTTACAATTTAATATACAAGTACAGGCAAAACAGATAGACAAATATTTCCTTCTGTTGTTAAGATCCATGATGTTGAGTTGTTTGAGACGTTCCCCATATGATTGATCCCCCCGCCATATAATCACACTGTGCTCTCATGACCAGGAAAAGGAAAGAGAAATATACTACAAATAATCACACTGTGCTTGTTTATATCAGGTGACATGAAATGCCACACTGATATATTGTTGAGCAGACGAATCTGACTCTTCTGCTTCCTCCATTTCTTTCATCAAACCCTCGTTTAAAATGCTATGCCAGACACTCGCCTCAATCTTGACCAAACTTGGCCACAAGAAGCACTTATAACCCAAGCTCCTTCTAACTTATTCACAGTTACTGGTGAAAAAATCATAAACAGTGCAGATCATAGAGAGTTCAAGTACTGCAAGAAACAATGTTCAAGTTCAGGTCAACAAACGATGTCATGTGTGCAAAAAGTTAGCATATAAATGTAGCAACGTGGCATGCAGGCCCGGGCATGCAGGCAGTCTCATGACCAGGAAAAGGAAAGAGAAATATATTACAAAATAAAACATTTTGCAATTATTGTTGGACTGATGAAAAACTCCACAGCTGTCTGCTTTAAAAAGGTTGTTGACCCATGTAAGCCCCCCCCAAAAAAAAATTGACCGACCCTAAATCCTGAAAAATCAGGGTCGCAATGTTTTTTAAACAGATTTGTTCAAAAAATCAATGTTTTTCACTAAAAATTAATATTTTATTGAAAGACTAGTCTTAAATTGATTATATTTAACAGGTCTAACACGTACCCAGAAGTCAAAATTTACAAATGTCCCCTAATTGAAGAAGCATTATTTAATATTTGAAAAAGAAAGAAAGAAAGAAAGAAAGAAAGAAAGAAAGGGAACAAACCAAACTTTTGATGATGATAAACTAAAGTGCCTAATCCTTCCCTCTCTCCCTGATATGTAAGTGTGAAATGAAGAAAATTCTAACTCAAAAGATCAAAGTTCTTTGGCCGATATTTTAACTAGTTTTTTACAAACGTATTTGGACTTCTTCTTCCATATTAGTGCCTCCTCATATGTATGAGTATTATCACACTGCGTACAGACCAGCTGTGCTTATTTTTACTCTGGAACCTAGAGTAGATGAGTGTATTTTTGAAGTAGAGTCAACAGTACCGGGCAGGTGGTGAATGATGTGCATTCTCTAAATTCAGTAAATTTCCATCGTCAACCGTGTAATTGAATGGGATTATTTTGAAATTTTAAAACGCTTGAAATATCACAAACAAATGTTCATAAATAATATAAATACAAGCTAAAACCGTTGGGGTTCGATAATGAACCCCACAAAACTAACCAAGTATATGGAAAATGCCATACGGCCGGGCGGTTTCACAAGTTGCCGGCTCTATCATGCCACTCGCCACCTGGTACCGCGATGATCCCCTGCTCTTTTTGAATAGCCTGTGACGTTCTTTAACATGCACACTGCACTATGTGAGAAATACTTGTACACAGGACCGACGGCTTAAAGTGGCCTCCGAAGCACTAAGCAAGTAGAGTAAAGTGCCTTGCTCAAGGACACAAAGAGACATGAAAGGACTTTCATTTATAGGGCCTCATCAAACTTTTGGTTTGTTCCCTTGATCTATAATCAAGTCTAGGTAACCTGCACTTTGATGTTGATAAGAGCTAAATGGGAGATTTGACTCCTCCAAAATGAGTGTATTGATCACGCATCACAAATCCGTTAACAGCACACACAAACATACATTGCAAAACAGTGCCTAACTGTCTAGAGATAAAAACACTATTCGTCGTAGAAGTGATGATGTAACAGGATTAACTACCATAGCAACAGGTTAAAACAATTTTTGAATATGTCGCAGATTTCTCTCATCACTTGTGCATGTCTGCAATCATAGATTGAATACAATACCGCTCTTTTCAAAGATACTAATCTTACAGGTGCGAGTGATCAGCATAATATGAATAATCTATAGAATTACGATCCAGGTCTTTATCCCTGTTCTTTGACAATCTATGGTTCAATGCAGAGGTATTGCATGAACGTACTAATGCAGTATGACATATTTAAAAATTGTTTTAACCTATTGCTATGGTAGTTAATCCTGTTACATCATCTACGGCAAATTCTAGACCTTGTCCTCGGTTTGTAAATATGTTTAGGAATGCCTTGTGTTTAGAAATTTAACACATGAAAAGTTGACAATGGTGTTTAGGTTTTAAACGTGTTTACAAATCAAGTACAAACTAGAAACGTCACGGTTTTCGACGCAAGGCGTCGAATGGGATGCCTCCACCATGGGGCGATTTAAATGTGTACAAATCCATTTTTAGTAATTTGCCCTCAGATGACCCCTGTGTGACCCCGCATGATCCCAAAATGAAATGCCAAATATTTGGCTTTAATGTTGACTGTACCCACCAAGTGTCATGCCCATACGACCAATTTTATTAATTTGACCTTAGATGACCCCTAGGTGACCCTGAAATGACCATCTAAAAATTTGGCTCTAAATGTTGACTGTACCTACCAAGTTTCATGCATATATGACAATTTTTAGTAATTTGAACTCAGGTGACCCCTGAGTGACCTCAGATGACCCTGAAATGACTTTCCAAAAATTTGGCTCTAAATGTTGACTGTACCCACCAAGTTTCATGCCTATACGACCAATTTTATTAATTTGACCTTAGATGACCCCAGTGACCTCAGATGACCGAAAAATGACCTTCCAAAAATTTGGCTTTAAATGTTGACTGTACCTACCAAGTATCATGCCCATACGACCAACTTTATTAATGTGACCTTAGATGACCCCTGAGTGACCCCGGTTGAGTATGAAAAGGACCCATATGAATATTGACCCAGGTCTTATGATGAGTGTCAACCCCGGGTGGGAAAATATTTTTATTATATTCTTCATTTTTTCCCTTTCCTTTGACACCACCCAGGTGGTCTTAACTTTTTGGCATTTGGAGATACACTTATTTCAGACCAAAAATCGAGTGTATATAAAGTAAGTTAGATAGACTAGGCTGATACCATTTCTTTGGTTCAGCAAAAATAACTACAAAAATATATGTGTACATAAATAGTGTGATAGCTGCTGGTATTGTAAAGGTCTAAAACTGGGGTTTTCCAAAACCTCATAATAATTACAATTATTATTGTTCAATATCAAATTATTAGGTCAACATTTTGTTATTCTTCGGAAATTATCTACATGTGGTAAATCTGGTAAATGTGACATGATCAAGGGGAATGAGTTGGATGTCACCAATATTGTTTTTGAGATATTGGCAAAAACAGTATTCAAATTCTTTTGTTTTATATTGTTTACAGCCGTTGATAAATTGCCCATAACACGGTCATCAGATGTCCAATTTTGATGCGGTTTGCATCAAAATGTAGCATTCGTAAACTGCCAGAAAAATTATGTGAAAATTTTCTAATTGAAAATTGCCGACATGTGACTTATTCCCTTGATTATGTCACACATCTGTTTTTAGCAATGCCGTATAATTATCACCAGACTGTATGGTTTCAACATAGCTTGCAGCTTGCCGTAATATACTACATGTTGCAAGTTTTGTCGTTTCGACAAGTTGGTTTTTAACTTTGTGTCCTTATTTGTTTTTACCCCCATTGGATGTTGTACGTGTCACATTTTTGCTGTTTTAAATTTACCCTAATAGTGTGACACACTTGTATCATTTTGGTTTCCTGCTGGTCAGTTGGAAAAGAATTTTCTAGTTTTTACTTTACACAAAGGTAAGTGACTAGAGTGGTTACCGTACCATAGCTGAACCATGGGACTTTGACGGTATATTTTGGTATGCCACTGTCGCACGTTTCGGACTTTTCCGTCTCTTACATATGGCACCATCTGGGAGTCAGACTTTTGTTTAATGTTCGAGATATTTTATGTAGGAAAGAACCAAAATATCACAGAATTAGAGGAGAACCCGGGCTCCTTATACCACCATGTACAATAGCGCCGTCAGCTATGGGGAGTAAATTGGGGGTATTTGGGTCCTTGCCGACAGTGCACGGAGACGAACGAAAAGAATTCTGCATCTCATCTGAAGCGTCTTGGCATCGCGTGCAGGTCGCATCAAGTACGTCTCTCAAATGCCCTCATCATCCACCATGACAACGATTGCCTGGAGTGCATTCCGAGGGAAACCAAATGCTCCCAATTTTTGCTCCACGCCTGTGTCAAGATAGTTCTCCTTCTCTAATTCTGTGCAAAATATGAATATTAACCTAAGTCTTTTAAAGGAATATTGACCTGGGTCTTATGAGGAGTGTCACCCCGGTGGGCAAAATATTTTTTATAATACTCTTTACTTTTTTCTCTTTCATTTAAAACCACTTAGGGGTCATACCTGGAGATATGAAAAGGACCCAAAATATGAATGTTGACCCGGGTCTTATGTTGAGTGTCACCCCCGCGAGGGAAAATATTTTTTTATATTCTTTTCTTTTTTCTCTTTCATTTGACATTACTCGGGGGTCAATAACTTCTTGGCATTTCAAGATATGAAAAAGATCCAAAATATGAATATTGTGCGGAGTGTCGCCCTTGGTGGAGAAATTATTTTTTATTATATTTGTTACTTTTTCCTCTTTCATTTGACACCACTTGGGGGGTCATACCTTCTTGGCATTTCGAGTTATATAACTCGAAATGCCAAGAAGGTATGACCCCTATAAATATTGACCCAGGTCTTATAATGAGTGTCACCCCGGGTGGGGAATATTGTTATTATATTCTCTACTTTTTTCTCTTTCATGTAACACCACTAGGGATTCATGCATTCTTGGCATTTTGAGATTATGTCCATTTAAGACCCAAAGGTTGCTGAGTAAGGAAGTAAGGAAATTTGACTAATATGGTTCAGCAAAAATTAACATTTCAGAGAAATTAAAACTAAACAATCCAAATATATAAAATAAACATAGAGGGCATGGCTTAAAATGCTCTTATGTTGTGAGACATACATATATATGTAGATCTGCTGTGTCATTTTGCAAGTGAATAATTCCTATGTGGTCTTATTACCTAGCTGGGGGGTTTTCAACCCCCCGAGCTAGGTACTGTTTTGCTATCCGATTCTTGCACAGCTGCCATCGGCGCTGTGCATTCTTTTTTCTGCGTTTTTCTTCTTTCTTTCTTTCTGTCAACATCATAATCAGCCATCGCAGCCACATGCTTTCAGCCATGTTGATCATAGTTGGTCACTAGGACTATTGGGTGGTGCCACAGATGTCACATGATCAACTTCCGATCAAATGTCATCCACTTCCGGTCAGTGGCCAAAACCGTGATTTTCACTAAAAATGCTTCTCCTTCCACATATTACATAGCACCGTGATGTCACTTGCACACATGCATCACCAATAGCCAGTGTCTAAAAGTTGCACACAGAATTGGGATCAAAGGTCATTAAGGGTCACTTCGGTAAAAGACTGAAAAATTTGTAAAAATAATCAAAAAATCACTGTCTTTACAAATTACATAGCAGAGAGTCGCCATTAGCACACTTGCATCGCTACTAGCCAGGGTCTTTAGGATGTCTACAGTTTTGGGGTCAAAGGTCATTAAGGGGTTACTTCCGGTCAAAAACCAAAATTATCAAAAATGTTTAAAAAAATTTTATCTCAAAATGTAAACAGACCAGAGTAATATACATGAATCAGTGTTACCTGATATATGCATGGTATTTTTATTTTGGGGGTCAAAGGTCATTAAGGGGTCACTTCCTGTTTTTAGCTAAATAACTTCAAGAATTTTTATCCTGACAACTAAACATAGTAGAATTTTTTAATTAAAATTGGAACAATGCATTTTGTCGGTGTACATAGAGTTTTATTTTCATTGAGGTCAAAGGTCATTAAGGGGTCAAAAGGTCAATCATAAATTTTAAAAAATCAAAATCCATGTATAAGTTTCGATTGAGCTGAAATGCACCAGGAATATTCCTTATGACATCCTAAGCACTATGTAATATTTTTGCGGGGTCAAAGGTAATTAAGGGATCACTTCCGGTTCTCTCAGATTCGGGGTCATAACTCATTTGTCACTGCTGGCTGTGCATGCTCATGATCGCAGGCTAACGCATAATCAGATCTCATTCTTTCTTTCTTTCTTCTTCTTCTTCTTCTGGCAACAAACTTCAAAATGCTTCTCCTCCTACATGTTACACCCTACAATTACGTAACTTGCACATATGTATCGCCATATCCAGTGCCCATAGGTTGCAAACAGAATTGGGATCAAAGGTCATTAAAGGGGCATTTTTGGTATATAACCAAATACCTTCAAAATGCTTCTTCTGCCACATATTACATAGCACAATGACGTCACTTACACATGTGCATCGGCTTTACCCAGCACCCATCACTTGCACACAGAATTGGGGTCAAAGGTCATTAAGATCATTAACTGCATTATCTGGACATCTGTAAGGGGTATGGGGCTTAAACTCAGTGACAACAAATCTCATGACCACGGGAACATTTTGCAGGCATCAGGTCAAAGGTCATGCAGAGGTCAAATTTTAGAAATGCATTTTCTGGACATCTGTAAGGGGTACGAGGTTCAAACTCGCTGACAACAAACTTAATGACCAAGGGAACATTTTGGAAAATTTTGCCGGGGCCAGGTCAAAGGTTATCTGGGGTCAAACCTTTTAATTTTATTTTCTGGACATCTTTAAGAAGTATGGGTCTCAAACTCAGTGAAAACAAATCTCATGACCAGGGGAACATTTTGCAGGGGTCAGGTCAAAGGTCACGCAGAGGTCAAATTTTAGAAATGCATTTTCTGGACATCTTTATGGGGTACGGGGCTTAAGGCCAAGGGGAACATTTTGGAACACTTTGCAAGGGTCAGGTCAAAGGTCACCTGGGGCCAAATCTTAGAATTTTATTATCTGGACATCTGTAAGGAGTACGGGACTCAAACTCGGTGACAACAAACCTCATAACCAGGGGAAAATTTTTGGAACATTTTGCAGGGGTCAGATACCTCCACAACACCAACACGCCCAGCTAGGTTTGTGGTCTATGACCACCATTTGCCACTAGTTGTAGTTGTGTCATTATGCCTCCTTGTGCTGGTTTTTGTGGTATACAATTAAGAGCATGTCATGGCCATTGGCCCCCACTTTTACCACGGGGGCATGACCTTAATCTTGGCAGATCCCAAAATATGGTACTCTGCAGATAATCCCCGATTAAAGTATGGAGGGAGAGGTATCAAATGCATTAGTGTCATTGTAATAGTGGATCCAGCAGGAACTCCCAGAGAACAAGTCTATATGTACGTTAGTGTTAGATGTAATACATCAGACAAAATCAACCTCTGCAGGGGTTACCAACCCAGAGGGTACTCAATATGGTTTGGTAGATAGGTGACTCATCACTATCCAAATCCCCCTAATTGCCCTCCCTCCAGTAACTTGACCACTTTTCAAATCTTGGGTCCTCCAATGCAATGCATGAGAATTGGGATGGGGGAAACACAAGCAGTAGCGTAGCCTCTGCCCCCCTGACAAAAAATGAAAGAGAAAATTTGGAAGGCAAAGGAATAGAAATGGGGCAATTCATCCCGATCATGGGCCAAAATAGTGTAAAAAACAAAATTTTTGTGTGCCCATTGTCCCAATAAGGCCTCTTTTTAAGCTCAGACTTTACATGTCTTAATCATGTTTAATCATGAAGAAAAGGAAGTATGAGCATATCACCCCGTCATATATGAGCTTCACTGGCTGCCTTTAGAATTTCGGACTCAGTATAAGTTAGCTGTTCTTGTTTTTCGGCATTTTGAAGATACGTTACCAACTTATCTGTCTGCTACGCTCTGCACGTACAAACCAGCTCGATCACTTCGATCTTCTACTGAAAGATTATTGAAATCTCCTTGTGTTAATCTGAAATCGGCTGGTGAACGCTCCTTTCATTTCGCTGCTCTGGCTGTTTAGAATTCGTTTCCAAACAGCCTCTGTAACACACATTCGCTTACTCAGTTCAAAAAGCAACTTAAAACTCATCTTTTCTTCGTGTTTTCCAGATTCACATAAGAAACTTGTTTGTCTTTATTGTTTGTGCGCCTTGAGTTCTTTTGAAGATTGTGCGCCTACTAAGATCCCTCCATTATTATAATTATTATTATTATGCACATTCTCTATAAAAAAACCCGATATAATACCCTCAAAATTATGCAACCGGGAATTGTTTTTCGCTTTTGCCCACAAAAATTTTATTTGCCCCCCACCCTCAACCCCGCCGACCAAGAAAGCTGGCTACGCCCCTGAAAACAAGGATTCCTGAGTTAATTACTAAAAAAAGAATTTTTTTGTTACGTTTTCCAAAAAATTTTTACAGATTTACTGATTTACATTTACAGATTTTTTTTATTTTCTCACATTTTTGGCCAAATTTGACCTCAAAGATGGATTTGTCAAGTCTTTGCCATTCTAAATATGTATACTTTTATATACTTTAGACCAACAATTTGGCAGTTATGAGGCCCAACATTTTCCATAATTCCAGGGTTAAGACCAACCTTAAATGTTATTTTACCGTAATTGTCCGCCCTGCATGATCTTTTATATATGAGCTGGGCTTATTGCATTCCTTTACTGTTGGATTTTTCTTTTTATATGTATAATAAAATGGATGTGATCTCTCTCTTCTTATATCTTCTTTCCAGGTCCAATATAAAGATGCCAAGAGAAGATACCTGTGTTCCAGCTATAAATAGTCCACATGACCAAATAATTCATATAGTTACTGCTAAATCTGAGAACGACCCCACCCCTAGGGACGCCATATTGCAAGGTAAGTATCAAATAAATTGCAAACAAATTGGCTGATTAGAAAAATGGCTTCTGTAACACCTTTGTAAAATGGCTTCCTTTGGTGTTGTTACACATTCCACATGCATCCTATTAGCAAATTGGACATGTGTTCTGTAATTAGGATTGTAGCCTGATCAGCCTGACAGGGCACAGGACTTTCAAATGTGGACCTTTTTCACTGAGATAACTAAAATTAATAAAACATTTAGAATGAGTGTAATCAGCAAGTTAATTGTTGCTTTTTTGTACAGAAATCATTCCAAAGACCAGACCATACATATATATTGCTGGTTCTCTTTTCTGCAGTTTTTAAAACCCCTGATGTCAGCGGCGTAGCTGGGATTTTTCCAGGGGGCAAGCCTGTATGGGGAGGGGGCCCAAACTAGGGTGGCGGGGGCCCAAATAGACAATTTTGCCAGGCTTATTGATATTAATCGTATGGTATTGCATATCGTATGGATTCCAATATCTCTCTTTCCCTCCTCTCCCTCTATCCCCCTCTCTCTCTCCCTCCTTTTTCCTTGCACTAGGGGCGGGGGCCCAAATAGGCAATTTTGCCAGGGGTGATCGTCCTGCCTGCCCCTCCTCCCCCCGCAGCTAAGCCACTGCATGATGTATGTTAAAAACGCAAATATCACCCTAATGTGGCAGTGACATCAATGCGCATTTCATTGGGCACTGCTTCAAGTAGCTACGAACGGTCAAAGCCCTGGCGTATGCACGTTTCATGCACATGCTTAAAGATGCAGCATAGGATATATTGTTGATCCATTGATTATCCTTTTCTGGTGCATTGTGGGATAGAAAAGGGGGAAAATTTGCGATCAATTTGCCCCCTTTTCTATCCCACAATGCACCAGAAAAAGATAATCAATGGATCAGCAATATAGTCTATAGATGCATGCGTGAAACAGATGTCCCAACGTGCTGACATCACTGCCAAATCAGGGTGAAAAATATTATAACCAAACAACACCTGGTGAAATATGTATTATGTCCATAAATATTGTGATCATCACTGCTTTTCTTTATATTGGTTTGATTTCTTTTCATTAGATCATCTTCACAATATCTCACGGCAGAACCCGTTGAATGCTCATGAAATCCTGCTGAATCTTACATGGTTTCTAGGGATTTAGACACCAATGTTGGAGGATTCAACCAGTGGCATAGAGTGATTCATCCAAGAAAGGGGCACCGGGACTGATTGGGTGGGCACTGTGTCTGTTAGAGGGGGCACCAGGCTTTTTTCCATGAAAACTGTCAAATTTTCACTCCGGTGCTCCTATGATGCTACGCCACTGGGCTCAATGGAAGACTCAAGTAGACCGACTCAATTCTGGACTCGGACTACATTGGACTATTAAAGACATGGGTCAGACTCAGAGGCACTCAGAATTTGCTCAGAACTCTGCATTTAATCACAGATAGCAAATAAACTGGTCCTATTGTATTATAATATATATAGACTGCAACTTTTCTGCAGTACAAAGAAGTTTATGCCATTGTTATTGTTGCTTGGACAACGAGGCACTTGACAAGTTATAAGGGACGGTTTACAGTTATCTGGTATTCATCACTATGCATGAATGGGTTATTCCAGCTGAAATCCATACACCCCCTATGGAAGACATAACCTTAATCTCCCACACAGGGAGTGGGTATTTCAAATGGGGTTACCTGAAGTCCAAAATCTACACCCATTGTGTGGGAGATTATGGTTGTCCCGGGGCATATGGATTTCACCTGGAATAACCCAATGATATCAACCAATGTATTTACCTGCATGAACATCTTGGCTTCAGATGGCAGCTGTCTTTGGATGTCTGGTGCACTGAAGATGCTCTCTAAATACAACCAATTGCGTTGACATGTTAGCCACTCATCCTGTATAGCATCAACAAAACAAGAATAATTTAAGTAAGTTAAGTATAAGTTTGTATAAAAACAATTATGTTAGATTTTTGAACAAATTATGATGTCGTGTTGCTTGTAATGATACGATAATGTTAGTTTTCACAATCAGAAAGATCCCCTTTCATTTTGAGCAACAAAAAAGAGGTAAAATATGAAGGAAAACAATAGCTGTATTATTTCAAAACTTAAGTTGTGGTTCAGTGCTGTTTTCACCTCTGGAATCAGAATCTCAAGCTCTTATACAAAATCTTGGGTTTTGTCACAATCACAGCATATTCTATTATAGGCATTATGTTCACATGGTATTACTTGTGCAATGCCAATTATGTTACCTCATCATGATGAAGGCCACCATTTAAACCAGAGATGGGCAACCTATGGCCCTTGGGCTGCATGCAGCCAATGGACAGCGCAGAAATTAAAAATGTTTGTAATACTATTTTCTGTAGTGAGGTTTTTAAGCAAAACTATGTATTAGCTTAATATTGCACCTAAATTGTGTAAAATCATAATTTTTGATGTGCTACGTGCCCACTTTAATTTATCACAGGGTGTGTCTTCATCAGATGCTATCGTCTGTACTTGAAGTATTTGATACCCGCGCAATTTGATAAAGAATATATTGGGTGAAACACATTGCACATTCCTGGTTTAAACCAATCTAAAAAATATAAAAAAGCGCAGTGATTTATAGTGCGCTACGCACAGGCACAACGCCTAGATGTTGATCCACAAGCCTCAGCACACTAAGAATATGAAGATTCTATGCACCACCTGCACATCAGTATTATGGGATAACATGGTCACTTGCTTACCACACAGTATTGTAGCAAAACCTGCAATCAAGGAAATTAATGTTTGCACACTCTGGCATACTAAATGTAAATTGCCACCCCTCTCCCCCAGTTCAATGTTGATGAAAGCGCTTTTTTCCATTGGGCTCTCCAGTCTCCCCAACATTGGTTGAGGAAATGGGAAATGGAAGGGGAAAGGGGAAGGTTTGTACTTCTCATCAAACATTGTTATACTAATTTCACTTAACTCTCAGAACGGCAATGAAGAGTTCCAACATATTGTCAGAGTGTGTCAACTATTTATTTCCTTGATTGTGGCTGGCGCCCCCATTATATATTTTTGTATGTAAACATGCAAAGCCAGACCCTAGAAAGGATATGTTGTTGAAATTTATAGGGTCTAAGTTTTGATATTATTATGTCCATATGTCGAAAACTGTTTTAAAATTTAACTCACACCAAAAAAAATGTAAATAGATTAACAATTTGCACATTTGCCATATTCTCTCTTATCAAAGGCCCAGAGGTGTATCATTTTCGAAAGGGGTCATTTGTTAGAAATGAATTTAGACAAAAAAATGTTAGCTTAAACTGGTGAAATATAGGCCACTTCCTTTTAAGTTTTATTTTTATTAAAAACTACTTCCGGATCTGCCACTTCGGAAATCATGACGCCCAACAAATGCTAGTTTTAAGCTTACCTACATGCTATGGCATGGCAATTGATACATTTCGGTCACTTTTACTGAAAAAAATATGTGGGGCGTTTATTTAGAGGGCTGTTTATCAGCGAGAAATAAATTGTAATTATAAGTGTAGTTAGTTCACAAACTTTTACCTTTAAATTCAAAGTTATACATGTATAGGCATGAATACATGCATAATACCTTTGATTTTCTTATTGTACATACAGGTTACATGTTACAAGTGTATATAGCATTATGTAGGGCACATATAGCATATAGAAGCTTAATTGCATGATGCACTCAAGAAGTATATATTGTATCATTATTATATAGGCTTGCACACATATTTTGTACTTGTAAACAATAATACTGTTCTATCATGTATGCCTAGATGCATCAGTGTAGTTTACTTGTGTTCCCATGCATACAATTATAAGTATAGTGTTGTTGTTGTTATGCCCATGGGCGCAAGCATAAGTTGATCTTGTCCAATATCTGTGGCTCAGTGTTCTAGAAATCATACTTCCCGATTAATTTCATGTCGAAAACCACCAGATATTTATAAAATCAATAATAATTTGTTCTGAGTAATAAGATGCAAACTCAATCATTACATGGGGTGATCACGCATAACAGCATAAGTGATCATAAACTTCAAACCAATCATAGTTCAGGGATATGCCCATTTTTAACCAATCACAGAACTAGGATCATATGGTGTGAACGATGCCAAGTGATTGCTGACATCACCTGTTGCTATTTTTGTCATCCCCTGTGATCGGGCCTCAATTTTGTTAAAGTGAAATGTTAATTTCTGAATAACTATTCTTGCCAAAGTGTAGTTATTTCAAAATTTTATTCTTACTGACCATCACACAAAAATATAACTGCAAATTTAGAATCAAATTCAGACAGAGCCGTAGCCAGGGGGTGCGGAGGTGCAACGCACCACCCCAAATTTGCTAAAGTATACAAAAAGTCCCCAAATTTGCAAGCGTAGCGAGCAAAGAAATAAGATTTTTTGGTCAAAAAAGGTCCAAATTTTAGAAAGTTCACTTGTCACAAAATTGGCCCCCCAGAAAAAAGTTAACTTTTTCAAAAACAGCACCCCCCCAAAAAAAAATCCTGGCTACTGGCCTGAATTCAGAATTGACTTAACTTTATGTCAAATTTTTTGTAATCAATTTCAGTATTCTTGTATTAAAAATGGCAATAAGTCCATTTCATTCAACACTGTTCAAAGAGCGTTGATAGCAACTTGCCATTAGTAGGTATAGTACTTGTCACAGGAAGCATGTATTTACATTTTATATCGTAATTAACTAATGGATTAATTGAGAGAATTTAACAAATAAATTTAACATCTATGCACAATAGTACTTGGTTTCAAACACAATTTTTAAAACATGTTTTTTTTTTTTCAAAATACCATTTTTTGGACACAGGCGGATCTGGTTTTTAAAGGCCCTTGAAACACCAATTACCTCAATAGCAGAACTGTTATAATGAGAACTCAACAAAATAACTGTCTAATTTAAACCCGGGGGGGGGGGGGTACTCAAGTTTGGTTTTGGTAGGGATGTGCCGCTGAGATTTTGGAAGTGGTCCCATAAATATACCAATTTTTCAAGAAATTTTGACCCATTGATATACCAAAAGTCAAAATTTTCAGCCGAATTTAACCAAAATTGTCTTAGTTTTTACAAATTTTCCCAAAATTTTGTGAAAATTTTGAAAATTTTGGCTAGATTGGCTGTTTTCTGAAAAAATTGAGAACATTTTGAAAAAAGGACCCATTCATATACCAAAATAGGCTTTGAAAAAGGGGTCATTGATATACCAGAAGGCCGAAAATGTTACCCATGTTTGCAGCACGTCCCCCGTATGGTCATTTGTACTGAGTACCCCGAATTTAAATCAATCAAATTGCATACTCTGCAAGTAACTGGGGGAAAACAATTTATTCTATTCATAAACAATCAGGTCAATTTTGTTTGCAATTCCATATTACTTGACCTATAGTGCTTCGTTTACTTCACTTTCCAGTTATAATTTGATTTTCTCAAATCACTTGCGACTATAATTGATATGACTAAAGATAATGCAGCAGGTTTAATGCATCTTTGTTTACATATTTTTACATCTTGATGAATAAATGGACAAAGCATATTTGGAATGCAGCTAAGAGCATTTTATGTGTTGTTTCCTGTGGAGTTCTTTATTTTGAACGTTGAAGTTATCTGTGTATTCATTTAAACCAAAGGATAACTGCAGGTAAGTTATGAATTTTTACGGGTACATTTTTGGTTCAAAAATTTGTCACACAAGTGATGGGTGGGTGGGTCGGTGTATACATGTATATGTGAGAGGGGGTGCGTATGAGTGAGGGTGGATGGGTGTGCTTGTGGGTGTTTGTGTAGAGTGACGAGAGTCAAGGAGTCAGTGAATGAGTGTGTATACAGTAAAGGTAGGTAGGTGAGTAGGTAGGTAGTGAGTTGGTTATTAAGTTAGCGATTTCTACAGATATGGCGATATCTTTTCCTACAAGTTTTCTCTTTTCTTTCTTCTCTCTCTCTCCTCTTTCTCTCCCTGATAATTACTTCACCTTCACCTCAAAGATTCTGCTGTTCAGTTGTCTAATGAAAAGAGACTTAGACAATATTTAGCTTGTTTTCGTTGTTGAAAGGGATTCAATCATGTTTCACCGTTGTTCATCACCGATTAATCGATGATGATCAACAGTGAAACATGATTGAATCCCTTGTATCCTTTATTAGAAAACTAGTGGGACAACCGCGCTTCGCGCGGGTCCCCGCTAGATGAGTGAATGGGAGCGTTCACTAAAACAGGAGGAATAACTGAACAGGTAGAATTATTGAAAAGGTAAATTTTATTTATCTGAACGTGACCCTCCATAGGCCTACATTTCCATTTTAGCTTCTTTCTTTCTTTTTAGTTTCTTCTACATGTGCCAATTTTGTTCCATTTAAAAATAATTGCTGCTAAGCTTGCGATTTTCCGTTTCCATGTTTTTTTACCTTAGCCAAATAGCGTTTGGCTAAGGTCCTTTTTCTGTCAGATTCTTTCTTCTGTCAATCGTATAATGAGCCATCGTGACCATATGCCTTTGTCAATTTTGACCATGACATTATAATGGTGCCATTAGGATTATAACTCAATTTTTCCCAGTAGACAATAACTCATTTCAAACATAGAGCAAAATCTGATGATCCTTGCTTTCAAATAAACTTACCAATCACTTTTCATTCATTTTTGTGCATGTATTATACATGTGTTTATCCAGGTATTGCTGAGTAAGCAATCATCATGGAAAGTTCATCCAACGACGCTACAAATGACACCTCTGCAGAAGATGGCACTGTGGATATCGTTCGCATCACATTGGTAGCCAGTGTGATAGGTCTCATAGCTATGGTGGCAGTCATAGGCAACATATTTGTCATGGTTGCCTTCTATCAGGACACGAAAATCCAAAGCAATGTTTCCAACTTGTTCATTTTGAACATGAGTATAGCAGATTGCATTGTGGGATTGATATCATTACCCATAAACACCTGCAACGTGTTGCTTGGTTACTGGCCGTTTGGCAAACTCTTCTGTCAGATTTGGCTAAGCTTAGACTATAGTATCTCGCTGGTTTCCATACACATGATAACGCTGATAAGTTTAGATCGATATTGGTTGGTGACGAAGAAGCTTAAATATAAGGAGTTTCAAACTCGGCGACAAGTAAAGGTGATGATATCAGCTTCTTGGGTGATAGTGCTAGCTTTCTATTTCACCACTGCATTCATCTGGGAGCCATTAGTTGCTGGTCAGTCTGTTATTGACTACTCCAATGAATGTGACTTGGAGGCATTATACAATGCTACCTTTAGCATTTCAATGTTGTTTGAGGAGTTCATCATTCCTCTGTTGATGATCATTACATTTAATGCGATCGTATACTATAACATCAGTACTCACTCACATGGTCTAGTTCAAGCTAAAACTCCACATCCATTCAAACAAGGCAAACCCAGAAACATTCAATCTCAAGAGGCAAGGTCCATCTCAAGTAATTCAACAGCAGTTGAGGCATCATCATCTGCCTCAACATCCAATCTTACTCAAACCACAAACAAGGATGAATCTCAGAAGAGCAAGGAGTTCCAACGCCATCGTAAAGCAGTCGTAACATTAGCTGTCATAGTTGGTGTATTTCTAGTCTGTTTGACACCTTACTATGTGGTGTCCATTTTGTACGCATTTTGCGAGGAATGTGTCCTGGATATATCTTGGCAGATAGTCAATTACATCCTTTGGTGCAATTCTGCCCTCAACCCATTCCTTTATGCGCTTACCATCGCTCGTTTCCGTCAACACTTTTGCAAAATCTTTGGACTTACTGGTGCTGCAAGTAAAAGTTTCACTAGTGGTGCTGAGTCAACAACAGGAACTCACTAGCTTTGCTATTGACTCAAATTGATAGTAAAAACTTGTCGGCTGCTACATGTGCATCCTTTTGATATGGATGTACACAATTGGGAAGAACTGAGAGCTGTTACAATTTAAACCAAAATTTCAGGACTTCGTACCATTTTGTTTTTGGCAAAGACCAGAGTCGTACTTGAAAATAACAAGAAATCTAAGAATAATAAATAACAAGGGCCTCCCTCACTGATTTGAAAAAAAATCTGGCCAAGAAACACATTATTGTTTTACTTGGCCTTATTGCTCAACAATAAGTGAAACCAAAAAAACTTCCCTTATATGACAAGCACATGACAGCCCAGTTTCCTGTTTTTATGACCAGAACGTGTTATTCTCTCAAAAAAATTCTTTGAACGTATTAAATAGGTTATCCTGTTAGTGATATTGTGGTAGATAATTTAAAAGATCAGTGTACCCATGAACTCTTCTCAGAAATCAAATAGACTATTATAATCCTAGCTAGCCTACCGGGACAATCTTTTATAATTTTTTATTTTATGCCATGCTTTGTATAATCTGCAGCATTCACTTTAATTTATTCACTGAACCATCAAAACTACTTTTGAATGTGTGACACCTAAATCAGGACTAGCTTAAATTTAATTAAATTAAATATGCTCCTTTTTATTAAATTACTCACTAAACGGAACAAAATTGTCAAACACAAATTGAAGCATAAAATGAAACTTTTTTTGGCCGAAAATTTTTATAAATGGCTGTATTTTGCAATGAAGATGATAAAAAGTAGCAACAAAAACCCCTTCACTTGATGCATAACTAATCAGTCTATGTTCCAAACTTTAAAACAAGAGAATTGATCAATCCGTTTTTTGGATTATACCAAAATGTCTTAGGGGGGACTTACTTTTTTGGAACCGTTATTTACTACTCTGTCAAAAAGAAATGCGTGCTCCACGAGAAAAAAAATTCAATTTTCTTGCTAATTTTGGTCTTGATCGAAATGAGTTTTTCGAATAAAACGAATAAATTGTAATCAGTCTATGTATGTGAACTTTGATGTATTTTAGCCAGTTATGTAAATAGATAAAAAATAAATAATTAATAGGTTACAGTTAAACAGTTCCTTGTTTGCCCTCACTTATTAAAGTCAGTTGACAGCCTTCACCCCACTATCACCCCACACCCTGCATGTAAGCGCCTCCAAACGAGGAAGTACAAAGTAAAAAAAGCACTGTACTATCCAATCAAGGACACACATTCCTGCAGTGAATCGACATACCATGGACATACACACCATGAGATGGTACTATCTAAAGGGGGACACCCTGATATACATGCTCTAAACAGTATTTTTACATGTGTTACCATAAATATGGCCTCATTTGTCAGCAAACACCTACTATCACCCTCACTTTACCCATCAAAATTGAGAGTTTTGCATTTGGGGAAAACATTATTTTCATGAAAAAACCAGCAAAAGTTTAAAATCAGGATGTTTCCTTTAAGATGCTATAAACAAAACATTTGTAGGCTCATTCCCATGGTGGTGTACCAGTGTACCACCTAAACAGTACTCAACTATTATTATCATACACCTTATTACTTCTGCTATAGTTTGTTCAGCTTATAATTGACGGGAAAAAATTTAGACTCATGATATTGTGTATCGTTATAAAATAATGTGTATGCAGTAGAGTGCAGTACTTACACTAGATGCGCATTGTGTAATGAAAAATTGTTCACTTTTCTGAGCTTTCGACAAAACGACAAACACAACATGACGAAAGACAATTTGGGTCTTGAGCTTTAAAAAGGTTTGTGCACGTAGAACTTGTACATGTTAATGACACAACGCACTACTTGCATAACACAAACAATTCAGAAGTTTAGTGGGATAATCAAAGGTACACAATTTGCCCTCCAGGAGGAGCAAGCAAACATGATGGATTCTGTACTCTTTGGGTCAACTTTCTTTGTGGACTACTCACAGCTGGACACGTAAGAACAACAAAACATCCTTGTTTGACGGCAGTAATAAACGCACACATACACCCACACCCACCCACCCCACACAAAAGCTCATGAAGAATAAAACTTACCAAAGTCTCATTAAAGAGTCCTAGGTTCCTGACCCACTCTTCAACCCTAGGAGCTATGGGACCGACGTGACGCGAGCTGGCAATAGTAGATACGTTAACTTGACTGTCATCCAATAACACCTGGATCTCATCAGTACCGCCCAGGATGAACACATCTTTGGAATCACGGTGTGGTAGCACCACAAATTCTGTTGTTTTCCATGCATCTTCAACCTAGATGAATAATTCAAGAAAGGAAGTGTAAATATGTGATGGTTGTGCTTGTTAATATTTTGGTCCAGTGTCCTGCTTGAGCCCCGCACATCTGCATATGTAAAAATCCATTCATACTATGCCGCAATTGTTTTGCAGTGCCGCACTGCATCGTACTGCATTGCGGTATCGTAATAAAGTTAAATATATTTATTTAACTTGGAAATGTGACGAGTTGTGTTGAGTTGCGGCAAAAAGTAATGGATATAACGGCAACGCACCGCACCCCAAAGCAATTGCAGCGTAGTATGAACGGACCTTAAGGGATGGCCTACCAGAGTTTATTGCTCCATACTTGGGTGTCTAATTGGTCAGGCAAGTGCACTGTAACAATGCAGACTAACCTTTGAACTTACCTACCCACTTACCATAATATGTTTCCTACTCATCCTGTTTACACTACTCCAGGGATGTACCAAATGTGTACCAAATGTATACCAAATTTAATAGACTTTTAAAAAGGATGAATTAGCTGCAATGAATACCACTAAAATACCTACTCCCCATTCCAGCAAAATACAGCATTAAGTTTTTGGGATTAAAAAATATTATCAAGGTCTGCCAAATAAAATGTAGCTCAATCCTAATCATTCATTTAGTACTGGAAATAAAAGAAAAAGTTCATTATTTTACTAATTTCTTGAAAAAAGAGCCAAAAACATGCATTTTTGGAATGATTATAGTTTATTATCAAACTAATTTAGTGTACTTGCTTAGAATGCAATCTTACAAAGTGTATCGTGTTTTAATTTATTATACTGTATTATTTTTATTCATTTTCTATTATTGTTGTTGCTATGCAAGATATAAAAGCATATTGCGAATAAACTACTTTGAATTGAATTGAATTGAATTGAATTGAATTGAATTGAATTGAAACAGGATAATATTTTCTAATCCCCAAAAATTAGTGCTGTATTTTTCTAGAATAGGGAGTAGATACTTTTAGACATGATTCCAGGTTTATATTATAATACACTCAAGGATATGCATATACCATCACTGAGATCTACCACAAAGTACATACATGTATGGATACCTAAATACCATTATGTACCTCATCGCTAGGATATATACCACATGTGACCGTACACCACGAATGAGCCGTAAATGTCCTCAATTGTATTCTGAGTTACAGTGTAAAATGGGCATGAAGGTACGTCATTCATGAGATACACTGAAAGCACCAAATTGAAATGCTTATCGAATATGACCCTCATGCCCATTTTACACTGTAACTCAGAATACAATTGAGGACATTTACGGCTCATTCGTGGTGTACGGTCACATATTATATGTACACTTAAATACCACTAGGCAACGCTCTGCAGGGTCTATTGTTCTATTGTTTCCAATTAGAGCGCTGACATATTGGAAAATGTTGCCAATCAATATTCATGAGAGTGTACATTCAACGTCCAGTTTGCGAAATTGGGTGAGTTGTGTTTGGTAGGTGTGAAATACATATGACTGGGCGTTTTAATTACGTAACGAATAAAGGCATTGACATCGTCGAATGGCTGCCCAGTGCTGTAATGTGTTTAGTTATTATATAGGCCTAATAATTATTATTAAATGTATTCATCATTCCTTTCTTTTTCCTTCTCTGTACTTATTCTTTCCTAGGCCTACATTTTATCACTCCCTCGCTCTCATTGTCCCCTCTCACCCTCCCTCTCTCATTCCCATCATTTTCCTTATATTTCTATTTATCTATACTTGTCTTTATTATCCCTTCCTCCAGCCCTCTCTCATTCTCCATATCCCCTCCTCCCCTCTTCCTCCCTCCCCCTCCCAAGACTTCTCACAGAGGTGAATCTGTCCCTCCCCAACCCCCTCCCCTCTTTGGGTACGCCACTATTTCTATACCAATCTCCTTCTTAAAATAAAATTAAATGGAAAGTTCTTAAGAACAACCTTTATAGGCCTATACTTATACTTACAAGTATACGTATAGCGATTACCATTATAGTGTAATATAGATATATGGACTGGAAATGGCAGCCTTCATACATTCTAATGTGTAATCGATCACCAAGAGCATTCAATTTATTTAAATGAAACACCTATCGTCAGGTGGGTGGTAAAGATGATTGCATCGACAGCTACAGTCTTCAGACCCACACAAGCACACATTTGGGATACATCAGTACAATGGTACCACTTTACACATGACTGCCCTTACACATGACTGTAGTGTGGTCACTTATTGATACTCGCCTGTTGTGTAGAGCGTTAATATGATGCCGGATCAGTGACCAATTTAATGGCGGAACCCCTTTGTTTGAAACAATGGTACCACTTTTATGAATAGCCTGTCGCAACTTCTAATCGGCATCAAGCAACAAAAGATTATATAATCTATTGCGACTCTATTTCTATTTAAAAGCTCTTTGCCACTAGGTGCCTGGAAATGGTTTCAACAGAAATAATATACTGCTCTATATCTAGCTACTGTTTAGAATTAAATGTCCAGGGTATACACCATCATATACCTGGACACTTGCCAAGGAAGTTAGTATTCAGATATTTGAGAGCTTCCGATTTCTTACGCCTTGGTGATTACGCTGTCTAACTATTCAGATCACGTCACATGAGAGTGATTTTGAATAGGTGAACAGGTGTAACCACCAATGTGTAAGAAATTGCAACCTCTTAATTAACTACACCTGCACACTCAAAACAGAAAGGTAATATCCATAATCCATCATTTTTATGCACAGGTTTTTGTCTTAACATTAAAAGGTGAGTCACATCACATACAAAATGTAAATTTCGGATTTATATAGTGTCTTTTTCCAGATCTTGAAGGATTCACTTCACCTTTTAACCTATTCTCATCTCAGCTGGTTCTGAGTTTTTTTTTTATCTTGGTATTGGTTATATATTATTTGATATAGTTGAAATTTATCTGTGCAATTAATCTTTGTAGTTTTGGTGTTTTTAATATATTGTAAAGCACATTGAGATTTTGAATGTAATGGGCTATATAAGAAATAAATATTATTGTTTTATATTAAATTACTTAGATTGGTCAAATTGACTACTGCTTGAAACTTTGATATGAATCAAAGAATATGATAGTTGTGCCGGTATCCACAACAATAAAATATTGGACCTATCTATAGTAAGAACAAATATTCCTGTCATTTATTCTCAATTCTTAGGCAGTTAAATATTTCTTTTAAAAAAACAATTTTACTTATCAAAAATAAGTTACCATCATTAAAACTCCCTTTATTCTAAAATGAATGAAGCTTCACGTTTTCAGTTGTGTGTACTGAGATCGCGTGCGAGTATTACCCACCAGGCCTACGTCTACAACATGCCACAAGCATATTCGATATTATCAATACTCATCATGTATGATGATGTAGGGTTGTCTACAGCCTGATAGACGACATGTGAATTCATGCAATTGTCAAATCAGATTTTGAATCTACAAACTAGACCACACCCACTGAATAAGAATGTACCATAAGAACAAATACCTAATGACAATTTTATGAACTAATTCTTCCCTTCTGATCTATTTCTATGAAAATTGTTCCCAACAATCACTGATAGTGCTTTAAATGTTCTTTAAGGAGATATTCGACTGCAACAACTCCGAAATAAATACCTTTTTAAGCAGAGTTTCCAGAGCAGCTTCACTAGACGCTTGCCCAGACACCTCCTCAATTTCCTCTGTGTGTGCAAAAGCATCCAGGCTGGTCAGAAGACCCAATGTCATCGGTTCTTCCTTGGTGAAATTGTACTCCAAGATATTCTCTATGGCATCCCAATGCCGCTGCTTTAGGGATGGGTTGCGCATGTTGGTGATCACTGGAAGCTGTGGAAGAGATAGGCATGAAGGAGGTGGTGAGTAAACACAAAAACGTCTCATTTCCATGAGTCCCAACGAGCAGCAGCAGAAAAATTGCATATAATAGGCCTATATGTGACCATCCACCACAAACTTGCTGTAATGTCGGCATTTTTTCTTTCAGAGATATTGGACAAGCAAAGTCTCCTCAAAATAAGCTTTACAATAGAATGAAAGTTCATCTGTGTTGGTTGTAAACATAATTTAGTGGTTTAAACCTTTGATCACAAAGGTCTGCTGATGAAAGTTAAAGTGTCGACTGATAATTCCAGATACGCACATTTTTGTGTTGTAATCAAAGGTTTAAACCACTAAATTTAGCTTTACAATGAAAACATTACATAAGCATGGTGCATGCTGGGAATGAAAAGGGCTCAAAAGCTATCCAATTCATCACGTGTGACAGCGAATTTGAGACCTTTTCATTCCCAGTATGCATCATTTTTGCCTATCAATCATTATCAGCAATAACCTTTTGTCCCAGTTGCTTGCTTGCAAGGTAGTAAAATATCAGAAAAAGAATTGGGAAATCTTTTGTTTTCTATTGTATTATGAGAGGTTCAATGGAACAAAACAAGTTCTGCTCACATTACATCTCATTCTTGGCAGATGGTCACATATTTGAATTTCATAAAGTAGGCACAAACAAAAGAATCATTTTGCAGCCTAAAACCTCACATGATATTCAAATTGATATCCTCCTGATAAAATTGACTTGTTTACACTAACTGGTAAGTATATTACAAAAAGATCGGGTGAATAACAGGAAATATTACATGTCCATGACTGCTTTGTTTATCAAAATGTTTACAGAGGAAAATGTTGAAAATTTATATATTTGTGAAGAATGAAAATATTTGAAACTAATTCAACAATGTGTGAAACTCAAATCAATAGCAATGAGACTTTAAATGCAATTATTTACATATCATTATTTGCAAACAGTAAAATAGACAATATTCAGGGTTCTTATTTTCATGCTTTTTTCGATAAATTTCACAACCACTGTACCACAAATGCAAAATCCCACAAAATATTTGGACGCACACATTTCCTCAGTTTCCACGTATTTGTTTTATGTTTGCAATGAGGTTAAAAAATAGTTGACTTACCCTTTTTAGGTACCAACACCTGGGATGGTCGGTCGATATTTTTTGGGGTTTTTTTTTTTTTAATTTTTGGCAATTTCTGTAAAATATGATGTGACACCTAATACTTTGCATAGAGAATTTTAGAGTTAAAGTTACAGCATATGTTTACGCTGCTAAAATTAACGAACCAACGCTGCTGAAATTAACAAACCAATTGCAGAAATTGAGTTGCGAGTAATTGATGATTTTATACGTTTATACTGCAGTTTAACATAAATAAAACACATATTTTGAATATTATAAACCAAAATATGACATTTCCCTATAGTCAAATTCCACCGCGACCATGTTTTTTCAGAGTCTTGTGTCGGTCGATAAGGGCAAGTCAACTTTTTTTTAAGCCTGATTACCAGTGCAGTGATTTCTCCTATGTGATGAATAGAAGCAGGAAACACTATTTCCTTGTTGAAATAAAAAAAGTTTAGTTTAGAACTTGTATGAGTTGGGGTTTTTTTTTTGCTTGTGAAAAACAGAGATGTGGTGTGGCCACAACAGATGTAGACACCATACATAAATTCATAAATATACATAAGCAAGCACACATGGATAAATTTTAATATTTACATAATGGAAGTTCTTGAGCTCTCAAACAATGCAGTAGGCCAGACCTATTCATGTGTTTAAGGAAAGTTGAATCCTATGAACTCGGGTACAACTTTTAAAACAGCCTCTTCTTTACATAATGAACCATTGTGACTGAACGAAATGTGTGACACTATAAATTGGTCCGAGCATGGTGGCACAGTGGTACAGGCTCTGCCTTGCAATCAGTGGATTGCGAGTTTGAGCCCCCGCGGTGCCATCGTGTTGTGCTCTTGGACAAGGCACTTTATCTTACTTGCCTCTCTCTACCCAGGGATGAAGTGGGAAGCTGTTATGAATATTGTACATTGAGTGCCGCCCAAAGGTATGAGCATGCCTTGGGCATAGTATGGCAGCTGACATATTCTAACAACAGCAGAATAAATGTAAAGCGTTGCGGTACATGTGCACATGTGAAAGGCGCTGTATAAATACCACCATTTATTTTTATTATTAAAAGAACATCCCCAAAACTCACCTTTTCTCTCATATCCTCTACTTTCTCCTTGAGTTTAGGCACAACATGATTTGGTGGTAGTCCTTTTTCCAGCTGAGTCACTGCCTTGCCATACTTTGCCACATTCTGAGACAGACCTTCTGGATCTAACTCTTCAAACTCGCACTGAAAAATATAAGTTTGTTATAAGAATTGGCCATCAAATGAGATATGCACTACAGTGGTTCATTATATGAAGTATCTGTATCATTTTCTTCCAGATGAAAATGAAACCTTATAATGTATTATCTTAACTTTTGACATGTATTTGTATCCTGGTCAAAGTTTAATTATGTTATTATTTTTGTTGCAAATTATTAACACAGTGACCTTATCAGTTGATTTACCTTTCATTTCTCCATACCTGCATGCTTGCTTTTTGAATAAAAGATGATACTTGACAGCATAATGGGCTATTCCGGTTAACATCCATACATCCTATGGAAGACATGACCTGAATCTTCCACACAGGGAGTGTGAATTTCAAATGGGGTTACCTGAATGTGTGACTCCATTTGAAATCTCCACACCCTGTGTAAAAGATTAAGGTCATGTCTTCCATAGGGTGTATAAATTCAAATGGAATGGCCTAATGCTACAAATTAGACAAGCTCTATAGAAGGTGTAGAGACCAGCTCTTACTCCCCATTCCAGAAAAATACAGCACTAATTTTTTGGATTAAAAAAATATTATCATATAATCCTGTGCAGCCAAAGGAGACACAGGCTCACACAGCCTAATCCTAGTTAGTTATAACTGGTTATAAAAGTAAAATTTGAATAGTTGGCTAATTTTAGGAAATAAGGGCCAAAAACATGCACTTTTAGGCTGTTTTCATATGCTGTGACAATCAACACCAAAGGCTTGTACCAAGACTAATTTCAGGTTATGCATTCTAATTTTTGGAAAACATACTTTCTAATATCAAATTATCAAAATTAGCATATAAAATATTAAATTAATGAGCAAACTCGTAGCTACTCCAAATTTATTTTGAATGCTTGTGTCAAGTATTTTGACTTTCATGACTGCACTTCTAAGAAATCATGCAAAATTGCATGTTTTTGGGCCTTTTCCCCTTAAACTTTTACAATTTGACTTTTATTGCCAGTTAGAACTTATAAAGGATTAAGATTTAGCCATGTTTCATTTGGCAAAAAAAGAATAATATGTTTCAAATCCCTCCAAAAAAAGTGCTGTATTTTTTCTGGAATCGGGAGTAGTAGCATGTTCAAATTGAACCCATTAGCAACTAACTGCGGTTAACTGACTCATGCAGACGTATAACATAAGGTATATCCAATTCAAATCAAGCAACCTTAAGGGGGTACTACACCCCTAGCCAATTTTTTGCTTATTTTTGTGTTTTTCTCAAAAATTATAGTGCATTGGTTACAAGTAAGATATGTAAATTATAGGGGCAATGACTACAACTACTGCACTGAAAATTCAGCAACTCAAGGCAAGTAATTATCGATGTATTGATCAAATATTGGTTTTCCCTCATTTTTGACTGTAACTCCCAACCATTGTCTGTGCTGAAATAAAATTTCCAGTGTAGCAGTTGTAGTCCTTGCCCCTATAATATAGGCCTACATATCTTACTTGTCACCAATGCTCTATAATTTTTGAGAAAAATGCAAAAATATGCACAAAATTGGGCAGGGGTGTAGTACCCCATTAAATGTGTCCTTATGTTGTCCTGTCAATGTATATATTACTCACATCAGTCCAGCTTCCTGCCATCTCATCCCACTCTTCCAAAGAGTCCCATAACAACTGCTTTAATTTCAACTCGGCATGTGTTTCTTCTAATTCTTCATATTTGGTCACCTCAACCTGAATAGTAGAAATAAAGAACATTAACATTAATTCTCAATAATATTGATTTTAGGGTTCATACCACTAAATCCGCCTGTGAAGCGGTTCCCGGTAAAGGTTTGTCACGACTATAGTCCCAACATTGCATCAAAAATGTGCAAAATCGGTACAATATTAACAATTTTAGTGTTGCAAATTGTGTTTTGCTAGAACTTGTGAATGTGATATCTACTAATTTGAACAGAAAACGCGAAAATTTGAGTGATGTTTACGACGATGAGCGCATGAACACACAAGGTCAAAACGCGGTTAGCAGTCGGACGTAAACAGGGGAAAATCAGGTCATTTTTTATATAGCGCTATTTTTCTCTAAAAGTAGACCTAAAATATGGTGTCATTTTCAGATATGTTATGCAGAATTTTGTTCTGATTAAGATGATATCAAATATATATTTCAAAGTAAGACGTAACTCAACTTATAGCCTAAAACGTGACCCCTATTTTGCACGTAAAGTCTATGGAAAACTATTTTGTGGCATGTACCCTTTAATATTATCTCAACAACATCTCCTGTAGTACCTTCGTCAAAGACATTCACTGAGTCATTAACTTCAGTCAAGCTCAAACTTTTGGTCTATTTGCCTGTTGCCCAGATTTAACCTGCTATGATCTTTATAGTTTGTTGCCAAACCTATAGTTTGTTCCCCTTATATAAGGCAGAAATTATTCGGCTTTTGTTACTGGGCGCGTCAATAAAGTGCCAAATCAAGCTCGTGTAAATTCACCTGGAATGCGTGCGCTAGTCACACATTCCGCAATGCACAACTAGCGTAAGCATTGCGCCCAACTGCGTGCATGCCATTCTATATCAATAGACACATCCGACGAGCCACATTCTTGCATGAATTCCATGCACCACCTATGGAAGACAGGATTTTAATCTCCCATACAGGGAGTGCGAACTTCAAATAGGCTTACCTGAATTGGTTACTCCATTTAAAAACTGTGTGGGAGATTATCAAATCTTCCAGAGTGATAGTGAGTGTATCATGGATTTCAACTAAAATAGCCCATTCAGTCTAGTATGCATACAGCTATAATTATCAATTACCTTAAAGTTCTTCTGGAAGTTCTTAAACTGGAAGGCTTGTTTCTGCAATGACTCCAGCTTGTTACTTAGTTTGAGCAGCACAGCTTTCACTTTCTCCTGGTCTGCATTTACATCCAAAATCAAAGGATTCTGTTATAAAAAGAAGAAAAAAGACAAATGTATAACTTAAGGCAGTGGAAACATTAATTCTTTGGTTAGAGTTGCATGCTGCTCCCCGGGTGCTGCTCGAAAATAGGGTCGATCGGTAGCAAAAACATTTTATTTTTGTGTGATAAACAATACATCATAAAAAAAAATGCCTGAAAACACATGTCCATCACTGGACTTTTCCCCTGTGACAAAACTGTGCAGCAGTGAAAAATGTTAAGGAGATGAACAAGCCCAAAACAATGTACCCATGTGTGTGGACAATCAAATCAGGAAAGCCTGTGTATACAGTACCTGTGACTCCTGCTTCACACTCCTCACATCTTTGGTTAATTCTGATATATCCTTGTCCAAATGGTTGCAGAATTTATCAATATTGGCATCACGTTCTCCCACGGCCTTGTCGATGGCGTTACGCACAGCTGTGACAGAAGGCGACAGAGTTTGATAGACGGCAAAGTCCTCTGGTGGGGATGGAACATGGTACTTTTCGATGAGGTGGTACATATCTTTGACTATACCGGCTTCTGCTTCTAGAGGATCAATCTGTTAGAATAACAATAGTGTGTTTTAGGTGTTAATTCAATCAAGTGTGAATTGAACTATATGTATTTTAACCTGATGAAAGCATCTGAATCCCAACAATTTTATTCTGACTTCTTATTTATATTACTTTTATTATTATCATGCATTTTAAAGTTGGATCTTTGTAAACAAATTTGTCTCTATTCAACATTTTCAACAACATTTGACATATTATATGATTGCATATGTTATATGTTTACACAGATGAGCCCTATACGAGTATATTTTATCTATATCAGATTTTCTTTTTATGTATGCGTTTAATGTATTTTTGTTGCATTCATTTGTAAAAGGGATGCATTATTTCTCAGACTCTTAATTATGTTTTGTTGTTTAAAATTATTTTGATGGAAATAACAGTATCTTATCTTATATATCAGTGCATCTGTAGCTTTTACGGCTACTGAGCCATTCCATTTAAAATCCACACTACCCCTGTGAAAGATTTTGGAAATATCTAACACAGAGGGAGTATGAATTTTAAATGGAATTTGCACATGAGGCAGCTCCATTTGAACTTTATACACCCTCTGAGAAAGATTCAACCTGAATCTTCCACAGAAGGAGCTTGAGGTTCAAATAGAATTAATTAATGTGCTAATTCCATTTGAAATTCATACTCCCTCTGTGGAAGATATTTCCAACATCTTCCGCAGGGTGAGTGTGGATTTTGAATGGAATAGCTCATTTACACTTTGTGAACTATACTAAGCTCTACTTACTCTCTCTTGGATAATATCTAAGAATGTCAAGCTATCAACAAACTCCAGTGTGGATGTTGGGAGCACTTCTAGCTTGTACTGTGCATCTTGGCATTCAGCTATCAGCGCATCTGTGGCTTTCTTGGCTAGCTTAGGAAGCATGGTGTTTATCACCTGTATTGAAACAAACATACATACATATTAAGCAATGCTTGATTTTTTGTTGAAAACTTCATAACATCAATCAATAATTAGAAACCATTTCCATAAAGCAGGAGTGCTGCAAAACAGTCAAGATAAGACGATCAGTTTGAAAATAAACCAACCTATTACGATCAGTTTTCAGCCCTCGAATTAACCCACGGCACCCACGGCATAATGCTGTGGGTGTGGGTGCCCATCCCCACTGCCGTAATGCCCTCAAAATATGTCCTTTGCCGACGGAAGTCACTTGCCCTGCCCTTTAATGATGTTGCCATCAGTGCCCCAGCCCTGCCCCTTCATTATAAAATCATCTATCAGACTGTTTGTGTGTTTTCTTCGCTTTTGAGAAATTGCCTTGGTGCCCTTCTCAAATTTTGAACAATTGCCATGATGCCCTCTTGAAATATTACAAACTGCCATGCTGCCTTGCCTTTTCAGTGAAAATCCAAGGCAATTATTAACGTGCCCCTTCAGATCCTTAATTCGAGGGCGAGTTTCATAAAAGAAATAAATAAACAAATTATGGAGGAAAAGGCGGAATGCCCAAAAGGTCAGAAAGGTAGTCTTTCCCTGAAAATGATATATAGTTACCCCGGTACCAAAAAAAATCAAACTGCAGTAAAAATGAAGAAGAAATTCATGTTCAATAACAGTCCTACTGAACATGTTCAGCAATGCACTAAAATAGTTAGTTTAACATAGACTTAGCATCAGCAAGATGAAAGTCCACATTGGGCAAATAAAAATCCTTACTTGTGGGAGGACAGATCATGGTAGGGCCTAAAAACATTGTTTGATTGGCGTAAGAAAAAAAAGTTAGGGTAGGTCGGTCGGCATTTTTTTTACACACATTTTTTAAAATGTGTGTAAAGCTGTAAATTGTGTATGAAAAGGCATTAAAACTTTTTGCGTGTGTGTGTTTTTTTTCTTTTTAATTTTTGGGGTTTTTTTGCAAAATATTTTAGTTTTAGGTTGCAAATGACCCTAAAGAGTAAACAAAATCTGCAAAAAGTTTGAGTCAAAAAATTTTAGTCTGCTACAGGGGAGTATCAATTTAATATTGAATTAACACATTAGGCAGCTCCATTTAAATATACACCCTCTGAGAAAGATTCACCCTGAATCTTCCACAGAGGGCTGATGAGTTTCAAATAGAGTTGGTAAAGTGCTCATTACATTTGACATTCATACTCCCTCTGTGGAAGAAATTTCCAAAATCATCAACAGGGGGAGTGTGGACTTAAAATGGATCAGCCCAATACACTTACATGAAGACATCTCAATGGTGATGGGATCAATTTATTCTTCATCTGAGATGAGTCTACCAGCAGCATTCCAATGCTGCATCTCTCCTTGATGGCTTCTGCCTGTAAGTTTTGATGGTGGTATCGTCTTAGAGACGTGGAGAAGAATTCAACATCTAAAAAAAATCACAACATGAATAATTGATAAACAACATGGACCTTAAAGGTGAGTGAACTTGATTGACAGCTTCATCCCCCTTTACCAAGCCTGATCAAAATAGAAATATTGGCATCAGAAATTTGAGGTCTCAAATCATATAATACAAACTAGTAATTTCCAAACTGTTTACGTTTTCTTCCTTCCTTCAAAAAGTATTAAAATACATACACAGATATATAAAATACAAATAAACAATAATAATAATAATAATAATAATAATAAAGGAACAATTTTCAAACATAAAAGATAAATGAAACAATTTTCATACAGGAAAAACAACACTGTTTCCAAACAATCTTTGCCTGCCCTTAACTCACCATGATCCTGTTCTTTGATAGCTTCTAGATCCAGGCTTTCATTCTCCCTATAGAATTCCCTGAATGGTTCAAATGTATCTGCATACATGTTGACAGCATCAAATGCCTTGTTCAGAGAATCCTGAAATAATAATGAAAAAGACATCATAGTTTTTTTGTCAGTTTTCAATTAACATTCACAAAAAGTAATTAACTCTGGGTGGTAACCTATTACTAATCGTCCAGTGCGTATTATTTTGCATGAGGTCCTATGCACACGCTTGACATCGCATGTGTATACATAGGCGGGGAGGATATTGTGCTGGTCTGGACTCACGTAAACAGTAAATATTGGTGAATTTACATTGAAAAGTAGTGTGTTTGGCAAAATTCTCAAAATTCACGATGGACCACCAAAATCGTGATGGACCCCCAAAACTCCGGTGCCTATGTATACATGATTGTTAATGCTTAAAACGGACCTTGGAAAAGATTATATCCCATCATCTTCTATGCTGGGTCCAAGATTATATCCCATCCTCCTTTCTGCCGGGGTCCTCCATTTGAGTCATGTGTATTTTTTTATTTATTATTTTATTTATAATATTCGGCCGAAGCCAGGCTAAACCCAATAGTGCTCAGAGGCTACTAAATTCAAGGGATGCCATCCGGATTTGACGGGACAGGGATATGGGAAGATGTCCGATTTTAGCTGCAGGAGGAAAACCGGAGCACCCGGAGAAAAACCTGAGAGGACGAGCATGGATCACGTGGCACCGCGGGGAATTGAACCTCGACCACAGTGGTAAGAAGCGAGTGAGAAGACCACTACACTAACCCGCCCTCTCCTCAAGAACATGCCTCAAGGGGTGGAGCTGTGTTACCACCAGCAAAGAGGATGATGGGATACCAATCACTCTGAAGAAGTATGTCAGCCATGACATACAAAATGTCAGGTCAGTTTCAAAATATTGGCTTTGCAAAATATTATACTACATAAAATAGCAATATTTACATAAAAATACACCAGACAGCCCTTAGATATATGGCATTTTATAATTATTCTCTTCCATTCACAACTCACCCTGATTCCCCCAATGACCCCTTGTAGGTGTTTATCATCTTCAAACATTGAGGGCAGGCTTGGTCCATCTCCAGCAGTCTTTTCTTCGAATTTGCCATTGATAATTGGTCTGAAATTACAAACATTGCATTATTTTAAACTTGAAAAATCTGCAGTCACATACCAGACTAATACTATCATAACAACAGGCACGTTTGGACGATCGTTGTTGGTAAGCCTGCAATTTGGTAAGCTAGTAGCTAGTGCCCATGTGAACAAACTTGTTAAGCTACTTACTTGTCAGTTACCAACAATAATTTCTTACAAATAGCATGCTACTTACGAGCTACCTCTGTTGCGAAAAGCTGTGTGAACAACGCTACTCACAACCTTGCAAGTAAACAAGGCAAGCATAACTAGACTGGCATATTTGAGAACATCCAGCTCCTACTGTAACCGCGGGCAAAGAAACGCAAAAATGCTCAATTTTAGGGATTACGGGGATAACTCATTTTAAAATCCAACCGTACATAATTAAACCAAAGTGATAACAATTGATATGAGGATGGTAGTTCTAAAAGGGGTTAAGTCACAAAATCATGAAAAGTGTCAGTTTCTGCTACAAGGTGGTTTATCTACACCCTCTGTGCAAGTTTCATAGTGTAATAATGTGATAGAGCATTGAAACTGCATACTCAAAACCACCTCATTGCATTGAAACTACATAGACATAACAACAACCTTCCTTGCCATTTATCTCAAAGAACACTCAGGCCCCTTTTAAAACTAGCATCCTCAATAATGTGGCTCTCTTACTATGATAGCCTTTTAGAGCTCCAGATTGTACCCAAGACCTCCAATTGCTTTAACATTACCTTGTAAATGCATCAAAGTACATATCAGGAACCAGGTTCTCAACACCTAGCACACATTCCTGGAATTCTTTGATGACTTCCATGATGCCTTCCTGGTAGTCGTCTACCTCTGGAGTAAATGATATCTGATTTGGCTCCAACACAAACTCTGTGAGGTACAGCGGTGGCAGAATTGATTCTGGTTCTTCTTGGATGGCACCACCTGCATTGGTACCTGCAACTGACGGTGCAGCTGTGTTTGCACCAGCACTAGGTGCCTGCAAAATATTACAGAGGAAGAAATTTTGACAACAATTTTGTATATATTACTTAATTAAATAGGGTGCGTGTGTCTTTGATAAGCATGTATGCCATGAGAAAGTTAATTTATTTCATACTCCTCATATCACTATCTTTCTGAAGGCACCAAATTTGAAACATGTGACCTTCAATTACAGGGTCGGCGCGAATCCGAAAATCGTTTCATGCAAAGATTCTCGTAAAAAGATTTGTGTGAATCAAAGTTGATTCTTGAAAACTTTGATAGTTTACACAGAAGTTGATATGCAAGAATCAAATGATTCCCACAAAATTATTCAGCGAGAATCAAGATTGATTATCGCACTGTGAAACAAGAGTACGACCCTGTTGGAGAGGTGATGCATTGAATACACTGTGTCATGTGTTGAGCACACTGCTATAATTTGGTTCACCTCAAGTTTGGTAGTGACGTCAATGCTTTTTCGCGGTTCCGCCGCAAGCATGCCAATAAGTCGCCTCTGTACGCGTACACTCAGCGCGTTTAACCTTACGCACGCGATTCGATACTGAGGCGCGCAAACTACGCACATACGTCACTACCAAACTTGAGATGAACCAAATTATAGTGTCTTGTTGTGCGATAAAAAGTGCAGACATACTTTTATTCATCTTTATTTTTATGTCCAATCTTGTCTTAATCTGACTGCTTTCACATTTGCCAATTGTCCACATCAGTAGCACACCTATGCTTGTTCCAAAAAATGCAAAAATCTCAATTTGGATCAAATTTGTAGTTTTCTGTGGTTTGTCCCTTTTTAAGTTGGCCAAAATACTACCATTTCTATAACTTCTCGACATGGGGCCTCCAGCCAACAAAAAAAATAAAGACACTCCTCTACATGTTCATGTGTTCAGCTTCACATAAAATGCAATTTTCGCCAAGTATTTAACCTTTATTTTACCAAAATTGGCCCAGAAATTAGCTTGATTCGAGTAAAAAAAAAATGTAAACAGACTGAATCAGCCTCTGCTACAAGTCTTCAACTAGTCGCACAGCTCCATGGTCTATTGTGGGTTGAAAAGCGTAAGTGTAGGCACTGTAGCGTCATGTACCCGGATGGCCGGGGTCACCTATAGGCTTTGAATCAATGTGCTTCTACATTAAACGTGTCTTACCTTGTCATCGTCATCATCATCATCATCATTATCTTCAGGCTCCGGTATGGCTTCATTAAGAGCTTGTATCTGTGCTGGAGTAGGGGTATTCTGTAACTGTTCCTTCAGGTAATTCAGCAAGGATGTCACTGAATTGACGGCTAATACATGCATGGTGTTCACGATTAAGTAGTCGGCCAAACGGATAAAGCTGTTGATAACAAGGGATTAGATTAGATTAGATTACATTCCATTACATTACATTAGATCAGAGTAAATTAGATTAAACTTTATTTACATTCTATAAAAAACATTGTTATGCATTCATATTTGCAGTGTATACAATTTTTCAGTTTATACATATTTATTTAATCATGTTCAAAAACATCAGTACAGGATTATAAGGGACTACAAAAGACCATATAATATAGATTACTTCATGAAAGATTTGTTTGTGGCTACTGGACAGTATATTTATAACATATCAGAAGGAATGTTTCAAAAAGACACTCTCAAATATGAGTGTTTATCGGATACTTTCATCTTGATCCCGTTATTTTTACATGATCCTCAGCTTCTGTTGCCAATGGGCTATTCCAGTAGAAATCCATACACCCCGTATGGAAGACATGACCTTAATCTCCCACACAGGGAGTGTTGATTTCAAATGGAGTCACCCTTTCAGGCAACCCCATATAAAAATTTACACTCCCTGTGTGGAAAATTAGAAGAGGGGTATGCATTTCAACTGTAAACAATTGCCATTTTGGCATGTTTACATCATAATGTCATTTTAAGTATTTCTAACATAGGGCTTCAAAACAGCTCCAAAAGAGCAGACCTCAGTACGGATTTAATTTTACACAAGGTTAAATAGAGAACACAAAAGTATGCCTAAATTAAACAACATGAGATAATAAGTAAGAGTCATCATTCAAATATTGCAGACATTTCAACATCAACAAGGATTTTACACTAACCATGTAAGTCTTCTACAATGACTCCTTTTGTTAGCTTGTTCTGTGTATGTCATCTTGTCTGGAGCATCACCATAGATATCCATATCAAAGGTACTCTGCATCAGATAACTGGAGGCTGCTGTACCTGGTGGTCCATCCTCTGTGTAGGGACAACAATAAATCATAAATGCAAAACTGTGCTCATGTGGGATGAAAATTATTCACATCTTATTTTTCCATCAAGTTTTGTACAAGTTCAACAGTGGTATAATATCACCTACATGTACTACTAAGTTTCCTTACCATCTACAATCAAAGAAAGCAAAACAATTGCAAACAGGAACACTTTTTATTGGAATTTTACCTGATTTCTGAATTCCTGATAAATCTCTTCAAAAGCAAACTTTGGATTATTTAACAAATTTACTCAACAGTGATTGATGCAGTTTCCTGATTGAGTGGACTATTCCAGGTGACATTCATGAAACACCCCTATGGAAGATGTGGCCTTAATTTTCAAAACAGGGGGTGTAGATTTCAAGTGGAATTCCCATTCAGGAAACTCCATTTGAAATTCACACTCCCTGTGTAGGAGAGTCAGGTTATGTCTTCCATAGGTGTATGGATTTCAAATGGAATAGCCCAATGCAGTTTGAAACAAGCATGTTATTGATATAACTCATTTTTAACAAGGATATTATACCTATATTTTAACCAATTATTTGCATACCTCCAGCAGGTGTGTCAGTATCTGTGAAGTAATCATCTGGAGTAAACCCAGCCTCTAGTAAAGCTGTACGGCAAGCACTACGTACCACCTCCTTCACTAACTCTCGGAATTCAGCTAAACGACCAGCCACCTGCATAAATTGAACATGAATATACTTAAGGGTGCATACCACCAAATTCGCATATGAAGCGGCTTCTCACAAAATTTTTATCACGTCTATTATAGTGCCAACTTTGCATAAAAATTGTAAAAAAATTGGTACAATATTAACAATTTTAGTGTTGGAAATTATGTTTTACTAAAACTTGTGAATGTATTCTGTACAAATTTGAAGTTTTGACTATCTGACCATGAACATACAGGATCAAAACATGGTTAGTATGATGTAAACATACACCTTTTATATACAGCTGAATTTAACAAAAAGTAACTGAAAATATAGTCATTTTTAGATATGTTATGCAGAATTATCTTCTTATTTTGATGAAATTTATCTTTCAAAATTTCTACAGCTATAATTCTTTCTTTTTATTTCAGAAAACCTGATTATTTTTCTGTTTTGTTACAAAATATGTCAGAACCAAATTTATCACAATCATTTGTTTTGGCAATACATGACATTAGATTTTATGACTTTAAAATCAGCCCAAATTATTAAAATAAACAAGACACATCACAGTGTTTATTACAAAACAGACAAATTGGTAGGGATTCACAGCAGTATTCAACCTTTTACCCCTCTTTTGAAGCTTGTTCGAAAAAAAGTTGATTTTAGGAAACAAAGTTCAACTAAACTTAGGGTGAACTTCATTAACATTGACAAAGTATTGTAAGCCCTTTATCCCATTGTACGCTCGTAAGTCTATTGTAACTATAACTAAAACATAAGAGTTATAATGTGTTGGAAGTGTTGAAAGTTATGATGCATCATAACTCTTTGTGACATAAAAATTACAATTTATATTTTTGACAGTAGAATTTGCAACCTATGAACTCTCTTATGTCTACCATCAAGTGAACACCAACGTAAGGTTTGGAATGGAGTAATATTTGTTTTATATCACGTTTGGTAGCAAATGTTGGGTGCTACCTAACTACAGAGCGTATACACATGTATACAAGAGCTGCATGTCAGCAACCTTGCAGTGCAAAGCGCTGATGTCACTTCCAAGCTCAAGTTAAAACAAAGTATAGATAAGATGAAATGACTTACCTCATTGAGTTGATGAAACTGTGCCTGTGTGAATGCATCCAGTGCGTAGGTACGTCCTTTCTCCACTTTACAAAGACCCATATCACTGATACGGTAACACATCTCCCTTACATTCAATGGAATGACTCACCTCATTGAGTTGATGAAACTGTGCCTGTGTGAATGCATCCAGTGCGTAGGTACGTCCTTTCTCCACTTTACAAAGACCCATATCACTGATACGGTAGCACATCTCCCTTACATTCAATGGAATGACTCACCTCATTGAGTTGATGAAACTGTGCCTGTGTGAATGCATCGAATGCGTAGGTACGTCCTTACTCCACTTTACAAAGACCCATATCACTGATACGGTAACACATCTCCCTTACATTCAATGGAATGACTCACCTCATTGAGTTGATGAAACTGTGCCTGTGTGAATGCATCCAGTGCGTAGGTACGTCCTTTCTCCACTTTACAAAGACCCATATCACTGATACGGTAGCACATCTCCCTTACATTCAATGGAATGACTCACCTCATTGAGTTGATGAAACTGTGCCTGTGTGAATGCATCCAGTGCGTAGGTACGTCCTTTCTCCACTTTACAAAGACCCATATCACTGATACGGTAGCACATCTCCCTTACATTCAATGGAATGACTCACCTCATTGAGTTGATGAAACTGTGCCTGTGTGAATGCATCCAGTGCGTAGGAACGTCCTTTCTCCACTTTACACAGACCCATATCACTGATACGGTAGCACATCTCCCTTACATTCAATGGAATGACTCACCTCATTGAGTTGATGAAACTGTGCCTGTGTGAATGCATCCAATGCGTAGGTACATCCTTTCTCCACTTTACACAGACCCATATCACTGATACGGTAGCACATCTCCCTTACATTCAATGGAATGACTCACCTCATTGAGTTGATGAAACTGTGCCTGTGTGAATGCATCCAATCCGTAGGTACGTCCTTTCTCCACTTTACACAGACCCATATCACTGATACGGTAGCACATCTCCCTTACATTCAATGGAATGACTCACCTCATTGAGTTGATGAAACTGTGCCTGTGTGAATGCATCCAATGCGTAGGTACGTCCTTTCTCCACTTTACACAGACCCATATCACTGATACGGTAGCACATCTCCCTTACATTCAATGGAATGACTCACCTCATTGAGTTGATGAAACTGTGCCTGTGTGAATGCATCCAATGCGTAGGTACGTCCTTTCGCCACTTTACACAGACCCATATCACTGATACGGTAACACATCTCCCTTACATTCAATGGAATGACTCACCTCATTGAGTTGATGAAACTGTGCCTGTGTGAATGCATCCAATGCGTAGGTACGTCCTTTCTCCACTTTACACAGACCCATATCACTGATACGGTAACACATCTCCCTTACATTCAATGGAATGACTCACCTCATTGAGTTGATGAAACTGTGCCTGTGTGAATGCATCCAATGCGTAGGTACGTCCTTTCTCCACTTTACACAGACCCATATCACTGATACGGTAACACATCTCCCTTACATTCAATGGAATGACTCACCTCATTGAGTTGATGAAACTGTGCCTGTGTGAATGCATCCAATGCGTAGGTACGTCCTTTCTCCACTTTACACAGACCCATATCACTGATACGGTAACACATCTCCCTTACATTCAATGGAATGACTCACCTCATTGAGTTGATGAAACTGTGCCTGTGTGAATGCATCCAATGCGTAGGTACGTCCTTTCTCCACTTTACACAGACCCATATCACTGATACGGTAACACATCTCCCTTACATTCAATGGAATGACTCACCTCATTGAGTTGATGAAACTGTGCCTGTGTGAATGCATCCAATGCGTAGGTACGTCCTTTCTCCACTTTACACAGACCCATATCACTGATACGGTAGCACATCTCCCTTACATTCAATGGAATGACTTACCTCATTGAGTTGATGAAACTGTGCCTGTGTGAATGCATCCAATGCGAGGTACGTCCTTTCTCCACTTTACACAGACCCATATCACTGATACGGTAACACATCTCCCTTACATTCAATGGAATGACTCACCTCATTGAGTTGATGAAACTGTGCCTGTGTGAATGCATCCAATGCGTAGGTACGTCCTTTCTCCACTTTACACAGACCCATATCACTGATACGGTAACACATCTCCTTACATTCAATGGAATGACTCACCTCATTGAGTTGATGAAACTGTGCCTGTGTGAATGCATCCAATGCGTAGGTACGTCCTTTCTCCACTTTACACAGACCCATATCACTGATACGGTAGCACATCTCCCTTACATTCAATGGAATGACTTACCTCATTGAGTTGATGAAACTGTGCCTGTGTGAATGCATCCAATGCGTAGGTACGTCCTTTCTCCACTTTACACAGACCCATATCACTGATACGGTAGCACATCTCCCTTACATTCAATGGAATGACTTACCTCATTGAGTTGATGAAACTGTGCCTGTGTGAATGCATCCAATGCGTAGGTACGTCCTTTCTCCACTTTACACAGACCCATATCACTGATACGGTAACACATCTCCCTTACATTCAATGGAATGACTCACCTCATTGAGTTGATGAAACTGTGCCTGTGTGAATGCATCCAATGCGTAGGTACGTCCTTTCTCCACTTTACAAAGACCCATATCACTGATACGGTAACACATCTCCCTTACATTCAATGGAATGACTCACCTCATTGAGTTGATGAAACTGTGCCTGTGTGAATGCATCCAATGCGAGGTAACGTCCTTTCTCCACTTTACACAGACCCATATCACTGATACGGTAGCACATCTCCCTTACATTCAATGGAATGACTTACCTCATTGAGTTGATGAAACTGTGCCTGTGTGAATGCATCCAATGCGTAGGTACGTCCTTTCTCCACTTTACACAGACCCATATCACTGATACGGTAGCACATCTCCCTTACATTCAATGGAATGACTCACCTCATTGAGTTGATGAAACTGTGCCTGTGTGAATGCATCCAATGCGTAGGTACGTCCTTTCTCCACTTTACAAAGACCCATATCACTGATACGGTAGCACATCTCCCTTACATTCAATGGAATGACTTACCTCATTGAGTTGATGAAACTGTGCCTGTGTGAATGCATCCAGTGCGTAGGTACGTCCTTTCTCCACTTTACAAAGACCCATATCACTGATACGGTAGCACATCTCCCTTACATTCAATGGAATGACTCACCTCATTGAGTTGATGAAACTGTGCCTGTGTGAATGCATCCAATGCGTAGGTACGTCCTTTCTCCACTTTACAAAGACCCATATCACTGATACGGTAGCACTATACTCCTTACATTCAATGGAATGACTTACCTCATTGAGTTGATGAAACTGTGCCTGTGTGAATGCATCCAATGCGTAGGTACGTCCTTTCTCCACTTTACAAAGACCCATATCACTGATACGGTAGCACATCTCCCTTACATTCAGCAAAGCTGGTCTCAAGGACTACAGATAAGAAGCAATAATAGATAATAATACAAAGTCTTATTTTTGGTTAAACTTCTATCTCTCATTCACAGTCAACAATTTTAGAGCATTAGTTTTACACATGTAATGCATCGAATAATCAAAATTATGAATATGGAAAATTATCATTTATTGAAACTATACATATTGTAAACAAGATCTAACTTTTTCTATATTCAATTCTGGGATGCATTTGAAAGTAATGTTTTCCGACAAGAGTATGATGCTTTAACTATGCAATGCTCAAAAAATGAATACATTTGGGAGTGCAAGAGTGTTGCACAGTGTTGATAAGCAGGGGTTGAGTTTTGCAAATAATAGGCGTGCTACAAATTGCACTTCTGGACATGTTAAGGCGGCTGTCAGGTGTGCTTTTTAAATTGCACTCGGTAAGAAGTTAAGCAATGGAGGTGTGCTATAAATGGCATCCGGAAAGGTGATTTATGATGTGCGATTGCACTTGCACTCCTTAAAACTCAATCCCTGAATAATGATTCCTGAGGAAGAAATGGACAAACTTTACAGATGATAATATTTAGTGGTTTTGTTATAAAAATTAAGGAATTAAGGCATATCTGGAATAACTTACCGGATTAACAATAAACAGATTCTCCTCCAGCTGTTTCTTACAACTGGTAATCTTTTTGGAGCAAACATTCTTGCGCCATGTTGTAAATGCCTTCCACTTACGGAACATGGCAAATGTGGGTATCTTGACCAGTCGTGTGTAGTATTTATACTCTTGCTCCCAGCGATCCAATTCTGTGAATTCAGCCTCGTTGTTCCTCATTCTTGTGACTCCTTTCCGGCTGATGGTGTAGTAATCAGCTGGCTGGATGTTGTTATGGTTCACAATTCTGGGAGAAGGAAATACAAATGAACAAATGATGAATTTTAGTTAACAAAAACTGTATACATAACCAACCTATCACATATTGCCATTCTAATAAGTCTGTGTGGCTTCATTTTCAAAACATTTTCAAAACCGGGGATCATCCTTGTTTAGCTATGATGTGCAATTGACTGCAAAAAGCATATTTGAGACTGTGTCCACTATAATTGTTGATATAAAGATCAATCAACGGCTGATAGCCTTAAAAAAAGTGTGTATAATTTGTGTAAAACCAGGTCAACGTCCCCGGCTAGGCACAGAATATCAGAAAAAAAGCATGATCTTGTTTGCCAGTCCAGTACAGGGTCTCTGTTTGCTGGCAAACACATGTAGGGGTGTGCTTGCGATAGAATGAAATCATCTAGGTCTCAAATAGCTTTTGTTTTGACAAATCTTAAATTATACTACTGATAAAACATGTTAGTTGTCTGCTTTATTGTCAGTACCACTCGTGCATATACTGGTAAACTACGTAATTTTGTTAATACTTTATTTTACAAATTGCCTGTATTGCCTGTATTTTGCAGGAAGTTAACATCAAGAATCCAGAAATTCAATGTTACTTCCAAACTTGTCAAAATGCAAAATTTAAAAATTCATAGATTTAAATTCACAAAACCCACAAGGTCTCTGCACACTTTAAGATTTTCACTGATCACCAAGGCTCTGGCCTGCACTCCATAAACCATTTAACAACAACTTAGAGTCTTCCAACTAAGAGCACACCCTAGATGTACCACAATAAACCTTCACAGCCAGGATGAGATCCACACATTTTTTTTTCACAAGAGTAAACACTGCTGGGACATGAACTCATACCCACACCCACAAGAGTCTAGTGCCTCATCAAATGAGCAATCTGGACTGCAATCCAAATCTTTAGATCGGTATAGGCATACACAGACCTATAATAAAGCCGTTTTGTACGCATGTGTAAATTGTTTATGCATGTGATAGTGAAAATATTACTGCGGTATAATAAAAGAAATACAACACGTTTATTGTCCAGGAAAGTATGGTAGTGAAACTACTGGTCCCTCGGTGTTGGATGATTGCGACTACTACCAGATGAGCAATCATAATCATCAACCATCTTGGAACTACTGTTGCTATTTTTAAATTTTCAGACAAAAGTGTATGTGCCAAGAGTTGTATCAAATGTGTGAGCGTATTTCGCAGAAGCTTCAACCTTAGCAACTGACTACCTAGTCAAGTTGTGTGGTGTAGTTTACAGCATCACATGCATGTTGAATGCTTGTAGACACACTTTTTGCTTTCAAATTGTTCATGTTGTGTCTGTGCATGAAATATATACTATTTCCCCTCAAAACATGTTGCATTTATCGAGAAAGTAAAATTTATGCATTTGTATAATTGGCACTTACTGAAGGTTGTACGGGTGATAGTGAATGGATGACTTGGGTACTGCTGGTGTCATATAGAGGAACCCCATTTTAGGTCTCTCTCTCATGATGCGTATAATCTCTTGTATGTCACACATCCCCTCCAAGGTGTCCCCTTGGTGTGCTACTGGTAGCGTGATTGTTGTACCTCTTTGGTGTCTCTGTTGGCCATGTCTAGGACTAGGTGGTTTAGGATCTTTAGGTGGGGTTGGTGACCGCAGTGGTGCATGGCCATTGAGAGACTCCTGAAAAGATTCACATAGAGAAAACAAGATTTCATATAACTTCCCTTTTTATGTTCTTATCTTTAAAACATTTATAGCCCTAACTCTCAAGACAGTTTTGTGTATTAAAGTTCCACAACTTCAGCTATGGAATCCTCCATTTATGTTGCCCATCAACATGTTATCTTGGTTAGACCGGCAAAGCTGGAGACTTTAAAGTGGATCCATCACAAACTCTCTCATTTGGTAAAGGTAGCAAGTTGCTAACCATTACCCCAAATTCTGTGTGAACCAAAAGATCAAGTAGTCCAGCAGCATTACGGGAAATTCGCCAAAAGTCCCAGTAAACTTTCAAGTGTTACTACAACCCGAAGAATGATTTTCAGCTGCTCTGGGCAGTTAGGGATAATTTAGATTTAATTTCGATAATTAGCTTGTGTACAGGACATCATTTTCAAACAAGAAATGAATTATGGGATTTTGATATTTGTTATCCTTCATAACTCCCACACTTAAAAAGCTCTTGTAACCAACTTCCGCCCTAAATTATGTTAACTAAAATGAAATGAAAATAAAGAAATTATAAAAGATTAAAATTTCACTGAAAACTATGTGAATCTTGATCCTTGCAAGGGAGTTTTCCTGGATTTATATAATCTTATAAATTAACTTCATACATGTACATCCTCTCTTCTCCCGACCTCTTTTATACAGATCTCTGTTATTCGGTGTGAAATCTTCATAGGAAAACATGTTTTTGATGCTTTGATACCTTAATTTCATGCTCTGAAGCAAGTAGAAGCACATACCTATATGTTGCATTCACCACTCAAATGCCATCTTTCAGGAAAACATGTTTTTGATGCTTTACCTTAATTTCATGCTCTGAAGCAAGTAGAAGCACATACCTATATGTTGCATTCACCACTCAAATGCCATATTTTAGTGTTATTACCCTATATTGAGTAATCTTTTGTTGTCCAAGTTTTGGTGAGACAGTTAATGCTGAATCACACATAATTCACATTGTTTAATCCCATCATGGCCAGATAAAAGAGCTTGGACTGCATACACTTTTATATTGACTTTAATTAAACCAAATTTTTACAAGAATTGATTCCCAAATTCCTGTAATACTAAACCATGTTAGAAACTTTATTGGAAATTCCATTATGCCTCATGTATATTACCTGAAACGCAATAAAATTATACAATACAGATTCTGCACATATCCACCCTGTAGGATACTCATAGAGCCAATGCACCATTGATGATTTTACCTGTTTTTGTTTGAGATCATCCGGTAGATCAGGCAAAGGTGATGCACTGGACGGTCTGTCCAATGGATCCACTGAGATGCTCCTTTTTGTCTTCTTGTTATCAGGTTCACCATCTCCTTTCTCTGGTTGGATACTGCCTCCTCGTGATTTGGCGAGCTCCTCAGCTGCTTTACGCCGCCTGTATTCAGGCTGATTGTGTGCTTGAAATTTAGCTAGCCCAGGCTGTGAAACAATAAGTTGGATATTTTGTTGTTACTTTTCTGAAATTGTCATTCAAATTCAACAGTTCATTTTGAATTGGGCATTATTCAAGTCTCACTTCAAATTGTTTTGAATAAGTGGCTGCAATAGCAAGTTTGATCAAAGTTTTGAGAACATCGCATTTGGATTTTAAAGCCATAATATACAATTTCCAGCAAACTTTAATTGATGCTTATTCAAAGTGCTGAAATAATATTAGTAATACTAATAACTGTCAGGAGAGGTTTCTGTCCATTTTAAGCCGAAATAACAAAATAACGTGAAAGAAACCACACTGGCTATTTTGGCTGTTTAACATGGAGTTCTACGGGGGATTTAATGTGCGAAGCTGCTCTTTTTACCTGACATACACATCCAATTTAGCTGATTCCAATTAGGTGTAAGTTGGAACATGTGTTAACATTACAAATATGCCAACAAATCAAGCTTGTGAAAAATATATGGCTTTAAGCAACAAATATGATATAGTTCACACGTATTTCCCTTCCCTGCACGTATCTTGAGTAGACTTGGCCCTTGTCACTCAGTCACTTAGCATATGATATCGTTTATCTTTACTCCTCAACTCACCAGTGGTTCAAGTTTAGCTTGAGTAGGCTTGGCCCTTGTCACTCTCTGAGCAGGTGTTAATCTGTTAAACTTCAATGCCTTTGTGTTGACACCAACTTGTTTGGGTGCATATGAATACAGTCTACTGATTAGTTTCTCTTGGTCAACACCAGGAAGACCAAGGCTTTGGTCATCTGGTGTTCCATTGCCACTCACATCTCTGACCGGTGATCTGTGGACCCCGTTCATTGTGTTGGCTATAGTTCAAAATTTTCCTTTGCAAAACTACCTGTTGAGATTAAGTATGAAAAATAAAACAGATTTATCTTTTTTTTACAACAACTCCCGCTGCAAACATGGTACATACTTATACAGCTACCATACCACAATAGGGTGTTTTAATCCCCCAATATAATCTAAATATAATCAGAAAACAAGAAATCACACCTTCATAAAATTAGCATTATTCTGTCACACAAAAAGATGAGCGGAAAGGGCGCAAGAATGTCAGAAAGGAGAGATACATTCATCATTTTGGATAAATGCAGAAAATGCATAAAATCTGTCAAAATGGTCATTCATCTTCTTCCTCTTGAGTAACTCCCTGTGGAATTAGCAGGAATTAATCAATGTTTTTAATTGACTTGACTTTTTTTTTATAGATTTTTCAACAAATTTGAAGACTTCGGAAAACTTTATAAACAAGCTTATTAGAGAACAAGGATCACTTTCAAGTCTTTTTGTGTTCTCTAAGAGGGCCATATCCCTCAGATATATCACATTTGAAAAAAAAAAAATGGCCTTCTTTACCCCGATCACCGTTTCTATTACTAATAATTACTAACAATGCTAATTTTACATTTAAAAAAAAAAAACCTCCCTCCCTCCCACATCAATTCATAAAAATCATCCGGATGAGAACCAAATTTCCAATTTTCCACGTTAACAGAATAAATATATTCTATGTTGCAAAAAATTGTACCGCTGTCCGACCTAAAAACGATAGCAACTTACTCTAGCATCGAATGCGTAACTATCGTGTGCAATTTCGAAGCTAGAGTTCTCGAGTAAGGGTTGTTCCATCCATGATTGCACTTCACACGTCTGTCTAAGGGTTACTCGAGAACTCTAGCTTCGAAATTGCATACGATAGTTATGCAAAAGATGCTAGAGGGCTTTGCTATTGTTTTTCGGTCGGACAGCGGTGCAATTTTGTGCACCGGAGGTTATTTATTCTGTTAATGGTGAAATTTGGATGAAAGTTAGGGGCCGTCCATAATTTTCGCCATTTTCACTTACGTACATAGCGTACGTAACTTTTTACCCCCCTCCCTCCCTCGAGTTACGTACAAATAAAATGGCGAAAGATTTCCACGAGTAGGCCTACTACTAATAGCAAAATTGAGATGTTGGGTTGAGGTGGGGGGTTAGAGTTCAGGTTAAAGGTTCGATTAGGTTTGGGGTTAAGGTTATATTAGTGTTCCAGGAGGGCAGTTGGTTTTGATTAATGTTTTAACAGATACGTAAGTTGAGAAATGTTGAAAAAACTTTTTTAAAACCATATTTTCATGAAAGCGAAAGCCATCAATAAATTAAAATGCAGCCGGAATCTAAACTAAATGACTAATGCACTCCAAAATCTGCTGAACATCCTATACTCTCTTTTCCATTGATTTTCCATTGAGAATCCCCGGGGTCACATCGAACAGGGGGACATCCCTTTGGTATGTTTGGTGTATGTTCTTGCCATTAAACTATGGGGTTTATGTCTTTTGTCGCAACAGTGACAATCCACACTAGAGCCTTTGCTGCGATTGATCCTAGCGCAGATAGAAAATACTTTTTTTTAAGTATTTTGGTATGAAATCAATTAAGCATAATGTAAAATAGGACCACTACTGTGCATGATATTAGATTCAAAATTAAAGAGAAATCATTGTTTGCATGGCATGTAATAGAAATTGTTAAAACGAATTGAACAATTTTATAGAAATTGTTAAAACGAATTGAACAATTTTAGGTCAATTGGTTATAACTTATGTATAAAAAATATATTGGAAAATACCATAATTTTTCACTTTCATTTTTTTATTGCTCAAACAAATCGCCATTTTTCTTACGTACACATGCCCAGAATTTTACCCCTCCCTCCCTCTTACGACGCTTTTACGCTTTGTACATAAGTGAAATTGGCGAAAAATTATGGACGGCCCTTATTTCGATGAGTCAACTGTATCTTTTGAGCAAGATTTGCCTACTTTGGGCAGGCTAAAATTGTGCTGAAGTGTAATTTTAGCAACATTTTTGATGCAATCGCCTGTTGTGATCGGCTGTGTTAACTTCTGAAGTCTGAACTTTCATTGCTTTACAATGTGTATTGCTTCAACGAATCCAACCAGATTTTGAATGCAATGGTCTCTAGCCTAGAATGTGAAGCTATCGGTGAGCAAATTCTTGGCTAGACTTCTCACGCAATCTAAGGGGACACCCTCGAGAAATCCCTATTGGTTTGTACAGGGGCTCTATGTGTGGGTCATACAGCAATATGCAGTATTGCTGCGTGGTGGTATGGCAAATCTTTGAATGTATGGTCGCTTTTTACTCTGTTCAAAACGTGACATGTACACCAAATACAGCCCTCAAAATGGTCTACTTTTTAGTTGACCTCAACTAGCTCGAGATACTCTAGCTAAAATACAGGTTTACATTTACTATCTTACATTATCTTGCTGTATTTCAGCTAGAGCTCCAAACAACAAGCTTCCGGGTTTTTTGGAGAACAATACTGTTACGTAAGATGAAGAAGAAACCGCCTCGGAGCCCGCCCTACTCATTATTTCATTGTACTTATTGCAATTTGCCTCCACACATTACGTAATCAACACAAAGCTTTTGTGAGGATTAGTGAGTGGATAAGAAATTGACAGTGGAGGCTAGGAAGGACACGCCGATTGTTAGTTGTCAATCATGAATTGCCATAGCGTATTAATATTTTACTGCATGGCATTCCGCAAACACCAAGACAAATTATGCTGTATTTTTCCAAAGATCATCTCATATGAAGTAAGCTGAATGCGATCTGTACTTTTGTAACATTCCGATCGCTTTTGATCACCTATTATCGGCGAATTTGCTTGAAAACACGTGAGTTCATGTTGTGTAAACATAATTAGCATAGACACAAATGAAATTACGATGCAATACAATGCAATTTGAATGCGCAGCAGATCTATAGAAATAAGCGTTGCCGGTTTTATGCAGAATTAGACCCTGTCTGACCTCAACTCCGAAGGAATAGTGACAGTTAAAAATGCAATCCCAAACCCTTTGGTAACCTTTGGACGAATTTGTAGAAATCTCTGTGTCGAAAAATGCCCGGTACAAACAGAGAAATTGTGGCATTACTTCAGTCAGTTAATGAATATTTCTTCCATACTCCAATGGTTCCAACATGGACGAAAAAGATAAAAAAAACTTTTGGGCAATTTGGTGACATATTTTTGTATGTAACTTCAAAAGTATATGCACTAGAAACATGGTTGACCCCTTATTATCTAAGTAATTTGATTATCTTTCAAATGAAAGAACTTTTATTAAATATTGAAAGTTCTTCAAAATTTTATGAACATCCTAACCCTATCTATTCCCCTGCCTGATAGGAAATCAAACTTTTTGAAATGTTTCACCATCAAATTGAAGAGGTACCGATATTTCTTTTTTGACATGTTTTGTGATTTTCCCCCATTGAGTGCAACAGTAAGTGTCCTCATGTCCGGGTGCGAGATGGAACAGCCAAATCCCGGCAAAATGCTGACCGACCGACCGACCAAATGCCTACTGCTAGTCTTGTTCAAGACGGTCTCAATATACGATAGCCAGCTTATTTCCTCAAGCCCGGCCGCTTTATACGGCCAATAACATCAACAAAATTTCTGCACTGATCAATCATTTATATTTGGCACCATTGGCAAGCGAAGCGATCACTCACACCTATTGACACTGGCAGAATATCTTCCATGATTTTACAGACCGTGAAGGCGTGATCAACCGTCTTGTACAACTTGTTTAGCTCATTAATGTTTGTATGTAAATGACCCAATTGGCAATGCATTGACGAAATATGCTGTTTTCATTGGTGGTTGTACGATCATGATCAGACCGCCCATTTGCTGTCATTGCGGTCAAAACAGTTGTGCTGCACATCGTGCATGCACCACTGGCGCGAGTAAATGACAAACAAGATCTTGGTACATGATTGGATGGCTAAAGTCATGAATATTCAGCGGCATCTCACTATTTTATAATATTTTGTAGTCTACATAAAATCTGGAATCTCAGAGATTTAATACAAACTGATCAAGACCTATATTTGAGCACCCCCATCACTAGAGAATCAATCACCGTCGTTGGCTGTAAACATACAGTATGTGGACCCAGGCCAGGTGGATACGTGTTTAAGGTGGCTGTGTACTCTCAGACATGCATGTAGTAAAAGTGCAATAACTTTGTAATTATTCGCATAAAACATATAAAAGTATACATTTTATGAAGGCAAGACATCAATAAATCTTAATATAAATACAGATTTGGGGTAAAAACAACAATTTTGAAGAAAATCACAAAAAGTGAGTTTTTGGCAATATTTGTTAGGTACATCATAACAAAAAACACTCTTTCCAAAATATTTTATTTTGTTTTAGCTCAATCTTGAGGCTCCATTCCAAAAACGTTTTTTATTTTTTTGATATTGGCCTTATTTTTTGAGATATTGACCATATAAGGCATCAAAATGAACTTTTAAAATTCAAAAACGCCTATTTGCACAAAATGATGCCCAAAATCGGAAATAGACCAAAATATAAAAAAATGAAAACCGTTTCTTGAGTCGATCATGCTTTTACGATGATCATGTTTGCTTACCTATAGATGCTGTATTTATTGAGTTATCGTGTACCTAAATCGTCATTTTAGCGAGAAAATGAACATTGAAATAATGGCCGTTGAAGTTTAAAGTGGTCACATTTTGCACTTCATCGAATCTCACAGGAGAATGCGACAGTTTTCGTTTTTGTAACTTATATTATGTGAACATCGGGTAAATCCACAGCCCCTTGAGAAGTTTGAGCGAAATCCATTCATAACTTGATATTTAAATCGGGGAAAGAACTTGAAAAACCCACATTTTATCAGCTAAAAGCGGAGCCATTTGACCACTAGGTTTTTGTGAAATCAGTGCTTCCGTGGTGTTTCCATAAGATGCGCCGGCGCATACAGATAAGCGTCGGCGTATTTGTGCGTTAACAAATTGCGCGATACGCAACGCGAATGTTGCGCGCATGTACCTTGCTGGTACAACAAAGATTTTCTTTCCTTTTCAATTTCAAACACGAGTGGAATAGTGAAATAAAATCCTTAAAATATTGCAGTTGGAGTTTACAAATCTGGATTTTCATTCCTTGTATTTATAAAAAACATAACAAGGTACATACATATCATAAAAACTCAATTTTGAGAAAGAAACAATGGCTAGAGTAAACAGCCGCGTTAATACGGGCTTGAATCAAGACTATAATCTGTTGCAAAGTTCCTTTTATGCGTTAATGATCGCGTCTACGGCTACGCGCGTGACGTCAAGCGTGCACATAGCCTAGAGAGTTGTGGAAAATAATACGCGCTGGACGGTTAATTTTTAATTAAGGAATTCTGACAAAAATTATAGCCTACTGCCTAAAACTCCCATCCAACAAATTGAAATCACACGGCATGTTTTACGACTGCTGTGATCTGTTACCTGCATAATAATATTACGTGATTAATAATACATGAGTAAGCTTTACCTGTAGTGAAGTAGTTCCAATAATTGGAACTCACGGCTCCGACCGTGAGTTCCAAGGAGCTATGTGTATTGTGTATGTGCCGCTGCGATTTAGCGTGCATTCATCACCATATGTGATGCGATCAAGCAAAATCAGTCGTAACTCGGAAATATTGATTTTGAGATATAGCCAAACAAAGGCAATATTTCCTTTTTGTTTCCTCTTGTTTTGGAAAATCTTTAATTGCTCATATCTTTGGAACTGGTTGTTCAACTTCAATGGGGATTTCTGCAAAATGCAGCTTTGCAAATGCTTTTTACTATCTTAAAAGAAACTGAAAATTTAATATTTCTGAGTTCCGACTGATTTGCTTAATCGCATCAGATATATGTACATAGTCGGGGAGTGGACTTTTCGCTGCTCATAAAAATCGCTCAAAAAATCGTCTTTTTAAATATTTCTTTGGACAAAAGCTGATGCATAGAACAAGTTTAGCTATCACAGATGACATACATCAGTAACACAGGTTTCTAAAGTGAGTATTTTACCAGATATACTAAAGCAAACTTGCCAAAATAAAAGGGGGGGCATCCTACGGGAGTACCTACAACTTGAGAACAAGTCCTCAAACGTTCAAAATTTGTAGTTACTACAACTATAATCAAATTAAGTAATTCTTGGCCAAACTGGAACAAGCGTGTTGCGTCCATGTAGTGTACCGTAAAATGGGGTGACTTTGGACACTGGGGTGACTTTGGACACACATGGGAAAAACTATTATTTCATGTACCGGTAGGCTGTTTTACCTTTTAATATTTCTAAGAATATTTTTTTATGTTCTTATGTGGTAATGTATGGACATTACAAATGACCAAAGGTTTCCAGTATTATGTGTTATCTTATATGTTTTTCAGAACTTTTTAGCGGGGTCCATAAAATACAGGATTTTTGTGGTGGTCAAACTTTCGGTACTCCACCGGAACATAAGAGTGGAAACTCAAGCCTTTTGGTTGGATAGTAAACACAGATGAATCAAGAACCTACCTGGATAGTCATGATATCTAGCCACTCTTAAGAATTTAAAAGCAGGCTGTGTCCAATGTCACCCCAGGGTTTGGCTTCCTTTCCGGGGTGACTTTGGACATAACAAATGAATACAAAAAAATTTGACACTTTGTTAAAAATACACCACAGTGACCATGCCCTACCACAACAGTGCCCTCTGTGCTCCTACCCACCTCACAACTACTTCCACCCTCTCCATTGCTCTACTCTTCAGGTCGGGGTGACTTTGGACATGCACTTGATTACATGGTGTCTAAAGTCACCCCAAACCCAGGGGTGACTTTGGACAAACTTTGCCCCCCAAAAATTATTGTAAAATAAAATAAACTCGAGTTGACCTTATGGGCATGAACTGTCCTATATTGGTGCTTGCCAATTGCCAAACCCAACATGAAACTCAGAATTCTACTGATCATTATAAAAATATTTACGACAATACATCAAAATTGTCCAAAGCCACCCCATGTTACGGTACTAAAAAATATTTAATTTGTAGGTATCCCAGGCAAACCTTAGTTAACACATTTGCTAGTCAGCGAAATTCGCCGAGACCGGGGCCCAAACACAATGCATATTTACATAGAAATTTGAATTTTTTTCGAGAATAGGTCGGTGAAGGAAACCTACATAAATATGTTTTCTATACTTCACTTGACCCAAATATATGATTTTTATGGTGATAATCAAGTCGCACATGGAATTTTAGAGGATTTTGATAGCAGTTCCATTAAAAAAGCTGCTATCACCATGAGACTAAGATCTAGAAACACCCCTAAATGCCATTTTGGGGAATTTTGCTAGCAGAATCTTTTTGATGAAAGTCAATCTTTGTGACAAGATGTAACTTTGTTACGGAAAGTGCTATGACAAAAATGTTTTCAGTTTTGGCTTTCTTTACTCAAGGGCTTTAATTTGATATGTAAAATGATGCAGTTTGATGGCAAATTTGAATTCACCTAGCATACCTATAATTTGTGTACATCGTGGAACATACTCTTTGCGTGGCTGTGCGTAGTACGCTGTTGTACGCAGATAACCTCGCATATATGGACGCGCAGAGTAGCGTTGTACGCTTGTGTATTAGCATGATTAGTCACGGAGTAACAAGCGTAGTTGAATGTTCCACGATGTACACGAATTTGTTCATTTTTCTATAAGTATAAGCGTGTACGCGTGCCAGTGTAAGGCGCGTGTATACTTTCTTCTGTTCTGTACGGTACCGCACTATATTCGTGGAGCCACTAGCGTTCACAGTGTTCCAGTTTGGCCAAGAATTACTTAATTTGATTATAGTAGTGAAGTGTCATTCATGAGTGTTAAGTGTTTGGTGTCGAATTCGTCAACTTTCATGACTTTTTTTAATAAAAACATTCTCATTTTAGTAAAGCTTACAAATCCTGGCAAGTTTAACTTATAATACAATACCATTAGTTCATTACCTTCTCATTTTGTTCGCTACAAATACATTCGTTGTTAAATCAAGATCAAAATACGGTGTAATACCACTGCATAAATTTAAAAAATCGTTGTTTACTTCGTGCCCCTGAAGGCCGCCATGTTGACTCTCTCTCCACGGCAACGACGCCGATGAAACGCGGTGATTACCGGACAATTCCGAACAACACCCGAGTTTCATTGCCGAGTTGGTTGATCAGCGTCCTCTGTTGTTCAGTCCATCAAAAAAGTTTTTGTTAGCATGGCAGGACAGTGAGGGCAACCTTTGGCAACCATGATTATTTGTTTATCTACCCCCGGTATAAGTTTTCTTTCTTCCTCCTCTTCTGGGTCCCGTTGGGTTTTCCTTTATTTTTCCCCTAATGTAAAAGAGTGAAAAACTCACTCCCCAAAAGCGTGCTTCATTTTAGGCCTAAGACCACTCAAAAAAGAGTGAAAATGTGTTTTTTTAACTTTAAAACCACTCTGAAAAGAGTGATTTTAACTCTTTCAAGGAAGAATTAAATGAAGGACAACTCTAATAAAAATTCCTTTAAAAGGAATAGGGTGGGCAAATGAAAAATTGTCAAGAGAAATGAAAGAATGAGTAAGTCAAGTTCACAATTAAAAACAGGGAAAATATGACACAACATCGATTTCCAATAGGGGAATAACACAAAACGTATAAATAAAGTTAAAAGAGTTTTTTTAACTTTATACGTTTATACGTTTGTTATTCCCCATTGGAGGTTGTGTCATATTTTCCTGATTTTAATCTGATCTATTGCTTATCCTTTGTTCTCTGCTGGTCAGTTGGAACAGATTTTCCCTGTTTTTATATTAACCCTTCACATCATAACACAAGACGTTTTATGTTAACATTTTATATAAAACATGGTTATAAAACTTTTGTAGATAATAGTTATTTAAAACATTTTCGTAATCATACCTAGAGGGTTTTTTTTATCATCAGATAGAAAGACTTCTGCTCATCTTCTCTGGTGAGACAACAGGGCTGGGGTATCTTTCCATATCAAAGTTTAAAAATCTGTCATATCAATTTCCTCAATATGTTGTATTGCAACTTATGAGGGGAAATGTTTGATTTTACAATATTTCGATATTATTTTTTAACTTTGTAACTTTATTATGATTAACATAACTGTATTTCAAAGCGTCAAACTATATCATTATTATTGTCCCAACAAAAATAATCCAGGGAATAAAATATTCATTCATATGTTTATTTATTTTATTCAACCTGGGCCATTTCTACTGGTACACATGCATTCTAATAATTTGTCTATAATACCTTATACAAGCATCAAAGATTTGAAAAGTAAATAGCCTATATGTACAGTACACACTGCACACAATGCACATACAAGCTGTATTTCTACATGCCGAAGCTGTCAGTATAAAATGATATATATGACCTTCACGATGCTATTAATTTAGCCCAAAGATTAGGAAAACTAGCAAAACTGGTGAACTGGTACTGTTCAAATAAAAACATCTGCAAATCTTGCTGCAATTTCCAAACTTTATAGACCTACAAGACCTCTCGATTCCAGAAAATACAGCAGTTGGTGATTTAAAAATATATATTTTCTCGTTTTGCCAAATGAAACAAAAGCCCGATCTTAATAAGGAGGCTGTGTACTCTCAGACATGCATGTAGTAAAAGTGCAATAACTTTGTAATTATTCGCGCAAGACATATAAAAGTATACATTTTTATGAAGGCAAGACATCAATAAATCTTAATATAAATACAGATTTGGGGTAAAAACAACAATTATGAAGAAAATCACAAAAAGTGAATTTTTGGCAATATTCGTTAGGTACATCATAACAAAAAAACACTCTTTCCAAAATATTTTATTTTGTTTTTAGCTCAATCTTGAGGCTCCATCCAATAAAAATTTCTTAAAAGGAATAGGGTGGGCAAATGAAAAATTGTCAAGAGAAATGAAAGAATGAGTAAGTCAAGTTCACAATTAAAAACAGGGAAATATGACACAACATCGATTTTATCCAAAAACGGTTTTTTTTATTTTTTTGATATTGGCCTTAATTTTTGAGATATTGACCATATAAGGCATCAAATTGAACTTTTTAAAATTCACAAACGCCTATTTGCACAAAATGATGCCTAAAATCGGAAATAGACCAAAAATGAGAAAACCGTTTCTTGAGTCGATCATGCTTTTTTACGATGATCATATTTGCTTACCTGTAGATGCTGTAATTATTGAGTTATCGTGTACCTAAATCGTCATTTTAGCGAGAAAATGAACATTGAAATAATGGCCGTTGAAGTTTAAAGTGGTCACATTTTGCACTTTCATCGAATCTCGCAGGAGAATGCGGCAGTTTTTATTTTTCTACCTTACATTTATACATAAACATCGGGTCAATCCACGGCCCCTTAAGAAGTTTGAGCGAAATCCATTCATAACTTGATATTTAAATCGGGGGAAAGAACTTAAAAAAACCCACATATTATCAGCTAAAACGGAGCCATTTGACCACTAGGTTTTTGTGCTTCCGTGGTGTTTCCATAAGATGCGCCGCGCATGCAGATAAGCGTCGCGTATGCGTAGCGTATTTGTGCGTTAACAAATTACGCGATACGCGCGTGTACCCTGCTGGTACAACAAAGATTTTCTTTCGTTTTCAATTTCAAACACGAGTGGAATAGTGAAATAAAATCCTTAAAATATTGCAGTTGGAGTTTACAAATCTGGATTTTCATTCCTTGTATTTATAAAAAAACATAACAAAGTACAAACATATCAAAAAAACTCAATTTTGCGAAAGAAACAATGTCTAGAGTACACAGCTGCCTTAATCCGTCCTTAATAGTTGGAACTTTGAGTGGCAATAAAAGTCAAATCTTTATAATTATTAGGCCTATTTTTAAGGGAAAAAAAATAAGAAAAAGAAAACATTTTTGGCCTTATTTCCGGGTTTTCATACCATTTATTTCCACTCGCAAAACAGGTCAATTTGTTTGAAATCCAACAAAATTAGTAATAATTTATTGGCTTCACCAAAGCTCCAAACGAAAATCGGTGGCAAACCAATACTCTCAAAATGATTCACACCCGTAATTCATGCAAATATGAATCTGAAAAAAAAAGTTTGAAACAATTTGTTGCAAATTAGGGCTAAAGTGTTTGACTATTCCTTCTTGCTAATGCCAAAAAGTCAGGGTTGAAAATAAATAATAACCAAACTAATACGTACATAATGGTCTGAACCCGGAAAAGTATTCGATTTCTAGGAAAAGAGTATGACGTTTAACTTTAATCATGTTAATAGGCCTACCGTTTAGATAGCCTATAATGATTTGCCACATGATGAAAATGAAATGAAATGAAACAGAATTGGTATCACGAGGCGGGGTTCAGTTTTAACACAAAAAATATTTCATTGAAAACCCTCCCACTCGGCGAAAAAAAAAGGTAACAACGCTTCCCTAGAATGTGCAATAAATTAGCATTAAAAATTATCTTATTTTAGCAGCATTCTAGAAACACTTGGCGTATGGCGATCACTGCTGTAGTACCCGATTTTGAGAGGTAAAAAGCTTCAAAAATTACTGTTTGAGGTAAAAAAAAAAGACAAATTTAACTGAAAAACTTACATTGTCGATCTAATTTTTTTAAAATTAAACGTGAAGAATGTTGTTTCATTTCCAAACAGCGCAAATAGTCCCATTAGTTGCACAGATTTTTGAATGTGTGTATTTCAATCAAAACGCAACAGTGCCCCTAAGTCTGTTGTCCCCAAAGTCACACTACCAATGCATCATGACCATTTTGAAACGCTCATGACTATTGTATTCAAAATAACAAAACAACAGGAACGACAAAGCCAATTTATCATTACTAGCGGGACACCCGCGCTTCGCGCGGGTCCCCGCTAGATGAGTAAACGGAAGCGTCCACTCAAACAGGAGGAATTACTGTACAGGTAAACTCATTGAAAATTCCTCATTCCTTCCGAATCCTTACGATTTTTATCACCTTGGTAATCTCGTAACCCCATCACGTTAAACCACAACCCCGTGCCCGTAATCCATCCAAAGTAGGCCTACCTTTTTATGTCCTTCTTTCTTTTCTTTTCCCCCTCCCGTACCCTTACGATATTTATGTCTTCATAGGCCTAATCCCGTTATCCCATATCCCGTACACCATAACCCTGAGCGCAAGTTGGCTATGCGCACGCTGCACCCGTGCGTGCAAGTCAAGTGGCGCGCGTCATGTACGCCGACGCGCAGACATGTGGACGCGTTGGTTGGCATAGGCCGTAAAGAAACAACCGCTATAAATTTGCCCGAAAACCCCACTTTTTACTGATTTTGAGGCCAATTCTTGACCGTTTTCAACCAAATAAATTTTAAACACATTGTCGTATATTCCTCGATCTCCCGTATGAATTTGGCGACATTTGGATCGAAACTGACAGAGCTTTTGCGTGGACACACATACATACACACAACATTAGCCTATTTATAGTAAGATTATTATTTTGATACCAAACTTGCAATACCGGTATTGATATTAATACTGAGTGTCATCTTAATACTAATTATGGCGTGTCCGTCCTCTGTCCGCGCGCTATCGCGTGCGAGTGGCTCGCTAACGCGTGCTCGCGGTGCGTATAACGCGAGCTCGCGGTGCGTATCGCGTGTGCGCGGTGCGCTATCGCGTAGTGCTGCGGATGGGAGTACCCATAGACATACCAACCTAGACCTATTACTGCCCATCCTTTACCACAGCGGGAGGTGAAGCCCCGTATCCAAGGTGATATTGACGGATTGACGGGGTTACTAGGCGCGGAGAAATATCGCAAACATGTTTGACGCGCTCGTTTGCGTGATTACTGCGCCGTTATCGCCGCGTCAAATGCAACATGTTCCATAGACGCGAACATGTCTGCTTGTTTGCGTCCGGGTATGCGTCCTTGTCAAATTCGTTGCTAAGCAGTGTCGGCTTCACTACGCGAGTCAAAGTCATAGGTCTAGGTTCTTGTTTGTCTGGGGGAGTACCGACGGGCGCAGTGCGAGCATCGGAAAGCATTACAGTAACTAACAGGTGCATCTCATCGGACCAATAGGCCTATTTTAAAGACATGATTAACATACCCGTTTGCGTTCACATTTCTCCCGATTGAATTGACGGCCTACATCCAGACACTACTAAAATTTCGGGGTATTTTGGGGTCCTCCGAGAACAGGGTTTGGAAGAGGTGAACGATGGGTTTTCAGATTATAGGTTCCGAAGTAAGCGTCACAGCTACAGTTGATCATTGAGAGACGTATATCGTATAGTAGTTTGAAAGGTCAGGAGAAGTATTATAGGTAACGGGCGTTGGGTAATTAGAGATAGGCCTATCACGAGAACCGCCCAACCCGAGAACCGCGAAATCTAGTTTACTATAAGTATAAGCAAGACCAATAATTCACCACAGACTGACAGACACGAGCATAATGAGGGGTGTGTGAGTGCTGTAAAATATGGTTGTCATTCTATAAACACTATGAGCACAACACTTATGTGTTAAGAAATACATACTGATGTTACCAGTGTTTTCAAAATAGCACATTGGTGTTAGTTTATAATCATTACCATAAGTAAGTTAACACTATGACGTTTTATTATTAACACAATCATAATAGTTTCTAAATGCACAACATTTATACATAATTTGTGATAATAGCTTGTGTGGGAGCCTGTTAGACATCTACAACATGAAATTGAGACACTATATACTTAATATTATGGGAATATGCACATTTATCCACAAGTGTCAAAATGTTGATAAAGTGTTAAAATATAAACACTTGTTTTTGCAGTGAACAGAATGTCGCCTGGGAAAATATTTTCGGATGAAATGGGAATAGAAAGAATGTTATGTAAAATCAGCCCATTTTGGACCCGGCACCTCCACTTGCAATCGATATCAATTTCTCAATTACCTGTCTTTATGTCCCCTCGGAATTTTCTGTTTAAGTTGGTTTGCTCACATGTCCACCATTTAGTGATTTTAACAGGACTGTTACGTTAGATAATTTCCTGCTCAGACTAGAACTGAACATATGCTGAAGAAAATCCACTGTTTATTGGAATATGTTAGTACCGTTACCAAATGCGGACATTGGAACCGAAGAAGCTATATTGGAATTGATAAAGATACTATTCACTGCTGATATTGGTATTGATGAAGTAGGTCTAGCTATTTGCTGATATTGGTGTTGATGAAGTAGCTATTTACTGATGGTGTCGATGTCTACTGCTGATATTGGTATTGACGAAGTAGCTATCTATACTGTGGATATTGGCATTGATGAAGTAGCTACCTACTGCTGATATTGGTATTAATGACGCAGCTATAATAGCTTTGTGCTTTGCTTTGTGTGTGCTGATGAGAAGTAGCTATCTACTGCGGATATTGGTATTGATGAAGTATCTATCTACTGCTGATATTGGTATTGATGAAGTAGCTACCGTATCTACTGCGGATATTGGTATTGATGAAGTATAGCTATCTACTGCTGATATTGGTGTTGATGAAGTAGCTATTTACTGCAGATATGGGGTTTGATGAAGTAGCTATCTATACTGCTGATATTGGTGTTGATGAAGTAGCTATCTACTGCTGATATTGGTATTGATGAAGTAGCTATTTGCTGATGTTGGTGCTGATGAAGTAGCTATCTACTGTTGATATTGGTATTGTTGAAGTAGCAATCTACTGCTAATATTGGCATTGCTGAAGTAGCTATCTATAAACTGCTGATATTGGTATTGATGAAGTATAGCTATCTACTGCTGATATTGGTATTAATGAAGTAACTATTTACTGATATTGGTGTTGACGAAGTAGCTATCTACTGCTGATATTGTATTGATGAATTAGCTATTTGCTGATATTGGTGCTGATGAAGTAGCTATCTACTGCTGCGCTGATATTGTTATTGATGAAGTATAGCTATCTACTGCTGATATTGGTATTGATGAAGTAACTATTTACTGATATTGGTGTTGACGAAGTAGCTATCTACTGCTGATATTGTATTGATGAATTAGCTATTTGCTGATATTGGTGCTGATGAAGTAGCTATCTACTGCTGCGCTGATATTGGTATTGATGAAGTATAGCTATCTACTGCTGATATTGGTATTGATGAAGTAACTATTTACTGATATTGGTGTTGACGAAGTAGCTATATACTGCTGATATTGTATTGATGAATTAGCTATTTGCTGATATTGGTGCTGATGAAGTAGCTATCTACTGCTGCGCTGATATTGGTATTGTTGAAGTAGCTATCTACTGCAAATATTGGCATTGCTGAAGTAGCTATCTACTGTTGATACCGGTGTTGATGAAGTAGCTATATCTACTGCTGATATTGGTATTGATGAAGTACGTAACTACAACCGAGATTGGGATTAATAAAGTAATAAATGATCTGCTGATATTAATTGGTATTGATGAAGTAACTATTGTGCTAGGATATTTTGAATCATTTCGCTAAGAGCATGCTCGAAGCGTAAGGAGTTGGGGTACATGCCACTAAAATCGTAATAGGAAATGAAAAAACCATAATTGCCGTGTGCATCGCTTCCTTTTTAGCCCGTAAAATACCATGTTTTGGGATAAAGTAGGATAAAATTGCAATATTTTACGCGCACTATAAAATACCCAAATTCATTTTCATTTTGGACTCATATAGTCTCAAGTATTGTTGAAAAATTTTCCCTCGAAAATATGCGCCTCTCCCCTACATTTTAATGCTTCCGCTGCCACTGACTAAGAACATAATCATCGTGCAATGTGTTATTCCAGTATGATATTCAGTGCGGTTTACTAAGCTTGAAATTTACAACTACACATGGATAAATACAAACGCAACAACTTGCCCAAAGATTTACAATTCTCAATAATCATTGGTAAATGTCCCATTCGATCCCTGTTAGAATATGCGAGAGCAATTTGCATAAGTTTTGTTCGATTCAGAACCGAGCAAATATGTTTCATATATGGCTCCATCGATGTCTGGTCCTGCTGAAGATGCCGGTTGATCTAGAATATCTTCTTCATGCCGGGACAGAGACAGTTGTGCAGATGGTTTTGCATAGATGACTCCATCAACATCTGGTCCGGCTGAAAATCCATCAGGTATAGCTGGATGTCCATTGGGAGAAGGGTTCTGATCAGAAGAGTTTCTTTCATGTACATTTACAACGAATGTAATTTGATGTGTTGGACGTCTTACTACAGGTCTATCATAAATTACCGCAGCTGCTGATGACGATGCATCATCTGGAGTGCCAGGGGTCTGGTTTGGAACCATCAACTCTGGAGGATGGCGTGTGTTTCCCGATTTAGTTCCTTGGAAGAGGAACATACATCCAGCCATCAACAGCAAGATGACAACTGCACCCGCTATAGTTCCAAACATAGTCAGGAAGAACAATCTTTTGATTGAATCATTCCTTTTAGTCTCTTTATCTGTTGAGTCCTCGTGGGTTGGAATCCATGTGAAGACACCCGGTTCTGATGTTGAATCTAACGCATTTGAAGTTGTAGACTGCATTGCTGTGAGGGGTTGCGAAGTTGGTTGCTGCTTTGATGTAAGCTCTGCTGGTCCAGTGCTAGAAGGATCCTGTTGTAGGATTCGTATGGGACCAGCAGAGCAGTTGCGATGCGCTTTGGGAAAAGTCTTACTCGTCATGTAACATACAAAAGTAGCATTGTTGTCTTCTATGAAGACAGGTCTATCAATAGAAGCGTTACCAAGGTATAAAGAGAAGCCATTTCGATATTGAAGAGTCAAATTCAGTGTAATATCTGCAGATGCTTTCCCAACAAAGCATTTGAATCCTGCAATACTTCCATTAATCAAAATAATTGATGGATCAATACTGCATTCAGGGTAGTTTGGAGAAGGGAGGTAATGAGATATATTATTGACTTCAACTTTATCTTCGTGATCTTCGAGATATACTTCTAATGACGCTAATGACACTTTAGTAATACGAAAGAAACAGAGATAAGCGTCCTCGTCTTCCTTCATTAGATTATGAATCACAAGTTTGTAGACAGTGCCATCGTCGGTGATTGTAACATTATACCGTGATGGATCCGCTGCTTTCACTTCATCATTCTCAGTCAGGATTGTCCCAGTCAGGATTGTCCCATTAAATATCCACTTTTGCATCTTATCAGTAGCATTACTTACATCAGTCTGGATCTGGCAATGTAAAGCTATTGATGGGCCATTCTTGTGTTGCTCATCCACCGATGTGTATGTGGTGATATTCGTCCCTGTACTCAATACAAAAATGCTGAAGAAAAGCACAAATGTTACAGAAGCAGATCGTATTTGTTGGATGTAACTCTGTAAAAACATCTTGAAAGTTCCTTCAGAATTTGTCATGGTGGTGTTGCCTACTTAAACTTAAAGTTTAGCTCTGTAACTGGAACCGACATATCAATTTTCACAGCGATTTGGTACAAAAGGCGCGTGAAATACTTTTATAATGCTGCTCGCCAATCTAACGAACGTTCTACTATTACTATGATTGTGTCACGCATGATTCTAAAAGAACATTTGGACATCTTTCACTTTCTCGTTGTTTCAATGTTTATAGTAGCTACCGTTTCTGTTTCAAGTTTATACAGGACATTGTGTGAGCAAAGTCATATGTACGTAGTATTGTTCTATTTTATTCTAAAACACACTGAAAGTGATCGTTAAATAAACATTGAAACTTGTGACTAACAAAAAAGAAAGTAAACAAAATGAGAAAGTTCAATCAGTTGAAAATGTCAAATACCTAAAATAAGTATGTTTCTTTGTTGTCAGGTTCAGCAAAATGGGTGGGATGCTGTACCTGGGAGGACAAGCTAACCCCCGATCTTGCCTGCTATAGCCGCTGAAGGAAACGACCACGAGCCCTGAAGCTAACTCCTCTCTCATCCCGGCAATTTGCGGCTTGGACCTCTCAACATCACATAAAAACAGTGTTTAGCGATAAAACACTTTTCTAAACACAATTTTGCCATCACTTTGTAAACACGTTTAGAAGTTAAACATCATGTGCCAAATTTCTGAACATTGGTCAGTGATGGTGTTTAATTTCTAAACATCTGACATCCATGTTCTAAACATAACGTTTCTAAACACATTCTTGCCATCACTTTCTAAACACTGTTTTTGCAGTGATATCTCAAATGTATTAAATATAGCCCGTCTTACCTACTTTGTGTTTGCTGGTGAGGTCTCTCTTCCTGGACCTAAATCCTCCATTCAGTTTTACTTTTGCATGTTTTGTACGTTTATGGAGAAAGGTTACTTGAGTCAAACACGTGAGTCAAACTGTGTGTCTCAGGAATGACGAGTCACTCCTTAAAAATCACAAGCTTCTCTCCCCCTCCTCTACACTACACCCCTTCTTATTGAAGATTATTGGCCGGTGGGGACTATTATCATAGTAGACTGGCTTAAACGTAATGGTCTTGACGATGATCTATAGTCCAAATTGCCCCCTTTCAAAGATTTGTTTATTCCGATGACCGGCGATAACCCATGTTTTTAATTATCTACCATCTAGTGCAATATTGCACTTTTTAAGCAATTTGAAATATCTGAGTCTACCATCATCATCATTCGGCTGCGGAGCAGGGGACCACAAGATTTCTCAATGAAAAGCGATCTTTGGCGAATGCCGCTATCTGTTCTGCATCTGCTTGAATCATGCCTTCATCGTACCTTAGCACACATTTGATATTTGTGAAATAGGAGGTGCGTGGGCTTCAAAGTCTCCTTTTGGCATGAGGTGCATGACAGTATACCATTAGCAGGTTCTTCCTCTGGCAGACGAAACATGTGCCCTAGTTTCAGCTAGCGATTCCATACACAGTTGGTAAGATAAGAAGTCTGCCAAATTGCTACAACATTTCTATAGTATTAAAGACTCTATAGTTGATCACACTGTCACATAATGGCACGCTCTTTTGGCAGACCTACATGTAATGCCCTTTCAAGATTTCTCAACCTGGTAATCGAATTTTTCTGAGCCCTGACACCAAAGAAAACAACTGCTTCTTAATGTATTATCTATTATACTATTTATATTAGTATTTATACACAAATCATTAGAAAATTGAACATATCATTTATCTAAAAAATAATATGTTCTGTAAACATGGTAAATCTGACTTGATATATTGATATTAATCATTGTTAATGGTTCAAGTCTTTCATGTTGACAGTCACGAATATTTCTATGTTCTGTCTTTTAACCTTAACAGCCATTTTAGCAGCTTCTTGGTAGAATAAACATAAATCTTTTCATGAAAATGGCTCTGTAATCGTACATGATGTAATCCTAAAGGGATCCTGACAAGACAAGGAATTCCCAAAATGTAGTGAAGTATTTTTCCTCATATTTTGACAATCATCAGAGTTAGAGTCCTAATAACTTGTTCAATGCTATGAATTTGAAAAGGTTCCTGAAAGTTTTAAAAACTGAGTTCATCCAAATTTCATTGACCATGTGATCATTCATTGTACTGTTGCATATGTGACTCCATCTATGTCTAATCCTGCTGTAGATGCATTGTCTGACACATCAGCGTCATGATAAAACAAAGAGAGTTGACTAGGTGGTATCTCGTAGACATGGTGGATGGTTCTATCGATGTCGGAGATTATTACTGAAGACGTATGTGCTGGCATACCTGTTTCATGACCTAAAGAAGATGGTTGACCAGGTGATGCTGCGACGATAGCTTCATCAATGTCGGAGACTGCTAAATATGTATGTTCTATGTCTGCCTCATGACCTGACCAAGATTGTTGACTAGATGGTGATGCGAAAATGGTGTCATCGATGTTTGATTCTGCTGATGAATGTTCTGGAATATCTGATTCATGACAGCCTTTGCATCGGGGCCTGAGATTGGAATTCCAGTTTCCTTTCTCACGAAGTAAGGGCTAAGAGTAAAATTGTACAATTGTGTTTGGGAGTGGCCTTCTCTCTTTTTTCTTTTTCCTAGCTATTTTCTTCCATTTCTTGCTTTGTTTATCAAAGCTATCTAGGCCAGCATGCATATATTAGCCTACACTGGCTATCCAGGCTTGTGCATTTGTATGAGCTTGGAACGGTCCATGGTTTTCCATGGATTAGCATGTGTTCCTCACGGACCAACCTGGGTAAACAAAGACAAAGACCGTTGACCAGCTGGTGCCATGTAGATGACTCCGTCGATGTCAGATCCTGCTGAAAACGCATGTTCTGGTATATCTGCTTGCTGACTAGCTAAATATGGTTGACCAGGTGGTGCTTCGTAGATGCATGCTCCATCGATTTCTGATCCTGTTGAAGATGCGTGTATATCTGCTTCATGCCCGGAAAAAGACAGCGGACCAAGCGAGGTCTCATATATAGTATCGTCAACGTCTAATCCGGCTATGTACGCTCTTGTAGAATGATTATCATCAGAAGAGTGCCGTTCATGTTCAGTTATGAAGAGTGTACAATTTCCTAATCGAAATGTTGCAGAGCTGACTATTGGTCTTTCATAAGTTGCAGCAGAAGATGCGTCGTCGTGAGTGCAAGTTTCCTGGTTTGTAGCTGTCATATCCGAGTTGTCTGACGGGGTGTGTTTGTAGAGGAACACACACACAATCGTTGTCAGCAAGATGGCAATTAGGACAACTGCAACTATTGAGATATTGAAAAAGAACATATTTTTAATTGAATCATTCACCAAGGTCTCTTTATCACGAGGCCTTGATGTTAGTGACTTCTTGCTATACAATTCTGGGCCCGACTCTGGGCTCATTGTTGAACGGGATGTCTCCTCACTATTTGACATTTATGTGAATGCATCTTCTACAACAAAATTCGTTGAGGTCTTAAACGTTATGGATGCGGAATGCTGTGTAAACTGCACTCCTTTGTTTCTGGAAGGACCTATAATTGCTTTGCGTCTTGCAGGCTTTGTGGGTCCAGTATTAGATTGTTCCTGTTGTAGGACTCTTATGGGACCAGCAGAACATTTGCGATGCGCTGTGGGAAAAGTCTTACTCGTCATGTAACATATGAAAGTAGTATTGTTGTCTTCCAAAGTAACAGGTCTGTCAACCGAAGCGTTACTAAGGTGTAATGAGAGCCCATTTTGATATTGAAGAGTCAAATTCAGTGTAATATCTACAGATGCTTTCCCAACAAAGCAATTGAATCCTGCAAGACTTTTATCGATCAGAGTAGCTGATGGGTCGATACTGCAATCAGGGTAGTTTGGAGATGGAAGATATTGATCGATATCGTTGACTTCAACTTCCTCCGTGTACTTTTGAAAATCGCCATCAACTTGATACTCAAATTGACATTGATAAACACCCTCATCTTTCTTCAGTGTATTGTGAATATAAAGTTCGCTCATAGTATAAATGCTCTGATTGCTATCGAAGTCATGACCGTTCCAGATGGTATAAAAAACACTATACCTCGATGGATCTGCGTCCTTCATGTCAGCATTCTCAGTCAAGACTTTCTCACCAAATATCCACCTATGAATCATGTGAGTGGCATATACACCAGTCTGAATATCACATCCTAAATATATTGACGGGCCTTTGTTGTGTAGATTATGAGTCCATGTCCATGTCCTGATATATTGTCCAGTAGTCAAGCCAAATATGCCTAAGACAAATATAAACTTTGCAGGAGCAGATGGTACTCCTTTGGTACAATGCATATTTTATTGTTATATACATTTAGTTCACACGAAAATATTGCTCTTTGGGTATTCCTCAGATATAATACCAAAGACATACAGATTTTGTGCAAAGGTAAAATCTATTAAATTATATTCAACCACTATGGATTGTATGATATAATTTATTGATCTGGTTACGAAACTAATTAACTTTTGTACTATTCGGTAATCGCGTTGTCATATTGTGTTCTATACTCTCGGGTAAAATCTTTCACTTTCTTGTTGTTCGTTTTTTATAATAAATTATTTACTCTATAGTTTCTGTTTCTGTCATCATGGTCAAAGTTAAAGGACATTGTTCTTACAACGTCACATATACGTAGTTTATTGCTTGCTCTATACAATGCACAGAAAGTGATCCTTCTTAATTGAAAATAACTTTTATTATGAATACAAGAGAAGGAAGTGAATAAAATGAGGACTTAAGTTAAATCAATTTCACTTGCTTTAAATAATACACTGTAAAATCGTGTTTTAACTATAATGTCTGCAATAATAGAAAACATATGTAAATTAACTACTTATATCCTTAAATTATAGTACCATGATATCTCTTGATAACAACTTCTGCCATTTGTATCTTTTCATAACATTTGCCATATTCATTTGATTGACGCTCAGTTCCAACGAAGCAGGAATAACAGCACACAGTCGTACATCGCAAGCTATAAATTATTTCAGCAATTTCCAAAGACTTGGAGCCCATATATTTAGATTTTCAATCTTGAACAAGGATAGATTTTAAAGATGATTCGGGATAAATCCAGATATACATGCTCATCTCAAGTCTTTGAGCAGCTAATAGTAATAATTTTCGGCAATCAATCTGCCCTTAATAAGATATTGAAAGATTCATTTTTTATACTTTTCAACCGTGATTCTACATGTCGCTCTATTATTTGTTCAACGACTTGTATTTAAAAGAATTGGCAAAATATATAGGCCTACCGATTATATTGGGAAAATCCGGTGGAAGATGCTTGTTCATTATCAGAAAAGACAGATGATCAAGTGACGTCACATACATGGCATCATCAATGTCTGATTCAGCTATACACATTGTACCTATCCGCGTGTCCTTCCTGTGCCAAGGATTTTAGTAATGCTCACCAGAGAGGTACTTTAATGTTTGGTTTCAAAGCCAAAATGTTACACAACTAACTACAGATCTCCCATAAGTTACAGAGGACGGATGTTGTAGATGTGTCTTGAGTGCAAATGTCCTGGATTGTCGCCATCACATCCAAATTGTCTTGTAGAGGAACACACACACGATTAGTATTGTTGTCAGCAAGATGATAATTAGGACACCTACAACTATAAATGAGATGTTGAAAATGAATGAAGTTTTGATTGAATCATTTACCGTGGTCTCTTCTCCCACTTGCCTTGATGTTGGCGACACCTTGCTAAATGAGCTTGTTGTTGAAGCTGTTCTGGATGTCTCATGGCTTGAGATTTCTGTAAATATATCTTCTGTAACAAGTTCTGTTGATGACTTAAATATTGCAATTGTCTCATCCGGTTCAAATTGTGTTGTTGACTCTGTTGGGGACTCTGTTGTGGACGGTTTTGAAGTTGATTGCTGTACTACAGGCCCTGTGGGTGCAGTACTATCCTGTTGCAGCACTCTTATAGGACCAGCAGAACATTTGCGATGCGCTGTTGGAAAAGTCTCACTCGTCATATAACAGACAAAAGCAGCATTGTTGTCATCAACAGAAACAGATCTTGCAATCGATTCATCTCCAAGGTATAAAGAGAACCCATCTTTATATTGAAGAGTCAAATTGAGGGTAATATTTGCAGATGAATTCCCAACAAAGCAATTGAATCCTGCAATAATCCCATCGATCAGAGTAGTTGATGGTTCTATACTGCATTCAGGATAGTTTGGAGAGGGGAGATATTGAACTAAATTACTGACTTCAACTTCTTCTGTGTCGTTGTAGGTTGTTTTATTAATTTGATACTCAATTTGACACTGATAAGCACCCTCATCTTCCTTCAGCATATTATGAATCAGCAGATGATATATGGTGTGAATGCTGTTAAGATCATAGACACTAACACTATACCGTGATGGGTCTGCTTCTTTCAATGCATCATTCTCAGTCAGGATTTGACCATCAAATATCCAGCTTTGAAGTTTATTGACAGCATGTTCATCAGTGTGGGTAAGACAGGCTAAACCGATTGATGGTCCATTCGTGTGATTATCATCAATCAATGTCCATGTACGTATGTACCATCCTGTAGTCAAAGCAAATATGCTGAAGACAATGACAAGTTTCACAGAAACAGATGGTATTTGTTGGACATAATGCAGTACAGACATGCCGAATTTTTCTTCCAGAATTTGTTCCTGTGGTCCCTTACTTTAAGTTGACCTGCATAACTCGCACCACTAATAATACTAGCAAACAACTGGTATTTGTTGGGTGTAATTCTGTAAAAACATGCTAAATTGTCACGGTGATGTCGCCTACTTAAAGTTTACTTGTATAACTCGAACCGTCAACATATAAGTTTGCACATGCACCGATTTGGTGCAAAAGTCCTGGCAAAAGTATAAAGACGAGTGAAACACTTTTCTAATGCCGCTCAAGATAGTTACAAGACCAATGCAATGAACCTTCTGCTATTGCTATGGTTGTCATGTATTCTATAAAGAACCATAGACATCTTTCACTTTCTTGTTGTGTTTATCATCAACCGTTTCTGTCATAAGTTTATACAGGACATTGTGTGAGCAAAGTCATATGTACGTTATTCTATTTTATACACTGAAAGTGATCCTTAAATAAAATGTTGTAACTTGTGACTAAATGAAAAGAAAGTGAAATGAGAAAATGAGTTCTAAATGTCAAATGTCTGTATTGCCAGGTTCAGCAAAATGGCCCTCCAGGTCTGCTGTACCCAGGACAAGCTATTACTGTACCTGGGACAAGCTATGCACGAACTGGTCCGCTGACCGCTACAGAGCTCGACCAGGGGCTCTGAAGCTCACTCTTTTTTGTCGCTTGGACCTCTAATAATATCTCAAAATTATATATTTGCATATGCTACCTAATTTGTGTTTGCGGTTCAGATCTCTCTTACTGGTATTAAATCCGCCTTTTAGTTTTGCTTTTGCATGATTTGTTCGTGGAATTTGAAGAAGAAAGGTTACTGTAACACGTGGGTCAAACTGCATGTGTGTCTCATGAATGAGGACCCTCCCCTTAAAAATCCCAAGCTCTCCTCCTCGACACCTCTTCTTATTGGCATATGGAGACTCCATTATGAAAGTGAGCGGCGATGACCTATGTTTTCAATTATCTTCCATCCAGTGAAATATTGCCTCTTTAAAATAAATTGGAAATATTTAAAAAGTCTGCCATCATCATCCTTTGGCTGCGAAGCAGGAGACCACAAGATCTCTCCGTGCACAGCAATATTTGACAAATGCGGCTATCTACTTATTTATTATTTATATTTTAATAAAGATCATGGCAAATCTGACTTGATATGATATCAATGGTTCAATGCAGTGCTGATTGTACAAGTCTTTCATGTTAACAGTCACAATTAATATTTCTATGTTCTGTCTATTGTAAGATGACCTTTAACCTTAGCGGCAATTATAGCAGCTTCTTATAGGTGTGGTCTTGGGTGGGGTCTTTGTGTCATTTAAGACAAACCATCACGATTTGCTAATTAGGGTCAGGGGTTACTATTTAACCCTAACAATAACCTGGACCCTATAAATACCCTTTTCATGAAAATGGCTATGGACATGTCAATCTTAAAGGGAATCAGACAAGAAATGAATGTAGCGAAATTAATGTCCCCATATATATTGACATTCATCGGAAGAACCTGGAAAATCCAAAACGTTTTACATAAAACGTTGACATCTATGATCTCGATTTATATAAAGGGTGTAAAACGTTTTAATATCATTCAAAATGTTGTTTTTAAACTTGATTAAAAACGTTCTAACAGTATTAAGTGTTGACAAAATATTTTGCCGAAATGTTTGCCAAAAATATTTTGCAATAACATTTTGACAACATTTAAAAAATGTTGTAGTAGTGTTCTGTCATATCATACGTTTTAATAATGCTTTCACGACCTTTATATAACCCGAAATTTAAATATTATCATGGCTATTGCAACGTTTCGACCAAACCCAAAAAGCGTTTAGAACGTGTTTTTTTAATTGTGTTTGCTGGGAACCTGTTAGCAGAAAGTGCATTAGAGTCCTAGAACCTTTTTACATGAGGTACAATTTACTGTTTTGAGTTTGAAAAAGATCACGAAACTTTTCAAAAACTGAGTTCAGCAAAATATTATTGACCATGTGATCATTGTATCGTTGCATACATCACTCCATCGATGTCTGATCCTGCTGAAGATGCATTGTCTGGTACATCTGCTTCTTGAAAAGACAAAGATAGTTGACAAGGTGGTACTTCGTAGGCATGGTGGATGGCTCCATCGATTTCGATGTCTGATACTGTAGACAATGCATTGTCTGTCAAGTCTGCTTCATGACAAGGAAAAGATAGTTGACCAGGTGGTACTTCGTAGGCACGATGGATGGTTCCATCGACGTCGGAGACTGCTGAAGATGCATTGTCTGCAAAATCTGCTTCATGACAAGGAAAAGATAGTTGACCAGGTGGTACTTCATAGACATGGTGAATGGCTCCATCGATGTCGGATACTGCTGAGGACGCATTGTCTGCCACATCTGCTTCATGACAAGGAAAAGATAGTTGACCAGGTGGTACTTCGTAGGCATGATGAATGACTCCATCGATGTCGGAGACTGCTGAGGACGCATTGTCTGCCACATCTGCTTCATGACAATATAAAGATAGTTGACCAGATGGTACCTCGTAGGCATGATGGATGACTCCATCGATGTTGGAAACTGCTGAAGATGTATGTTCTGGCATGTCTGGTATGCCTGCTTTATGACCTGACCACGATGGTTGATCACCAGGTGATGCTGCAAAAATGGGATCATTGATGGCTGATTCTGCTGATGAATGTTCTGGTATATCTACCTCATGAAAACACGCAGCTAATTGACTAGGTGGTGCCGTGTACATAACTCCAACAACGTCAGATCCTGCTAGAAATGCATGTTCTGGTATCCCTCCTTCCCGACTAGATGAATATGGTTGACCAGGTGCTGCTTCGTAGATGGCTCCATCGATGTCTGATCTTGGAGATGCTTGTTCTGGTACATTTGTTTCATGGTTGGGAAAACACAGCGAACCAAGCGAGGTCTCATATATGGTATTGTCAGTATCTGATCCGGCTGTGTACCCATCTGCGCATACTCTTGTAAAATGTTTTTCATCGGAAGAGTAACGTTCATGTCCAGTTACTAATCGTAATTTTGCACAACCATGACAACTGACGATATGTCTATCATAAGTTGCAGTAGCTACTGAAGATGCGCCGTCTTGCGTGCAAGTGTCTTGGTTTGTCACCATCCCATCCGAGTTGTCAGATTTATTGTGCTTGTAGAGGAATACACACACAATTATTAGTATTAGCGTTATCAGCAAGATGACAATTAGGACACCTACAACTATAAATAAGATGTTGAAAATGAATGAAGTTTTGATTGAATCATTCACCATGGTGTCTTCACCCACTTGCCTTGATGTTGGCGACACCTTGCTAAATGAGCTTGTTGTTGATGCTGTTCTGGATGTCTCATGGCTTGCCATTTCTGTAATATCTTCTGTAACAAGTTCTGGTGACTTAAATATCGCAATAATTGTTTCTTTCACTTCAAATTGCGTTATTGACTCTTTTGTGGACGGTCTTGTAGTTGATTGCTGTATTACAAACCTGGTGGGTCCAGTACTAACCTGTTGCAACACTCTCATAGGACCAACAGAACATTTACGATGTGCTGTTGGAAAAGTCTCACTCGTCATATAACAGACAAAAGTCGCATTGTTGTCTTCCAAGGAAACAGGTCTATCAACAGAAGCATTACCAAGGTACAGAGAGAACCCATTTTGATATTGAAGGGTCAAATTCATTGTAATATCTACAGATGATTTCCGAACAAAGCAATTGAATCTTGCAATACTTTTATCGATCAGAGTAGCCGATGGATCAATACTACATTCGGGGTAGCTTGGAGATGGGAGATAGTGTTCCAACAGATTGACGTCCACTTCTTCTGTGTCGATGTGAGTATTTCCATTAATTTGATACTCAAATTGACATTGATAAACACCCTCATCTTCCTTCAGTATATTATGAATTAGCAGTTTAGTGGTAATACTGTAATGGTCAGGATCGTTTATGATACGGACACTATACCGCGATGGATCTGCTTCTTTCACTTCATCATTCTCAGTCAAGATTTTACCATCAAATGTCCACCTAAGAAACTGGGTTGTGTCTTCACTCTCTATATTAGTCTTGGTGTGGCAAACTAGAGCTATTGATGGTCCATTGTTATGTCGATCATTAATAAATGACCATGTATCCATATACGTGTATGTTCCTGTAGTGATGCCAAAAATGGTGAAGACAATGGCAAGTTTTACAAACGCAGATGGTGCATGCTTTTCTTTGTCGTTATGCAGCAAAGACATGATGATCTTTTTTCCGTTCAGAAAAGTTCTGTTGAAGTAGTCCCTTGTAAATTAACAAATATTATGTTCATTAAACCATTATATTCCTGTCTCCTGTAATCAAGTCAAAATGCAAACTTACACAGTGCTAGATGCAAAAGAAAAGTCACATCAAATCAGTAAGATTTCTCTGCCTATCCTTTGGGCTATTCCATTTGGAATTCATATTCCGCCTGTGGAAGATTTAGCTAAAGTCTTCTACACAGGGAGAAGATACAATAGAGTACACAATTTGTTAACTTCCTACCTCACTCCAGTTGTAGAATATATGGGTAAAGCCATATACAGGGAATACGAGTGTCAAAATAATATTCCTAACCAATTCCATTTTAAAAACGTACTCCCTCTGTGGAAGACTCTTCTTAAATCTTCTACAGGCGTAAGGCCGATTTCAAATAGAATAGCCGATTATCTCAAAACAATGAATGTTTTGCTTTTGACATGCATGGTTGTTATGTATTCTAAGACTAAAGGAACATGTTCAGGACATCTTTTACTTTCTTGTTGATTTACTTTAAATGAATAGTTACTGTATCTATTGAAGTTTACAAAGGACATTGTGAGCGATAACATGTGCATACATTGTTTTAAAACATACTGAAAGTGATCTGTTTTACTAAATATTCAGAATAAAGAATGGAAAGTGAAGATATTGTGAAATCAGTTGAAAATTCCTGATCCTTCCTGTATTGTCAGTTTCAACAAAATGGCCCTCTTATCTGACGCGATCTGAAGTGCTAGAGGACACAACCTGGAGTTCCGAAGATCACTTTCCTGCTCTTCTGAAATCTTGATTTTCTTTATAATATTTTGTCACAGATGTTACCTTTGTTGTTCTCATGACACATAAATAAAATCGGATACTGCATACTTACTTGGGAGAGTGGAGAGGGTGGTAGTAACAAAAATATATATTTTGATTTATCATTTTTGTAAGAGCACATAATTAGTTCCTCAATGAATATCTTATTATACCAAGGATAATCCTGACTGAGAATAACGAATTGCCATAAATGTAGACAATTCGCTGCCATAGTGCACGTTAGTAACCAAATTCCGAATTTTGATATGCCATAGGCTTTGTGTTGTGATCATTTCGATCAGTGGTTCGTAACAAAGAAAGGGTGAGCCAGTTGACCTAGCAACGGTCATATTCTAACATGCACTTACTGCACTACCCCAGCGAATTGCCAATTGATTTAAATTGTTCTTTCGTGCTTCAGAGGTTCATCATATTATTCGCCGTCATAGGGCACGTTAGTAATCATTGGTTACTGGTTCAAACATGGGCTCATACACCTGTTCCAAATTATATGCCATAGGCTTTGTGTTGTGATCATTTCGATCAGTGGTTCATAACAAAGAAAGCAACATGCCGGTTGTATTCTAATGTGCACTATGCCAGCGAATAAAGGCATAGGGTGGGGGACATGCTTCCCGAAGTGAAAATTTACATTGACAAATGGCTGGTTCCCCCATCGAGCTATTGCAAAAATGCAGCACCATTTTTCTGTAATTTCTTTGGCTGCAGCAACAAACTAGCAAACAAAGCTTCAGTGTTTTCAAATTAGTTTCTCTCACTCCAGATTAGTCCTGTAGCAAAACTGTCAGTGCCCATCACTTTATGCACTCCAGTCAGACACCCCAAGAAACATGCTGTACACACATTGTGACCAAACTACAAGGTATTGTTATTTTGACAATTAGAGGGTTTAAAGGCACTGATTTTCAAGAAAAAGGGTGTTTCTTCTCACCATATTCAGTTAAAGCCATATTATAACATTTCCATACAAAATAGATTAGTATTTCTTTGCCATAAGGCCAAGTAACAAAAATAACATGTATATCGTCCGGACTTTTAAAAAAATCGGTGAGGGAGGTCCTTATTATTTGTTCATGAACATCGTGTACGCGTTCGACTAATATTTCCATCATAGTAATTAAACGATGGTTCCTGCGTTTTATTCAAATTCTCGGATTTTGAAACAAAAAACTACAGCACCTTTAGTCTTGATTTTTGCAGGGTATGTTAGTTTAATAAAATACATTGTAATTATGTAAAAACAGAATTTAAAAAAATATTGAGGGCATTTTCCTCAGCAAATGTTATAATATGGCTTTAACTTTCCAATTATTTGTCACAAGGGTACATAACTTGTCTTGTTATTGTTATTTTGACAATTACAGGGTTTAAAGGCACTGATTTTCAAGAAAAAGGGCGTTTCTTCTCACCATATTCAGTTAAAGCCATATTATAACATTTCCATACAAAATAGATAAGGCCAAGTAACAAAAATAACATGTATATCGTCCGGACTTTTTCAAAAATCGGTGAGGGAGGTCCTTATTATTTGTTCATGAACATCGTGTACGCGTTCAACTAATATTTCCATTGAGGGCATTTTCCTCAGCAAATGTTATAATATGGCTTTAACTTTCCAATTATTTGTCACAAGGGTACATAACTTGTCTTGGGAAAATTTGGCATGAGATTTCTTGTTTAGGGGCATTTGAAAACTTGCTTAGAGCATCCAGGATCTGTGATGTGTGGAAGTGTCATTTAAATATTTGGTCACATGTGTATACTATCTGTGTTTCTATTACGAAAAGGTTTACTGGGTGATGTGGTTTAGTGTGGAGTGTTGCCAGTTAACATGCTCAATAGAAACAGATCCGTTCAAAGGGATGCAGTGTGGGCGGCCACCATGCAACAGTTAACCGTAGTACGAGGTACATCATGTCGTACAACACCTGGCATTTTTGCCGGTAGAAACACAACAGTGTGACGTGATCGTAAGGCGATCGCGGATCAGAATAACATTTTCAGTACTGCTAGAGATGCTAACATTTACATCCTGGAATCGGGGAGATTTCCTACAGCTATCAGGGAGAACGGTTGTTGGTGTATTGGACTGTGGGTTGCCTGGTATTGCTGGAAACGAGAGAAAATGGCCACTGCCCAGTAGATACAAGCATCAAGCAAAATCAGTTGGAACTCGGAAATATTGATTTTGAGATATAGCCAAACAAAGAAAATATTTCCTTTTGTTTTGGAAACTCTTAATTGCTAATATCTTTGGAACTGGTTGTTCAATTTCAATGGGGTTTTCTGCAAAATGCAGCTTTGTAAATGTTTTTTACTGTCCTATAAGAAATCGAAAATTTTATATTTCCGAGTTCCGAATGATTTTGCTTGATCGCATCGCATTATATGAAGTCAAGATACAGACAAAATAATTCATACACACAGTCTTAAGTTCACAACACAACTTTTTAATTAGCAACTTCACACTCGGTACCAGTGGACTATTCCATTTGACATCTCTACACCCCACATGAACGACATGGCCTTAATCTCTCACACAGGGGGTGTACCTTTCAAATGGAGTCACCCATTCAGGTAACCCCATTTAAAATTTCCACTCCTATATGGAACATTAACATTATGTCTTCCATAGGGGGTGTAAGGTTTTCATCTGGCATAGCCCAATTAGGGAAAAAAGCAACCAAGATTTAAGCCTACTTAATTATACACACAATATACAATACGTCTTTGGTGAAAGCCATTCTTTGGAACAATATCCTTGTTCAACACTGGTAATATGTCATACCTTGTCAAGGTTTTAAATTTATCAATATCAGTAAATTTGCATATTACTAAATTTGGCAACGTTGTGGACTTTTTTTTCTCTTTAGTACTATACAATAAGTGTTATACACTATCCATGAAGACTTATTTCATGCTATCAAAATAATTACTCCTTTTTTAATTTGCCTGTAATTAATCAAAAATATAGATGGTTGTAATGAATATAATTAGTCAATTTTCAGCAAATACTTATCAAAATGCACCTTGTAATTATTGCTTAAAAGTGCAGATTCCACCTCAAATTACATCTTTGAACAAGAACATCTTACTCTTCAATTTGTCAACGGAAATGATATATCCACATAGTGCACAGTGTGAAGGGTTATTCCAATTAAAATCCATTCACCCCCTGTGGAAGATATGACCTTAATCAATTACAAAGGGAGTGTGAATTTCAAATGGGGTTACCTTTAGGCTGCGATCACATAGAAGTATACTGTATTCGCTATACGAAATACGCTCATTCGATCAGGCTGAGTTCACATAGTATACTCCTATGTGAACTCAACCTGATCGAATGAGCGTATATCGTATAGCGAATACCATAAACCATATACAGTATACTTCTATGTAATCGCAGCCTAATGGGCGACTCTTTTTTGAAATCTACACCCTGGGTGATTAAGGTCATGTCTTCCAAAGATGGTGTATTGATTTTAAATGGATAGCCCAATAATGGTTCATACCTGGTTCCACTAATGAGCTGCATTTTGTTCATAATAATACTACCACCTTCTCTCTTCTTTTTACAAACTTTTCAAGTAACCCCAACAAATGAAGCCAATTATCAAATATTAAATTAAACAAACCATTTGGTGTTACTGTTGAACCATTTTTCTTCAGGCTCATAAAAAAACGAGAACCACAAATTATGGATTGTGTTAAAAATGGATACATTTGTTTTTGCTGGCTAAAAATTCTCTGTACGAAATAAGAATCAACTGAATATATACGCCATTGTTTCTCAAACTAATATTATACATTCAACCATCAGGTTATTTTTGACCTGATTTGTGAACATATTATTGTTCAAATTTATATCTAAACAAATAGTAGACAGATTTTTTACTATAAAAACAAGTTAAAACTTAAAAGAAATAAAACTGACCCAAGTCTACATTGCCATAATACTGTTATCTTTGACACAAGTTTCAGCAATCAATAATTATTGATTGATTATTTGGTATTGATTGATGACAAAGTAGCACACGATTTCTCTTTTCAACTGCCGTAACCCAACATTTAAATTCTCCCGCAACTATATACTACACAACATAATACACTATTAGTAATGTTTTTGTTTTCTATGTACTACATTCACTCTTTGGCATAAACAAAGTATGGTAGCTAGCCCGTTTGGGCATTTTATTGTCTGCATGACAGAAGTGGATGGAATTTAGCACAAGACTTGTGGAAATGAATGAATTAAGTTTCCAATTACCAGGGACAAGCGATTTGCGCGGAACTTTTTTTCCGCGCAATTGGCTATTTTTTCCTATGGGCAGGGATACATGATTTGCACTGAAAAAAAAAAGTTCTGCGCAATTCGCTATTTTTTTCCGCGCAAATCGCCTGTCCCTGCCAATTACCCATCTACATCAAATGCTCATCTTGACCAAATTGTTCATCATTTCTGAACAACATGTCTGCACTTTTTCTTTAAACAGATTTAGAGTAGTTTACCAAATTCAGCAAATCCCTCTCGCCCTTCTGATGATTTCAAACCAGTTGCAAGTTAACAGACATAGTGACGGCTAAATAATGAAATATTTAGTACACCATCATCATATTCTTGATTTTCTAGGAGAGGAACTGTTGTTTCACAAGTCTGATAATGAAAAGTGACCTTTTCCTTTTTTAATGCTGGGTATTCCAAGGCCAAGCTCTCCCTTTTAAAGGGATTTTTATTTTATGCAGGTGTTCAATTGGAAACTGTATGATCCATTTCCATTAGCCTAACAAAGATTTGGTAACATAATAACATGTGTGTTCCATTTGAACAAACTGGTAACATAACACATCTGCATTCAACTTTAACATTCAGATTCATTGTACCCTGCATTGTATTGATACATAGATTGTAAATAAAAAGATGAAACATTTCTTGCCTCAAGCCTAAAAAGACAAAACATTTTTTGACATTATTCTCTGTTCCAAAGTTAATAAACAGCCAAGTTATTAACTGTTTTTGTTCTCTTTTGTTATTAAAAGTACACCTGTTTCTTGATCTATGCATCATACAATTATCTTGATGTAATGCAAATATCTTAACCACATACCATTCTATTTTACAGCTTGATTATGTATTACAATATTTTGACGAGAAAGATATGTTTTTGCCTTAAAATGTTTTTGCCTTAAAATGCAAGACCAACAATAAAATTATTGGTTTAAAAAAAAAATCTTCCCACTAAATAATAATCAAACATACACAGAGCAACAAAAATTCCTTTTGAGACATTAGTACTTTACTGTCGCCAGAAGTGAACCAAATTAACAGTCAAAACTGACTGGACCTACTGGTATTCTCATCCAATATATAACATATCATCCTATGACCTACTTATCTCCTCAATCTGTAACCAATCTGTTTACTTTTATGTACAAAAGGTTCAACACATTTTAATGCTCATGTACTGGCAAGTGCGCTTTAAAATAGCCCCTTCAGTCGCACCCTTTTGTCACCCCTCGTACAGGATCGCCTCTCCAACTTAAGGTTGAATTACCATGAACCTAGCAAGACACAGTCAGGGGGGCACCATAAATGGTATGTATTTTTACCCAGGTATTTACTACAGCATACCCAGCCCGCCAACTTTGTCTGGAGTGACCTACACAAGTCATTCACTACAAGACACTGTATGGCTGCCTGCCCTCTACCATCTGCTTGGCATGGATGGATTTCACTCTCATCTGTCAGGGCAAGGTTCTTTAATCCCAATATACTTGTGCATTCACATCATGACATTTGCATATTTTGGTATTAAAACTCATACCCAACACCTTGAGGTTAACTTTTATGCTATGATTGTTGAATGGATGTCACTGCTTACGCCATTGGATGAGATCATTTTGGCTCACAGCATAGAATTAAGCCTTCCCATCATGCCTTATTTCAGTTAGCGTCTTTACAATTAGCGCATGTGTAATTTTGCCTAAATAAGATTATCATTTTGACAATCAAGTTTGCAAAAATAGTGTCAAGAAAAATATCTGGTTCTATATTGATGTACTAGGAACAATAACCAACAATAGAGTAAAGTATAACAAAGTTATAGGCCTAAAAGCCTTCCCAGAATCCTTTGCAACATGACGTATCACCTCATTTCATCAAATGATACTTCGTACAGGTTCCCTGTGTTTTCATTTTGAGAATTGACTGATTAAACTTGGGTCCAGAGTCAAGAAATAAACATTTTTGCAAGATCTGGATGTACTCTGTTCACCGAGGTATTTTTTGTCACTATCGACCCATGTTGCACTAGATAGCAAATGGCTACAGAAAATTGAAATGGAAGAAATGCATTTTGGGAAGTGTAAGCTGCCTAAGGACACTCAATTTCATGCAATGCACCATGGGATACTGGATTTTCTGTTCGTGATGTACTATCATAACAACTGAGCCATCATCTTCACTTGATATCAACACTAGAGTTTTGGACTTTATCAAGTTGGGAGGCCAGACTAGTGTGGAGGAGAAGGACTTATACTCTAAGTTGACAAAATAACATAACAAGGCATCTGACCGTTGCATGACCTCTGAAAAGTGCTAATATATATGATATCATTTACTGTTTATAAACAGATTTAGGATTATGGAATTTGAATTTGTTTCTCCGCTGCATCCAAGTTTTTGAACATGGTCTGAATCAAAAGGAATGTAGTTCTGATCAGATAGATTCAAAATGCTAATCTAATACAAATTTCAATTATGATTCAAATTACATCTTGTTGATTTTAATCAAGTTCAACACACTAGGTGCTCAGCAAAAAAAAGAAAAGATCTACCAGCCAGTTCTCAAAATTGATTAAAAATATGCATGCTCAATACACAATTCAACTATTTTCGCACCTTGTAAGTAAAAAAATGCACTCTAAATAAAAACAGTTTCATGATACAGAGATCATGTCGCAAAATCCTATGCATGTACCGGATTATAAACCAGGTTCTGGAAATTGAGCCCTTGATATTGTTCATTTACACTCTTAGCAGCGACACCTACTGAGCAGCATGCTTAACCATGTTAACCCAATATATGCCAGTGACCTACTTAAATATAATCAGAATAGACAAAGATGGATCTGTGCTGACATACTATTAACTCTCTTCATGCGGGTGTTGACTGCAGACGACAAGTTTTTAAAAAATTCAAAAATTTCAGAAATGTAAATTTTCATGACTATATTTGGAATCAGCATGAAAAATGCATTGAAATGAGTACAAACAAGCCTAGTATTTATTCAATAGTTCTTAAGATAGCTCTTGATATTTTGAGAAAATATTTCAAAACTTGAACTTTTTCCATTGAAGCGCATGGCTAGCACGCAGAGCATTAACTGGATCTCCCTCCCGCTCCACAACATTCTTTCTTCCCCATCTTCTTAAAGATAAGATTGTAGTAAACTAGACTTGATCCAAGTCTTTACACATGTGTAGGGGTGTCTTTGTATAGTTACTCCCATACATCCCAGCCAGTAAAGACTGCCCTCCCAGTGTGGCATTCATTCCGCTATTCACATGTCTGGCATAATTGAGTACAAACCATGCAGCCTCACACAGGCATCAATGTTCTAATTACTATAGATGGCGAGGTTTTGGAAAATAATGAAATTACTCCCATTTCAAATCTTGTATTTCATTTTTGTATCACCGTGGAGCAATTTCCTAGTCATGATGTTTGAGAATTGGATAATACAGTGGAATATTTTTATTCATAATATTCATAAAAACTGTATTAATGCTGAATTTCCCTGAAGCTAGCAGATTTTGATTTTACACAAAGCACTGCCATTAACAAATTCACAATTTTCTCTATGCAGATCCAGAATGATGTCACTTTGCTGGCATATTTTTGATAAAATAAAATCCTTAAATTGAGACAAATCACTGGATTTTTTTCAAAAAAATTACAAAAAAAAAATGTGAACAATTTAGTCAATTTTGTAATTTCCTCATAAGGTCAAATTAAAATCAATAAAACCATTAACTAAAAATTTGAACAAGCATGAAATATTCTCTCCACATATTTAATCCTCGCTATTCCGTGTTAAATCCAAGAGGTCATGTACATGTTAGTGACTCTACTCTTGAGTGTGTCTTCAATACGTCAATACAACGCTACAACAATACAGAAGTACAAAAAATAATTCCCCCCACATCAATAGAATAAATCACTATTTTTTCTCTGCTTTTATCCAAAGGCTGTAAGCTTTTAAGACCACGTCTTGTGGTTAGCCCATGTTGCAGCTGTCCCCTTGTCTGTCTGGCTTTCTGCCAGCGTCCTTATGCCCCTAGCTTAACCAGGTATGCTGCTGGTCTACTTGGAAAACCCCTGCGATTGAGATTGTAATACTATCTCATTGAACTATGAGGGTGAAGAGAGAGTCGCAGAAAGAGGGAGAGAAAAAAATCTTACACATTGAACTAGCCAGCTAGGCTAGGCAGGCAGCCTCACAGTTACGTTTTACTTACTGAGTGCTGTCAGGGGTAGATAGCAATTATAGCTAGGAAGTACTGTGCAGTACAAGTGTACTCAGTTGTTTGCTGGATGGAATAAATTATTCAAAGTGTGCACGCAGAGTTAGCTTTAGGAGAGGCAAGACGACATATTCACCAAGTGGGGCCCATAATTTGCACATTTCAGCTCCTTTGCGAGAATGGTGGAATATTGATAGCAAGTCCCGGTAGTATGCTTACATTTACTGTGATAAATAATACAGTATGTGATCACTTGATATTTGCCAACCCGGCTTCCTTCCTCATAATAAAAATTCATTACAATCGGCAAACAGTAAGAACATTTGGTAAATTTGACGATGTTAATGCAACCCATTTTAAAATGAAAACCAGTCATTATGGTTACTCGAGGATGCTAGCCAAATTAAAACATCTGTACAATTTTGTTTCACAGTATTAACCATATAATCAAATATTTCAATTTGATCAACTAATATTAATCAAATCAAAATTAAATTAATAATTTCATTCAAGTTGTCCAATTTTTTCCCTGCACGTGCATTAACATTATCTCTGTTTACTGAGCTTGTCATGTACCCACACTGACTGTGTCCATGCTTTAGGTTATTCACCGTACGTGATACTAGTCATAATGCTCATTGCCCTGCACGCTCGAATTAGCTATCTTATGCAAATATACCCCAATTCCGCCATGGTTCTAGGGAGAATACGGATCTTATGTGCATAATCGTGATAAGCCAGCCAAGTAAACAGGCATTATCCGACCTTTCATATATTAACCTAGTAATTTTGACTATCATTTGCACCAACAGATTAACTATGTTATACTCTCAGAAATTTCAACTAATTTGACAGCTGTCGAGAATCTCAGAAAAACTAACTGCTTTGGTGTAAAAAATAGTCAAGATTTTACTCAAATACACTTTGACTCGTTATTTTCTTACAAATGTTACATCTGGGAGAATTGACCTCCATGGAATCCTCAGGGACCAAATTTGTTATGTATTTTTGCTCTTATTTAAATGAAATAATATTAAATCTTTCATTTTTTTGTATCTGAATCTAGCCAATTGTTCTGAAACAGGACATAAAATACATTTATGATAATACACCCGACTGATGATAAATCTAATGGAAAATATACATAGTAATATAACGTACAGGTATGGAGAGACTGGTGAGGTATAGGCATTTCCAATATAAAATTAATCTTACAACTCTAACATATTCCTGTAATACGGTACTAGTTGTTGCAGATAATACTGTTGCAGATAAATGCATGCATAAGTAGAGCTTCTGGGTATTATATACTGTTAACTTTCTCAACTTCAGAACTGATGCAATGCTCAAAAATGTCTTAGTTTGTGTATGTTATACCAATAAAAATATAAGGATGAAAGGAAGGAACAAAAATCCCAAGAAAATTGTAACAAGGCATCATTACCATTTTTACAAATGTGTTCTTATTATGGACTAAGGGACTAATCAATTATTTATGCTGGGGAGGGGAATTCATAATTTTTCAAACCAACAAATTCACGCTTCCCCTCAACATTGTGTGTTATCCAAATTCCTCAAGTTGCTAAACATTTGTTCCTTTTCACCTAAAAAAAACAGATTGTGCCCCGTTTTTCTGTGAACCCCCCCCCCAAGTATATTCATTATAGATCAGTCAAAACCGTTACATCTTAGATCATTAACAATGATGATACATCATATTACACATCTTGAGGAAAATAACCGGTCGGTCTGGGTGGACACACGCTTGGGTCCTGATGGAACCAGGCTCAAGCAAAATGCTTTACAACATAATATATTAAGATCCACATTGGTAAGAGTTGGCGAGCTATTCATTCATGTTACAGTGTTTTGTTCACATATGTTATCTTTGTTCAAATGGCAGTGTATGGCACACATGAAATGTACATAATTATAACTATTGCCGAAGCCCTTCATTCAAGCTATTCCAATTGAAAGCCACACAACCCCTATGGAAGACATGGCCTTAATCTTTCACACAGGGGATGTAGACACTAAATGGAGTCTCCCATTCAGGTAACTCTATCTAAAATACATACTCCCTGTGTGGGAAATTAAGGTAATAACTTCCATGGGGGTGTATGGATTTAAACAGGAATAGCCCGTCATTATTGCAACAGGGGACTTTTTATTTAAAGCAATGTCTCTAAATGAATGAAAGCAGAGTCCATATTGATCGTAATAATAAATTCCACATTGCACACGCAGGTAAATTGAATATAATGGTATTAAAAAACACAATAATAAAACTATGTCCCGATATAGGAGGGAAAAGATGCTGTCTGTACAGTTGCATTGGAAGAAATAGGTGTGTGAAGTAAAACTATAGGTTGGGTATGTATCAACCCCAGGGGTCAGTACAAATTATCATGTAAGGATGTGCCACAGATATGGATCTCACTTTCAGGCCTCTTGGATTTGAAATCCCCCCCCTTGTGGAAGATTTTGGAAATATCTTCCACAGGGGGAGAATGAATTTCAAATGGAATGAGCACATTAGGCAGCTCCATTCAAGACTCACCCTCCCTCTGTGGAAGATTCAGGTTGGATCTTTCTCAGAGGGTGTATGAAATTCAAATGGAGCTGCCTAATGTGCTAATTTCATTTGAAATTCATTTTAAATGTAATAGCCCAATGGCCCCTTTTTTTTCACAAACCTCCCTATTTTCACCTATAACTGGAGCTCATTTTGTTTTGAAATTTTGTACAAATTTGGCAAAATTATAATAAATTTGGCCAACAATCAGGGCTTCAAGTATAAAAATGGGTCCACTTTCAGATTTCCTGCGGCATATCCCTATACCCAAACCAAGCGTGAGTACCTCCCCCAGGTATCAACATATGTTCAATGATATATATAGATAGGAAATCATCATAATGTTGAATGCAGCTTCCGAAACCAAAAAACTGCAGAGACCTGTGACGTTATGTATGAACAATAATGAAAAATATTCATGTAACATTGCAATCAGAGTGACTTTGCAGGGTCGCATATATTGAGATGAAGTCAGATTTACATATATACCCTGCTGTATGTTTTCCAATGTAATTCAGGAAAAAAATAAGAGTTTACTGTAAGTTGCACGTAAGCTTTGCCTGCAGGCATTGTCACCTCGCCGGGGTTACTTTCATGAAGTAGTTAGCTCGTGTCAAGCCAGTGCAACAAGAGACCTGTCGTCTTCTTGGCACGCACAAATTCTGATCACACTGATGCTGGAAATTGTTAACCCCTCAAGATTACAGGGTTGATCTGTAAGGTAGAACCCTCAATATCGATTTCACAGCATCACACTGTGTACTACAGTATCATTATATCAGAGCTGAAGTCATGTGATACTGTTTTTGATGTAACATTCACCTCCACAGCATAACCAAAATTACTTTTTTATGGTACATGTGCAAAAAATGCAGTATTTTCATGATATGTTGCCGTTGATAAAAAAAATGGTTTGGGTAAAAATGAACCTATGCAATAGAGCTAACTCTTACTTTTTTCATGTATACAATGAGCTTATTCCATTTAAAATCCACACCCCCTATCAAAAACATGGCCTTAATCTTTCACACAAGGAGCATAAACTTCAAATGGAGTCAACCATTCACATAATTCAATTTAAAATACATACTCCCTGTGTGAAAGATTAAGATCACATTTTCCATAGGGGGGTGTACGGATTTCAACCGGAATAGCTTAGTCACTTAAACAGGTGCAAGCAAGCTAAGATTAGCTTGCCCCCATTGTGTCATAAACGAGAATTGACTAAACAAAATGCTACTTATTGTTGGATTGTGCATACTGTCTTCCTAAACATTACTTAATTTGAAATAGTTGCATGATATCTAGGTATTACATGGAGGACATCAACATTGGGCTATTCAGTTGAAATCCACACTACCCCTGTGGAAGATTTTTGAAATATCTTCCACAGGGGGAGTATAAATTTCAAATGGAATGAACACATCAGCAGCTCCATTTGAAACTCACCCTTCCTCTGTGGAAGATTCATGTTGAATCTTTCTCAGAGGGTGTATGAAATTCAAATGGAGCTACCTAATGTGCTAATTCCATTTAAAATTCATACTCCCTCTGTGGAACATGTTTCCAAAATCTTCCACAGGGGTAGTGTGGATTTCAAATGGAATAGCCCATTAGGGAGGAAAAGAACAAAATAAAAAGTAGAAAATGTTGGTTCTTTGCCTCAATACAAATTCCCATGAATCAAACAAATACATTGTTACGAGTGTCCATAAATCTATTTGCCATACAAATTTCCTTTATACAAGCCAAAGTTAATCATCATGCAAGCAAGCTCCTTGTTTTCCAAGCACCATGCACTAAGTATGAACATAATAACATTATCACAACCTTTGCTGTAACAACACTTGATGCTTTTAGATTATATATAGAGGTAAGCAATTCCATTTTATACATTGGGGGAAAATGCAACAACTTTTAAGCATTTTTAAGGTCCTACACTACGCAACGTATGTGCAAGCAATAAGCTCCTAACAGCCAAGCTGGCTTATTACTAAATAAGACCATTTCCGTAAATCCTGAAAGCATTTACGATTTAACCCTAAACACACAACGCTGATGCATGCATCATTATCTTTATACTGCGCAGTTACGATATTCGCATTGATAAGCGCATGGTTAGGATTAAATTCGCAACATTTTTCAGGATGTACCAAAAAGGTGAATTTAAATGGATGGGAGAAGATCTAGTTGCTGTTGGTGTTTCTAAAATTTAGAGAAAATTCATTTTCCGATGTAAAAACTCTGGTCGGTCAGTGGGGCTCCTAAGGTCATTTTTTAAAGATTTGAGCCAGTTGTGCAAATCATTCACTTAGGAACAGCTGACCAATAGGTGACTGCCAAACAGTCGGACTGTTTTGTTAAATTCTTTGTATTTCTCTTACAACTTCACAGTAGCATCATGAAAGAACACATCTTGTTTTTGTTTTTTTCTCTTTAAGAACTAAAAAAAATAAGAGTTGTATCACTACTTTGAGATACATATACAGGATCATACTATTTACAGCAACAAGTTCAAATGAAATATGAACTTTTTAAAGCATCCATTGTGCTTTTCTGATATGATGCACAAATTGTTTTCTTAAAAATAAAGTCTCTTTAAAAAAAAATCAGATAAAATAAAAGATTTCAATCAAAACAGTCAAAATATTTTATGTCAAAGTCAACCTGTAAATATTTTAATTAATAAAATATCATGTATTAAGACATCTTTGTCCTTGGAACCATTATTATACACACGAAGACAGCGATATTTAGATCTTCTTACATCCACCGGAACTACGAAAACTTGTATCAGGATCATTTATTATACCTTTGTGAATGGTTGGTTCTGCTATACTTCTGTATTACATAAACACCAATTTACAGTATATATATTTAGCAATGCGCTATTCCAGTTGAAATCCATACTCCCTCTGTGGAAGACATGACCATAGTCTTCCACACAGGGATTGTGAATTTTAAATTGAGTCACTTACCAATCAAGTAACCCCATTTGAAATTCACACTCCCTATGTGAGTATGTTAGAGGTAATGTCTTCTAAAGGGAGTATGTATTTCAACCGGACTAGCCCAATGGTCAGTTACTAACCTTTCACCAGGCTAACATACTATTCTCAGGTAGCAGATTTGATCATAGGCTACATTTAGTTGCTGTACTACAGTGTACATTGACATTTTTATAAAGATTTATTTTTTTCAAATTTTGAAAAAAATTTAAACTAAAATTTCAGTTTTTGTTGCAGCTATCATTCAGCTCTTCATATTTCAGATGGGATATGTTGTTGACCAAATCCCAAAACTAATTATAATTAAAAAATATATATAATACACATGCAAGTTAGGGAGAGTAATATTGTAATTTTCTTTAAAAATTACAAGAGGTATAATAATATTCAATGGAATGGTTAGACTTGCGTCAAGCTCCAAACTGTAGTCCATTTGTCAGTGATTCGTATAACTAATATATCCATACTTTTACTCCCAAGATTTACACACCACTTACCGGTGGTATGTCAGTTTTGGTGCTTGTCCACAGTCTAGCCATTCAACTGCACACCTGATACAATATTGAAAAGGAGCTAGAAAAGCACTTGCAATTGATGAAAAAAAAAAAAAACAGTGGAGAGCTTAAGCTATTATTTAACACGTCAAACTAGCAGTATGCACAATCAGCCGGCAGCTTTGCTGACACAAACTTGTGAATTTGTCGTCACCTCCTGTTTGCCTTTCCCCCTCTGTCGAGTGAAAAAACAGTCCCCGAATTTGTGTTACGGTAAGATGCGGGCGAAATGTAAACTTTAGATAGGTTTTTCTGCTGATGATAATTAAATTGCGACTCCCGAGTGATTGAAATCACAAGCATATGGCAATGTGAGAATGAGTTCATCATATCAAACACATAGCATCCTCTTTCTTCTACATCGTTGCCGATGATAAGATTACCATCGTTCCCATTCTGGGGAAAAAACTGTTTAGCAAAGAGAGCATTTACGATTCCTTATTACCCCCTACAGTTGCAGTTCATACAGCAGAAAAAATTAGTCTTCATTATGATTAGTGTGTTGCGATATTAATGAAAGATTCGCACACCTGCATAGTATCTAGGCAACATCAGATATATATTCCATCAGCTTAATTTAATCAATGATAACCTTAAACCAGAAACAAAACTGTTATTAATTAATTAATAAAGTTACCCTGGTTTCAGTTAATCTTGCTGAAACGAATCTATGATCTAAATGAGTATGATTATAAGACTTAATAAAAATCAAATACTAATGGATTATTAATTGTATTGTTAAATATATATGTGGAAAGGGAGAGTCCAGTTTTACCTCGCTCAATATGAGCTAATATGAGGAATAATATTGGACCAAGAAGTGACACAAATTCACATAGTTGTGTTCCCAGCAGCTGTGATGATGGTTAAATTGATTTAGTAGTACAGTAGCGACTACCGGAATCATTCCAACGTTTAGAAGTAAGATTCCAGTTTTCCCGTACGACGGACGTCACTGGTCCAGCAATGAAAGCCACCTCCGAGGGAGTTGGCGAATCTGATGGAGACGGGTACGGTCTTGATCCCCAGGTTCTCAAACATCTTGATGGTGGGCTCCTCGTTCTTGTCACGACGACACGCCCTGGGTCCAGCATGAGGACATTCATGGACAACCACTTGGAAGACATCCATAGAGGGTGACCTGTACAGAAACAAAATAGGGTGTATCTTTTGTGTAAGATAATCATGAGTTAGACTATAGTTTGATCAGCTCTTAATCGGCGGGCCTTGTGACATCGCAGATTAATATAAATATATTTTATTTCGAGAATTGTCTTGCGACATTTTGCAAGAAGCATATCAAATTATTAGTTAAAGTCCTATACTTTTGCCTACTTTCTTTAATACGCAAAATGTAGAACAAATAGGTTAACTATATCACTCTGATTGTGGTCCTACTTTTCGGCGCAGTGTTAAAAGCCTAACGATTCCCGCCGATTACGAGCTGATCAAAGTATAATGTAGCTTATGGAATTAAGGCTGTATAATTATTAGATGATTTCTGTCCTAGGCTAATTCCATGGTCTTTTACACAAAGGATAAACTATAAAAAACGGACACATACCAAATACAGATAGTCCTTTCTCGTTACGCTAAAGGCTAGAGCAAATATTACACCGTCCAAAAAGGATTGTCTAGACAGTCTTACAAAATGGCATTTCCTATAAAAAACGTAAAAATCTGTAGAAATTGAACTAAGTTGTGCCAGCTTGACGTAGTCCAGAGTAGAGCGAGCCGTAAAACTCTCCTATTTGGGTTGTTGTTGAATTCCTACAAGAAGATTGTTTAAAACAAACACACAAACCACAGATTCCTTCTATAATCTGTGCACAAACAATCATGATCCATAAATTTGAGCAGGGAGGGAACTTTTGGTTTATCAACTGTGTATTGCTTTACCTACTGATTTATATATCATGTGTAATAGTTGGAAAATATATTATGACGAGATGCAAAAAGCAACATATCTTTTTTGTCGATTTGAGATATAGGCAAAATATAATCAGTGATTTAAATCATTCGTTTTAAACCAGCAGAAAATGTCTGTACAAGTAGTTACTCTATATTAACCCATTTTTGATCAAATTGGACAGTGATGTTTACCAAAAGCTAAACTTTAACTTCACGATTATGCGTTAAGTATTTTACCAATGTAAGGACAAGTAAGTGCTGTTGAACTCAAAATATTAGAAATGGCTATCAGTCATTCTTGATATTTGGGACATAAAAAACTAAAAAGCAAGGAAATCTACATAAAAACTAGCAGCTGAAAGTATTTTTCACGGAAGCAATACTACTTGATCATCGTCGCTTGCTGCCTGAAGAGGTTCTTCAAGGGGCCTTTTGGGGACAACAAACATTACAGCTAGTGCGATGGATGAAAATGGACATCAAGTGTAATTGCATCATAGCCTTAGTTACGCCGGTGAGGATCGATGCTCCACCCACACAAGAACACATTCAAAGATGGCGCACAACTCAAACAGACAAACCTCAATTCAAGCATGAGAGCTTATGCTTAGTTGAGGTACCTTAATTTAGTCCCAGGCTCCGGCAAAGAAGAAAAGGTGTGAAGTGTGGTGGCGGCAAGAGATGATAAGCGGTATACTTTTTACACTGTTGAATTGGGAGTGGAGATGGTTTAGCGCTGCCCTTGCAATCGTGTCACAATGGAAACTAGGCATGAATCGCATGATAATTTAATTGAAGAAAAAATGGGTAAAATCAAGCTAACTTCTCCCTTCCCTCCCCTAAAGTAACTAAATTGCGTGAGATTTTGATAATACTGAAACCTGAATGCAGGTTTAAACTTGAAAATTCTCATGCTTGACAAACTCAAAACATTCCATATGTTACCTCTGAAGAAAATCTTTAAGCACATAATACAATCTAGGCATGAGCAAATTCAAATGCCAAGCCTTGATAAGGCCATAAAAATGTTTCTCCTTGTTTCTTGCTAATTAAGGTAGAGCCATAAGTTTTCTACTTTTAAAATTCCGTTTTACCAAATGTCACTTTCCGTTTTCTTGTGGCTTTCTGTGTTTTGTCGGTTTTATGTTTTGTCCCTTCTACAAGAAGTTTAATAAAATATATTGCAAACTATGTGTGCTGTAACATAGCCTTTATTAACAAATAGTCTATTCTAGTAACTAGGTGAGCCGATTCTCCACATCTCTGTTGAAATACAGCATGCTAGTCTATGCGCTTTGGCAGAGATGTGGATGTTGGTAGTAGGGGTATTATTTATCGCACTTTTTACACATTTATTTTATTGAAAACAACAACAGACACACATTTTTAGATTTTTTCTCTGTATTTCACTTTTTTCAATTATATTTTTTTAACTATATGAAATCCTGTTTTCCGTTTTCTACCTCGGATTCCGTAAAATTTGTCCGTTTTCCATATCGCAGAAAATTTATGGCCCTATGCTAAGGCTTTATCGTTTTTGTGAAAAGATCAGAGAAACCTTGCAATTTGCTTCTTATTTATTACAACCACAGCATCAATTTAAAGATGTACTTTTATTGCAAACGAAACCTAAAAGGTCTCCCTGAAAAGGTCTATGGGAAAGAATCGCTTCAGGCAGGCCGGAAGGGAACATGACCTAGCGATTTTTGCACGTAAATAACAATTGAATTTAATAATAATAATAATTGAATTAAACAAAGCTGACACACAAGAGGAATGGTATGTGTTCTCTAAAGGAGATCCGAAGGATTTCTGCCAATGTGCATGATTTTTCTCCGGAGGACGAAAATTGTCCAAACATTGGTTTTGATATATTTTTGCCCTTAACTCAAGAACCACAAGACCTATAGAAATATAAATGCGATTATTGGCTTCCTTGACTCATTTCCTAACATGAATATATCAAGAAGAATACTGCAGTTTTTTAGTTAAATGGCTAAAACGGCTCGCCTTAAAAACAAAATCAGTGTGGTGTTACTTACCATCTGGCATGACAGGTTTTGGTGGGTGGACAATCTTCCAACCAGCTTTCTTAAACATCTCAATCTGATGGCATGGGCGATCCGGATTGGAGAGCACCAACCCTGGTCCGATGATGTTAAAGGTTGCGTCAATGTGCATGGGGTTAGGATCGCCGAAGGAGATGATATGCACGTTGTAGTTGGGTCCCAAGTGACGACGCATCCATTCTATGCCCATGAAGTTAGTCACCTGTAAGTTTGACAAGAAAAAGAAATACAATTGGTTAGTTTTATGGTGACTCCCAATTCCAGAATTTTGCGGAATTCATTGCTTTTCAAACTAAGATTTATGAATACACAAAATATGTTTATTGCACAAGACTACATAAATGCTTGGATCAATCAACAAAATTTAACAACAAAGTTGGGATTCATGTCCGGGTTTCAGATTGGGGGGCATCATCTGTTTGAAGCTTGATATATTACAACCTAACACAGAGACTTTCATATGATTGGTTTTGATTTTAATGCAATTTCTTTTTATTCATATCATGAAACTTAAAAAGTAAATTTGTCTACTTGAAAATGAATCTTTTGCAGCAAGTCTGCATCAGTGGCGTCTCGGGCAAAATTGCAAAATCATTCAGATGACTGCTATTAAAATGGGACAAAATTCGGTTGATTTGTGTCTAAAACAGACAAAAGGACAGTGCACACTACAAATTTTGTCCTGGTATTTTGAGCCCACACCCCCTGGTACACCACTGGTCCCCATGTATATGCTCAGTTCTCACTATTAAATTGAAAGACATTAAAAAACCTTTTTTTCAAAAAGGTGGCTATGCTTTAAAATACCTAAAAGATCAGTTAGATAAAGAATTACATACACACACAAAAATAATTATCATTTTTTTTTTTGAAAACTAATTCCGCAATTTTCTGGAATTAGGAGTAGTTCTTAGCAAGCACAATTTATAGTTATCATCTTTTAATTGGATTTGTATACATGACTGCTTGTTGTGTCTCAAAGGCCAACACCTCTGCGCTTGAAATCCTATATATTAAAGCATTCTTAAAAAACATTTATCACCAATGCGAATATTAAATCACAATATTTTTACTTGTTTGTTTTTGTGTTGGATTATGCATGGCCCAATTAAGAGTCCTATCTGATGCATGTAGTTACACAATGTGAATAATAAATAGGAATATTACATTAAATATGCACAAAGTGACAAGGCAGTTTCAATTTTAAATAATAACCCAGCAAATACAAAATGTTTTCGACATCATCCGCAAAAGGTTAGAAAAGGTTGCCAGAAAATGTTTAAATGTCTGACTTAAATAAAAGGTATACAACATTTTCATAACATTCAAAAACATTTTTTGATAACTTACTGCAAATATTCTAACAAAATGCATTTGGGCCTAAGTGTTGACAAAATATTTGGCAAAAAATGTTTGCAAAAAGTATTGTTGTAGTGTGTTTTCTTTCAAAACGTTTTAAAATGTTCTCATGACATTTATAGAACCCGACATTTAATGTTATTAAATTTAGAATACAACCTGTTTAAAACATTTTAAAAACGTTTTGTGTTTGCTGGGAAGATTACAATTAGAAAACAAATTAAATTTCTACGCAATTTGGTACACTCAATGAAGTGCTTTCACTGGCTCAACCAGCGTCTTCAGCTGATGTAATTAATTGCTCTGAAGATAGCGATGTTGAGATACCTCTGCTGAAGATGCCGGTTGAGCCAGTGAAAGCGCTCTGTGAGTGCACCAAGTTTTAACTGTGTAAAAGTTTCTATTTATATTCACCGCTACGTATATGAATATACACCAGGCACAAAAAGAAACTCGTCAGTTATATTCATCCTTGCTGTTCAATAACTTGATTGTTAATTGGACTTTTCTTTCTCATTTGACACCCTGTTCGTGAACATTGAGCAAGAATTGACCAAGATATGTGCCTCCAAACTCTCAAACCCCAAAACGATTCAATTGTGCCTGTTACACTGTGTGCAATACAACGATGCGTTCCCATTTTTCGTTGAAAATGCAACTTTTGATTTTGGGGTTTGATGCTTTGGAGGTGCATATCTTAGTCAATTCTTGTTCGCTTTTTTTACTGAACAGGGTGTCAAATGAGAAAGCAAAGTCCAATTAACAAAATGTATATTTCAGAATAATCCAAAATTATCAAGTTATTGAACAGCAAGGATGAATATAACTGACAAGTTTCTTTTTGTGCCTGGTGTACATCATTATATTATAAGATTACAATACCAATATTTACACAAAATTACGTATACTACACAAGAAGACTTAGAATAGTGTGTATAAAGATATTAATTTTCCTTAGTTCATTCAGTCTTTATTGTGATACCACTTCAATATGAAGCACTAGCAGGCCCTCATACATTATAGTACAAATTTCAATATGACAAAATGTACATAATACATTTATACATCTCTGTGCCTGTCTTGAAAATGTCAAGAATGGTTAATTTACCATTCTGGAATATTTTAGACCTCAGAAGTGGGACTCAACTTTTATTTTGGAAGGGATGTGCCAGAGAAGATATCTTACACTTCCCATAATGCATTGCTTCCCGTATGATTTTCTGTACTGATTTGCTACCTAGTGCAACGTGGGTCGATAGTGACAAAATGTACCTCAATGAACAGATCACGTCCAGAGCTTCCAAAAAATGTTTATTTCTTGACTATTGATCCATTTTTAGCCAGTCTTTTCTCAAAACAAAATCAAAGGGAACTTGTGCAAAGTAATGGGAGCATCATTTGATAAAAAGGTGAGGTATTATGTTGCAAAGGATTCTGGGAAGGGCAAGATATTTTCTTTGGGGGTGTGCGTTGCAGGCGGGAACTGGCAACTAACTGACTTTCGGGCAAAATAGGGCTTTTGAACTGAAATTTCAACATATATTTTGTGTAAATCTATAATTGGGCCAGATTTATATGATGTGGAGCCAAAAAAAATTGATTTTTTACAAACTTGATGTAAAACTTTAAGGAATATATATTGGACAAAGTGAAGCTGCAGAACTGTAGCATGATCTCCAACTGCAGACTTTCGAACTGCTGGAAAGCCAGAAAATAGGACACCTGACTATCGCACATACCCAAACATTGTACCACCTTTTACATGTGAGTGCCTCCCCTACCTTCTGTTAACCATGGCACAATCCACAAGTTGTTCAGTAGAGCAAATGTTTACAAGTGAAGTTAGAATTACAAAATAATATGTGTGGTGTTTATTTATTGTAAGGTAAAGCAGAAGTAAACATTCTGATGTAGACCTGCTCAATTATCATCCAAAATATCTTGAGTAATGCACATGAATACACCATAGACCGTCTAATGGTCTATGAATACACAATGCCTGGCAACTTCAAAGATACCATATTGAACCATTTGATCAGCTCGTAATCGGCAGATCTTATAACATCACAGATTAATATATTTGTGACATCTCACCAGTATCACAAATTATTAATTCAAAGTCCTATTATATACTTTATTTAAGGTTAAACAAAGTGTTGAAGGGCTTTACCTCCAGAAAAAATATATTATTACCTTATACGTAAGAAAATATGTCTACTTATCATGTGAAATAAAAAATCCAGAAAAATTGTGTGAAAATGTGTTTTAGCCTATTTTTTTAGCTGTTATCAAGCACTATTATTCGATTTGTTTACAAGCGCCAAGCAACTGTCGTCTGGGAGAGTGATTGACATCTTTATTATTAGAGAAGAATGGAATCTGTATAGTTCATGAATATTCATGTAGTATTTACACAACCTGTATCCCAGCCATTTTTGCCTACTACGTAATCGTTCATATAAGACGCCCATATGATCCATGGTGTTAAACTGATATTCAACAACTTTATATCTCTCGATCTTTGCGATCCAAATATTGAATTTCAACTTTAGGCACATCTCTAGCAAGGTAATAAATACCTGTCACAAATAGAGGTCTTGAAATGTTACTTGCAGCGTTAAAAATGTGATTAGAGAACAAATCGGGTTCATACATGCTTCAAAAATATGAAGGTAATTGTCAACGCCTACTACCAGGATAGCCGGAAGAGGGCAGACTTCATAAGGGAGTGTTCATATATTTTAGTGGGGACAAAGAATTTGGAACTTATTTCGGGAAATTTCCTGGGTTTTTGGTTTTGTTTTTTTTTTTTATCTTCCTGTTCGGTGTTTCGGTTGGCACATTTTCGGGCATTTTCATGCACTTCACAGGAGTTTTTACATGGATTCTCTGAAGCTGTCGTGTTTCTTTTTCCCCACGTAAAGGGTATAAATAGGCCTAATAAATGAATAAAAATAATAACATATAAAAAAAGAATCTGGAACTTCAACGTCAAAAAACAAGACAAATTGTACCCTGCTAAAAATATCAACCCATATCCTCTCTGAGAATAAAAATAATAAGACTCCAACCTCACCTGCAAAAAAATATTTTTTCGGGGGATAATTTGGGATAAGTTCGGGCCTATTTTATTGCGACAATTTTCAAAATCTATAAGGTGAAATGTGTCGTGCGGATGTGCGGCAGGGGTGGGGTGCATTTTCAGCCATTTAGTTTAGACTCTGTTGTATTTTTAGCCATGATTTTATTGACCCTCAGTGTCATGAAAATTAGGTTCAAGAAGGGTATTTTCAATAATTTTCTCGAAAAAGTAAAAATTTGCGAAAACTTTCAGTCCAAAAGTTGATACAATTTTGGGTCTGTTTTCTTCAAATTTGGTTTAAAATCGTACCGTAGTTTTTCGGAGTCACAGCCTCACATCCTTACCCAAACCAGCTTGAGAAGGTTCCCCGGGTGTGTGCAAATTTGTAATTTATAGGCCTACACTCGTTATTTAAGCCTAAAATCAAAGTGTTAATACCATTAACACTGCCATGGCCCGCTTTTGTCGTGATGACTGGCTTCCAAAATGTAGGCCTATTTTAAATTATAAATCTGGTCCCGCTTAGAGGTGTGTTTTTACCATGGAGGTCTCTCCCTCGGGTTCGTGGATGTGCCACAGTTTTGGGGTCTACCTTTTCAACGACTATGATGGGTGGGTTTACAGCGAAGACCAACTTTTGGGCGCATTTTGGCAAAAGTGCCCTTAAAAAAGCGTCAAATTAGGCCAAATTTGGATGACTTTGATCCTTGGTACAAATGTTTTGAAGAGACCCACCGAGGTTTTTATTTAAAAAATGGTCGGGCCTGCTAAAAACCTCCCGAATTAAGCATGGGTAGGCCTACCAAAATGCCTTGAGACCCCCCCAACCCAGCGCCGGGACCTACATGACATGATATTCTCCATGAGTCCACCAGAAAATATAAAAATACAACATTTTGATAGGCCTACTATATTTGTCTGTATAAAGAGCTAGGCGTGCAGGATTTGCCGACTCAATGTTCATTTTGAACCATTAATATTTGAGCCACGGCGCCGGGAATGTGAAAAGTGGGGGTAGGAGCAACAAATTATTCAGGACGATGCGTGAGATTTTACTCATTTTCCAGCTTTTTGCGTGAGATTTATTACCTAGGCGTGAGATTATACTACCTTGGCGTGAGACCGTGAGAAAGTGACCCAATGCGTGAGACCGTGCACGGCCAATGCGTGAGAGTTGACAGCCCTGAGTGCTTGTAGGCCTACCGCGTATGTCTACCGTGATGACAGGAGGGTAGCTGCCGGGTGGGGGGGGGGCAATTGCAAAAATTGCCTATTTGGGCCCCCGCCCCCTAGTGCAAGGAAAAAAAAGGGAGGGGGGGGGGGGAGAAAGAGGAAAAAAGAAAGGAGAGGGTGAGAGGAGGGGCAGAGAGATGGGGAATCCAAACGATATGCAATACAGCTCAATAGGCCTACCATATACGATTATGATAAGCCTGGCAAAAATTGTCTATTTGGGCCCCCGCCCCCAGTGGGAAATTTGGTGGATTTGGGCCCCGCCCATAGGGCCTACAGTCTTGCCCCTCCTGGAAAAAATCCCAGCTACGCCGCTGCGTGATGATGTTGCAAAGTTGCGGAAGTTCATTCATAAATTTCCCATTTCCACTCGACAACAACAGACCAGCACGCAGCCCGCAGTAGCTAATCTCCGAGTTAAGAGACATGTGCGTTTCTCTTTCAACAGAAAATAATGTGACCATGTGACTGACACGATGTACGCTTCAAATAATTATGCTCTCGGCGTCAAAAGTATGATAATGGAAAATATTTATAATGAACACTCCCTTATTTAGCCACACCTTTCTCGTGTTGCCTGGTATATCAGCAAAATCCTACACTATCGCCTTCCCTTGGTAAAATCCCTGATAAAAACTCGTGATATTGAAATTGAATTTCAGCGCCAGAACTTCCGTCATTCTAGCATCATGGATGGATATGCAGTGGCGCCGCTAGAGGGGGCAGTATTTCCCCAATATTTTTTCTTTCTCATCCAGTTTTTAGGCAAAATCCCCACAATTATGTAATTTTCCACTTTTTGCGGCAATTTCAAGTGCAATAAGTGCCCCCTTCTCAAATTCACTTCCCCCCCCCTGCCCGGAAAAAAATTCTGGTTCCGCCACTACGGGTATGGCCATAGCTAGAGGCGCCCCCCCGTTGCCCTTGGTTATGCTGGACGATGAGAAATTTAGAGCTTGTTCAATTCCGCCAATTTTAGAAATTTTAAAGGTAGGCCTATATACAGTGTAGGCATGTATATAGCCTATAGAAAAACGGATCACAGTCAAATAAAATATAAAAATCGTAGGCCCAATAATTTTACTAATGGCATTTATTGAGCTGCTCACTTCTTGAAAATCCTATGGTTTAATATTGATATTATATAATTGAGCTCCTTGTCAAGCTCCTCAGTAGGCCTGCACATAGGAGAGTGACTAACTGAGCTCCCGCTATTTTCAGAAATGAAGGCCTGGCCTATTAAATGAATAATTAGGATTGAGGCAGCCTTTTGTTTCATTTTACAGAACTTTTTTAATCACCCAAAATTAGTGGGTTTTTAATGGGGAGTAGGCTTTTAAAACGAAATTCAAATTTGGCAATATTTTCCATTGCTTAATGGATTGGTCTGCGTGAAAATGCCTAAACATGTGGCCAGAGCGGGATGACTGGTATAAAAATCTTAACTTGTGAGAAAGGACGTAGGCCTATGGGGTTGTATGAGGCTGTGGATCACTTAAATGCCCCTTTAATGTGTGCTAGGTAAAGTCATTCTTCCTTTCGACCTGCCAAAATTTAATTTTATTCCCTCCCCCCGCCCCGGCCTGCAATCAGTCACGCTATTCGCCTACTAATCCTAAGCCCAAATTTCCAAGCGACTCGCTAAAAATCGCTTGCCTCCCGTCTCGGCCAGCCGAAAATCGCTTGTCCGCACCCCCTGGACTGCCAAATTTTGTGGCCCCTCCCCTTGGCCTCCCCAAAATGCCCCACCCCCTTTGCATAGGCCTAGGCATATATGCCAATTTTTTGGGATCCCCAATTTCCATACCCATACCTTAAATGGATTTCTAAATATCTACCTGTTGCAAGCGCAGCATTGGCGCTGGATTTTAAGCTAGAAAATACCTAAATATTTTAAAATCCAAACTCGGCAACACCACTTGCCCTCGCAACACCACTTGGCAAATACAGCCCGTCAGTAACAATGTAAATGACGTAAACATGTGTTTTAAAAAGAAATGAGAGTGTCACTTCTGTCCAAAAATTTGAATTTTGGCCTTGAGCAGCGACAATCAGAGGTAAGAAAAACACAGTATGACGCAGCTTAAAATATAGAATCACTATATCAATTTTGAAGTTTGTACTTAAAAGCACAAGCCGAAACGAGGTAAAATAAAAAAAAAAAAAAATTGATTTCGCTGTATCTTTTTATCGCGAAACTAGACAATTTGGCAGCAGCGAGTCGGAAAAATAGCAAATATCTCAATTTTCTGCTATCGAAATGAAAATTTAAATAGCACCTGCATGCAGAAGAGGGTTTATAGAAATAATGTAGGTCAGAATTTTGTCTATGAAATCTTGCACGGAATTGTTATTACTGGTTACAAAAGCGACATACAAGTGGAGGCCATTTTACTTCAAATTCGGCCAACATTTTAAGCTTACATAAAAATCGAGACAACCAATATCAAGAATGAATATGCACATTCTTTTATTGACTTGTTTGTAATGTCGTCGAAGTTCCCAACAAAATCGCCACTTCCAATGAGAAATTATGGCCGTGTTCCCAAAAATCTTGATGCTCGGATATTGAAAAAAATTTGAAATGTTTGAAAAGTACATTTCATTTTGAGCCAAGTGGAAAGTTCAAGCGTAATAATGACCCTTACACTTTCAGCTTTTAGGCGTAGTTTGCGTTTTCTCTCCGATATTTATTTCCAGAAATAGATAAGTTTAAAGGGGCTACGTGCATCCCATTTGCTTCTGAAAATGGCAAAATTGTGTATAACCTTAACACGCACAAAATTGATCAGATAGGCTAACTATATCACTCATAAAGTGTGTCTACTTTTCGGGGAAGTGGTAAAAGCCTAAAAGTTCCCGCCGATTACGACCTGATCAAGCTATAGCACCCATTTAATATAAATTTTATGAATATACTGATCAACGGAGGCAAACTGCTGTCAAAATAAGCTAAAATAGCTTCTTCATTGGCAAGCCAGATTTACCACATTTTTCTCTTTCAGTGCCTGTTCTTAAAATTGCCCAATGCAACTTGAATGATACAATGGATTATATGGATCACTAACTACAATGTTTATGTTATTTGTTTAGTACGCTATCTGAAGCAGACAAAATGTCCAGGTGATTGATTTTGAAATATCGGCAAAAGCAGTTGCTTGAATTCTTGTGTTTCTTATTGTTTTTAGCAACAAATAGTAACAAGTTGCCTTTATAACTTGGAAAAAAAGAAGTAAAATGTAGCAATTCTAAAGGGCTAGTAATTGATGAAAAAAACCTATTTTTGACATCATTTGCCTTGAGTAGGCCTGTATCACATAATGTGATGCCACGACAAGTACAAAGATTGATTTTCAGATACCGACTAAAACAAATTTAACATTACTTGGGCCCATTTCTGTTTTTTTCTTTAATCATCATCCGGGACAAATAAACCTCATATCTTGGAAACAAATGATTTCAATTTGATGGCACTGTGCAGGCACATAGCTTACATGTAGGTGTAGAATTTGCAACATATGGACCATTTTTTACCAAACAAAACAAAACAAAACCAAAAAGTGGACTTGCTCCCCTAAAAATGGAAACAATTTTGACAGAAATATGATCAATTTGATAATTTTGATAGTAATTTGGACCTTCTATGGTATATGTTAACATTTTTAACTCGATAAGTGGACCCTTTATTAATCTGTGTTGAATATTATACAAAAGTAAAAAAGAAAGGAGTAGAGTCAACATGCGACCCATTCTGTTTGTTCACATCAAATTTAACATAATTATTATTAAGAATTACTTTGTACAGTTTCAAATTTATAAAAATGATTTACAGAACTTAAAAGTATACTTTAAATACAGAAATATTATTTACACACTCTATATATGCACCATTAAACACTTTGAATCTTCTTTTACAAATTGAGTTGGGTAGGATATCTTGCAATTAGAGGAGGTTCATAAGTGGATAAGTGTGGCAGGTTATGATTTGAAAATCAGGGATATAAATGAGAAACCAATCCATTGGCAATTCCAGTCAAATCCATACACCCCCTATGGAAGATATTACTTTAATCTTCTACGCAGGGAGTGTGAATTTCAAATGAGGTTACCTGAATGGGTGACTCCCATTTTTAAATCTATGCACCCTGTGTGTGAGATTAGAGTCATGTCTTCCACAGGGTGTAGTGAATTTCAATTGGAACAGCCCATTTCCTACAAATTGTTGTGGTTGAGGGTTTACGTGCAGTGTTGAATGTTTATAGGGGCTTATCCAGTGAATAGGCTAATGAGGTTGTAACCTGAATGGGCGACTACATTTAAATTCTACACCCCCTGTGTGGGAGATTAGAGTCATGTCTTCCATAGGGTGTAGTGAATTTCAATTGGAACAGCCCATTTCCTACAAATTGTTGTGGTTGAGGGTTTACGTGCAGTGTTGAATGTTTATAGGGCTTATCCAGTGAATAGGCTAATGAGGTTGTAACCTGAATGGGCGACTACATTTAAATTCTACACCCCCTGTGTGTGAGATTAGAGTCATGTCTTCCATAAGGTGTAGTGAATTTCAATTGGAACAGCCCATTTCCTACAAATTGTTGTGGTTGAGGGCTTACGTGCAGTGTTGAATGCTTATAGGGGCTCATCCAGTGAATAGGCTACGACAGGGGTGAAAGGGGTATCACCCCCTTAAGGTTAGTAACCATTTTAAACTGTTGCGATTTGGTCATTCACAGCATCTTACGAATGGTAGTGAGCTTTGGCAAAAATTGCATTGATCATTTCAATATCACAGATATCCTGTGGTTCTTGAGTTATGTTGTAAAGAGAGCTGAAACAACATAACCTTTGTAAAACGTACAGAACTCATTAACAACAATAAATCAAGCAAGTTTTCAATGTATATGATTTGTAGACTGAACTTCTGCAAAACAACAAGGTGTTATTTTTCAAAAATATATTGATTTGGATAATGAAAATTAATCTTTTTGGCTGCCTCGACCCCATTTCCAGAAAAAAAAATTGATGGTCCCATTTCGGGAATTCCAGAAATTTTCGGAACAACCCTTCAAGATATTTTAACTTTCCAAGCAACTACCCTGAATATAACAACACCCCCTTTGTTTATAGGTCGATGTATTAAGGAAGCTAAAAACCACAAATTTGAAAAATTTTGGGTTGCATATCTCCAATTCAACTTTGCGACAAATGACTTATTTTTAACCACTCCATTGTTTTGCTCTCTTTATGCGTTTCCAATTATAGCTTGATCCTCTCTTTGATGAAGAGACATCAGCTATGCTACTCAATCTATTTCATTTCCATCGTGACCCGGGCATCATGATAGTTTAAGCACTTCATTACTACATCATGCATACCCACATCAAATGATTTGTTCAACCGGATCAAATGGCAATACTAGAAACATTAACAATACAATACTATTATTTCCTTAAATTCACTGTACTGTTTGACCTACTTCGTTTGTAATTCACATACATGCATACAACTTTAGTAATAAAAGTTACATGTGCCAGCTCAGGCCTGTCAAACAACCGATTATTTTCATAATGATGCATCAGTCAGAATAAATCATGCCTATGGGTGGCGTACCTTATCGTAGAACCTGGCTGATAACAATTATATAACTTTATATCCAAGATTATTGATTACAGTAAAAATACTTGGAAAGAATATCCTTTTTTAAGAAACTGTAGGCTAGCTACAGTCGATAAAAATATTGACATTATTTTCAAAACCCGAGAAAATTTGGCATAATTATCTATCCTAAATTCTAATGGGCTTTATGATGTATTTTTATCAAATTTTAGAGTGGTGATTGAGTCTTACAAAAAAATTTACCACAAAGACTCCCACCTGTACATATGAAACACTGAACGGTCCAGTTCGCAAATTGGGTTGGAAATTCATCCTGGACATTGATCTCTAGTTCATTGTGTGGCGGACCCCCCAAGTTTACAAGCTTTGTTTTGATAATGCAGCTTTAGAAATATGCAGACAAAGTGCAATGCACAGTCCTTATAGTCACAGAAATATCCAGACAAAACCCAATGCACAGTCCTTATAGTCACACATTTATAATGTGCAACCCAGATACCCTCTAGACAACAATGATTTTGATCAGATCCCTAACCACCAAAGGGCTATTCCAGTTGAAACCCATACACCCCCTATGCAAGACATGACCTTAATCTCCCACATAGGGAGTGTGAATTTCAAATGGGGTTACCTGAATGGATGACTCCATTTGAAATTCACACTCCCTGTGTCGGAGATTAAGGTAATGTCTTTCATATGGGGTGTATGGATTTCAGATGGAACTGCCCAATGTGGTAATGATGGCTTCAGGCCTCAGCAGCGGTGAAAACAACATTGTTGAAAGAACATTCAACTTTCAAACTTCTAATGTTAGCATTTTATGAACCACAAATGACCTATGTTGAATGTTCTATGTGCTTTGTATGTGCTTCAACTTTGCAATACAGCTCTCTCTCTCCACGTGGCCATGTGGGTGTATAGATTCTGTGGTGGGTGGCGACTGCACATGACAAATTTCAATATTTTTTTTAATTCAAATATTTCAAAATTGTAACTGTTCATGACCATATTTGGCATCAGCATCAACATGTTGAAAGAAGGCTATGGCTAGCATGCAAAGCATGGCATCATCGGCGCTGGTAGTAAATTCTAATTTTCTTTGCTTTACCCTCAGTTGTTTGGCTCAAAATTAAAATCCGAACTTCTTAGAAAATCACTGCCTACCCCTTTATATGTGGTACAGAAAAAGCGGGACAATTTTATTTTAAATCCCATTACTCACCAAATGCAGTTGATGTATAATTATGTACTTTGTAAATAAGCTTTCACTATATAAAGGACTTGCTCTTCTCTGTAAGGTGATTTTTACAAAACCATTTTTGAGTACGTTTTCAAAAGAGTTTACAAGAGTTGATTTATCACCACAGTTTTCCTTGCATTTAATAATGCAATAACACAACATTTGTTTGCCAATTCATTAGATTCAATGTCAACATTACTGAGGAAAAGATGCTAGCTAATTCATTGTTTGATGACATCATTTCAAGGCTGGAATAATAATACCGGTAATACGCAATATTATTAGGCACAATATAATAGATCATGAATAAAAATGTGGATTTGCTTCTTAAAATAATGCCTATTATCTGTCAGTGTTATACAATATTACCCAAGAGGTTTTTGCGACTGTCAAGTGGTTACTTGCAGGGGTAGCACTAACTTGCGCCATGGGGTCATAGGCGCATTCTTTTAGCTTTTGGCGCACAAAATTACCATTTGGAGGTTCCTAAAGGGTCATTTGAACCCTTTATTTCTATTGTTTTGGTTCCATGGTACTGATCAAACAATTTCAAATTTTTTGACCCCTTGTTTTAAAAACCTAGCGCTACCCCTGGTTACTTGAACTTCAGTTTAAGATACCCTCTAATGTAAGTTATAACATTAACAATTATCCCCATTATATTTATAGCTGCATTGTGCTATTCCAGTTGAAATCCACTCCCCTATGGAAGACATGACCTTGTCCCACACAGGGAGTGCAGATTTCAAATGGAGTCACCCATTCAGGTAACCCCATTTAAAATTCACACTCCCTGTGTGGAAGATTAAGGTTATGTCTTCCATAGGGGGTGTATGTATTTCAACTGTAATAGCCAGGCAACAAGTGGTGTTGTGATTTGTTCGTAGCGCACATAATTTGCAGACAATATTTGCCATGTCTGGTTTACTATTTGAACTTCATGATAATCAAACATGTATTAATGCCATCAAGCGAAATGAGATCCTCATACGGAATTATTGATTTTGAGACATGGATATCACATTTCTTTTAACACAATATAAATTCGTATGGATCTTAAGAAACAATACGATTTTGAGGGCAGCATCAGCATATTGTAGAAGCTACAGTGTATAAATAAGTAGGCTACAGTCCAACCTCTTTTATTCGGCCATGATGGGACCAAGCATTGGCCGGATAAGTGAAAAATCCGGATAAGTGAAAAATCCAGATAAGTGAATTACGGTATATGTAATTCTCAGTCCACTAAGTGCCAAAATTGGAACAAAAGATTACTCAACCTGGTAATTAGATCATGGAACATATTGATGACATTTGAAATTGGAATGTTTCAGAGCATGTGAAATTAATGTGTTACAGCATTCATATGTTTTCCTGTGAAATTCACACATTGATCACTAAGATCCATGTTATAGAGGCTTGATGTTAACAATGTAGTTTACTCAGATTTGAAAATGGTCAAGATCCATCTCATTTTTGCATGATTACAGCCCAGGCTCCCTTTACTGTGTTTCTCTTATATGGATCTCTCTGTTATCCAAACATGTGCTCTTCACAGAACAACATGTTTTGAATGCTTTGAGTCTTTGATTCATACACTGAAGCATTTTAAGGGCATAACTATATGGCCCATATGGCACTCAAATACCATTTTTCAGTGAGTCATTATTTTGCTGTCTCAATATCAGCACTTTAAGATATTCAATGTAATTGTAAACCTACATGTACATGTAATTCACAAATTCAAAATGTCCACTTATCCGGCACAGACTTGGCCTCATCATGGCTGGATAAGGGAGGCGGGACTGTACATCACACGTGTATCCCTTTCTTAATGCATAAAATGTTAGCTTATAAAAGTACTGGTAACCCTAATAGATTATAATAAATGCTAGATTATAATGATGATGATGATAATGTTAGAAATAGAATGTTAGATTAATAAAAGTACTGGTAACCCTATATTTGTGATATATCGTTCTAGTGTTTATATGCTAAATGTTCACTAATAGAAATGTCCTTCCATGGCAGACACAACTGGATGCATCTATCCATATGACTGGAGGAACAGTATGGTAGGAACACAAATCTAGCAAAGGGAAGGATTTCACTATTTGAGGCAACTGTGAAATTTAAGATGTGTAAATAATGAGCTAGAAATAATTATTTCAAATGCAAGAGTAATTTGAGAGCAATTAAAAAGCCTCAGATGTGCCATATCATGCTTTTGATTTTAGTGTCCATAATTTAGGTTTAAGTTAAAGTTATGTCAGATTTTTAGTATTTTAATATTACTGCATAAAATCTATAGGACCTATTAATACTCTATTCTATCCCTGCATGATGGTGCGAAATTTTTCAATCTAGTAAATGGGAATTCTTAGTTAGAAAGCAGGCAATGCAATATGCCTTTTAAGCAGCACAAGAGCAATATTTCTAAATAGCATGCATCAAGTTCAATTTGTCAATGTGTTCCTGTTGACAATTTGCTCACTTTGATCTTTCAGTTCTTTAATCGAACAGCTCTGGCAGGCAGATTCTTAAGCACTTTTAACTGCATTTAGTTGTCAAATAGTGCCTAGCTTTTCCAAAATTAGAGTGGACACATATTGCTACTTCAAGACAAGGATAGAGAACAAGTAACTCTATATCCCAGTCTTGGTTCTTAATGAAAATTTAAACATAACCAAATATTTCCAGGTCGAGTACTTTGTCAATTATCAAACATATAAATACAATTAAACCATTGAAATCAAGATTTTGTCTCTATTTAGTTATTAAAATTTGATTTTATGATATTCATAACCTCTTCCTAAGAAAATGGCAGCCCCCTTATTCTCTATGATTTCCAACTGTCACATTTTTTCCATTTGCAAATCACTGAACTAGTATTAGGCATGAAAAACAGTAATTTTGCGAAAATCAAAGAGTAGGATGTTGAACATATCTTTTTCTATATACTGTCCAATGAACAAATTTAAATTGCAATATTTTGCCGAAATAACTGCCATCAGAGTTGAAACATTATTCATGCGTGCATGTTTACTTGAACAAAAGAAAAAAGAAATGAAAATGGCATGAAAATGTAACTATTTTGGTTGCATCTTCAAATCAATATTCCTGACGACAGACTTGATATCTTTCTAGCATGATTGATTGCATCAGTTTATGCTTCATGTGGCATCTAACCAGAAGAATTTATATAACTGAAGCAATTCAAAATTACACAATCTTTTTAATCTGATCTGGTAAATTTATGGATGATATCTAAGAAAAGTCAATATTTTCTGCAATTTTGATATTTAAAGACAATGTGTTCTTTATTCTTCTAAAAGAAATTGTTCATCTGCTCAAAGATGATCGTGAGCCACTAATTACTGTTAGGTTAATTTTAGTCAAATGCTATACAACTGATGCAAGAAAATGTCAAGATATACTGTAATAACGCTGCATTAAAATAAATCACTACTCTGCTTGCTAGAACAAGCCTGATGGGTCAATTCAAGTCAAATCCTTTATTTTTATAACGGAAGCAAAAAGAAAATGTTAAGATATACAGTAATTACTAATTAGCCACTGGCTGGGGTACTGATGTAATAAAACATCTTGGCTTTGTAGTTGATTTAGTTACTTCAAGTTAATGATCATATTGCCTTAAATAAATCGTACCTCCGTATGCTAGAACACAAGTCTGTTGGGTCAATTCAAGTCAAATGATTTATTTTTATAACAGAAGCAAGAAGAAAATGTTAAGATATATGGTAATTAGCTACTGGCTGGGATACCGATGTAACAGAACATCTTGGCTTTGTAGTTGATTTAGTTACTTCAAGTTATGATCATATTGCCTATAAATCGCTACTCTGTATGCTAGAACACAGACTGTTGGGTCAATTCAAGTCAAATGCTTTATAACCAAAGCAAGAAAATGTTCAGATATACAGTAATTAGCCACTGGCTGGGGTACTGAGATAAAACATCTCTGCTTTGTAGTTGATTTTGTTACTCCAAGTTTATTAAATAATTATCACATTGCCTTAACCTCTGCTTGCTAGAACACAGACTGTTGGGCTAATTCAAGTCAAATGGTTTATTTTTAAAACCGATACAAGAAGATAAAACATGTTAATTATCTAGTGGCTGGAGGCACCGATATAACATCTTGGTTAATTTGGTAGCTAATAAGATAATAAGATAATAATAAAATTCCTTACAAATAAATCACTACTAGAGCCCATCTTTTCTTTCACAGTGTATCTTTTTGTTGCATCATCTGGCAGACCAACCATTGGGTGCATTTGCGTCATAGTTGTACCAGGCTAAGCAATCAATATTAATGCGCTATCTCATGTTCACGATAAAAGGCTTCCTATGTTGAGACGGACAGAACATGTATAATACATACCCACATGGGGCCTCCTTCTCCACTACTTTCTTTCCAGGCTTTTTCTATATACAATATCAAAATTGTCTATATATTTTCTTTAGACTATTTTTAACTTTTTAAAATCAAGAACTATAAAAAATAACGAATAAATACTTGGAAACCACACATTCTTTGCTTTAATCTATAGGAATACCATTACAAATTATAATAATGTAACCGTGCCTAAAACATCTTCCCTACACTCTCCTTCCACATTTTCAAGCAATTCAATTTACGATTCATCTGCAAACTACAATAAATTTACACTTCAAAGAGTCCTTTTATATTACAGGGAATTAGAAACTTGAGTCAATTAAAATGTGAATGCAAACATCGCATACGGTTTGTCTTCAGTGAATGTTCTACACACACTGTACCAAACGTGTATATCATGTTTAAGGAGCGGCAGTGTGAAGCAATTGGATTTTTATTCTTTCTATTCGCTCTTCCCCGGCAGCTACCCATCGGCGGTAAAAACATGCTGACTTCTAAGTAATTCTAGCCTATTGCGAAGGAACATGGCACACATATTGCATTGATGTTGACTTCCTTAGTCCTTTGTCACCGGGGCCATTTTAAAGGCAAGTAGGTTAAACTCGAAAAAAAAAAAACCACTTCCCACAATGCATTTCTTTCCTGTACTGATTTTCTATTTAGTGCAACATGGGTCGATAGTGGAAAAAATACCACAATTAACGGAGCTCATGCAGATCTTGCAACTAAATATTTCTTGTCACTATCGACTTATTTTGCACGGAATAGAAAATCAGTACAGGGAAGAAATGCATTGTGGGAAGTGTACGATATCTTCTTTGCGTTAAACTTGTGACATCATATATTTTCGACAGCGAGGATGGCAATGGGTGATGCCTTCATTTATCCGACACAGCTAGGCCGTAGAGAATATATCAATAAAATATTTGAAGTTTTGCATCTCATATCTGTCAAAATGCTTAAAATAGACCAAGTTCATATCAACAAATATCTACATACAATCATTCCCAGAAATAAAGCAGCTGAATTATTATAGAAAACGGATGTTTGCAGGACAATTTTAGCGATCGACCAGAATTAAGTAAAAGTGACATGTAGTATGGCAATTAGTATAATAGTAGTCAGATCAGCCATCCATCTTCCAACTCAACAAACTCATATCAAAGCTTAACAGAGCAATGGGCTATTCCGATTGAAATCTTCACACCCTATGGAAGACATTACCTTAATATCCCACACAGGGAGTGTAGATTTCAAATGGAGTCGCCCATCCTGATTATTATAACCCCATCTGAAATTCACACTCCCTGTGTGGAAGATTAAGGTCATATTTAAAGGGGTAGGGGTATGGATTTCAACTGGAACAGCCCAATGAACGTGAATGTCTATCATGTCAAAAGGAATTACAGATAACAAATGGGGCAGCTTAAACTTGTGCATCAGGTCATCTTCATCATCTTATATACTAGGAACTGTAATTTAATTTTCATCATCGCTAATTGTTTTTCTTTATAGCACTGATAAATACTTTTTTACAGGTGCAGGAGGAGAGGAATATTATATCGACACAAGCAAAGATCTCCATCACATGCCCAGGCCTACTTTATACATGAGTTTAAATTATTTAAAAAAAAAAACAAAAAAAACGTATCTCAAAAATGCAAATCTGTGCAGGAGGAGAGGAATATTATTGATTGATACACACAAGCAAATATCTCCATCACATGCTTACTTACATGAGTTTTTAATTTTTTTAAACGTATCTCAAAAATGCAAATCTGTTAAAAACTAAATTTAAATAATTCTCAAAAAAGTTATGATCGGATATTTGGAAGCATTATACTGATTAGAGTTCTATATTTAAAATCTTGAAACAAACTGTTTTCAAATCCTCAGAGTGGAAATTATTCATGTGGTCTCATTTCTCCACTTGCAACTGATGAAAGTCTAGCAAGGATGCCTCTGGCAATTCAACACTAATTAATAATGGTCTGGCCTAGAAACAAGTCGGTATCAGAAAGAAAATAAACATAATGTTATTAACTTATCTTGACTATGAACTTGCTTGTTTACTCATAGACTGCAATGGTTTATTACTCAAGTGTATCTGTAACAGTAATTTTTTGATTGTAATACTAATGTGCTTATGGCTATTTTTAGATGTCAAGTTGCGGAAATGTTAAATTTGCTGTTTCAGTTGCAAATATTATGGTAATGTGCGCGGTGCCTACTTGGTGTTCATATAATTATGTATAATTACAATTATAATGTCAGGTCCTTGGTGTGGTGATGCATTTCAGATTCATGTATAGAAGTCAATGCTTTTGCAAAAAGCCATAATGTACGATCTTATAATATGAAATTGGTTAATTATTTTTAAACCTGATTTTTTTTGGGCATATTTGTAATGTTTACACATGTCCCAACATGCACCTAAATGGAATCAGCCAAATTTGTTGTGTTTGTAGGTCAACAGAGCAAAGTTCGACATAAAGGAAGACTTTATGTCCTCCCATAGAACTGCATGTTAATGGCCAAAATAACCAGTGGGATTTCTTTCACTCTACATTGCTATTTTAGCTTAAAATGGACAGCAACCCTTCCTGGCAATTATTATTAATATTATTTCAACATTTTGAATAAAGAATAACAAAATTAAAATTTGATGGAAATTGTTCATTATGGCTTTTTTTTAAAGCCATAATGTACAATTTCCATTAAAATGTGTTAATTACATAAACACAATTGGTGATCAACTAAAACAATTCTTTGTGATAATTTTGATAAAACAGAAACTGCAACTAATTTTGCAATACTGTGAAAAACTAATATGAAACTGAACAAATACTCCCAGCAAAATACTTCCTGCTAAAAACTGCTTGTCACTGATGTATGTGCTGCTATAAACATATTTGATAGGATATGGGAGCAAGGCATAGACTTCCGTAAAATAAATTAAAAAACAGCAATGTAGTAGTATCACAATTTTGAGAGTTGATGGCATAAATCAATACAGTATGTAGTCGCAAACATAACATCCTGTTTTTTCATTCTTCTATGGATCCATATTGCAAAATCCAAGATTATAAGTCTGTGCAAAACACACCACATCACTGACATTAATGAAGTTTACTAAGAAAAGCAATGAATGTCCCTGGAGATAAAACAAAATTATTCGCTAAATGCGCTGCGCTTAAACGCGAATAAAACATTTTCATACGCGCTGCCGCTGTTTCCCTAAACATAATAAATACACACGAAAACAACATTCACATGGGATATGACGCCTTGTCGCAGCAGCTCTGGACTTTGTGTTGTGCTGAATTACGTGAAACATGCTGAAAGCCTATCCTTAGGCCTGCGTACGGTACCGGACCAAAGATAAAATTAGGCTAGCTTAACCGATTTAACTCGACATTGAGAAAGCGCGTTCTTAAACATGTTAAAAACAAAACCGAACCTCGTTCTGTTGGGATCTGGAAAATCTACCGGTATGTCCTGGCTGTACTAATTCCAGGAAAAAAAACCTACTCTTAGGCCTAAGCCTACTAACCAGACCAAGAGAAAAATTAGATCAATTTACCAACAAACTCCAAATTAGGAAAAAGCATTCTTAAAAAACAAAATCTAACCTTTTTCTCTTGAAATCTAGACATTTACAGGTCTGTCCAGGGCGACCGCCAAGCGTAAAGTGAATCAAAAGTGATCACTTTCATCCTTCAATGAAACGCCTGAATAACCAATCGATCAATGCGATATTATTATACAATCGCTGAACAACTTTTGTTCAACAGCTGATAGCTCCGTAAGAAAATACATTTTTCAACTTGCTTGTCAGACAAAAATGTCAATACCGACATTTCAATTGATCAGGTTTATTGCCGTAAAATTAACATACAGACGTGTAAATTTACATCCTGTTGTACCACGCTCTACAAAAGATCTACCATAATTAGGAGCGCAGCAATCTCACGTTTTGTGCTAATTTCCTTGGATTGGAATTGATCGGTTACATAATTATTCTCATCCATCAAATTTCCCAAAATGGTAGTAAATGGTGTTCTTAGCTTGTCTACACAGCTGCTGGTTTATAATAATGACCCGGTATGGCGGCGAGCAAAGCACAATCAGTGATCATTATGCACAATCACTGTGCATACGCTGTCTGGGCTTGTGCTATCTACTGAAGACAGCACCTCAAAGATGTCAAATAGGAGCAAATCCTCTCAGGCACTCTCATCATTTGTTCAGATTTTCCAAAATATATTGAGTATAAAAGACAACATAGTTAAAGGGACATTCAGAAACTTTGAGCGAATATTTGTATAAAAAAATTGTTTATGCAGATCCTGCATGCATTTGTGTAAAGTTTAGGCCGAGTAAAAAAATCATTTTGTATCGCATGGATTATTTATTTTATTTTATTTTATTTAACTCCTGCTTGGATTACAGTTGTAATTATACCTTGCACAATTAAGACAATTTTATCTAGCACCAGAATATGCTGCTAACAACACATTATCAACACAAAATGATCCGTCACCCGAACAATTTACTTGGTAGTTTTGATATGGCGGAACCCACAGGTCACATGCAATTAATTTAGTCAATGATTTTTAATTGCTTAGGCTAACTGGTATTATGAGGAATGCACCACAATGAACAGGGACTGTCTTTTGGAATTTGCAGGAGAGCATTAAATAGCTCTTCTGGAGCCTTCAAGGAGAGCTGTTTGAGTATTTACAATAGAATTTAAGGAGAGAATGGTCAACTAATGAGAGCTAAAATTCACTCTCCTATATTGGATTTAAGGAGAGCAGTAGCGAGCGAATGCTCTCGCTCTCCTCAAAAGGGAGTCCCTGAATGAAGCAATAAAGGCAGATAAAACATTCTGTCAACCACCCCCCACAAATCTGTGAATTACAGTGCATGCCCCTGTAAGCAATCATATTTGATTGAGTATACATGATCGATCAAATATGTTATTTTGAGTTCAATTAGCAATTAGGGAGATGTTTAATATAGAGCTATAAGATATCACAGCTATCCAGAGCTTAAACAAGAAATCAAGCAATGCATCACCCATGTCATTCAAAATCCATGAAAGTAATTTCCATATGGTTTTACAGTGAATCACTTTATTCTATGTTTACGTAGCAGACAGCAATCGGATTATTTACTTGATATCACATGTCTCATTACATCATTTTGTTTCACTCTTTAATTCTTTTCATATTTCCTTTATACACATTATGGCTTACGTGCAAATATGGAGCAAGCCATTCCATGTGGTAACAGGTGTAGAATGTTGTTTCACTTTGCAACATTATTTGCAACATTTTACGGAAATATTTAGATTATTCCGTATTTACTTACTGTGTAGGCTCAAAAAATTGACGCAAATCTCTTTTGATTCATGCAAGTTTGTCTTAAAAGGAGAATCTCTGCAAGAATTGATTCTCGGATTTGGTACCTAATTTCTAGCCCTGTCGTAATTTAACCTAAAATATGAAGCGTTTCAAACCCTCAGCAAATGTGTCATTTGCAAGCGCACATTTAAGATATGATAAATGACACACCTACCAGAGGGAAGGAATCTTGGGTATTACAGGCCGATCTGAAAAGGTCAGGGTGTCAAATTATGCTGTTTGCAGAGGGAAAGTGAAAAGGTTCTGCTTGACTACAGACATTATGGTATTCCAATAACGACAGCATCAACAAAAAAGCCTATGAACTACTGAGTTGCTAATAAAATATTAAAGAAATAACTTAAAATAATTATACAGTTAGACATTTTGAAGTTTTGATAGCCTTTATATATAACTACTCTGTGAAAATCCACTGACTATCCAGAAAGGGCAGGCAGACAAAAAGAAATAGCACTAAGAAATTTTGAAATCCATGCTTAATTTTCTTTGAATCTTTTTTTTATAACTTTACCATACGATACTGGTAAACCCAAATGCAAATGCTTGATACTGTAACACTTTTGTAATAATTTTTTGTTAATTTGAATTGGTATTATAATAAGTTATTTAAACAGATCACAGTAAGAGATACAATGCACAACTCAGCCAAATATATTCCCCCAAAATATAACTTGACAGAAAACAATTTTACAAAGAATTTTGAGACAAACTTGGTCTGAAATGTAATTCCAAAACATCATGCTTTTTAAGCAAAATTTACTGAAAAAGGGCTAGAATGAATGTTTTCCATTCCTGCCTGAAGTTACCCAAAAGTAAACAATAATGATTGAGTTTCCTAATTGGGCTAGCTACAAAATTGCAGACCTTAACCTCTATCAATATGTAATACTGGTCGATACAACCAATCCATGAATGGTCATTATTGAGCAATATTATCTAATATTTAATTGTTTGTTCTGTCTCAGCATAGAAAGATCCTATTCAATAATGAATATTTTATAAAGGACTTCAAATACCTTTTTGAAAACTATCAAATACTAGTCAATAAATCAATTGCTATCTACAGTAGATAGCGTAAGCACTAGCTCTGTTTTCAGTATATTCATAATGGGCAGAACAATAGGCTCAAGCGACTTCTGCACTATATTACAATCGTAATAATGGATAGGAATGCAAACAAGTAATATATCTCTCCCTCTCACTGTCTCATCATCTCAGGTTTACCCTCACTCTTCTTATCCACATCACAGGTTTACAAGTATGTATAACATTTACATATCACAGTTCAAGTTGTAAACTAGGAGGCCCTGTAGTGGCACTATCCAAGAGGATGCAGGAAATTTGATATCAGTATTTTGAAGGAAGAATCTCTACCATATGCAAGCTTAGCATTAGCAAATGTAACAAACATAGAACTGCCCGTGATGCCAGCCTTGCGGTTTGACCATCGAATTGGGCTGTTTGAAATATATCTGCTGCAGCTAAAATTTGGGTAAAACATACTTTTAAGGGGCTTCAAAAGTTGTATGATATACAATTATGTATTTACAACTCTTCAAGGGGATCAAATAATGATTATTTCTTTCTAGCAGAAGATGTCTATAAACTATTTACTTCCCTACTCAACTGGGTGATTTCATTCTGAATACTGGTAAAATGAATCTAAATTTTGGAAATTGGGTGCATTTAATGTACATTTTGGGCTAATTCAGAACTCTTTGATGTTGTCATGACCTGTCACTGAGAACTTCGGCAACACTGAGACAGATGGATTGAGGCACTTCTGATTTCAAGAAATAAAAGCAGTATTTTCATTTCACTGACCTTCAATGTTCACTATCATATCTTTTCCATATTATGTACTTGAGGGAGGACATAATGCACGATAATGGAAAACAAACGTTTTATGTTACGATACGGGTGGACCTGAATTTTCAATTAGCCATGAATAAAACGCTCGTGAATCATTCACTATGTGCGCTATACTGCAGTATGGTTAAAATGGAATTGCTGAAGAAGTTGATTTCACATGTTTCAGGGGTTCAAATTTATAACTTACAGTTGTGAAAACTAATCATTACTATTCCATTTTGCAAGAATCAAGTCATTGATTTTTTTTTTGAACCATTAGAATTTAACTATAAAATTTTAACTATTGTATTTAACAAAATAATAAAATAATACAATTTTTGTGTAAATATGACCTTACATTCACACACTAAATCATTATCATAATAACTTGGGTAGGGTTTTAATATGCTGAAAATTTGCCTGTGTTACATGTATTCAAGTAACTGATTTTCATGTTAATTATGATTTTGGACCTACATCCTTTTTGCTATGCTATTACTATCATAGTCTGCAGGTTTTTCCATGCTTACTTGTATATATATTTATGTCAAACTCTTTTTGCTTTAAATGGCATGCCTTGATATCAATCTTAACATTTAGGGTTTATTCACTGTACACTTCAAAGAACTACACGGTGTCTCTGAATGAACTGTACTATCAGCAGAGATACCACTCAGTTTCACTCAAAAAACCTGAAACTGGTGACAAGAGCCTAAGAAAGCATGTGAATGCAGGCCAAAAAGCCCCAAAATGGGCTGAAAATAAATAAAAACAAGGAAATTTGGACTCGCTAAAATCCTGAATTCAGACCAAAACCTGAAGAGTGGCATCTCAATGCACATTCTTTTTGACTTGTGGAATGGATTAAAAAATATGACATTCAAATTGTTAAATCAAGAATGGAGCGGTCATTTTTCAGAATTAAAAAACATGCGATAGCTGGTTTATTATTAATATACACTAGCATCAATAAAGCGGTGGTTGTGGGTTCAATTCCCATGCTGGCATATTCCCTTGGTTTTTTTTTCAAGTTGGGTTGTGTGCCGCGCCGGTCGGGATTTGTGTTTATTTGTTGTCATGTTTAATTGTAACACTTTGGGTTGGTAAACTGTTCATTCTTTCGTATATCAATAAAATACTCGAAATGAATTTTTCTGTGGCCACAGTTCTTTCAGGGACACCCTGTACTGCTAGTTTTGATATTTATATTATATCATAAACTTTCACATTTAGAAAATGTCACTTAAAAATATAATAGTGATGGCAATAACCTGTTCAATATGTGGCGGTTTAGGAAGACACTACGCCTATGCAACACAAGACTCCTTGGGAAATCAAACTTAATGCATATTTGATTATTGTACAAAGCTTGCAAGGTAAGAAATGGAAGTAATGCCCGCAAAGTGATGTCTGAAACAATAACATCTATCAAAATTTGAAGGAAGTTATCAATAATTTTTTCAAATTTTTCCTTTACTCTCTATGGTTATACAATATAATAGATTTATAATAGCATCTATATTAAGAAGGACATGCAAAGATGAAAAGTATATGGATATAGTTTTTGGGTATCTTAAACAGTAAGGTTGTCACAAAAATAAAAATTTTAAAATTGTCACTAAATGGTGAATGCTATCAAATATGCATTCACTACTCACAGAACATAATTGAAAATGGTCAGCCACATATAATAACAGTGATGAAAATCATGATATCCTATATAAGAAAATTATTATTGGTACTTAATTTCTGAATACCACACTTAACTTGATGCTTAATAACCGCTTCTTCAAAGACATTTTTTTTTTTTTAATGAGTGCTACAAAATGAATCAATTTCTACCAAAATCTATTACATTCAATCTGTGCAGCAGCAATCATTTCTTTATAGTTTGTAGCTCTTACAAGGAAAGGAATGCACAATTAATGGGTCCATAATCATTCAAATAATTAATACTGCCACATTTTAATCATATATGCTCCAAAGTCAAGTTGAATGGCAGTTCTTGACTTCCAACATTTTCTCTCTCTTCCCCTTCCCTCTGAGGTTGCTTTAAGGAGGATTGACATCCTGTGATGTGTTAAAATAACACCAATATTGCATCGTAAACACCATCTTATTTCTCACTGCAGCCTGAGAAAATTGCCTCAGGGTCCCCAAGAGCGGGAACTCAAGCATGGTTGAATATCTTTTTCGCGGCAAACCTTAACTCAAACAAAAAAAGATTGGGACATGCTATAGAAATAGGCCAGGCGTTTAAGATTCCGGTGTCCTCAAGGCTTTGCCCAGTTAAACCTGGTACCGTATTAAAAAATAACATGAAATAAGAAGCAACCGGATTACCGGAATGCCGTCTGAGAACCCTACAACATAATCATCACCTCTGGGATGGTCTCTAGGGTTGCCAGTCTTACAGCACACAGGGTTGCCACATCGTGCTTTACCCACACAATTGGGCTAATTTAAAAGACTGCGCCACAGGAAAAATCACATGTTGCTTAAAATTGGGCTACTTTTTGCAAGGTGCAGTGGTTTTTACCTGTAATTTGGCTGATTTTGCAGCCTATCTGCAAAAATTTGAATTGCTCTCTTTTTAAAAGGTCTTTTATGATGACATTATTGACTGATCACTGTATCAAAAAAAGTATGGTCAATATCCACCCAATTGGGTGATTTTATTGACAGAAGCATCTAAAGATTCATATTTTGGGTGCCTGACCTGCAATTGGGCTCCTTAAGAGCCATTCGACGCTGCCTTGGCACAGTGCTCATCATGTCTTTTGATTGTGGCAACACTGGATTCTTGCATCAAGTTCAACATGGAGCAAAGAATTGAAGCACAATTAATTAGACTTAATGCTTGGGTGCCTGGACTGGATTGATCTCTCACCATCAGTATACAAACCCACGAACTGGTTGATAGAATATACATTACCCATGCTTGTAGTAAGGCATAACGTAAATAACATTGCTGGTAAATGTCACTAGTTCAAATAGTTTGGAATCACACAAATATATCTAGGGTACCTATAAGCAATTTACATTCTTACTTATTATACACATTATATCCATGTAATGATAGATCTTATAGATCTTCATTATTTATATCCGTTGGGACTGTTTACAAAGTAGGGCATATAAATATTCTTACAGTGTTACATGACATGCGAGTTGCAAAAATAGTATATAAGGTGACAAAAAACCTGTTTTAACCCCGGGTTTTTACATGCCCGGCCAAACCCGATTTTGCATTTTGGGCGAATTTTTTGTTTAAATTTTGCTAAATTTAAATCATTTAACAACCTACATATGGGCCTACATTACATGTATCACAAAAACCAGACATTTTTAGTCAGGATTTATTGATTTTAAAAGCAAATTTTGAAAAAAAAACCAAAAAAACCAAAACAGAACATACAAAAAAAAATGTTTGAAAAAAAAAAAAAAAAAAATCAATTTTTTTGCCAGATTTTTTTAGCTTTTATAAGGTAATTTTAGCCTCTTAAAAAAATCCCAACTGTCCGCCCGTACAACAAGATTTTTGTTTGTCTCCTAACATACACTATTCTTTAAAAATACATACCTTATTTTTGTTTAAAAATACATACCTTATTTTTGTTTATATTTTTTTATAAACACTATGACACAACAATATTTTACAATTTCAAATCTTTATTCATGAAAGCATCTTACACAGTTTACGACATCTGTAAAACTTAATGTGCTTAATATGACACTCAAAGGATTTGAAAGATTTACAAAAAATTCTAACATTGTAAATTTATACGGAAGAAAAATTAAAAAGCGAATGCAAGGCTGCATAATATTGGGTAGTGCCATGCTAACTGTATATTGCAAAGGGAATCTTCAAGTTCAATACCGAAAAAGTCATCTAAAGCATGAGCCAAACTGTTCATCTTTAAAAAAACAATTGTATTGATGTTCTAACAATAAACATTACTAAAATTCATTTCAAAATGCATATTCTGGTAAAAAAGTTTATCAGACATAATTTAAACAATTAGCAATCTGAAAAAAAAAAGTTTTTCGGAAAAATATTTTGGAAAGGTACTTACTTGTATATGAAAATGATAGGTCTAGCTTTAATGCAAAAGATTTGCAAACAATACCGGTCCAAATCTTCGTGTTGATTTTTCATATTTTTGGGTTTTGTCCTACTTTCATAACTGACTGCTTGGTGGTGTCGTTGACAGATCCCCAGTGTTTATGAGCTCCGCTAGCTGCTTGGTGGGTGAGCAGGCAGGCAGGCAGATGGCAGGACCAGGCTGAGGGAAACTAGGTCTCATCCAGAAGTAAAAGCACATGACTTTGTTTAGCCGCCGATCTGCAGTTTGAAACTGGATTGGAAACTGGCACCACTCCATCCAGGATCTTCCTGCAGTCTTTGAACTAGTTCAGTTTTGGTCTCTTCCAGTCTAGTATAAGACCAGCTCCAGCCTGTTGCATGGCTTACGACCTGGCCTGCACCAAACACATAAATTGTACACAAAACACAACATTATACCACTATACCCGCCCCGCCCATGTTAAAAACAATGATTTTTTTTACTTTTTTACCCTTATTCAATCTAGTATCTACTCTATACACACAAGCATACTTAATAAAAAAATAAAACATTTCTTTTTAGAAAAATTGCATACTTCACCAAAAATTCTTTAATTGTATCATTCAGAAATCATTTAAGACTTCCAAAGAAAAACTTGTGTGTAAACATGCTTATCTTGGAAAGACATCTGAAGTGATTGTTTATCATTGCAAAAGAGAATCAATTTGGAAGAAAATTACTCCAATACGTGATTATAGCTTAAATGTGAATAACCGAATGGTTTTGAAATGGTTACCCTTACATCAAGAGCTGAACTTCACAAAGCTCACCTTAACATGGTGGGTCTTATACGAGGTCAAGTGCTGATTTCTGAAAATTAAAATTGATTTGAGCGCTCTTTTGATGAGGATTTATCCTTCTACCTTTTAACTGTAGTGCAAATTTGTAGGACAGAAATTATGCCCCTAAGACCAATCTTGCAAGTTGGCATCTTTGTGAACCCAAACTCCGATTTGTTCTATGGAAACCTTTACTATCTTGCACTACATATGATGCAATGTAAATCCGGGCGTGGGGGCCTGGACTCACATTGGCTTCTTTGTGAATCCAGACCCAGAACCTGATGGTGGGGGCCTGGACTCACATTGGCTTTTTTATGAATCCAGACCCAGAACCTGATGGTGGGGGCCTGGACTCACATTGGCCTTTTCATGAATCCAGACCCAGAACCTGATGGTGGGGGCCTGGACTCGCATTGGCTTCTTTGCGAATCCAGACCCAGATCTGTTCTCTTGTATTTACAACCTTGAATACTTTTTAGAAATTCTTGGACACTCAATAATAAACGGATGAGTTAATTTTTTTCAGTCAAGCATATCTAGGCATTACCAGCTGAAATTGGGGCAATATCGCAGACAAAACTTCAACCAGGCAAGTGACCTGGTGAAGGGGGTGGCCATATATTGCAGAGCTCGGCGTTCACCTGATTGGAGCCAACTGTAACAAAGTCTTTATCATGATGGGTCATCTGCCCCGCCTTTTCCAGGTGCGCCACGGGTAGAGCAGATTTGATTTGATTTGACTTTTGTTGCTTTTTGGTCCTGCAAAGACTTTGAACCCAGGACCACTAGAACCAAAGGCAAAAATCAATGTGCCACACCTGCACCCTCCACTTTGTTACAACTCCAAAATCAGGTTGTAATTGAACCTCTTAAATGGATTGAGATGTACCACTTGAGTGTCCAAGCATTAACTGCACGAGTAAGTAGAATAATTAGATAGATCTATGTTACAAATCAAATTTCAAAACCTCTCGACTATGCAATCTATGCCATAATACACTACTTCAATTTCATGTCAAGGTAAATGTCCAGCAAACGATTTGAGAGAATTGCCAACCATCACTTGTCTTTTCCAAAATGCATGCATTTTGTTATGTTTCTGACCTGAACTAAATTATTGATGTTCTTTCAAATAGAAATATCTATAATGCACTACTACTACCATTTAAAAGGATTCAATGTCGGCGAAAAGGTCGCATATATTTGTGGACTAAAGGTTCTAATATACTGTTAAAGGTGGGTGGTCCAACTGTAACACTTGTTCTACCTCGCATTGAGGTCCATCACCCAAATATTTTTTAGCTTAATTGCTCCAGCGGTTTGGATTTTACTAGAAGCAAAATGTGTACCCAGAATGGCCCATAGAACATTGCATGGCGATCACCAAACTACCATGTTTTTGTTCATAACGCCAAAACGATACATATTTCATGCTTAACATTTCAAAAAGTATTACGAGACAAACAGCTTTCACCTGATACCAACATCTGTATTTTAATGGTGTCAATGGGGTCACACACCTTTAACAGGGTTCTTTGTTTTGTATCAAAAATGTGTATTGAAATATTCATACCGACACTTTTAAGCTTGCATTTAGTTATGAAACATTAATATGAACAATGAACGCATATAAAATAACAATTGGCAGATATGCACAATGGTCAGAGTTGGTTTCAGAAGTAGTCTATCCATATAAAACATTCATTTTACAAAAGTTGCTTTCTTTTCTTCCATTTTTTTAATGTTAATCATAGAGCGCTGACTTCTTAAATTTGACCTGTATTCTCGGATGATGTGAAGAATATGTGCCTAGTTAAATAATGTGATTTTATTTGTGCCAATTGTACATTGCAAGTTCAGTGGCTTGAATAATTTCCATTGTATTGAGGACAGGTGCATCACTAAGTGTGTACTCACATGCTACTCTGAAGCGGTTCAAACCGGAAATTTATGTGGGTATTGTTTGCTCTGGGCTACAGACAGCCCAAAATATCTTTACATCATGAAAATGGATGATACACTGGACACATCAAAAGCCATATTCAATTTTATCAACCATAATAGTTTTAATTCTCTTATGTTGTTTTATTTTTTGCAAACTGATGACTAATTGAATGATGACTGATCTGGTAATAAACTTACTAATACTATAGATTTATCTCTGAGAATTTGAATTTTGTGTTTTAATCCAAAAGTAATCATTGTGACACAAAAATGTAATCTACTGAAATAAGCATAACAAAACTTAATTTTTAGGCATCAAATACTCATTCTTAGACATAAAATTCTTCTTCTGAAATCAACAACTGACCATAATTAACACAAAAAAAAGAATAAAATGACATGACAATAATAACAAACATTTTTCACATTATTTACAGGTAACCTACCTGGCTTCTTTGTGCAAAGATGTCTTTGCCAGCACGAATAAAATCAGCTGCGCCAAAGCAGGGCTCAAATTCAGTTGTGACAAAACGCCCATGGCAGCTAGCTTGTGACGATCTTCTACAGACCTGATGGGGTATTCCTAGAAAAAGGACAAAAATAATCTACAATTTTAAAGAATGGAAATTTCAAAAAAATCTTTAAACAGAAAAAGTAAGGCATTCATTTTTTTCCATGAAAATACAATTTTTTCATAACTAACAAACCAAAATGTGGTAAAATTGCTCAAAAAAAGCTAGCAACATATAGAAAACTAATTTTTCAGAGCCTTACAAAATATTAAATTGCCACAAAATGTGGCTCTTATATCCTCTGAGTGTCCCCCCTGTTGGGACCAGAGATAAAGAGGTACAAGATTTTTTAATTTTTGGTCCTAAACATATGCGGTACACCGAATATACCGGTATTTTTTTTCATACCGGTTTGACGGTATGTCATTATTTCCAAGTACCAAAATACCGGTATGATGTTTACATTCGGTATATGTGTGAATTTGTATTCCATCATTATGAAGTAGAAGTTTTCTGTCTGTTTTCACCCAAAACACAGATTACCGTAACAGCCTTCTTACTTTACTAGTTTACTTGTCTTTTTGGCCGCGCCATTTTTTTAAACAACAAATAGTGGGAGAAAACAGCAAATACCGGAATATACCGGTATGGACCTGACGGTATACCGGTAAAAGGTATTTGGCATACCGAATATGCTTATTTGGTCCTGCAGAATCTGCAGCACAATCACTGAAAGTGACAACAAGTTGAATGACATGGTCATGTATTCACTTCATCTGCAACCTACATAATGCTAATTAAATTTCATTCAAATTTACCATCAGGTCAAAGAAAAACCTGAGGGACATTTAGGGGCTATTTTGACTATATGCTAAAATGAAATTGGGGCTACTTCAATTCACTTAAGGAGGGATGTTTAGGGGCCACTTTGACTTGTAAGCCAAAATGAAATGGGGCTATTTCAATTAGTTGCTGTGAAAAATGGAGCTTTGCTGACTGCAAAGAAAATTCATCAGAACAAAAACAGCCAGTAGGTTTTTTGGGCAAAAAATATGTTTAAGAATGTGGTGGAGAAGTTGTTTAGTTTGATGGCATAATCTGGTAAGTTATCAATACCTCGCCTCGGGAGCATTCTGCTATCATTTTTGTAGGGGTGTGTTCACACCGTCGGGAACGGAATTGATTTTAGGGCAAAATTGGGCTTCTGAACTGAATTTTCAACATTACTTCTTTTGGTCTAGTGAACTAAAATTGCGCCAAATAATAGGCTGTGGAGCTAAGAAAATTCCATTTGTCCAAAGTTGAGCTGAAGAGCTACATACATGGGAGTTTTACTCTAAGTAGAGCTAAAGAATTGGAGTACGAGTAATTTTGAGTAGGTCGCCCGAACTGCCAGAGTCTTTAAATGCATGTATCACTTTTACATGCGAGTTGCGAGTGCCTCCCCAGGATCTATTATAGACCTTGTCTCAAAATTAATTGGTATAGTCTAATAGGACAAGAGGTTATTGCTGATCGCCTTGTGCCAATTTTTTTTATGACATAATTTTATGAAATGGATCACGACTTCACACCTCGCACGTACCTGCTCTACCATCAGTATCACATGTCTAATCTACCATATTAGTACATGTCAAAACTGTGGGAGGGTTCATTATAACACTGCAGTGGGTCCTCAAAGGCTACTTGCTGAAGACCTTTCATGGTAAGGAATTCAACAAACCATTTTTCTTCATGTGTCCTATTTAACCCCATGAGAACTACCTGCCGATTGGGCAGAAAGAAGTTTTCATTATCAATTGGACCAATCAGCAACATTGTTAGAATAATTTCACTACGCAAAAAATTGGGGTGAGTTGTTTGCAAAGCTCCATTCTGATTGGTGATTAAAGTGAAGTTATCATGTAATTGACCAATCAGAGGCAATGTTACTGTTAGATCGGCAGGTAGTACTCCGGGGTTAAGTTAATTCTTGTAACATCTTTGAGGATGCTCTCACCTGATCGTACAGTTCGTCACTCATCTGGGGCTTGGGAGCAGTTGTCCACCTTGCGCCACCGCGGAAATATTCCTTCATGAGAGAGCGGTAGGCGCGGTACTCAAAGAAACGAGAACGCCATGCCATCGGACATTCAATGACCTCGTCACCGATGACAAGAATGATGTCACGAGGCATTGCTGCATAAAGACCTGGGAATTAATAATCATAACAAGAACAGTAGTTAACAGGTTTGTGAGAAAGAAGAAATGAATTGCAAGAGACGGAAATAAATTTTCAGCAAATTTACAGGCTTATTTCACTTATCTTTGCATTAAAGCCATACATGTAAAAAGTATTCTGCAACTTTGAAGAACCACTGGACCTATTCTGCAGGGCTAGGATTATTCACAGATAATTTGAAGAAAAAAAAAGGAAAAAAATTACGAAAAAATTAGTTTGTTATCCTTAATATGCAAACCATTAACTTGTGTTTACCTCTTCATCTATCACATATTATAAATGCATGGAAAACCAATGCATCTATAATATGTGATAGATGAAGAAATAAACATTAGTTAATGGTTTGCATATACAGGATAACAAACTGTAATTTTTTCGTAATTTTTTTCTGATTTCTTTTCTTTTTTTAAAATTAACTGTGAATGATCCTGAAATTTCATAATAGGTCCAGTGGTTCTCCAAGGTCGCCGAAAACTTTGTGCATTTTTTTTTTTCTGTGACCTCTGTGACCTTTCTGGGAACGCCTTTCCCGCAATTTTTGGAGGCCTGGTACCAGTTATAATTTTGTAAGGGTATTTGGGACAATGAAAGTGTAAGATTTATGAATGTGGAGTACCACACTAGTGTAAAAATCAACGAACCGAAATGACAATTTTAGAAATTAAGGAATGAACATAATTTTGTGCAATTTGAAAAGTTGCAAATGCAAACTGCATAACCTAACACATTCCCCTCACCTAAAATGTGTGACGATCATTCAGAGCATGTAATTGATCAATAAGAAGCCGCCTTGATCACATTCTTTTCAATTTGGAGAGCATTATGCACGGTTGGCACATATCTTCTTACTCAGTAAATATGCTGCAATCGCACACGCACACCAAATTGTATTCAATTGTTAATAAGTCAATCATTCCGATTTACAAGTGTGGTATCATATACTGCGGTTAACAAAATTATCCAAACTTTCATACATTTAAACAACACTTTTAATTCAATTAACTATGCTCAAAGTTATGACCGCTCAAAATAGTGGCGATTTTCTTTTTTGGACATGCGTTTATATTATCTATTCAACAAATCACCATCAGGCCAAAAAAATAAATTGTTTGGTTTCCTTTCCAAGACAAGTTTGGAGGGTCGGTAGGTCAATCCTTTTTTTAATTTTCCATGGGCTCTTCCTCCATTTTTCTTCCATTCTGAAAAGGTTATAGACAAATGCTTGAAACATTTTATTGTAAAACATTGTGCATTTTTGGACTGAATTTAAATGGAAATACTTCTTGGTTTTTAATCAAATATGGAAATGAATAAAAATAAGTGAATAACAAATATAAAATGTCCTTGATACCATCAAAATTTAAGGTATCTTTTAAAAAGTGATGGGAGGGGGAATTTCTATTTTTCGGGCGGTCGCGGAGCGCAAGAAAACATTTTTTTTGCCTTATATGGTTAATCTTACCAGTTGAAGTAAAATCAGGGGTGGTGTACTTCACAGTGAAATCCAAAGGATCCGGTCTACGCACAGTCACACCCTCCTGCTCCAGAATGTGGCAGAAATTTTCAATCTCTGCATGGGCTTTCTTGAGGTGTTCTTCAGGGAATGGCTTCCCTCCATGCTTGGCAAAGAAGTCCCAGTGATGCTGGTAGGTGTTTGCCTGTGAGAAAAAGCAATGAACTTGAAATTAGATTTTTTTTGCAACAAATTTATTATAGAACACTGATATTTTTAGCATGTATGGTTGTAAAGCCCACAATACTAAATACATGCCATTGAAGCCAATAATGCAGCCTCTTACCAAAACTAGGTGTTTGTCTAAAAGGATATACGCTCAATTTAAAACAGTATAAAATTCAATATCAGTCATATTTAGTGTACCGTATACCAAAGAAGAGGAACATTGTATGATTTTTAATAATTTGAATGCTATTTTTCTTCACTATACTGTATGGAGACAATCTGCCTGGAGTTCCAATTTTTTTTTTGTGAGAACAACCAGAAAATTGTTTTATATTGTAATTTATTTGCATGTCAGTTTTTCCTGTTTAAGCGTATGGGACTTAAATGTAGTTTATAAAAGGTTTTTTTCATTCATTCAGTAACCTTCTAGGTCCAGGCATGACAAAAAAGAAACTAGCCCAACCTATTATATATGCTGGTCAAGAGAAGAGTGGTAATTTCCCGGGAGTACTTTAGTTGTCAAATTCAAACCACCATATCTGTACATTACATTCCCGAGTACATAATGCGATATTTAGTCCGCATCAAATAGTCGTAAGCCCATTCAAATGTGTAGAAATGGCCTTAAGCATGTGAAACAGGGAAAGGTTTTAGCATAACAATGAGCAAGCTCGAAATCTCAGTGTTAAAACTACGGAGTATAAACTGTATGATTTGCATAACAGGGAACAACTTTAATAACAGCCAACACCCTTTACATCAATTAAGTTGATACCTTCAGGAACTTCTGAAGCCAAGAAAACAAGTATTTTTATATATTACACCATTTCTGCAATCAATAGACATTCTGTGTTGTGATCCCAAAATAGCTGTAGACACAATCAATGCATGAACCAATTCTTGGTACCAATTATAGCTGAACCACTCGCATGAATGCCTCATTTTCTTTGTTCAGTCTTGAGTGTGTTATTTTGAATGTTGCCTCCATTAGTGATGACAATGAACAAGCTGCATGCTATGGCACATGACTGTCTAGCAGGTTTGTGTAGATGCATTTAGTCTTACAGTTTTAACACTGACATAATATTAAAGCAATATAGCGTCATTTTCAAAATAATTTTTTTGTTATCGGTAACAACATGTCAGTTTTCATTATCAAACATCAGATGTGGCCCCTTTAAATTAATTTTAAGCCAAACGGATGCACTGGATTTTTTCAATGTTTATGAGCGCTAGTTGCTCTGGGTAAAGATTAAGATTTGTTCAATTCCTGTGTGTGTTTTATGTGTGCATAGCGACTCCACTGGATGGCGAAATTAGTACAGCAGGGCCTATAGGTTATGCTCATCTTCTCATGCACAACCAGGCTTAATGAGTCTGGGGAATTTATGCATGGAATGAATTGCATTGTTTCAACATTCGTTTGACTTAAATAGTCTTATTAGCGAGTTAATTTGAAACAAAACAGAGTTCATCTCCAGGTTAAATTTAACGTGCCAAGACACAAGAGTCAGAAGCGTTTTGATACTTCCGTCATCTGATGTGGCTCAAATTGCCGCTCTTGTAATAACGTAATTTTAGCATGATTTATTTTTCACTCAGCAAAAATTAACTTGAGTATTTTTTGCCGTTTTTCAGCATATATGGACTTGCACTCTAATTAAAAAATTTGCAAAAGCTTAAAAGAGTGCAGAAACCCAAGTATGCATGGAACTTAAAACAAAGTGCAAAAGTTCCATTTTTAGAGAACAACAGTGTCGGTACTGAAAAGCTATCCATCTATTCAAACAGTCAGAATCTCTCTCTATCAATAAAATTGCCTCAATCTCACCATGTCAAATACATCCTCAGTATTTTTTGTTTAAATTGTGTTTCCCCATCCCAAATGCCTCATACATAATCGTTAACAGTTACGATCTGTCCATCAGAAGATACGCTGTATAGAATTGGTGCATGCATTGCATGCTGACATAATAATAAAGAATACTTTTTGAATTTGGTTGAAAAATTATTTTCTTCACAGTGCATTAAGGTGTCATCGCCATGTCTGCATGTGGATGGCGACAATAAGCCTTATTTATGTGCCAAAAAACAGCGCTTCAAAATCATGGGGATGTGTGGAATATAATAACAATCGAGAAATTAGTACTGTCTGCAATAGCTGCCAGGTGTCATATTTTTAAGATGCATATAATATAGAATGCAGAAATAAGTTAAAATGTCTATAGGGCAGCTTTTGCATATAAGGCCTTCTTGCAACAACCCCTTGATATGTCTATGCGGGTAAATAAAGGAAAAGAGTATTATACTTCATCATGTTCCAGATATATTGAATGCATAAATTTCTTTAAATCGATCAAAAATAGGTTGTTATACTTCAGCATGTCCCACATATGTGACCAGCTCTGACAAAACCCGGAACAAGTCGCCAAGCATGCTTTTTGCAGAGTTATAACTTATAGGTCTTTAAAGATGACATTCCCCCTAAAAAAGAACACATTTTTGAATTCTTAATTTCATGGTATTTGACTCTGGGACTAAGTGGACTTTCAAATCCTAAGTACTTATTAAAAAGAGGTTTATTTAATTAATAATTAACAGTTGAACTATGATTATCCCTATTCAATCCTGTGTAAGGCAGGAAACTAATTAACACATTACTCAGAATAGCAATTTGGCAAAATATATCAAGGTATCATTTTCAAAATTATCCATATCTTCAAAAGTATTGATGCTATGTATATAATTTTGTAATTATTTTAAAGCCATTTGTTTCATATCACGAAAAATGTCAAAAATGCGACTTGTTCCTGGTTTTGTCAGAATGGGTCACATACGGAATATTGAATGCATAAATTTCTTTCAATTGATCCAACATAAGCTTGTTTTTGGCATATTATGTTTCTGTTCTGAAAAATATTCATGAAGCCAGCTTATTTATATAATGCACATGGCAAGCATGGTAGTGATCCAATTAGGGCAAAATGAGAATACATTTTTTTCACTCATCGGAATAATTGACTTAGCTTGAAGCCTTGCGAGCCATATTGAGCACATTGCTATATCCCACGCACACAACATGCAGAATCAAAGCAGGAATCAAGTCCTTGCGATCTTTTTTATTTGTTCTTTTTCTTCTTCTGTTCTGTCTTGTTTTGAACAAAATGTGAATGTATGTCATTAGCTGATTGCATAACTTGCATTTTCATAAAAGATTCACGATACCGTTAGCACTTTCACATGGTTGGAAGGACTCAGCTAGCTAGGGGATTACGGGAAAATGGTTTTAACACTTATGATGTCTTTACTGCTTTCTAAGGGAAAAAACAAATTTGATTTGCATTTACCTGTGGGCTCATCTCTAGGCCTTAGCTGGGAAAAATCAAATTTTGATTCTAATTAAGATATCACTGATTTAAAACTCACTCAATCACATCAACCATATGGTTTCCCTTAGATTGCTGCCTTCATATTCCAATGTTCACACTGACGACTGAAAACCCAATATGTTTAAAAAAAATTCGGTCTTCAGACTCTGTGAACTGAGACAACGCAGTTGTGACCCGGGGTTGTGACCAACTTAGTTATTTAACACATTTGTTTCTGATCTTGTATTTTAGAACACCAGAGCATGATCCTGTCACAATGGTGCATGCAATAAGACAGCTGCCGGATAGAAAGTCACACTGTAGCACACTAACCAAAGTCCCAAGTATATTCATGAGCCACTAACAACTATCTCACTATGCGCAGTTGGTAGATGTACGTAAGCGGATGAAAGGTTGAGTACATGGTTTCCCTATGGATAAAAGTATTTCCCTGAATATACTCATCCTCATTATGGATACGGAATAAGAGATGAGTTGCATCTTCAGCATCCGCATCTTAATGTAGTAAGTAAATGAGCTGTACTGGAGATTCGATGGTATGCATGTAACCAGAGCATGTGACTACGCTACATAATTTTTCTTCAAGCATACATTTTTCATTACATAATGCATGTTTCAGGATCTATCTTAAAATTTTTTTGAAGTGTCTTGATTCAACTAAGGCTCTCATTTTAGGAAATTCGGCTCCCGGTACCCGAACTTTTTTCGAAAGGGTACCAAATTGCAAAAAAAAAAAATTGCAAAAAAAAAAAAAAAATTTAAATTTTTTTTCAAAGTTTTTTTTCAGTTTTGTAGTGTCTCTGGACCTAGACCTAAATGCTAGGATCATGATTGACCTAAAAAAAAAAAAATTGAATTTTGCACATTGTTTTGTGTTTTTAATCTGAAAATTGATACATAGTTTTCATGTCATACGCTATTAATGATACCAAAATGCATTCAAATTCAATGCATTTTTTAAATTTCGGTACCGGGCAGGGAATTTCCTGCCGGGTAATAGATTATCGGGCGGGACTCAATTCCCGGGACTCACTCAGAGCCTTAGATTCAACCAGGGATTGTACTTGCCAACAACAACAAAAAATTTATATGACGTACGGTAGTCTATTTGTTTAATAAAATAGCAGTATAAATATAATAATATTAATAACAATTAATGATGATGATGGCAATGCTGTTTCTGCTATTTATTGGTAATACAAACTTTATAATGACAATAATATTTATAACCTTTGCACCAAGTACACTCTTAATTAATATTTTTCCCTGGTGCATTCATATTTTGAGTGAAAATACCTCTTACTCTGAAGAAGTAATGAAGGGTGCTTAATCTAAACATTAATTAAGGAAAAAAGTTCAAAAATTTAATATCTGTAGGAAATTCAGATGGGTATTGTGTATCTAATGATCAATAGGATTAGGATATTTTAGTGGATAGGGGTTCAATGAAATTGTCATCATATGCACGTGACTAATGACAATATTATCTTTGTTGTTGTTGAAACTGATAATATTTATTTACATTATGAAACTAAGTACAAAGTACATTTCCTACTGCAGAAAAAATATAAATGATAATTTTAGCTGAGTTCAAACCAGTATATTGGCCAAATGCCCTATAATCTTATTACTGTCACTCAGGGCCGTGACACTTGTATTCAATCCCTGTATAAAAAGTTAAGTCACTTCACTTTAATTGACATATATAATATTGTCAGTTTGAGTGACAGTTGCCAGGGAGTTTGGTACCGTAGAAACGTAAACATAGCCTAAAATATACGTACGTGTCACGTGTGCACGACAACAACGTGTGTACTACTTCAATAGTGAAGCAGACTTATCCCGTAATTTTGATTGACAGTTGCAGGGGAGTTTGGTACCCCCAATTTTCAAAGATGGCGCACATCGACTGCCAATTATTCGGACCCTTTCCGGCAAAAATACAGCTTATTTAGCCCAGGGTTGTGAGAGTAGATCTCAAATCTCTGAGATAGCCAATCCCTATGTCGTTATAGAGGCATCGGTTTGAATATTTTCCTAGCATATTGAGCTATGGTACTTGGTTTTCACAATATAATAGTAATGGAAAGAAAGTAAACGTCCAAATGTTTGTTGTTTTTCACAATTTAATTTTTTTTTAACAACAACATAAACATACATCACCTCTTCCACAATTCACTATCTTACACAAGACATACCACCACACACTTGATTCTACATATTGCGTATTGAGTTTGACTGACTTCATTTGCGCAAACGAGTGGCTTTACTGGCTTTTCCTAGTCTATTATGTACTCGAGAATCCTTGTCACTGTCACAGGTAATAAATAGTATTAGAATCAGCTACATGTAGAGGATTCACGATTTGCACTATTTCTCATTTTCATGTATTATTTTGTATACAATATTAATAATAATATCGCCCACAATATTGTGCTCAGCAAAAGATTCAGGACATTGATGGTCCAACTAAATTAAATGCTGATGATCATGGTGATGACAATGATGTAAAACAATATAACAATAAGGATGACGTAGAGTGTCTGTCTGTATGTGGCAGGATTTATTACCCTTTTACACTAATTAGTTTCACTGGTATTATGTTGTTGGCACTGTTTCATAAAAACACTCAATGCATCATGACCTATTTAACATTTATGTGTCTGACAGCATTTTAAAATATGGCTGCACTCATCAGACCGATCTAAATCGGTCCATTACAGTTGAATCGGGAAATCCCTTCATTTGCTCATCTAATGAACTGATCATTTTTATGGAAAATCAGTATTAAGGCTTTATATTTCACAACAGTGCCCATAATGCCAATAATGCCAATATCCAAGTTCTTTATGAATGTCATATCATGAGTCTCCCTATTTATATCACAAATCCATCACAGTTTTAATAATTCAAACAAGGAGAGAAATAAGAGAAATAAAACGTGGAGATTTGAAACAGTTATAGCGTGCCTGAATATTTGATGTAGTGTTGCTTGTACCTTTCAACCTTTGGAATCATCCTCAGTAATGTGTGACTGATCGATGAGCGAGATTTATCCCCAGACACTCTCTACAAAGTAATTTATATTTCAAGTGAATCTAAATACATTTTATCAACATGGTTTATAGCTTGCCAAAAAGTCACTAAATTAATGGGTACTAAATGACAGGGGAAATGCACAATGATGCAGAGTCCTGAATACTAGTATGTGATATGTGAGCAGAGGCCAGGCTTGGAATATCCTCAGTATGTGTACCTGATCGATGAGCGAGCTTTATCTGAAGACTCTCATCTGAGTAGTTTATATTCAAGCGAATCTGTAACATTTTATCAACATAGTTTACCTTTATAGCCCTCATCAGTGGTTCTAAATGAAGGTGGGGGATGACCTAAATTTACATGGCTGAGATGAGGCCAGGGCTCAAAGAAGGGTGGAGGTATTTTTTTTAAATGGTCCCGGAAATGTTTTTAAAAAAATTAAAAATTACATTTCAAGAATTTATATGGGCCAATTCCAGAAATCTCCGGAAAAGTTACATCTCTGTGATCTGCGATTCGTGCTGAAATTTGTGGGTAACCCTGTTTGAAATTCACACTCTTGGTGTGGAATATCAGTAGTTCATGTCTACTACAGGGGGTGTATGGATTTCAACTGGAATAGCCCATTATGGTAATTGCCTGAAGACATAATGTTCTAGTGGTAGCGTGTCATCATTCTATGAAAGCAGTGCAACTTGAGACATTGTGCAATGTGGAGGCTCAGTGGCATGTATAATACCAGTCTTAATGTGAAAAGGTGAAACGGGCATCAGCCGTAATTCACCTCGTAACCACCGAGGTCCTCAAATGTATCTGATACATCTCATGGCCCAGGTCTAGCACATAAGACCAGAAACTATGCAATTATGGGGGCGAGTATAGCTTTTAAAATATTTTAAGGGCAGGTTTTGCAGTATTTTAACTTACTCTCATGACCCAATTAAAAGTTTCAATTGGTGGAGAGTGAATATTCATGATAAGTTTGTGCACTCAATATGTGAGAAAACATTTTTTTAATCCCAAGTATCTTGGCTAATCATCTATCGACCTTTTTTTGCTGGTATATTTTTTGTGTGTGTGTGATTTTTTAACATTTCAAGTTGGGGTCTGGACTCTGGAGTGTTCTGGAGGATGATTCCAGTCTAGCCGCAAGTTGGTGACCTGTCACCTGATAAGGACATCTCTTGATAAGGAATACTCCTGATACACCATATCCATCACATCACCTGTATGCTTCCATCTGCTATTCGGAAGTGAAAGTCTTGAAGACCCTGCCACCCGTTTCATAACTTTGAGGTATAACTTTTTGTCTTGCTCTTGATGCTATCTTTTCTTCAAAAAGAAGGATGGAATTCCATCTGGCAAACCTCTCAGTGAAGTTTCTTTTGCTCATGGAAGTTAAAACTTCAAGAAAAAAATAAAGTGACAAAGTTATGAAAAATGAGATGGTAAAAAAACAAATCCATATCCAAAACTTAAGGTCTGAAATACATATGTGTAGGGTAAATCATCACCTGATTTTATACAAATCATACTTCTATACAAAATATAAAAAACACAATATTTGAATGAGGGGATGCTATTAAGCACATGATATGAATTTTTCTACCAGTTAAAAACTGCTCAAAATGCCAAGCGCATTAGCACATGATATAAATTTTTCTACCAGTTGAAAAAACAAAACAAAATTGTTTAGTGAAGTTGTGCTCCAACACTTCCTCTGCTCAAAGATATCAAACTGTGCTGTAACTTTATTATTATTTTTGTGACATGCTATTGTCCACATCACATTCTTGTATTGTCACTCTATTGTTACTTTTCCCGCCACTGTTCACTCTCATTGAAATGCACTACTTTGAAGAAATGGAGCAGTCATAACATCTATTGATCAAATGTCTGCAATTATAAATGAAATTTGAATTATCAATAATGTCAATATAGTGAGTTCAATTTGAGTTGCATGTTACTATTCCAATTCTAATGTTTGCTCCGAGTCAATTTGTATTTTGTACTACTTTTATCTGTCAACCGAGAACTTATGTTGCCAGGGGTGTCGGATGTACATGTATGGGTAATCTAGTACACATGACCACATGGGACATGCCGGAAACGTGGCTCGCAATTTTTGGTCATTTGGTATAAATGACACCTTTTTTTCTTTAAAAAAAAAAGCTAAATTTTGCCTCACTGTAGCTAATTTGTTTAAATTTACCAAATATTTTGCATACTACTGGTAGCTATTTGTGTTACATTTGACTAAAAATTGTGACTTTTGGTATATTAATGGATCAAAATTTCTGTAATAAATTGGTATAGTGATGGGCCCTCATTCAGATTCTCAGCAGCACCACCTACCCAAACTTGACTACCCCCCAATTAGAACCCCTCATCAACTTGGCAACACCAAACCAAAGAATAAGACAGAACATGTAATTTTTTTTTAAATAACTCATCAGAGTTACAATATATGTTCTATCTTCTAAAATCAAATAAAAAAACCACCTTCTCCCAATTCATACCAGTACCCTTCAGTGAGACAAAAGGGGTTCCCCTCTGGTTACCTCAGCTGCAACATAACCACATGATTACTGACACTTATGTGACTCCGCATTTATACACACTCCCTTTCTGATAACAAAAGCCCATGCATGTGAAACTGCACGTAGACCACGCTCAGATAACACATGGCTTTAATGCATACTCATGTTGCCTCATATCTGGTTCAAACTGGTTGAGCATGATAATGTGGAATCAATGTATGATCATCTGTTTTCATAGAAATTGGATTAAAAATAATGAAAAATGGAATTTTTAATACTATCAATGCCGGATGCATGTCACTATGATTTTTGACTGATAATTTAAAATATCAGACTATATGTGAGAAGTGAGAAGGGTAAGGAAGTCAAAGAAAATGAAACTAGACTAAAGGATAATCCAAATATTTAGGTTATTTTAAACTTAGAATTATGTGCTACAAACAGCATTTGCCATAGCCGGTATCGCAGAGCAAAATGCTACTCAATTTTGATCACTTTGCTACACAAGTTTGGAAATGTGTAGCAATTTTATGCCATAGACTAGTGTGCAAAATGTAACAAAAATCAAGTAGTGCAAGCTGATAATGCTACACATAAAAAAATTCTTACGTCCAATGCTGGCTCCAAAATTCAAAATTACAAACTCTCAACCAAAATAACACCAAATTGTATATTGGAAAACCAAAAATTGAATGTGAAGGTTTTGGGGGATGAATGTATCCCATCTGTTATTATGTTTGAATCCCTACCATTTCTAATTCCTGAATAAATTTCAAAAAAATTGAATCTTGGGTGTTATTTTAAAGAAAGGATGTTTCACTTTCATGCTTTAATATTTCCACCATGCTAGAATGACACACTTCCATTTTAATTTTAAATTTCAACAATACTATTGAAACACTCATTCCAGCGCCCTTTTGTTTCATTTCCTTTGTTTGGCTTAAATCATATTTCTGACTTCTGACTGATTTTGCTTGATCACATCACATATAGAGAGTAGAAAATGTGGGTAATTCCCAGAAACTGAACATGTAATACCCACATGGCCATTCACTTCCTGAAAGAATTTAGTTCCTTGGTTACAGCTATGAAAATTATAATGAAAGGTTGTGAACTTGTGGTGTCAAGTAGTAGGACAAGAAAAACCTACTGAACTTCAGTTTCTGCAGTCTGTATGTATATTGGTTAAAGTGCAATTGTTTGATCGGCACAGACTAAAAATCTTTATCAATTTGGACCCCTTGCCTTGTTGAGGTTGCCGAACTTACCGAGGTATCAAATTCAAATTACAGTTTAAAAAAATACTTGACTGCAATGAATTGTTTTTCTGTCTATACCTGAGATATAGACAAAGAATAACAATGAATTAAGTGTAATTTATACCAATATTTTAATGGATGAGCTATTTCCAGTCCACACAGAAGGCAAACACTCAAGGGGATCTGAATCCTTCAAGGTTTAGTCAGGGTTTCTCCTGTCACACACTTTGAGGATTGACATTCCAAGGGAAAACCTCTCAAGTGGTTTAACCTACCTAAAACCGTCCAATATATTTTGAGTTTTTTTGAAAAATTCAAAATTTGAGGTTGGTACCATGCCGGATGTTTTGGGGTTTCTTTCAGAGTCTGAAACCCCAAACATGTCCAAATGGTAAAAGCTCACAGAATGATTATGTAGGCCTACAGATTAGGCAGACCAATACCTATTTCTATGTGTACCCCAAATAAATGTTAGCAACACAGGGGATGGATCAGAGTTCTACTAGAAAACCACTGTGTGGACGACAACTCACAATCTTGAGCGACTTAAAATTTCGTATGTTTGGGGCCAAGGTTTCATTCAGAAGCCCAAACATGTCTGCACAGCAGATGCTAACAAAATGATTGTGCACAGCGATTAGTCTAAATACCTGTTTCAACCAGAAGTAAAATAATGTTAGTCAGTAGTCACATAAGGGGTGGCTCAAGTTTCTACCAGTTGTCAAAGCACTGTACAACTCACAGAGTGACTTCAATTTCATTTCTACATTGCGGTTCAAGCTCTCATTAGGTTATAAATGTCCGTCTGGACATGGTTTATAGGGAGAGGTTAATGATGGATGGTTTACTTTATGATGAATTTAATAAATAGCAGGAAGTTATATAGGCTGTACTTATAAACATGACATTTCAAATGAATTGAATATAACCTGATGAGACAATTGATTAATTGCGCTATTCCAATTTAATACGCCTACACCCTATGGAAGACTTCCCCTGAATAGGTGACTCCCAATTGAAGTAGACACCCCCTGTGTCCATGTGAAAGATTAAGGTCATCGCGTGAAGGGGCGTGTGGATTTCAACTGGAACAGCATATTGGATCAGAAATTGTTGATCTGGTTCCTCTCAAAAGCTAATGTTTGTCTACGGGAGATCATGTTTAAGGGCTCATTAATGGTATGTGGAAGACGTGCATCTTGTGCATCCTCCAACCACTCGTAAACACCAGTTGGTAAATATGATAAAGTACTGTCAAAGCCAAAAAGGTCACTGTTTGAACTCTTCTGAAGGCTTGCACAAAAATTATAGTTCAAAATGAAAATAAACTGTGATTGCCGAGATATGTTTTATTAAAATTTTCACCACATTTTGTTTTAAAACTTGTTTCCTTTGGAAGCAATAGTGATTTCAAATTTAGAAATTGTAATTCCGTCAAAATTGGGCCAACGTCTGATAAGTGATATGGTCATTGGTCAAGTTTAAATTGTTATTGATTTCATGCACATTTAAATGCATGGACCTACAATGTATAGGGTTTGAATAGACACAGCCACACAGGGGTGCCCTAATACGACATACACATACAGATTCTAATGGTAATCCAAGTCACTTCAAATGCCTCTAAAAATGTCTAAAGCAATTATCCACATTACTCAATCTGACAATCTTTGCCATGGTACGTACTTAATTCTCTCTTTCAATCATTGGGCTGTTCCAGTTGAAATCCATACAACCCCTATGAATTCGAAAGACATGACCCTAATCTCCCACATAGGGGGTGTAGATATCAAATGGATCGAGTTGTTCATTCATGTAACACCATTTGAACTTAACACACTGTGTGTGGGAGATTCAGGTCATCGCTTCCATAGGGGATATCATAATTAGGTCAACTCAAATGCCGACTTAAAATTAAGAAATTACAATTCCATCAAAATTGGACCAACGTCTGGTTGGTCAACTCTTTTAGTTACCGTATTGATCAAATGCACGCATTGCACGGTTGCACGCATCCATAGGGTTTTAAATGGGCACAGGGGTGCCGTAACGCGCACACACGTACAGGTCTTAATGGTACTCCAAGTCATTTCAAATTGCTCTGAAACTATCTAATGAAGCAATCATCCCCATTTACTCAATCTGACAATCTTTGGCATAGCACTTAATTTTCTCATTCAATTATTTTCAAAATGCATTTAACTCCCAAATGATGTGTTCGCAAGAGAGTGCATCTAAGCTACATGGGTGTGTGCCTGGCTGGTGTATACTGTATAGGCTAGCATCACACTTGATGCATACAAAAAAGATGCGACTGTGACTTTCCTGAGCCTTAAAGGATACATACAGTATCGTGTTTGGTGGGAAATTTTTAAAACTTTTTTCACTTTATTAATTATTTATTTAAAGTAACAAAAATATGAAATATGAAACTTATATATTTTTGGAAACTGGAAAGAGAATGCAGTCTCTTCGAAACTTGGAGAAAACAAATTTCCCAATTTTTGGCCCCAAAGCAAGATTTTTCTACATAAAATTTTCAATCCAACATGACTACTTACGGTATGCTTAAATTTCCAAGTAATAGAAATAGTCTAGAGACAAAAGTAGTACTACTCTCTCAGTCTCTCTCTTTCTTTTCTTAATTAGGTCCTCAAACTTGTTTTATGGTCAGCAATATCCAAAACTAGTAAAACTTGAAAATAAGCGAAATTTCAGAAAATAATGAACTAGATTTTTTACTCTAGAACATTCAATTCCACCAAACGAAATCTTTGCAACCTTTTATAACTTGGTAAAACCAATAAACTTGTCAGGTAGATTGGCAGTGTAATGAAAACACTAAATGTAATTTGATATGGTTTGCCATCTCAGGTGTTGAAATAGTTGAGAAAGATACAAATCATTTGATGCAATCAAAATTGGGCTATTCAATTAAAATCCACACTACCCCTGTGGAAGATTTTGGAAATATCTTTCATACTTAAGGGGAGTATGAATTTCAAATGAAATTAGCACATTAACCAACTCTTTTTGAAACTCACCTTCCCTCTGTGGAAGATTCAGAGTGAATCTTTCTCAGAGGGTGTATGAAATTCAAATGGAGCTGCCTAATGTATTCATTCCATTTGAAATTCATACACTGCCTGTGTAATATATAATTCCAAAATCTTCCACAGGGTAGGGTGGATTTTATTAATGGAATTGCCTTATTTTGACACACTGATCACAAACTATCAGATCATGTGAATGATATTATTTTCTTATCTGAGCTGAGAAGAAATGTGAATATGGGATATCTCATAATTTGCATTTTTGGTTGACACAAATTGAGGTAGGCGACGTGTGTAAAATAACATTTTCACCACAATAATTTGAATCCAATTCAATTTCTAACAAATATTTTTTCCCGCCCATTGCCAGACAGTATGAAGCTCCAATAGCCATCTATAATTGCATAATTTCATTCATTTAGGTCAAGTACGCAGTTATCTTTTCCGGGTTATACATAATTCCTTGCCAAAAGCAAACTGGAGAACTCCAAAACACACACCCAGGTCTTCTGACTCGCTGCCTGAGGACCTGAATTATGCAAAGCACTTTTACACTGACTCATTTTACAAACCATGCTGGTTACAGATATAATGAGATGCGCACAAGAATCTACTCTGAATCAACAATTCCATCTTTGAGATAGGAAGATTATAGCTGTCTAAGCTTACGCATTGGGTCCATGTGTAGTATGGATTCTTAATTTGGAATTTAATAGACAAAAACAAATTCTCCAAAAATGTGCAAACTTTTATAGCATCAGCACTGTTCAGCAGCGATCGTTCACATGCTATCACAATTTAGGATTCAGGACTGGCACTAACCGGCTTTTGGGGGTCCCAATGATCCCAATTTCCACCACTTGGACCCCAAAATTAAACAATGTAGTAAATTTTAGCCTGCATGGACCCTTTCAGGACACCCAAGTTTTAGAGACTATTGCTATCCCTGGTCATGAAGTTTTCTTAACCTGATCTGATTGCAAGTCTATGGTCTAATATAATTCAAATTCAAAATATTCTTGGTTCCTAATTTTGAAGATTTTCTGCTAGCATCCTAGCAGGTAATAATATCTTACAATACTTGGAAGTAAAACAATTTTATTTTACCCAGTTCCTACTCTCTCTCTGTGCCTCCTAGAAACAATTTAAGGCCAAGATGTCATAGTATGTCATGAATGATAAGTTTTATGATTTGTAAATACATGAAATGCCAGGCAACATTCAAATCCATGACAACCATGTAGGGTTCAATCAAGACTGAGCCAGACTTTTATCTGGTATAAAGAACACTAGAACAGTATAGTACAATTTTTTGTGAGGGTTTAATTTTCACAAATTCTGCAAAATAGAGGTTGTGAATTGAACAACATTTAATAGGGCTAGGGGCAGATGGGGTGACTAAAATCATGCAAAAATCAGAATATTTCAGATTCTCTGCACCCCATTAATTTGATATTAAATCTGCCTACTAGTATTTTCTAAAATGGGCTGTATTATTATCAAATACAAAAATAAGTTTAAACTGAATATTCTAAAATTTTTTTTATATTCATCATATTTACTAACCTTAACTTCCACCGTAAACGGCGGAATAGTGGCGCCTTCAACACGCCCTACAATGACCTCCTCCAAGGGATCCCATTCGTTGTGCGACCAGACGGGGCTATGGGTGTCCTCCTCTGGTTTTTCATCATGAAATGCTGGAAACAGCTAAAGTACTCTTCACGGGCTACGCTTCGTGTGCTACTAAATCTTACTGGTGCTGGTGCAGGTGCTACGTTAAAACCAAAGAGCTGAAAGTAAGAACAATACCAGTAATTAGAATATAAATAAAAACTAGTGGCAAATGGTGGTCATAGACCACAAACCTAGCTGGGGCATGTTGGTGTTTTGGAGGTATCTGACCCCTGCAAAATGTTCCAAAATGTTCCCCTGTTCATGAGGTTTGTTGTCACCGAGTTTGAGTCCCATACGACTTTTAGATGCCCAGAAAGTTAAATTTTACGATTTGACCCAGATGACCTTTGACCTGACCCCTGTACATCATTCCAAAGTGTTCACCTGATCAGTAAATTTGTTATCACAGAGTTTGAGCCCTGTACCCCTTACAGATGTCTAGAAAATGCATTTCTAAAATTTGACCTCTGCATGACCTTTGACCTGACCCCTTCAAACTGTTCCCATGTTCATGAGATTTGTTGTCACTGAGTTTGAGCCCCATAACCCATACAGATATCCAGAAAATGAAATTATATGATTTGACCCCAGTTAACCTTTGACACGACCCCTGCAAAGTGTTCCAAAATATTCCCCTGGTCATTAAGTTTGTTGTCACAGAGTTTGAGCACTGTACCCCTTACAGATGTCCAGAAAATGCATTTCTAAAATTTGACCTCTGCATGACCTTTGACCTGACCCCTGTAAAATGTTCCCCTGGTCATGAGATTTGTTGTCACTGAGTGTGAGCCCCACACCCCTTACAGATATCGAGATAAGGCAAAATAGATTTTACCCCCTTAATGACCTTTGACCCCAATTCTGTGTGCAAGGTATGGGCACTGGGTAAAGCCGATGCACATGTGTAAGTGTCGTCATTGTGCTATGTAATATGTGGCAGAAGAAGCATTTTGTAGGTATTTGATTATATACCGGTAATGCCCCCTTAATGACCTTTGACCCCAATTCTGTTTGCACCCTATGGGCATTGGATATAGCCAATACATATGTGCAAGTTACGTAATTGTAGGGTGTAACATGTAGGAGGAGAAGCATTTTGAAATTAATTGCCAGAAAGAAAGAAAGAAAGAAAGAAGAAAGATCCGATAGCAAAACAGTACCTAGCTCGGGGGGTTGAAAACCCCCCAGCTAGGTAAATAAAATTATTTTGAAGTTCATAGGGTACTACACACCCCTGTAGTAAATTTGTGTCTATTTTTGCATTTTTCTCAAAAATATTAACACTCTGGTAACAAAAGTTATGTATGTTATTGGGGCAAGGAATCCAATTACTACATTGAAATTTCAGTGACTCAAGACAAGCGGTTCAGTATATATGATAGGAAATGAGGTACATCCTAGCGGTACCTTATTTCTTATCATAAATAACAAACCGCTTGTCTTGGGTCACTGAAATTCAGTGTAGTAATTGGATTCCTTGCCCCAATAATATACATAACTTTTGTTACCACTGTATTATTAGTTTTTGAGAAAAGTGCAAAAATAGACACAAATTTATCGAGGGGTGTAGTACCCCCTTAAGGTAAAAGGCAAAAGAAAATTGCTGTTACTCAATCCGAAAAATCGAGAGTATGTCAGTTTTAACATCCTTATAATACAGCTGTATATTGCATCTTCAGCCAAATGTTATAAGGAAGTTGACTGGCAATTTTACTACTGTGTTTTACCATCGAATAGGAGTTGTGATTGAGGATTTCAATAAAATCCTGAAACCACATGATTACCATCAAAATACAGAAAATTGCGAGTTAAGGGGGCAGAGCGATTGGAGCATTGCAACTTACAGCAGTCCAGGGTGGAAGGGTTTAGGGCAACACCCCAATGGGTGTTGAGGGGCAGCCCCGAAGATAATGGATTTTAGCCTATTTGAAGACTCAAAGAGAGCTATTTTGGCCATGGATTTCAAAAAATAAAATTCACATTGGATCAAAAACTAACTTCATGAAGACCAAATTGCCATTTAAAAAAATTGTACAAAAAAAATTTACAAACAAAGGCCTAAAAAAATTGTTTGATTGGCGTAACATTAATTTTAATTTTTTTTAAAAACTTTTATAATCTGTGAATTGCATTTGATAAAGGCCTTGTTGGAACTTTTGTTCTTCTTTTTTTAAATTTATATATTTATTTATTATTTTTGTTTATTTATTTATCTTTTAATTAATTTCAAATTAATCAATTTATATCTCTAGTTATTAATAATTTATTTTTTTTGCAAAAAAAAAAAAAAAAAAAAAAAAAGAAAAAAAGGTCGGGCCTACTTTTAGGGTCAGCTGGGTTACCCCAATCAAACAATTTTGTTAGGCCTAATTCAAAATGCTGAACTTTGGAAGTAATCTTTAGTATGTGATTGCCTTGGTGCCCTAGCAGAATTGCCTGGCTGCCCTCGCAAATTTTATGCCAAAGTGAAATTTTTTTCCCTTGGAAGCCACACACCAAGAAAATGTACATATGCACTGGCACAACATGTGAACATATTTAATGTGCTGATGACCCTTGCGTATTTAGGTGCATGACCTTAAATTAAATCTATACCTACTACGGTATAGCTATTATATGTTCCAACTTACATTTTCATTCATAATTATTAGTAATCAATACATGTTGAAATCAATAAAATGTAAATAATCAATGTGGAATTCCCGGGGTGGAATTTACATTACATCAGACAGCAGCACGCCAGCACCATGCTCTTACAGACAGGTATAAACTAACTTGTGAAACCCACGTGTGCATTTGATTCAATTTGCAAAGAAAATTTTACTTTTTTTTCTGCCTTGCTTCTGGCAATGCTATTATGTGATCATTTGCTTCTAGGCTGTAATGTCGACATTTTCCACCTTTTGAGACATTGGACAGGCAAATGTATTATTTTACTCAAGCTTTACAAAATAAAGTTAAGTTTGAAAAATGCCACTAGATTAAAAAGTTGGTCAAAATGCTTTAGTTGATAGCTGCATTTAAGCTGGTTTCATACTACCCTGCCGTGGCGTGGCGCACACGCATTGCAGACAAACGGACACAATCAATGCTTGTCATTGGTTGAAACGCCCTGCCGCTTGCCGCAGCGGCAGGAAAGTATGCTGGGGGCATAACATGTTGTCCTGAAGCCTTGTGAAGGAAACACTGTGCTGAGCCCCGATTTACTGATTTATTTATTTCAATTTGGGCATTGTATTTCAGGCACCTGGCCCTCACATCTGTTACAGCCACCCCCATTTTTGCTGAACCATGAAATGGTATCAGCCTATATGAGTGAATGTTACTAGCTTACTTACTAGCTTACTAACTGAATAACCATTTGGTCTGAAATGGACATATCTCTAAATGCCACGAAGGTATGACCCCATGAGTGCATTGAGTGGTGTCATATGAAAGAGGAAAACATAAAGAATATACCAGATTTTGTCGAATAGCGCCCGGGTGTTACATTTTTCCAAAGGCGTTTATTAGAGGTCATTTTTAGCACGAAAATTCCCGTTCAAATCATTAGGTAAGCTTAAAAGTCACGCTAAAATGACGAACTATGACCTTTTGACACTGAGTGACTTTTGGTTCACTTCCCGGTTCGGATGCAGATTTTCGCTATTTATTGCTGCTACTCGCGACCATGTGAGCAACTTGGTAAGCTTACTACACAAGATAGCATGGAAATATCGAATTTTTGAAACATCTTGGTTGAAAAAAAGTGGTGGGGGGCGTTTATTTGAAGGGGCGACTATTTGACGAAATACGTTATTATACAAATATTTCCAAACGTTAGAGGTCATCCTGGGGTCACAGGGGTCAAAAAGGTCATTTTAACCGAAAATGCTCCGATTGAGCTCAAATTTAAATGCAATGATCCTTACGACATTCTAAACATGTTTAAACATTAAAAAATTTATTTAAGGTCATTAAGGGGTCAAAAGTCAAGGTTTTCAAAATGCTCCAATTGAGCTGAAATTTAAATGCAATGATCCTTATGACATTGTAAACATTTTAAAAATATTTTAAAATTCATTTAAGGTCATTAAGGGGTCATAAAGGGGTCAAAGGTCAAGTTTTTCAAACTGCTCCAATTGAGCTGAAATTTATATGCAATGATCCTTATGACATTCTAAACATGTTTAAAATATTTTTAAATTCATTTTTAAGGTCATTTAGGGCAATAAAGGGGTCAAATGTCAAGTTTTCAAAATGCTTCAATTAAATTGAGCTGAAATTTAAATGCAATGATGACAGTGGTATAGGCCGGGGGTATAGGCCTACCACAATATACTGCCGAAGCCACATGGTTCAGCTATGGTGCGGTTATTGCTCTATACTAAAATGCAGTAAACCTTTGACGAGCGCGTATTGTAAGGATACATTGCGTATTTACTGCGTTGGACGCACTTGTCTCTGATTGGCTGCTAAAGAGATATGTTGTTGCTGAGTGGAAATTTATGAATGAACTGTGCGCCGTACGCGTTGTTAGCGCCGAATTTGCAACATCACGGTAGTCGCGCTCGTCAAAGGTTTGCTGCATTTGACTTTAGTTCAACCTTGGTGTAGCCCTGCTTTCATCCAAAATTAAGCATCAGCAGAACAAGTTGCAAAAAATGTCAACACTGATAGCTACCAACATACGATACATGTAGCTTGGGACTCTAAGAGCTCGGTAGACTTTTCCAGCAAGTGATGGGGAAAATTCAACATCAACTTTTATTTAAAAGGCTATTGGAAATGGATTATTCATTTAGTTCCAACAGGACACCTAAATAAACGTGTGGAAGTTGCTTCTATAAATTTAATTATTTAGTTTCGGATTTTTATTGTTTGCCTGGTGAGAAAATTTAGCGGACAAATAGGAATTTAGATATTGACATTTGAATCACGGAATGGAATTGGAAAGAATATTTTCATTTGGTGAAATAATGAGCTAATAACAAGAACGGCAGTCCCTTCTGATCGATGTGAGCGCCCTGTTTAGGAGCGACCAGCGTGGTAAATAAGGCGGGCCCGGGGGCCCATAGCCCGTGAAAATCAATGCGGGCCCGACGAAAATGTGCCATGAGGGCCCGACTGGCCCATGAAAAAAATAAGTAAATAAATAAATAAATTTAAGCTTACTGAAAAACGGGACTGAAAATACAAAAAATCTTCCAAGACATCGTCCATACTACACTAATTCATAATGGAGATTCATTTAAAATGCTGATTTTTTCAAAAAATGTGTTTATTTTCCACTCTCAATTTATTCGGGCCCGCAAAAGTTTGTGAGGGCCCCTAAAGATTCAAGAACAAGGGCCCAAATGGCCCGTGGTCATTTTTGCTTATTTACCACACTGGGAGCGACATACGTGGCGCTTTGTGTTCCCTTACAAGAGCGCCACTCAGATTATCGGTGTTGTTATGATTGTCAAACGATTGAATCAAGCAGCCAATCAGAACCGATTTCCGTGTTTACGGCTACACTTTTTAAAACATTAATGTTTCTACCGTTCTTCTCCACTCTGGCACTGCCTGAGCTGTAGCTGTTCCATGCAACTCAAGCTTCAGTCCTTCATTGAAATTCATGGACCACCTCTAGTCATATTTATGAAATATTTGTACTCTAACATTCAATGTACCATACTACTATCAGCCTCAAAAGGGTACATTTCTACATAATTTATTAGTGTTTTCCTGTAAAAATTTGAACTTGTTTTTTGTAGTACATTTTGAACTACTCCTGTATTTTTATGTGAAAACAGAAAAGATGCTCATGTGCTGCTGAAATGCACAAAAATAACAAGTGACTTCAAGTTCTTGCTGATGAACACTACTCTTCAAAACCAAGCAAGATCAGAGCATTTTGTGTTGTTAATTGTTTAAAATGTCAACAAGCACAGGGATGGAGCTTGTCATGCTTGTTGAGACAAGACGTGAGCGCTAAAATTCAATAGCAGAGCAGAGGAGGATATGAAACACGTGCAGCATGTGCAGTGACTTTCACATTCATGACATTCGGAGATAAATTATAACAGAAAATATTTCACTTTATTTGATAGGAACAGGATAAAAACTCACCGTTTTAATTGATTTCAGAGGCGCAGCCTCACGTCCCCTGCATCCCCCGAGCAAAATTCTGATCCGTAACATCACCTCAAATTATTCTGATACATGTACGTCAAGGAAGAAAGCAATGAAAGTAAGCTTGCCTATTTCATGTGGCAAACACACAACTGCATAAACGAGACTCCGTGAAAACTGCAGCGTATAAACTCTCAGTGCTGCTCTCGCCAGTTGCGAATGAATCAATCAATATGAGAGAACAAGTTATGTAAGCAAACGTACAACACCGGCGTGTTTCTCAGCCGGCGATTGAGGGTGTTTGACCGATAAAATCAGTGGACCAATCTCTCATTAACATTTCGTGTAGTAAGCCGCCATTTGCAATTCACTGCGTTCCGATGTGACGTCATTACTATCGTATCATCTAATTGGTTGATCAACTACGTTGTGATTTTATTGCATGCTGATTGGTCACTGTGTTAATTGATAAGTTCTCTTTGGCTTTCATTGGTCTAAAGTTTCATAACTAGGAAAAGTCCAACGCAGGAATAAATTTATAATAATATTATATAGGCCTAATATTTATAATAATTTAATAACATTTCGGGTGTTTTATGTGCTCAATTGAATTTAATTTCATTGTTCACACAATAATTGTCTGACTGAAAACTGTATTATTCTTATGAATAAAAATAACTGAAGTTCCTATGTTTGTTTTTCTTTTCAGTGAGGGCAGTTTGGGTGGGGAGCATTTAATTTTAGCCCCTAATGCTGACAGGCTCAAATCATTCACTTCTTTAGTTCATTCCCCGATTTGTTTCAAGGAATTCCGCGACAAGGTTTCCAAATTGTCCATCATTGCCTCTTTTGTCATTTACCATGCCAAAGACGAAAGGTCTTGGGACCAGTGCAATTTGCTCAGTGCATAATGTGATAAATAATGAAATCTTACATATTTTTATGTCTTTTAATATTGCTATTTCTAGTGCGTATGTTGTTATACTGTATTTGTCCGCCCTGCATGATCTTTTATACGATCTGTCCTGGGCTTATTGTATTCCTTTATTGTTCAATGGTTTTATATGTATTTTGATAATAAAGTGATTTGATCTCTTAAGGCCCATGAAAGTCAATTCCGAGTTTATCGTCTTTTTTTTTCCAGGTTGGTGAGGTGACTTTTCATTTTTTCATCAGATTTCATTATTGACCTAAAATAGGTGTTGATTTAAAGCCAAACTCATAAATGTAATTTATAAACATGTTTTTATATGGGTAGGGACTAGAAAATTTTGAAAAGAGCCTGGTTTTGCTTCCAAGTTATGCATTTATATGTTTTACAAACAAAAATATATGTTTCCAATTGCTAAAATTGGTGAAAACACTGGTACTTTGAAAATAATGAATTATTTTGGCATTTTTGAAAATCCGATGCAAGTATTTTTGGTTTCCAAAAAGTGACGCGGGCGGGGACGATAAACTCGGAATCGACTTTCACACGGCTAATGGGGAGCAGTACGTGCGAAGCGATCAAAATTGTGCAATTTTACCCTATATTGTTCCAAAACACAGTATTTTCAGGGGGTAAAAAGGAAGATGCACTAGGCAATTATTGCTTTTTTCTTCTATCAGGATTTTCAGGGAAATGTCCGGGATGTCCTCCATGGAAAATCATAAGAATATTGGGACCAAAATTGAATAGATTTAATTTGCTTTTATATTTTTGGTACAGACGCGGCCAGGGATTCAGTTGCAAGGGGCGGAATTTGCCAAAGGTGATCACCCCTCCCTATTGCATTCAAAAAGTGGACTTAGCCCTCCTTCAAAATTTTTGGTGCTCTTTTGAACAGTTGGAAAAGTGGTTGCTTTGTAAATATTTTTCCATTGTAATTTTGACCTTGTTGGGTATGCTACATTTTCATCCTGAGAAGTTGGGTTTTTTGTCAATGGGGGGAAAGGGAAAGATGTGTCGCACCGCGGTGCCTGAATGTACACTCTAAAAATTGCAACTAATTAACCTTATTTTGTCCCGTATACAGCACCTAAGCAATGATAAGGCTATAGGCCCCTACACACAACCTTAAAAGGTTCTACAAAGAACCTTAAAGATTTAAATAGCCCTAGAGAACCTTAAAGATTTAAATAGGCCTAGGAACTTTCTAATTAATTAATTCAGGGACTCACAACAAAGTTGAGTTTTATCCCTTTTTGGTACTAAAAATCATTTCCTTGGCTAACGAACATTTTTTCTGTTCTACTTAGAACCCTTTGAGGATTCTTTCTTAATGGTTCCTTAAAGGTTCTTCAAAGAACTTTTTTTTTTTTACAAAGAACCCCATGAAAAGCCAATGGCTGTTTTTCCCCCTGTAATGACACCTTACTTTTGGCCTAATCCTAAGACTCTATCCTGAGAATAAAAGTTAAATTCCATATTCAAACAATTTTAGTCAAAAATGCCAAAAGCCAGTATTTTCAGATTTTTCAAAGTTCCTGTGATTTTTGAGAGTCATTTTATGTTCCAGAAATAAAAATTCCCCGGCCGACCATGGATCCCTACTTGGCAAGTTTGTCTGCCAGTAGAACAAGGATCTTATTGTCGCCTTATTGCCCAAACTACAAAGTTAGTCAGGAAATAAAAAAGTCCATGCTTGGTCTTTTCTTTGATCACCCTGTTTTATTCAACATATTGCATTAAGATATTTACATACAATCACAGTTTGATATTAAATAGTACTTGACAGATGCAGGTGTTAATCAATTAACCATTTAGTCATTTACAACTAACTTACTTATCTAAATTCATACACATATATTAAACCGACGACAAGAATTCATTTTATATAACATATTACAATTTTATACTACTGGAGCAATTTGCTTGTAAAATATGCTTAAGTTAAAAATGAATACAATTTAAGTGATGATGTCAGAAATACAATATTACACATCTGGTGAACTTAAACATTATCAATTATACACTGTAGATAGTACCCAACATGTATCTACTGTAGATAGCATTGGTCAACTATCTACTGAAGATAACATTGATCAAACAATTTACTGTAGGCAGCATTGATATACCGTAGAAACCCGTCTATAAGGAATAGAAGCGACTGTGATGATAGCATATTTCACGCTAGCGCCCTCCACAATATTATATCATTATGGAATTTGAGCAAATCATTTACCGACACAAGCAGGTATACAATGTATTATTTTATCTTTATTTAGCATCTCACGAGCATAGCTCAATTGGCAAGGCATAAGACTTTGGTTCTTTAGATCGGAAGATGGTGAGTTCGAGCCTCATCACGGTCACACAAACTTTTATAAACAAAATATTGTTCAAACTTTTCATTTATATTTTCTTGCATTTTCTAAAGACTCCTTTCGTGATCATTTTTTTTTCATATTTAGTTTAATTTATTCTATTGTTTTTCTTTTATTGTTTCTTTTCTTTGTCTTTTTTTCTTGTTTAATTTTATTTTTTCTTTATTTTTCTTTGATTCATATAATATTGGCAGGATAAGGAGAGGAGGGAACTAAAGACCCATTCAGTGATTTGCTCATCCGGACGATCGTAAAAATCATCAAAATTCACCTTTGTCATTGTCATAGATGTGGTAACATAGCCTGCTAGTGGTTCAGCAGAAAACCGTGTGACACATAATATACATTTGGCTACATTTTATTATACGATAAATACTGAATTTATTAAACATGGTAACAAATATTCTCTAGCAGATCGGTTATACTGATGGAACTGGTAGGCATAGGCCTATTATAAATTCGGGATATTAAATATCTTCCTGACGAGACAGATCTGCGCATGTGGTCAAAGACGATTCCTTACTAGCCACAGACCGTCCGCTGGAATTAGTTGAATCGCTATGGCTGTTGGTCGGACCTCTCATCTCTCCACATCGATTGTGACCTATCCCCGACATTGCCCTTATGAACTCACATCCTCCTGTTTTATTCCAATACGCTGGCGAAGTTACGTAATAATCGGATTAACTACCATAGCAATATGTGAAAACAATTTTTGAATATACCGCGTTATACACTGATACGTTCAGGCGGTACCTCTTCATTGAACCATATCATGCTGCACCTGTAAGATCTTTGAAAAGACCAGTATTGTATTCAATCTATGATTGCAGACATACACAGTACAGGTGATGAGTGTAACCTGCTTGTAGCGCAGCGCGATATGTTCAAAATTGTTTTCACCTATTGCTATGGTAATTAATCCGATTAATTACGTTAACTTCACCAGCGTATAATGGCTTAATAAATTCTGACCATCACTTGGCTTGTTGGATTCGTCTATACTACAATTCGCTGTCAAGTGACGTAATAATCGCAATAACTACCATCAAGCAGATTGCACTAATCACCCGCGTATGTCACCAAACATAGATTGAATACCACTCTTTTCATAAATACTAATCTTACATGGCGAGTGATTAGCATTTCTTTGACAACTATGGTTTAATGCATAGGTGCCACGTGAACGATGAAGTGCAGGGCTATATATTCAAAATTGTATTCATCAATTGCTATGGTAGTTAATCCGATTAATTACGTCACATCGACAGCGAATAGCCTATAGTATGGGTTCAAGTGGAACAAAAATAGTGTATGTCCATTGCTAGCTATGGTAATTAATCATGTTAGTGTTTACATCACTACTTGGTGAAGACAAGAGAAGTGTGCCTTCTCTACCAACGCCTGTGATATAACAGGTGCAAGCGAAACAAAATTGAATGACCAGAATAGTTTCCTTTGTCAGATGAATTGATTGAAGTTTTTGAAGACACTCTATTCTTGATGGGACAATAGATTCAAATATGGAATAATTATGGAATAATTATTATTCCTCATCTATTTTTTTTTATTGAAAAAATGCAATTGTGGCAACAGAACAATATTTATTTTGATTTCATTTCAAGTAGAAACAAAATCGTGCTTAAGCCAAAAACGCACCCTACCTCAAGAATTGGGATGGCACAAAGGTGCAACATAGGTTTTTATTGCAAAGACGAGGACAGACAAGTAGTTACAACACATCTGTCTAACCGTGGGTTTCGCTATTATTAAGAATAAATGCTTTTACTAGTTTCTATAAAACCACAAAATTACTAAAAAAAACTATAAAAAACTAAAAAAAAAAATTAAAAAAAACACACCTAAAATTAAAAGTAGAAAGGTAGATTTGAAGAAAGATAAAAGAACATGTCAAAAGTTAAAATTAAACGAGAATGAAAAAACGGAACCGGTGCCCGGACCATGCTCTCTTCAGCATGTCTTCAGTTCCAAAGTCTGACGCTCTATCAATTGAGCTATACGATCCTGATATACTGAAACAGTCGTTATTATGTCAATACAATTGATTGGTGTTACAACATACTTAGATGGAATGCATAGCCACCCAGTGCCAGTATATATTTGCTCAAACTCCAAATACAACAAGCAACCAATTTTATTGAGGGCGTTTCTTGGGTATATCCTTGTAGACGGGGTTTTACGGTATACTAACGATAATGTAGATAATCAACTATGTACTGAAGATAGTGGTCGGCTATCCACTGAAGATAGCATTGATAATAAGCTATCTACTGAAGATAGCACTGGTCAGCTATTTACTGAAGATAGCATTGGTCAGCTATCTACTGAAGATAACATTTGTCAGCTAACTACCGAAGATAGCATTGGTCAGCTATATACTGACAATAACGTTGACAATAAGCTATCTACTGAAGATAGCAATGGTCAGCTATCCACTGAAGATAGCATTCATAAGCTATCTACTGAAACTAACATTGGTCAGCTATCTACTGAAGATAGCATTCATCAGCTATCTACTGAAGATAGCATTGGTCTACTGAAAATAGCATTGATCAGCTATCTACTGAAGATTATAGATAGCATTGGTCAGCTATTTACTGAATATATCATTGGTCAGCTATCTACTGAAGATAACACTGGTCAGCTATTTACTGAAGATAGCATTGGTCATCTATCTACTGAAGATAGCATTGGTCAGCTATCTACTGAATATAGCATTGGTCAGCTATCTACTGAAGATAGCATTGGTCAGCTATCTAATGAAGATAGCATTGGTCAGCTATCTAATGAAGATAGCATTCAGCTATCTACTGAAAATAATATTGGTCAGCTATCTACTGAAGATAGCATTGATCAGCTATCTACTGAAGATAGAATTGGTCAGCTATCTACTGAAGATAGCATTGGTCAGTTATCTACTGAAGATAGCATTGGTCAGCTATCTACTGAAGATAGCATTGGTCAGCTATCTAATGAAGATAGTATTCATCAGCTATCTACTGAAAATAACATTGGTCAGCTATCTACTGAAGATAGCATTGGTCAGCTATCTACTGAAGATAGCATTGGTCAGCTATCTACTGAAGATAGCATTGATCAGCTATCTACTGAAGATAGAATTGGTCAGCTATCTGCTGAAGATAGCATTGGTCAGTTATCTACTGAAGATAGCATTGGTCAGCTATCTACTGAAGATAGCATTGGTCAGCTATCTAATGAAGATAGCATTCATCAGCTATCTACTGAAAATAACATTGGTCAGCTATCTACTGAAGATAACATTGGTCAGCTATCTACTGAAGATATCATTGGTCAGCTATCTACTGAAGATAGCATTGATCAGCTATCTACTGAAGATAACACTGGTCAGCTATTTACTGAAGATAGCATTGGTTAGCTATCTACTGAAGATAACATTGGTCAGCTACTTACTGAAGATAGCATTGGTCAGCTATTTACTGAAGATAACATTGGTCAGCTACCTACTGAAGATAGCATTGGTCAGCTATCTACTGAAGATAGCATTGGTCAGCTATCTACTGAAGATAGCATTGGTCGGCTATCTAATGAAGGTAGCATTCATCAGCTATCTACTGAAAATAACACTGGTCAGCTATCTACTGAAGATAGCATTGGTCAGCTATCTACTGAAGATAACACTGGTCAGCTATCTACTGAAGATAATATTGGTCAGCTATCTACTGAAGATAGCATTGGTCAGCTACTTACTGAAAATAGCATTGGTCAGCTATCTACTGAAGATAGCATTGGTCAGCTATCTACTGAAGATAGCATTGGTCAGCTATTTACTGAAGATAGCATAGGCCAGCTATCTACTAAATATAGCATTGGTCAGCTATTTACTGAAGATAGCATTGGTCAGCTATCTACTGAAAATAGCATTGGTCAGCTATCTACTGAAGATAGCATTGGTCAGCTATCTACTGAAGATAGCATTGGTCAGTTATTTACTGAAGATAGCATAGGCCAGCTATCTACTAAATATAGCATTGGTCAGCTATCTACTGAAGATAGCATTGGTCAGCTATTTACTGAAGATAGCATAGGCCAGCTATCTACTAAATATAGCATTGGTCAGCTATTTACTGAAGATAGCATTGGTCAGCTATCTACTGAAGATAGCATTGGTCAGCTATTTACTGAAGATAGCATAGGCCAGCTATCTACTAAATATAGCATTGGTCAGCTATTTACTGAAGATAGCATTGGTCAGCTATCTACTGAAGATAGCATTGGTAAGCTATCTACTGAAGATAGCATTGGTAAGCTATCTACTGAAGATAGCATTCGTCAGCTACCTACTGAAGATAACAATGACCAGCTATTTACTGTAAACTTGGAAATGTTTGTGGTACGTTTATTTATGCTTTTCACATTCCAAGCTGTTAGATGAAAATAACAACATACAAACATATTCCTTTTGTGTAAGGGAGCTGAGAAACTTGAATTTTAAAACATTATTTTTGAACCAGTCAAAACTGGCAAAGTGTGAATAATTAATCACATACTTTTCATTTGTACAGTACTAATACAGAGACATATCAGCTGCCTACTGTTGATCAGCTATTGTAGATATTATATACCTCATATATAGATTCCTCTCATCTGATTGGTTAAAAGTGGAGTCATTAAAATAGCTGTGCCCCCTTTTTCTATCAAGATGACGTCATAAAACAACTGTGCCCGGGCACAGTTGATTCTATGCCCGGAAAATAATTGGATATAATTGGATAATCGCAACCCGAATACACAGATCGTCAGTATACATTGCGCACTCCACTATACGGCCGGCGTTGATTACGAGTGTTGAGACTATCGCATGTCACAGTTCGCAATGAATTTGACCTCTCCTTGCTTGACGACGATCTTTAACCGTCCCGTAGTGAGTGCAGTGATTGTTTACAAAATATTACATGTCAAGGATTTATACCTGCCAAATGTCACTTTTTAGACAAATTACTACGACCTGGAGACTCGGCAGTGTGTGATGTTAGCACAGAAACGGTAGGGTTGTTTTAGATTATGACATCGGTAGATATCGGTCCAAATTCTGCACCCTTGCTCTTGCATGCACTGTCATGCTGTGTGCATTTAAGCCTAAAGGCCTATGCAGTTAAAAGCTTGTAGGCCTTGTCAGTCAGGAAATCTTTTAACCAATCAAATGAGAAGAATCTATATTATTCGGTATATAAAACAAATATTGACTGCTATGAGGGGCACAGTTAAAATTATAGGCCCGAGGTGATGTCAAAACCATGACTATGCCCTCAGCTTCGCTTCGGGCATAGTCATGGTTTTGACATCACCTCGGGCCTATAATTTTAACTGTGCCCCTCATAGCAGTCAATATTTGTATACTATATAATTATCTACTGTAGACATTTGCGCCAATTCGGCTTGAAATGTGGGGGGGGGGGCAACTGGCCAAAATTGGTAAAAAGTGGCTGAAATGAACAAATGGGTCACTCCCCCTGCCCCCCTGGATTGACGACCATGACTGTAGCTAGCACTCATCAGAAAAATATAAAATTTAACAGCTACCTACTGCAGAAAGCATCGATAGGCTATCTACTGAAAACAGCATTGATCAAAAGATGCTCACTTTAGATAGATCGCATTAGTCTGCTATTTATGTAGCTATCCCAGCAAACAAAAAATTGTTTTTAAAATATTATAAACATGTTAGACCCAGTGGAGGGCTCATGAAACCTTCAAAAATTTCAAAAGGTGAAGAGGTCCATATGCTTTTTTTTGCAAGGTTTCACTATCATACGTTTTACCAGTTTTAGAAATCATGTTCACAAGTTTTGAGTAATGCAAATGAGGTACCTAAACTAGTGAATTTGGTGACTGCCAGTTGCTACCCCTCCACCATGTCACATCACTAATACATCTCACCAGTTCAGAGACATCATGCTCACAAGCTCAAATGCACTGACAGACAGCCAGGAAACATTATTCCTCCAGTGGAGGCATACAAATAATCTACAATGCTGGCCATAAGTGTTGGGACGGTTTGATAGGGTAATGTAAATAAGCCCCCCACTCCCCCCGATCAATGTTGAATCCGACTTTTTTGGTCACACGAGCCTTGTGGCACCCAACATTGATTGGTGGGGAAGGGGGAGGGTTGGGGTGTTAGGAAAGTGTTTAGGCTTGACTCCAAAGAAACCTCAACTTTATCACGTTAATAATAACGGAAATAAGGTCATACTATAGTGTACGTTTTCAATAAGTGTCCCAACACATTTTGGCCATGGTTGTATTTAAAAAGTTAAAAAAAAATCATCTAATTTCAGTTTTTTGCTTATAACTCAAAAAGTGAATATGATATTGACACCAAATTTGGAGCAGTTAGAGATCTTATCACTTGGCTTTACCAAAAAAAATTTGGATGGCTACATTTGAAATTTAGGGACTGGTCACTTAAAATGTCTTAAAGTGATATTTTGGCCCTGTCTAAGTTCACTATTCGTCATTTTAACTGTCAAAAACTTGGGTTTTAAAATGGAAAATTATTGTTTCCACCAATTAAAATGTTACATTACAGCTATAGAAGAAAATAAAAGTTATCACAGCATCTCGTGATCAAAAAACAAATAAAAGAATTGAACCCATGCACACTTGTTTTCCCAATTTACTGCAGTCTACCACAAATGAAGCAACGGAGTAAATCAACTTGTTAGCATTAATTTCGATTACATACAATAATGGATGAAAAAGTACTATGTGTTAGCTCAGTTGACACTCTGCATTTATTTGTGATGTTATTTATAAAAATAAGAATCCTACATATTTTCATTTCAACAGAAAAGTGAGAAATTGGTAATTTTAATAAGAAAGCAAAAAAAAAAAACCCCCCAAAAAAAATTTTTTTAATCGATAGGAATCAAACTCAGACTTTTTGAGCATAAGACAGACGCCTTATCAAGTGAGCTAATAGGTTCAAGTAACATTACGAAGTATTTGGGTGCATAAAAGCTATTGCGAGGTTAATAAAAGTGTTTAAACTAACCCGCTGCTTTTAGGACATGAAAATTGTCTTATTGGCTATAGAAGAACGGTATTCTATATCTTATATATATATCTTTGTTGTAAATTATATATATCTTTGTTGTAAATTATGTATCAGTATGTGGTACATGTATATAATTGGTTTAGGATTTGTTGAAACTATTTTTCTTATCACATCCGAAATTCTGACTTATTGATCAAATGATTTATTTTTGTGAGTTATTTTCCTACATTACCTTGCTTTTGTTGCTTGAGACATCTGTTTGTGTGTGTGTAAATGTATTTGAGTGTAATTCTTAATTTCTGTAATTCTAGTATTATATTAATTAGCCTAATATTTCTTTTAAGGTGGTGTAACGCTCAATTCAGGCTTTTGCCTTTTGTTACATCTCCGCCATCTTTTTTTAAATTCTATTTTGCCGTTTTGTTAAATTTGCTTGCATGTATTTTGATATGATGGAAATAAATAAAATATGTATGTATGTAAAAATATGTATTCCAGGCCTTTTTGAAGAAAATATATTCTAAAAGTGTAAGAAAGTCTGAAACCCACGGTATGCACTCGTAATCTAAATAAAGAGATAGTAGTGATTCTCTTTTATTATAGCCGCATACCGTGACCAAATCACCTTCCGTGTACAAATGTCAATGATGAATCGAATTATTGAACGGTTCACTGAGGCATTGTATTATCTAAATGACCTATGCCGTGCATTAGGGTTTCAGCTTTATGCATAATGGTATCATGCAAGTTATAAATATGTTTAATAAGGAAATAAATACAATTATTAGGTCTTGATGATGCTGCTGCTGCTGATGATGGTGGTGATCATCATCATTATAATCATCTTCATCTTCATCATCATCATCATCATCATCATCATCATCATCATCATCATTATCATCATCATCATAATCATCATCATTGGATCCAAAAGGTGTGCCTATGCCTGTAATAGACTAGTCGAATTTCTTGGAACGGCGCATAAGCCATCAAGGTGCATTTTTGTTTAAAGTGGTATCTATGAAAAGTCAGTTTGGGTATGCTGAGTTCATGAATCACGGATACCAAAAATAATTTATATGCTTTGACCTGCTAATTTGCATCAAACAAAATGACTACCAAAGTTATCAGAGTTTTAAATATTAATTTGATGATATTGGCGGTTATTTTGTTTTTATGCAAATTATAATGTCAAAACATTACAATTGTTGATGGTATCCACGTTTGTTGGATTCAGCCTACCCCAATCATGCCAATTGACTTTAAAAAAACATAGAGACCGTTTTTAACTTTAAAACAATGCACCTAAGACTTCTATTACTCAGCAGAAAGTCGACTAGTCTAATAGTAGGTATGTCACAGTGGCTGCACAATAATTCTGCTACACTGTGCATGCAAGCATAACAGTGAATTGAAAAGGCGCGCTTCAAATTTGGCCAATTTTAGAAAACATCCATGTCGATAAATGAATTTCTTCATATGCTTCATTTATCCAAATTGTTTAAATTTTTAATATATGATGTGTGAAGCCTTTCCGAGGCTAACATCGGGTCCTCCAAAATTAAAAATTGTTTTGTTTAAGAGCTACTGCCTGTTTTTATGGATTTTTGAAGATCGCTCATAAATCAGTAAATATAGGCCTATTGAAGTAAAGGAACTACCACCATTTAGCTGAAATACTAATCTTTCTTAGCATGTAAATTAATTCCGTCGACAACAAATGAAACACTTCCCTAAAACCAGTTGAAACAAAACATTAATCAATGTTTTTTTTAGGGAGTAATTTTCCAAACCACAATAGCTCTAAGCCATTGTGTGTGTCCAAGGCCATACTATTTTTGTATACGCGGTACAGTAAAATTGCTGTTCACTTTACCGATTGTCCTCCCACGTTAATCCAGATGACAAAATGTTAATTTAAAGTCTCATTGCAACTGAATTTTAATTTTTACTTTTCGGACTTGGCTTTGAGTAATGGTGACACATACCATGTTTACAGTAAAAATGAAAATTATATTCTAGACACCGTCAAAATGTCAAACTTTTTTATTTTTTTGTATTGTGTGTAAATAATTAACTGCAGTTCATTTATTCAACCTCATAACAGGATCATACTTAAAAAAATTATGATGAATGAACAGACGTTCATTAAATATTGAAAAAAACCTAAAAAAGTGGTATCTATGAAAAGTCAGTTTGGGTATGCTGAGTTCATTAAATATTGAAAAAAACCTAAAAAAGTGGTATCTATGAAAAGTCAGTTTGGGTATGCTGAGTTCATGAATCACGGATACCAAAAATAATTTATATGCTTTGACCTGCTAATTTGCATCAAACAAAATGACTACCAAAGTTATCAGAGTTTTAAATATTAATTTGATGATTTTGGCGGTTATTTTGTTTTTATGCAAATTATAATGTCAAAACATTACAATTGTTGATGGTATCCACGTTTGTTGGATTCAGCCTACCCCAATCATGCCAATTGACTTAAAAAAACCATAGAGACCGTTTTTAACTTTAAAACAACGCACCTAAGACTTCTATTACTCAGCAGAAAGTCGACTAGTCTAAGATATGAAGGTGAATAGTCAATGATGTTTGCTATCTTCTGAAGATGATGAAATTCTGATTTAGAAATTATGTGTAATATTATGATAATTACTTTTTATGTGCTATGTTATTTTTTATACGTAAGTTTCTTGAAAGCGCTTTAATAAATTTCAGTCATAAAATGTAATTTAAGCATACTCCTGCCGACTATGATTATATTTACACGATATACTCGTTGCAAATACCACATACGTTTTTGATGCAAACGATGAAAATGATTAAAGTTTGTTGTTTTTTTTGTCTAAAAATTAGCTTTTTTTTAATTTTAAGTATTTTTTTCCCAAAATCACTCTTTTAAAAGACTTCAATCAATTCCTGTCAACAAATATCATGTATTTCTGGTGATTAAATCACTACTCTTTCAAAATAAAACGTCATTTTAAGCAAAATACGTAGTTGGCATAGGCTAATAATGTTCAGAATGCACTGTAAAATACATGATATTGCGTATAAAACGTGACCGTATCCCTAAATCACATGAGGAAAATGCAATAATTTTTATATAAGTGAAAAGATAAATAGTTTCTCCGTTTTCATGTAAAATTTGATGAAAATCCAAGCTATGGTTGAGGAGATATGGGCCAAAACACACATTTTAAAATTTGATTTTTGTACCTTAGAGACAATGCTGGCCATAAGTGTTGGGACGGTTTGATAGGGTAATGTAAATACGCCCTCCACTCCCCCCGATCAATGTTGAATCCGACTTTTTTGGTCACACGAGCCTTGTGGCACCCAACATTGATTGGTGGGGAAGGGGGAGGGTTGGGGTGTTAGGAAAGTGTTTAGGCTTGACACCAAAGAAACCTCCACGTTAATAATAACGGAAATAAGGTCATACTATACTATAGTGTACGTTTTCCATAAGTGTCCCAACACATTTTGGCCATGGTTGTAGAATTAGATTAGATGTTCCTAATCAGGCCAGTTATTAAAAGATCGCACAGTTAATGGGCTCAGCTTGTTTAAAATATACCATCCAATTTGCACCCGACAGTCGATAATGGTCACCATGGAGTTATAGTAAAGAATAATCCAACTTCTCTCCGCTTGAAATTAAATTGAATGGTCATTAACAACCATCACAGGTAATGATAATGGGGCTACAAAAAGCTAATTTTAGTAACAATTTTATGTATTATACAAACTGTATCAAAATGATTGGAACCGGGATATGTGAAATTTTCAACAACAAAAAATATATAAAATTGCTCACAATTAAATTTTTTGTGCAACTAATAAAAAAGGGGCATGATTTGATAATCGGAAGCCAATTTGCCGTAGAATTGAAGATGTAACAGGATAACTACCAATATAGCAATAGGTTTAAACAATATTTGAATGTTGATCATCACCTGTGTATGTCTGCAATCATAGATTGAATTCAATACCGCTCTTTTCAAAGATACTAATCTTACAGGTGCGAGTGATCAGCATGATATGAAGATTTTATAGAATTTCGATCCAGGTCTTTATCCCTGTTCTTTGACATCTATGATTCAATGCAGAGGTATTGTGTGAACGTACTAGTGTACTGTGTGAACGTACTGCTATGGTAGTTAATCCTAGTACATCGTCACTTCTACAGCGAAAAAGGTTTTTTGCATATGGGAGCTATAATTGTCATTCAAATGAAGATAGACATATTCATAGTTTTACTCACACAACACAACACAAGTTTTAACTTTTAATTTAAAAATAGCTTCACTTCTCAAAATATTTATTGCGTACGTGCTCTCAATCAATATCTCACATTCTTTAAAAGCATGTAACTTCTGAACAGAATGTGTTATCTTGATGACCAAAATAACTTGGAGAGGATAAAACTACTGTATTTTTAAACATTAAAAAATTGAACCTATACATATACATAGTGAAAATATTATGCAAAAATGACAAGAGGTCGGTTTTAATCATTTTTGATACAGTTTGTATTATGTATTATTGGACTGCAGGTGCAGAATTTAATTTCGCAAAATCTCTATAAAATTATACAAAGTCATATTAGTTTTTGACATTACCAGATACATAAGATTTTAATATAGCTACTATGATATTGATTGTTGATAATAATAAATAATAAATTTTGGATTTATAGTGCCTTTTTCCAGATCGTAGAGGACTCTAAGCACTGTCATTTTGCTGCCATGGTGAATTGTCACAATCAGATCACATCAACTAGGCTGCGGCCGGTTGCAGATTACTTAGATTGTAACATCCACCAATTATCTGTGCAGCTCATAAAATTCCATTGGGTGAAGAAGTTTTTGATAACCAAACAACTAATCACCAATTTTTGAAAGCAGGAGGAAACCGGAGATCCCGGAGAAAACTTCCAAGAGCGAGCATGGAATCGGGATAAACCAAGTGCACATACAGTCCTTGGGCACGGCCGGCCGGGGCTTGTACCCGGGACCTGTGGTGCAAGGTGAGGGAACTACCGCTGTGCCAACTCGCTCTCCCAAGAACACCTATGTTAGGTGCCACAAGCCATTGGGCTATTCCATTTAAAATCCACACTACCTATGTATAAGAATTTGGAAATATCTTCCATAGAGGGAGTATGAATTTCAAATGGAATTAGCATACTGACCAACTCTATTTGGAAAGTCAACCTACCCCTGTGGAAGATTCCGGTTGAATGTGTCTCAGAGGGTGTATAAATGCTTGAGAACACTAGTTGGTGATCATGCATTAGTTTCTTCCTCCAGTATGCCATTCCGAAAACCTGGCTACGCCACTGTCTTTAAGCAAGTGCCAAACTCAAGCTCTGCTATGACAGTTGTTACTTCCTACTTTAAATGATGGTTTCTGTGATAGTACTGCATTATATTACACCCAGGTGCTATAAGCCAATGTATTGGGCTATTCCAGTTAAAATCCATATACACCCTATGGAAGACATCACCTTAATCTCCCACACAGGGGGTGTAGATTTGAAATGGGGTCACCAGTTCAGGTAACCCCATTTGAAATTCACACCCCCTGTGTGGAGAATAAGGTCATGTCTTAGGGGTGTATGGATTTCAACTGGAACAGCCCATTTCACAACCTATTAAAGGCCTATTCAGTAATTTGTTCATCCGGAGGATCGTAAAAATCATCAAAATTCATATTTTCGCACCATTATAAATAGTGTCATAGATATACTAACATATCCAGCTTAACCCAAAAGCTGTGTATTAAGAACAAAATAAGTCATTTTACACAAATCTGTTATTTATCTACATCAGTAAAGAAATTAGCTACATGTATTTGAATAGAGCTTCAACTTTGTCAATACTGCTGTGTTCCTCGTTTTTTTTGCCAAATTTTTCATTTCATTTTTGTTTATATAAATACCTAATGCAATTTTAATGACTTATCCTTCACATTTAGGCAATTTATACACATTTTTTTAAACTTTCGCTGGGATCACTGAATTTAATTTAATCATATCATTGTGTAGTTGCTGTTATTTTTCTCAAATATGTTAAAGCAATATTGCAACAAATCCATAAAAATCAGATTTTTCCCCACAAAATGTCATTTAATTTTCACTATCAGCTATGTCCCCTCTGAATTTTGAGCTGAACAAAATGAGGTAAACTAAAAAATTGCTGTCTAATTCCAGCACCTACAATTTGTATCACTCACGGTCCATTGATCATTAATGAGGTTGATCAGCTAAATGTGTTATGAACATCCAACAGAGGAGCATGGAGGTATAAATTAAAGCCAAGAATTCGCCGCGTTGCGGAAATTCCGCGAAAATCACGGAATTCGGAGGTAAAGCGGAAAACGCATTTATGAGAAAAATTTGTTAAAAACAAGCAAAAATGACCTAGAAAAAGAAAAAAATACAATTGAAAAGAAATAAATAAAATACTAAATGAAATGGGTCTTCAAAATTCATCAAAATAAAGTAAAATCCGTCATAGATTTACCGTTACAACGCCTGTCCTACCTCCCATTGCAGCCATGATACCCAATCACCCATCCCAACTTTGCAACATCGCAATGATCGTCACATTGGCCGGGCTGCAAAAAATGTGCTAAAATTACAAAGCGGAGAAAAGCGGAATTTAGCATTTGTAAAGCAGAAAATTCTTGGCTTTAGTATAAATAAGACATTACATAACCAATGACATCTACTTATTATAAGTCAATGATTCACAAGAAGAACAAGTCATTTCAGCTGTACACAAGTTTGACTAATCGATTGTATGAATTAAATCTTGTACTCCCTGATTTTATTAAAAATTTCAGGTTGTGTAAAAATCAGAATTTTTGAGAAAGGGTGTCCACTGGGAATTTCTTGTCAGAAAATATGTGACACGATCTGGTCCATGGGGGCCAAAAGAGGCATTTTTGAAACTTGAGTTACTGTAATTATTACGTTATACATAGGCTATCATTTACTGAAAACACCAAAGGTCTAGCATACTTGGTTCTAAAGTTACGTAGTTTTTTGATGCCTATATTCTTACATATTTTTTTTTTTTTTTTACTCCATATTTTTACCTGTATCTCAGTTTCAAATTTGCCACCTTTGGCCTCCATGGACCAGATTGTGTCACATATTACCATATTGCTTTAAGCCATATTGTAAAATATTTGTCAAAAAATGTTCGTCAAAATTCTGATTTTTACATTATTGTAATGTACTTTAGTAAACTAACATACTGTATACGCTGAAATTTTCGCGGTGGTTTAATTTTCGCAGATTTCGCTGATCAAGAGGCATCCGTGAAAATAAAACCCCGCGAAAACATGATAATTAAGCATTTTACTATGTTATTCTATTGAGGAGATATCCACAACCGCGAATTTAACAACCCGTGAAATTGTCAATGATACATGAAACCGTGAAAATATATTCCCGCGAAAATATTGGCGTATACAGTACCCTGTAAAAATCAAGGCTTTAGGTGCTGTAAACTACAGTAGCATCGGAGATTTTGAGAATGTTGTTTAATTATTACTGTTGAAATATTAGTCCACTGTGTAATGTTCATAACACTGTCAGAATATGGTGTGCAGGAAGATAATTAACATCAAAAGGACAGACCTTAGTCACTTTTGACAGTGTGACATATGCGCTTAAATTAAATAGTGATTTTATTTGTTTTGCCTCATGTTTTCAGGTCAAAATTAAAAGGGGACATATCTGATAGTGAAATTAACATTTTGTGGGAAAGAAATATAATTCTATTTATTATGGAAATTACATTACCGTAAAAACTCGATAGTTGGCATATGTGCTTACTATCGAATGCTTTTGAAAACATGAAATTGTACCAAAGTCCGGTGCTTTACCAACTGAGCTAATGGGGTGGAGACACACATTTGCAGGTTTACTTGTTCGTATATAACTATATGTATCGATGATTTGCTCAAAACCCTTTACACTTTTGTGGATGGGGCTCTTCATGTTTGCATGTTGTAAAAGCACTCAATAGTAAGCACATATGCTAACTATCGAGTTTTTATAGTATTGCTTTAATACAGGGTGAGTAAAAAAAAAAGTGCAATAGAGAAAAGAATCCATTTTTATTTAAGAACCGGTTTGAACCTTATAGGTTTTAAAACATTTTATAAATGATATATTCATTAGTTACCTTGTATGAAAAAACCAAGGAATTAGCATTTACGACACATTTGACTACCTATAGCGATACCCAATTTTAATGTTTGTCCAAGAAACATCTCAAATACGCGCAAATTGAAGTGGAGTGAATTATAAAATATCCAGTAAGTTGGACATACTGGGATTAAAAAAACTGGAGTGAGATGTTAAAAAGTTTGTTTGAACAGAAAAAAGAAATTAAAATAACACAAAAATCAACCTTATTTAAGTTAAAGTCAGTGTCAGAGCTGGTGCCTTTATCGTGCACTGTGTGCTCTCATTCAAAATACATGGTACCTCGTGGACAAATAATGAAATTGGGTATCGTAGCAAAAGGACTCATAAAAATTAAACGGTAGATGTGATTGACTTCAGTTTTTAACAACAGGTGACTATCGAGTGTGGCATTTATAGAAACTTTCAATAATTGGAAAGTGCAGAGTGGTTCTTACATAAATATTGGTTCTTTGCTCTATTGCACTTTTTTTTACTCACCCTGTACTTCCTGGTATATTTTGCTAAATCAGCCAATGATTTGAGAATATTTCTCAACCTATTTACCTAATAATTCAATCAGCCTATTGGAACATCAAATTCACTGTCATGCTCATACATGACATCTCACTCTGTTGTAATAAGTTGCATTACTGGTAATTTGAAGTGCCAGTGCAGGATTAGCTTACATGTGACATGTTCTACGCTTCATTCAACTTGTGATAGGTAACAAATATTTGGCTGTTTATGTACATATGTGACCCGATCTGATCCACTCAGGCCAAAGTTAGAAATGTTGAAAATTGAGTTACAACCATTACTAAATTGCTCAGTACCTATACTTACTGGTGTTGAATCCCCAGGTCTCTTGAATACTTGGTTGCAAAGTTATGAACCTTTTATATGTCCATTTTCTTATGTTTTTATGCTTTTCTCCTCACTTTTTGCCTATATCTCAGTATCATTATTACCGACTTTATTTTTAGCCTGATTGGATCTGATCTGGTCGCATGAAGTTCCAAATTGCTTCCGTGTATCGAACAGTTACACACAAGCATAAATCCATGTTTTTGAAAAAGGGGCCACTCAAATTTCTTTTGGAAAAATATTTCCAAATAAGGGGGTTGAAATTGCTCATTTTCCTCATCTGAACAGGTTTTCTATGTAGTCTCTCCTTTTTTGTCTCTTTTTGTTCCTTTTCTATTCCTGTTTACACAAACAATTTTGTTGTATAGAATATCAGCACATCTTCCTTTAACACGGCATACTCTGCATTCAAGGTCATGTCTGGTTTACATGTCACTTTCTTTTTGCTTATGTCTTGACAATTTTCCACTGCATTAGAGTACAGTCTGCTCCACCCACTGATAACACATGTTGGTTGTCTCCTATGAAGCGTACACAAGATGTTGCTGTGCTGTGGGCTGATACAGTATTGCTACTAGCCTGTAATGACAATAAAAATAAACATGGCTTAGTTGTGTTTTAACAAATTTAAAAAATATCTTTGCCCTTCCTCTGGATACTACAGGTATCGCCCTCATAGCACCTAAATAAAAAAATCAAAACTTGGTGACTGCTATGTGGCTGGTGAATTTCACATGGCCTGTTTTATTTAACCAGGTGCTCAAAATATGATTAAGTGTCCACTACACTTGATTGTATTGTACACTAATCTTACCTATTTTGTCACTTATTAATATGTAATGTCAAATTTGATTTTCCCACACTTATACCACCATAAAGTATGTATATCCAGCTGTGAATTGTGTTGTTTCAGTTGAAATCCAAAAACCTCAAAAGGAAAACATAACCTTAATCTCCCACATGTATGTATTAAAACTGGAATAGCCCATTGCTGGTCTCCTTTGCATTGTTGCACTTTTTGCATGCTATGACAAACACAATTGACTCCATCTGCTGATAGAAATCACCAGCTATCTACTGAAGGCAACAATCACCAGCTATCTACTGAAGATAGCAATCACCAGCTATCTACTGAAGATAGTATTCACCAGCTATCTACTGAAGATAGCATTCACCAGCTATCTACTGAAGATAGCAATCACCAGCTATCTACTGAAGATAGTATTCACCAGCTATCTACTGAAGATAGCATTCACCAGCTATCTACTGAAGATAGCCCTCCCCAACTATCTACTGAAGATAGCAATCACCGGCTATCTACTGAAGATAGTATTCACCAGCTATCTACTGAAGATAGCATTCACCAGCTATCTACTGAAGATAGCAATCACCAGCTATCTACTGAAGATAGCAATCACCAGCTAGCTACTGAAGATAGCATTCACTAGCCATCTACTGAAGATAGCCCTCCCCAACTATCTACTGAAGATAGCAATCACCAGCTATCTACTGAAAATAGCAATCACCAGCTATCTACTGAAGATATCATTCATCAGCTTCCTACTGAAGAAAGCATTCACCAGCTATCTACTGAAGATAGCTTTCACCAGCCATCTACTGAAGATAGCATTCACCAGCTGTCTACTGAAGATAGCAATCATCCACTATCTACTGAAGATAGCATTCACCAGCTATCTACTGAAGATAGCAATCACCAGCTATCTACTGAAGATAGCAATCACCAGCCATCTACTGAAGATAGCATTCACCAGCTGTCTACTGAAGATAGCTTTCACCAGCTGTCTACTGAAGATAACAATCACCAGCTATCTACTGAAGATAGCAATCACTGGCTATCTACTAAAGATAGCAATCACCTACTATCTACTGAAGATAGCAATCATCAGCTATCTACTGAAGATGGCAATCACCAGCTATCTACTGAAGATATTGCAATCAACTGCTATCGACTGAAGATAGCATTCAACCAGCTGTCTACTGAAGATATCATTCATCAGCTGTCTACTGAAAATAGCAATCACCAGCTATCTACTGAAGATAGCAATCACCAGCTATCTACTGAAGATAGCAATCACCAGCTATCTACTGAAGATAGCAATCACCAGCTATCTACTGAAGATAACAATCACCAGCTATCTACTGAAGATAGTATTCACCAGCTATCTACTGAAGATAACAATCACCAGCTATCTACTGAAGAAAGCATTCACCAGCTATCTACTGAAGATAGCATTCACCAGCTATCTACTGAAGATAGCAATCACCAGCTATCTTTAGAAGATATCAATCACCAGCTATCTACAAAATATAGCAATCACCAACTATCTACTGAAGATAGCAATCACCAGCTATCTACTGAAGATAGCAATCACCAGCTATCTACTGAAGATAACAATCACCAGCTATATACTGAATATAACAATCACCAGCTATCTACTAAAGATAACAATCACCAGCTATCTACAGAAGATAAAAATCACCAGCTATCTACTGAAAATAGTATTCACCAGCTATCTACAGAAGATAGCATTCACCAGCTATCTACTGAAGATAGCAATCACCAGCTATCTACTGAAGATAGCAATCACCAGCTATCTATAGAAGATAGCAATCACCGGCTATCTACTGAAGATAACAATCACCAGCTATCTACAGAAGATAGCAATCACCGGCTATCTACTGAAGATAACAATCACCAGCTATCTACAGAAGATAGCAATCACCAGCTATCTACTGAAGATAACAATCACCAGCTATCTACAGAAGATAGCAATCACCTGCTATCTACTGAAGATAGCAATCACCAGCTATCTACAGAAGATGGCAAATACCAGCTATCTACTGAAGATAGCAATCACCAGCTATCTACAGAAGATAGCAATCACCAGCTATATAATAATACAGTATTCTTGACCAGATCTAAATAATAGACTGAGATAAAGAGATTATACCCAAAGAGTACTGACTCAAAACTACCCGTAATGCTATGGTAAATCTGCCATATCTGTTTGTCACTCTTTGAGGGCAAATAGTGAACTACCAGCAAGAGCCCTAAATTAAACAATAATTTAAGTTCTGCGTGTTACATAAGTTTGTGCACTTGGTGCTTAGTGTTCATTTTTGGTCCAACATGTTACACTCAGAGCACAGGCAACAACACACTTTAAATCAAAGTTTGCTGGGTGCATAGCAAAATTATCCAGAGGTACAGGAGACTTGTCCTCATAAAATGAACTGTCAGTAAACAATAGAAAACAAAAGAATCCTTTATTGAAATATTGATTTTTGAAGATCAAGTGAGAGAGCAACCCTGACAAGTTATTATCATTTCAATATCATGATCCAGAAAATATGAATCTGGACATTTACGTATGAAGGGTACTGTTCATACGTAAGTTTAGTGAAATGGAACTTACGAACAATTTTGAGACTTACAAAGCTTCGTAAAGTTTAGTGAAATGGACCACAGGTCTCATTTGATCTCCATAAGCTACACCCAAACATGGCTAAGTCGGTATTCTTTGATTCTACCTCATTGGCCTAGATGTAAGACCTACCTCAGGTTTAACACATGGGTATCTGTAAATCATAATGTCTCCTGTACTGTCTCCAGCAACAAGTAATGCCTGGTCTCTACACCTGTCAGCTGTACTCAACATAGGACTCTCTGTTAAACTACCCCAGGCACCTACAAATGGAGTCAAAGGGCGTAAATATTTGCAATGAAGGAAGTTATAAATCAGGGAAATATAATAATTACAATAAAATTAAATGTGCAGCAATTACTAGTATTACATTAATTCAAAATTGCTGTAAATTTTGCCGATTTCATTTAGGTGTAAGTTAAGACATGTATAAAATTACAAATATGCCAAGAAAATTGTGTTTTAAAAAAATTGATCAATTTCATTTTCAAAATTATTGTGGCTTTACAGAAGGGATATCAATCAGTTACATTTATGTCATTGCGTCAAATTCATTTCAAAATGTTCAACGGTGCTCATTAGCTCAAAAACTACTGCTGATAAGCACTCTTCAGGAGCTTCTTAAAGTGGTCAAAAGTACAATTTTGATTTGATACTCCTATACAGGGCACTACCGATGTTGTTGACTGGTGTAGGTCCACAATTTTAAAGATATTTAGGGAGGCAAGAGGGGGCAGACTACTCACTGGGGGAATGGTAGCTCCCCCTTTCCCCATGGAAATCATGTGTATGTGGGTATAATTACCTGCTACATGGAATCCTGTCAAACAGTTATGTGACATCCATTTCTTGTTCTTTTGTTGCTTCACATCGTCCACCTGTTTACATGTAGTTACATTCCCTGTAAATAGTAAAACAAATTAATAAAAGTCTGAAATGAATCCAGCATAATAATAAAAGGGAACCTGATATTTATTTTATCACATTGTTGTTTGTGACCCTGAGAATAGACAAGCCTTTCAATTCCTCATTCGTGTTCATAATAAATTTCAATTTCTGACAATAAATTCAAGGGTAAAGAGTCAGAAAGCCTCAACTCACCATTACATGCTCCCAAAAAATGAGCATGAGGTTGCTAGGGCACTATAGGAGATACAGTCCATTAATCATGACAAAATTGAATAGAAAACAAACAACATTGTGGAGGAAATATTGATTTTTGAAGACCAAAGCAAGGAGCCAACTTTATGCTCATCTTGTGAGAGCTGGCCATATAATGTAGTAAGTTTAGGCTTTCTGGTTCTGAACCCTCAAAATGACATCTTATCCCTAAATTTGATCCCCCTCATGCCTGTCCTTAAAATTTACTCCCCAGTTCATCTTCAATATTTATTGGTCCCTAATTAATATAATCACTTTCAGTGGGGAAAGGTTCAGTCATCAATTCGAAGTATTATCTCAAAACATGATCCAAAAAGGGCTGATTTAACCATCATTGTTTTTTTTATTATTTCCCCTTCAATTTTTTTCATCATGCAATTGAAAAAAAAGAGTAGTTTGACAGGTTGTTTTGAACAATCAATCAGGTTAAGGCAGAGATATATAGGTAAACAAACATGTTTCGTTATGCCTTGTCAAATCAATTATGAAATCTATGATATTAATAATGTTACATCACATTCAAGTTGAAACCAGGGGAGGTTCTCAATTCTGACATGATCAAGGGGAATGAGTCACATGTCGACCCTGGTCAAAAATGAGTTTTACACATGTTTCTAAAAAAGACATTTAGAGCTTACAACTTTTCTTTGCGAAGTTAAGTCAATTTATCAATCGCTGAAAACAATATAAAACAAAAGAATTTAAACACTTTCTTTGCTAATATCTCAAAATCAATATTAGCGACATCCGCCTCATTCCCTTTGATCGTGTCACAATTTGGGATTGGGTAGGGATGTGCAGTTGGGATTCAGAAAACATACCCCATTATAACCCCAACATATACCAAATTGTAAATACTAAAAAAGATACCTAGAACACACTAATTTTCTGGCCACAATGACGGTAAATTCACCAAATGCTGGCCAATTTTCCTAAAAAAACAGTGAAGAATCTGCATTATTTTCAGATTTTTTGAGCAAATTAAAAAAAAAACACTCCATCCCTAAACCATTTTTTGGAAACTGCGACCCACAGTTATACCAAAAGCCTGAAAATACACCCCATATCTGCCACACATTTCCGTACCCACTTTTCCGCGAAGAGCCCCCCGGATTAGAAACAACATATAAAGTGCTATTCTTAGTGATCCATTTATGATGACAAACTTCGATTGCGAGCTATCTAAATGCCAAGGTCTCCATGTCTAGTGTGTGAAATTAAATCCTCGCACTGAACATTGGTGTGTCTAATCATGTGTGCATAGTAGTAAGGCCCAAAAAAAATAATTGTTTGTTTGTCCTCCACAGCTTTGAAAGAGGACGTGCGGGCGGGCGGATTTTTTTTTTAAAATTTTTTTTTCGGATTTGGCACATTCCTGGACTTAGCTAGAGCTAAATGCTACAATCATTCATGGTGACTTTAAAAAAACAACATTTTGATTCTTTAATATGCAGTTAAAGTTATAATTTGTGTTCATGTCATAGTATTTTGAAGTCACTAAATATAATAGATTATGACTTGAACACAAGTTATAACTTTGCATATTGAAGATACAAAATGTTTTTGTGGGGCTTTTTTAATTTTCAACCATGAAAGATCTTAGTATTTAGCTCTAGCTAGGTCCAGAGATACTCCAAATCTGAAAAAGAAAATTGAATTTTTTATTTATTAAAAAAAAAAAATAGAAAAAAAAAAAATATTGGTCAGGCCTTAAACTGAGGAGCGGGCGGTGGAGGACAAACAAACAACTTTTTTTTTTGCCTAACCAGGAGTAGTGTAGTACCCAGGAATAGTACAGAACATTAGTGTATGTGCTCCAGTAAACAACAGACCAATTAAGCCAAATAAAATTAACATGATAATCAGGCATCTGTTACACTAGAATACCATAAAAGAATCAAAATTCAGATTTATGCATTTTTTGGAACAAACATATGGTTTAATGAACCGAACAAATGCGAAAAGTGAAAACAATCTGGTATAAAGACAAATCTGGCATGAAAATAAAGGTTGGTATAAGGTATGTACACATTTTTATTATTGTGGGAGTGACTTTGTGGAATTCAGAAACCATGGCTAATAATATATCTGACTGTGCGAGCTTTGATGGAAGTATTTGCAATGTTTTATTAATAGGAGTTATATTACATTGTATTAAGATCAAATTTGTGTAATTTATAATTGTTGATTGTTTTTTGGAGCAGTTAGACAAAATATCTCATCAATTTGGAAAAAAATAATATTCTATGAAGATTTGTGTTTTGGTGTAAAACCATAAATAAAGGCATATTTCAAGACTATTAAAGTTGAAAATAACTTCCTTGTGATATTTTTGGAAACATTTTGAGGCTTTTTTAGAGTTACTAATTTGGTCAATAATATAGTAGTGTGGAACCTTAAAGGTTAACTCTATATATATCAGTTTGTGTCTACAAAATGAAAATCTTAGCTCATATAGAATAAGACATGCTATATCATGCATACATAAATTCTAGACAGTTTAATATTCTCACCATCACTCATGCTATGGAAAAAATTACTAGGAAGCATTTGATATTTTGTTACCATCTCAACTATGTACAATGCTGTGTGCACAAAAAGTATCCGTACACTTAAAACAAAAACCAACATCGCAAAGACATTCAACCCAAATTCTCAAATAAAGTTATCAAAAGATGGATAATTTTGTTCTGCCCAGCCCATTTTGATACCACATTCGGCACAATATGACTATATTTCCCAATTTATGTCAATTTCAATGGAAAAAGAGATCATTTCATAAGTGACAAATGTAGGATATTTCCTCATTCAGGGTAATTCTCACCAGCTACTGTAACAGGCTTATTATAGCATGACGAATCAACACTTACTCTTCATACTCATAAATATTACCATGTTTCTAGAGAAAAGTCTTTGTAAATTTTGTCTCTTTTGAAATGCTCTCTTTTTTCATTCAAATCAGTATTATTTGGGAAAATAAAGTCGCAATATGCTGAATGAGGTATCAACATATACAGAAACAGATTCTCCATCTATTAAAGGAGGATTTCGTGATCATAGCAACCTATTTTTATGACATTTGTCAGTAGATATCCACGAAAAAGCTTATTCCCAAAATTTGAGTTGATTCCGATTTTGCATTTGCGAGTTATGCATGATTATGTGTATTACACTGCCCCATAGGCCACTGTTGTAATTTCGTTCTGGTGTACCAGAACAAAATTCAAATTTGACGATATTTTTGCAAAATGAATTAATCTGCAAGAAATTTTGGTACATAAACATTATGTAGCCAGAGGTTTCCAGTAGTATAAAATCTCAACTTTTTTGAAAAAAAAGTGGGAGGATGAGGCTGTGGATCACGAAATGCCCTTTTAACTACTTTATTTGGTAAGAGTATGGATACTTTTTATGCACAGTTTACGTTATATACTATTCATCTTTAGCCAGACCCAGTAATTATGTGTATCTTGTTGCCAGTTTCTTCTTGCAACTTGGAGTCATTTTGTGATTTTGATATACCCTTTATATATTGCAAGTCCCTACCCTGGACCGCATCTGGTCTCATTATTTGTTTGTAATAAGCTTATCCGACTAGTAATAGTATACAAAGTAAAACCTGGTAACAACAGCAGAGTGTCATGCATTGGTCATATAGGAGCTGGAATTAATAGTGATTTGTTTTTGATTTGCCTCATTTATTTGGATCAAAATTAAAAGGGGGTGAAAACTACAACATTTTGTGGAAATGTGACAATACTGCTTTAATTTTTGTACCATGCTGCACATCAATTTATAAAAGCCCCTGAAGTAGCTCAAAAAAGTAATATACCGTAAACGTTTGCCTAATGGCGCACCTGGACTCCTTTACGTATTGGTAAATTTCATGTACAAATAGCGAGCTCCCTCCTCTAAAAATCCTGGTGGGATTTAAACCGGATTTTTATCGGAGGGCACTTTTAGTTTGTGTCTAAAATTCCAGTTATATCAAAGGAGCCCATAGCACCATTAGGTGAGCGTTTACGGCATGTAGCACATTACATAACATAATAAAAGATAAAAACTTACATATTGAATATTCAAAGGTGGCAGTACTACTCCGCAAGAGATAGCCAAGCCCCTCCTCCTTCTCAACTGACCAATCAAAACCTGTAATTGCACCTGTGTGACCTTTGCACTTCCCTATTAGCTGAGAGTTTTTGCCATCATTAGATATGCGCATAATATTAATGATACTGTCAGTAGAACCTATTGCAACCATGTCACCATCTGAAGAGAAGAGGACAAGCAAAAAATACTTTAAGATGTACATGTATACTGTTTTCATATTGCTGAGGTGTTTAGTCCAATACCGTATTTCGTCAAATAGTCACCCCCCCACCACTTTTTTCAACCAAGATGTTTCAAAAATGCCGATATTTCCATGCTATCTTGTGTAGTAAGCTTACCAAGTTGCGCACATGGTCCATAATAGCGTCAATAATTGGCGAAAATCTGGATCAGAAACCCGGAAGTGAGCCAGAAGTCAGTGTTTCTAGTTCATAGTTTGTCATTTTAACATGTGTTTTTACTTTACCTAATGATTTTAACGGGAATTATCGTTCTAAAATTGACCTTGAATAAACGTCCCCCTTGGGAAAATGTAACGCCTTTGGGGGCGTTTATTTGCCGAAATACGGTATGTTAGGAAAATATTTCTACTGGTAACCCCATGTTGACATTGGCTGAAGGGTAAAAATTGGTACAATTTTTTGTCCACCATTTTTATTTTCTCAGGAGACTTTACCATTTGTGACACGATCAAGGGAAATGAGTCGGATGTCGCTAATATTGATTTTGAGATATCGGCAAGGAAAGTGTTAAAATTCTTTTGTTTTATATTGTTTTCAGCGACTGATAAATTCACGTAACTTCACAAAGAAAAGGCATATCAACATGGGGTTTTCACTTTCTGAAAGCTCTAAATGTCCTCTTTAGAAACATGTGTAAAACTCATTTTCGACCAGGGCCGACATGTGACTCACTCCCCTTGATCATGTCACATTTGTCAGGTCATCTAGTAGACTTATTTACCAGTCGTTTTTGTTATCCTATATAGCTACAGGTCGCACATTGAAAAGTGAACTTCAATGTATGAGGTGCGTAACTCCAGCCAAGATTGTGTTGTTTTTCCCCGATCACTGGTTCAGTATCTAAAAATCGGATGTGAACCTCTGATGGTACCAAAGTGTTACAAGATTTCTCAAATGTTCTACTTTCTGTTCAATTTTTTCTACACAAATGTCTCACCTGGTGAAAATTTGATGCAAGTGATGGGTGCCTTGCCCAGTTTGATATTGCACTCTTCTACAATCTCATCGTTGTTTTTAATACTCAATATCACCAAACTGAAAAAACAAAAAACATAATAATTCATTCAAGCAATATTTAATATAACATTTGTTGAAGAGGGCGCCTTCAATATTTGTTAAAATTCAGATTTTTACACAAATGTAATGTATTTTAACTAACATACCTTGCAAAAATCCAGGCTATAAGGCTATATTGCGCTGTATTGTATCTTTTAAAATGTCTTACTCCAGTCTACCTGTATCTCGGAGAGCTGATACTGGCTGTGATGATTATTGTATGTAGACTGATGAGGGTTCTGCTCTCTTTTTAGAGGTGTGTCCCTGACTGATGCTAAATAACTTATAAGGTGTGTCTTTGGCTAAAGTGGTCAAAATTAATATAAATCTGTGTTTCTTTATATATCGTTTCAGACCACCACTGCAGTCAGGGTTTTCGAGCCAGAGCAATCCTGGAAATATCCACTTGTCTATAGACTTGTTTCATTCAATAAATAAAATAAATTTTGATATTTACATAGCGCCTTACCACGGATCACAGAGTGTTCAAAGGGCTGTAATTTTGCTGCCATGTTGAATCATCACAATCAACATCAACTAGGCATTGTGCAGCCAGAATAGCGCAAACCTATCCGCACTTAGATTGTAAAATCCACCATTTATCTGTGCAGCTCCCCAAATTCCATTGGGTGAAGGAGGTTTTTGTTAACCAAACAACTAATCACAGATTTTTTGAAAGCAGGAGGAAACCGGAGATCCTGGAGAAAACCTGCAAGAGCGAGCATGGAATCGGGATAAACCAAGTGCACATGAGTCCTTGGGCTGCGCCGGGGCTTGAACCTGGGACCTCAGTGGTGCAAAGCGAGGGAACTACCGCTGCGCTAACTCGCCCTCATTATTGCTACTGTACCAGTTAAAGTTGCATAACTTCATAATTAACTTTTAATTAAAATGCACAAGTAATGTGTATAACCAATTCCATACAAGGACGGTTCTTTTATAGCTAGTAATTAAAATCACATTGTGAAAACAGCTAATATTAGACCCCGTTTAGACTAGGGAAAAGTCGTACTTCAACAACAACTTTTTTGAAGTCAAGTTCAGTCGAATTCAGGTCTAAACACAGTCGTTGTTCAAGTACGACCGAAGTCGAGTTCAAAAGTCGTTGTTCAACAATGCTCCCGAGGTTCATTAAGTCGAATTCAATTTGACTTTGTCGTGGTTGAAGTGCGACTTTTCCTGGTCTAAACAGTCAGTCGAATTGAATTCGACTTTTTCATGCGTATCGCTGACCTGGCGATTTCCGGTCCGTCGATTTGTCGCTAAGCAACGGCACTGTGATATCGCTAAACAACAGCTGTTCTTGTGTATTTTCGTACATGTGCAGCATACTGTAGTGAGTGTACATCCAATTTTGACTCCAAACTCCAAAGTAAATCCACAAAAATGGCCAATTTTATCGCGGTGTTAGTTCATCTGAAATAATCCTCAACTTTAATTTAGGGTAAATGGCTCAAAGTATCATCTCATAACTCGGATGCAAATGGGGCAAAGGGAGGAAATGGAGTTCATAAAGCAAGGTCATAAAAGTTTACGTGGCCTGAATTCTGTGAGCCGCCCACGAATGAATTTTATACGAACTATGACGTCACAAGTTGAGCAGTGACGCGTTCTGCACATGATCAGAATGAGGAAAATATGTGTTAAAAATTCAATATGGCGACGTACTCAAAACGTTTCTACCGGAAAGTTAACGCTGACTTTTATCTCAATTTTACTACTTTGCATGTAGATTTTTTGTTTAAAAAGTAAACAGGCATTTAAAATAAAATATAATGAATTATAATCTTAGGTTTGAAAAAAAAAATACTGGATGATAGAGGGCGTAAATAGTCGTAATCGAATTCAACAGAGTCAAATTTGTTCGGGCGCATAGTGTAAACACCCACTAAAAACCACAAACACAAATTAATTTATGTTAATCCTCTGTCTTAATCGAATTCGATGTCGAATTTCAATTCGACTTTTCTCTAGTCTTAACGGGGTCTTAATATCCACATTCATAATTAACACACAATAAATTAGTTTCTTGTCAATACTGTCAACATTGTCATGTTGAACCAGACTAAACCATGGGAATATGCAGAGGAAAATGGCAGAACATGACCATGACATAGCCTAAAACGACCACTTGGTAATACTGATCGCACCATCAGTGGCAGTGCCACCAGGGGGCACGGGGGAAAATTCCTCCCGTCAGAACTCTTGCCCCTCCCAGTAAAAACCCAAAATTATGAAAATGTCCACTTGCGGCAATTTTGCCCACTTGCCCGCTTGTACAGCAGTAACGCATTGTAACAATCCATGCATTTCAAATCAACAATTGAAAAAAAATGCATTTTGAATGTGCTCTTGGGATAGTCCACAGGTGCTTGTTTTTGAATTGCAAAATGACTAACTGAAAATTACTTGGCCATGCCGTCAATACTGACTGTGTTTTGATTTGCAACTATTGAAAATGCACCAAATACTGGTATCAATCTTTGTCAATTTAGAGCTTTGGCATGTAGTATCAAATTGGAGCTACCAAGATGCTGCGCATGATTGTGTTTAAAGTATCATACCATGAGCAGGTTTAGATTTATGACGGGTTAGTGGTTACATACATTTGTTTTTGTGTTGTATTTATTAAGAAGTACACTGCAGTGATTTAGTAGGCTAAAACTGGGAAAATATGGCTTTGCCACTGCCATCCCACTCGCCTTAACATAACCAACCATACTGTTTGAAACACTTATGTTAACATGGCCAAAATATCCTCACTAGATGCAATAGTATGGGTGTCTTGGCTGGGTTTTTTCTCTTTTAATTATGACACCTATTGACACCAAACCGTGTCAAATCAAAGTTAATTAATTAATTCAATCAAAGTTAATTAAATTTTACAGATTGCACACCTGAACTGAAAGAATGAATATTTGGGTTATATGAAAATGGTATCATACTAATATTGAATGCTTATTAAAACTCAAATCTGGTTAAAACAGAATCCGACCCTCAGTAGAAACACGCTGATTCTTTTATTTTCCGGGGAAAATCAAGCAAACATTGCCTCACACCGCCCCTGCCAACGCCCTATCCCCCATTTTTGGGGGAAAGCCTCGGGATGAGAAAATGCACAAGAGAGGTGGGGGTAAAGGTCCCGGACGGCTTACCGGACTAGCCAGCTCCATCTACACAAATTGACCAGAATTGCCCTGTGCATCTTCTTTTTTAGACTGCTAAACCCTCAATAGTTTGGGGCAAAATAGTATGACTGCAAATTGCCCTGTAATAACACAACATAACCTTCATTTTGGGCTATGTGCTCCGTGCGTAAACAATAATTCAAATAAATGGATTGGCATTTTAAATGAAAACCTACCCTTCTAAGTATAAAATCCAAACATTTTGTTGTGTGATTATTACATTTTACAGAGATTGCAATTTCATGTAATTGTAGGCACCTGTTTGCTTTTTATGCTATTTTGCTGAGTGTTTCATGTTTGAATTCTGATTAACATTATTTAAACATAATACAATAACATTAATGACATTAGTGAACCTGGTGTGTACTTTCATCAAGCTGTGGGTAATTAAAAATAATGACAAGTTAATTAAATGAATTTTTTTTAAATGAATTTACATTTACCATTCTAAATAACTCGAACCAATTTCTTTTCTAATTAACATTTTATAAAAACAATAGTGAACCAGGCGTGTACGTGTACTTTCAACAAGTGAATTGACATTTAAATGAAAGCCTATCAAAAAACAACAAGTTGTCCTTACGACATATGGTATTACGCTGTGCCAACATTTGGAAAAAATTAGACTGACCATCCGGACCGGCTCTAACCCAACAACAACAACAACAACAACAACAACAACAACAACAACAACAACAACAACAACAACAACAACAACAACAACAACATACTTATATAGCATGCAACACCAAAAAGGCCTCTAGGCGCTTTACAAAAGTTAAAACTTATGACTACCACCTAAAAAGTACATCTGAAAAAAATTTAAAACCAGAAAATTATACACAAAAGCAGCAAAAATATTTACAATGGATTGTCAAACAAATAAGTCTTTAAAGTCTCTTGAAGATGGCGATACTGCCCACTTTCTGGATGCCTGCAGGCAGCTTGTTCCACAAAGTTAGCGTGATGACGGAGAATGCCCTTTCACCGTAGTAGGCCGTCGAAACCTCACGACTGGGCGACACATTAATAAGAAGAAGTTTTGAGATAGACCGAAGAATGCCTTGGGGAACATGAACTTTGATGAGATCAGAGATGTAAGATGGTGCCATACCATGGAGAGACTTATATGTGAGGAGAAGAAGTTTGAAGACGATACAATCCTTGATTGGAAGCCAGTGAAGCCAACTGAGCCAAATATGGGTCAGAGAGAGAGAAGAGCAGTGATGTTATTATCTATTCTGTTGTGGGTTGAAATCATGGGCAGTCGTTTCTTTATTGCATGAAATCAACAGAGTTAAATGCTTATGCAAAATTGTCAACACCCATCGCACCATTCATTACTCCACTGCAACCATCATACTATGGGAAGGGGCAAGATGCATCCCAGGTTAGACATACAGAGACAAATTTTACAAACATTTGCGATAATTAGCATTTAATTTTGGTCTGTTTTTGACCTAAATTTACCTTATTTTTTGCCCATTTTATAATTAAAATATGATTTTTTTTTGCGCTTTATGCGCATTTGTCTCAGTAAAGCCATTTTCATAGCATGTCAGTGGGACCTTGCAATTCTGGTCCCTCGGTAAAAATCAGAGATTCCATCTAAGTTATAAATCATGAATGAGTGCTGGGGCAGCTCTTTTACATAAAACTGTAACATCAATACTAAAGTAGAGAAATTAGCTACATGTATTTAAATGGAGCTTCAACTGTTTTCCTCGTTTTTTTGTGAAATTTTTAATTTCAAAAATACCTAATGACAATTTTAAGGACTCATCCCTCACTTTTAAGCAATTTATTCACAACTTTTGATTTTTTTACACTTTCAGTGAGATCACTGAATGGGACTCTAACTAAATACTTGAGGATCAGTTTCAAGACAAGACAAAACAACTTTCTGAAAAACCAATTTGAAATAAATTGCGATTGATTTATTCATTAATATGGTGCATGATTAATTGGCTATAGAGGTATGCATTAAAATATACTTCTACCTTCATTTTTAAAGAAACATAAACACAGTCCTTATGTTTGGAAAATGACAGAATGGCAGTAACAGTATAAACCTAGCGGAAAAATGTGGGAAAATATTGGAAAATCCAAAAATAATATATTTTGATCATAAAATCAGTATTCTAAAGATACAAAGACAATTTGGGGCCAAAATAACAAATAAAAGCAAGTGACTTTTTTACATCGTCTCTTTCTGTTCTCTAATAATTCTTTACGATGGAGAAGGGATTTAAATCAACTCTTAAAACATATCATAAAATCAGTATTTTCTAAAAGCTATAAAGATTATTTGGTGCCAAATAAATCTGATTGAAATGATGATTTAGTCTATTATATGAAATCACTGTGCTCATAATTAGAATATGTTTTGAGAGAAAAGTCTATGTAAACTTTTGTCACTTTTGAAATAATCTCTTTTTCATTCAAATTTCAAGTTGTGAAAATAAAATTGCACCGTGCTGAATAAGGTATCAAAATATGCAAAACAAACAACTTCATCTATTGACTACTTCATTTGGTAATTTAGATTTAGTGTCTTTGCTATGTTTTAAGTGTACGGGTGATTTGTGTGCGCAGTATAGGTTATTTTGTACACATCGCTATGGGCCTGGCATTTACTAGCATGGAACCTGTAAACTATAAAATTTATTACATATCATAACTGATATAGAACAGTAATCGTAGGCTATTTAAATAAAGGCACTTAATTTAATGCCCACATGACCAGATGGGCGCTGACATTATAGCTTGTAGACAGGAAGTCTGGTAACGTGATCTTTGGCACATCAGGTGGTCTTCCTGTGTATTTCAATTGGAAATGAGCCATGCATGTCCAGATTTTCTAGCAAATTTGTCGATTTTTTTCAACTTTGCAGTATTATTGTAAAAGTTTCCATCATTCTGGTCTTACTCATAATCTGGTGGCCCAGCTTGAGAAAATTCTGAGACGTGTTTGCAATACATCCTTGGTAGAAAGTATACTACCTATGCAGATTCCTTAGCTACCCTTGAACTTCATTCGTTGTCTGAGAAGAGACAAAACATCTGCAAGGAATTTGCCCTGAAAGCAAGCACGTCTGTGAGGTTCTCACCCTGGTTTCCACCTAGTAAGTATCACTCCCACATGACTCTCAGAAGACAACCAAAATTTGACTCTTTCAGATGTAGGACCAACAGATTTCAGAATAGTCCCCTACCATTTCTCACCAACCTCCTAAAAGCAACGTAGTTGTTTTTTTCTTGCCAGTCATTGTTCCAAATCCAGTCAAGTACAATTCTAATGTGTCTTACCGTATTTAGTCAAATAAACGCCCAGGGGCGTTACATTTTCCCAAGGGGGGGGCGTTTATTCAAGGTCAATTTTAGAACGATAATTCACGTTAAAATCATTAGGTAAACTAAAAACACACGCTAAAATGATGAACTAGAAACACTGACTTCTGGCTCACTTCCGGGTTTCTGATCCAGATTTTCGCCAATTATTGACGCTTATTATGGACCATAAAGCTAACTTGGTAAGCTTACTACACAAGATAGCATGGAAATATCAGAATTTTTTTTTTTTTTGGGTTGAAAAAAGTGGTGGAGGCGTTTATTTGGGGGGGGGCGACTATTTGACGAAATACGGTATTTATTTTCATGTTTTAAATGTTTGAGTGTTTTAATTATAATATATGTATTTTTCATAATGCTATTTTTAATGTAAATGTCATGCAATTCAGCCGTTGGCTGCTATGTGATTTGTTAATAAATATACAATATACAATATATACAATATACATCATTAACTTAGTTGGTATACCTTTTTCCACAAGTGCTGACTTTTAATATAGGAAATTCAATTACGCCCCAGCAAACACAAAAACGTTTTAAAAACATTTTAAATAAGTTATATTTTGGCTTTTGGTTTAGGTAAAAACGTTTTAATAACATTAAAATGTCGGGTTATATAAAGGTCATGATAACATTTTAAAACGCGTTTTGTATGAATACACACTACAACAATATTTTTAAATGTTTTCAAAAAATGTTATTGTAAACTATTTTTGCAAACAGTTTTGCCAAATATTGTGTCAATACTTAAATAACATTATGTTAAAATATTTGAACCCAGCAAACACAGAAATGTTCTTAAAATGTTTTTTCAAAACCTTTTAATAACATTTAAATGTCGGGTTATATAAAGGTCATGAAAACGTTTTTAAAACGTTATTGAAAATATTTTGGGCAAACATTTTTCTCAAAATATTTTTTCAACCCCAAAATAACATTCTGTTTAGAATGTTTTGTATCAAGTTTTCAAGAATGTTTTTGGAATGTTATTAAAACGTTTTTTATACCCTTTATATAACCCGACATTTAAACGTTTTATGTAAAATATTTTTGTTTGCTGAGCAGTAGATTATCAAAAAATGTTTTTTAAGGTTATGAAAACGTTTTATACTCTTAATATACCCATTATATAACCTGACATTTAAACGTTTTCTGACAACCTTTTAGAACCTTTTGCGAATTATGTCGAAAACGTTTTGTGTTTGCTGGGTCAGTGATACCATAACTGTCAACAAAAGTGGTTCAAAATGACACTATTAACACCCTGGACACTACTGGTCATCTAACAGCATTTCTGATTGGTTGATAACTTGAAATGCTCATTTCAATTGCCAATTATAACCAGGCTTCAAACTATTTATGGTCAACTTGCATTTGCAGATGATCGTATCAATACCCTCCTTGATTGGTTCAAAATTGGACACAATATTCATTTTGGCCAATCGGCAGGTAGTTCTCATTGGGTTAAAATGTAGCCAATACTTACATAACCAGCTGGCCTAGACCATTAAAACAATTGACTAAATAAAATTATGGTGCCGCTATAAAACAAAACTACCAAGTATATAATTACTCTGGCGACAAATCCCTTCATACAAACAGATAGGAATTTTTCAGACAAATATCATCCAAGTAACTTAACAATTCTATCTATATCCAAACTATAAAATATTAAAGCATTCTGATGTTTTTATATATTAAGAAGAACTAAAGTTTGAAAGTATTGACAAACAGAAAAAAATAATAATTAAACTCTTACAATAACATTACTGTCCTATTGGTCATTTTCCATACATGCTGTCTATACCCCATTCCAGAAAAATACAGCACTAATTTTTTTGGATTAAAAAAAGTATTAACATTATAAATGTTATGCATTCTAATTTTTGGAATACACATTTTCCAATCTTTTTCATAACCAATTAGCAAAAATAACATATTATATTAAAATTATGAGCTAACTCTTACCCTATACTCAAGATTTTGAATGCTTAGACTTGTGCCAAGTCTTATAATTTTGTGACTACAATTGTAAGAAAACATGCAAAATTGCATGTTTTTGAACCATTTTCCCTCAAATTGCAAAAATATTAAAATTAAGCCATGTTAGATTGTTTTATTGCCAGTTAGAACTAACTAAATGATTAGGATTTAGCTAGCTATGTTTCATTTGGCAAAACAGGATAATATTTTTTTAATCCGAAAGACACGGTAAAACAGCAATGCTATTTGAAAATCAATCTTTGTTTTGTTTTACAATTTTGTTTACTTTATACAGTCTATAATATCGAATTGATTAATTCGAATTAAACAATTCATTGATGAATAGCACTGGGTAGTAGCCATTACTGCCAGCAGACAGGAAGTCTAGAAAGTTGACCTCAACGCTGTAGGTGGTCTTCCTGTACTTTTGACTATCCGTCGATGGATTTTTATTTCCGTCGGTAGATATTTTTAAAATTAAGTTTTTCATAACATATTAAAAAGGCAGAGACTCCTGATGTATAATAAATTAGCTAGGCGCTGCCCATGGCCACACGATGAATTGTTTAATTCGAATTAATCAATTCGATATTATAGACTGTTATATGGTGTGACAAACTTAACACATACTGTGAGCTGGCAATCTCACGCAGGACACCTATCGTGACGCTTAAAGTTGATCGCGCATGCCGGCAGGTTATTTGCGTTTGGGCATGGATGATTAGAATGCTGCACCCAATCGATTGAGCGGTTGAAGATCTATAGTCAAACTGATTTCAATGAATTGCATGAATTTGCTTAGAATTGTACTGGGGTTAGGGGATGGGAAATATCAGATGTCATATTGTTATGCTGGCAACATTCATCCTTGTTTTCATAGTTGTTAAAATTGTGCTCATGTTAGCAGATTGTCTCGGTCCCAGCCGGTTTGTGTTCCTCCGTCACTAAACAAACCATCTGGCGACAACCCCGAAATGACGATCGCTGATTGGTTAATGAATTTCTAAATAAAAAGGTTTTCAATTGGCTATGGAACCCATATGGCTGATGAATTAGGGCGTGACTTGTGTAAGTGACACTAACATCATATTTTGCAGATACCGCATTATAACCGCAAATGCATTATGCATACGTACGCTAGCTTGCACCCACTGAGGCGCCAATCATCTGATATCGCCTTTCATGTCAATGACTCGCAGCACGTACTCCCCGGAGTATTCATATACATTGTGTTGACTTATATCGCTGCATGTCCATCAACTGAGTTCTATATTCTACTGAGTTAATTCAGCCAATCAGGATCGACGTACTATGAGCTTGTCGCCAGACGGTTTGTTTAGTGACGACGGAGCACAAATCGGCTGGGACCGAGACTAGTTAGCAGAAACCTCTACCCTTATCAATATAGATGGCACATCTGTTAGCAGGGAATATATAGGATTGGGAATTGTCAGCTATATAAAAGTAATAAACTATGGAAGCTGCCATAACCCTGCAGCATCCCATAGCGTGCAAACTTGGTTGGTCCGCATTTCGCTGTCAGACCCCTGCTGTTAGCTATATTCAATGTATAGCTGTTCAGAAATGTATGTAGTGGTGTGTTATGTCATGCAGATAGAGGGCAGCATTATAGATCAATTTATGATAGTGATATCTGCATGACATGATCTCTTTTTATAGAATTGGTGTTTAGAGTTTGATAATTTTCAGAAAAATCAGAAACTCCAACAAAAAACAATGATTCTCCAATTCCCTTTGATATAATTTGTGATGTGATCCTGGCCCCAACTCGAACACAAAAGTTGGCAACCATGAGAGTTACTAAATAGTGCGGAAAAGGGGCAATTTTTTTACCAGTAGCAAGGACCACGAAATTGGCATAATATGGGGTATTTAATTTGCACTCATTGCACTGTCCGTGAAATTTGACTGTGAAATCAGCTAAATAGGGGTTACTTAATTTGCACTGTCCGCGAAAATTGGAAAAAAGAAGTATTTGGGAAATCCAGTAATTTTATGTCAATATTTAGTGCCATTGAAAAGGGGTGCTTGAAATTCTAGTCAGTGTTTCAAAATCTAGTCATTGAAAACCACAAAAAATGGGTTGTTTTTGGTCAAATTTTGTCCTCGATTTTTTTCATGAAAAAGGGGGGGGGGGGTAAATTTGATGAAAAATCATTGCAAAGGAGGTCTTTGAAAAATTTGGTAACTCTCATGGTTGCCAACTTTTGTGTTGAGTTGGGGGCCGGGTATGTGACCAAGCAAAATCAGTCAGATGTTGGGAAAATTGAATTTGAGATATATATAACCAATAATAGTATTCAACACCCTTTTCTACTTTATTGTTCTGAGCAAATATGATATGATTTGATATGATATGATATGATTTTCTTGAGCTTTGTGGTATGTAATGGCTGATTTGTGCTGTTCTGTGGTTGATTCTTTTCTGTTTGCTCTCGTGAACTTTCTTTCAGCAATTGTTTCAGTGTCCTTTTTGTGTTCTTTTAGTCTTGTTCCAAACATCATCATGCAGATGATATCATAGAATGGGAAGGGGCAACAATCCTTGACAAGGACTCAAATGCTTTCAGCAGGAGAATCAGGGAAGTAATCAACATTGGTAAAAAGGGGGCCAAAGCAATCAACCGTGACCAATGTCTTGTATCTCTTGATTATATATATGATCCACTGCTCAAAACAAAACAGGGATGCAAGTGGCCTTATGAGATTTTGCAGGAAAAGCCTGAAAAAGCGCGCAACTTAGGGCTATAAAGCCTCAAAATGGGCTGAAAATAAATAAAAGTGCGGAGATTTGGAGTAACAAAAAGCCTGAATTCCTGCAAAAGCAGGAAAACTTGCATCCCTGACAAAAACATCACCACGTTTTGTGGGAAAAGCAGTGGACCTATTCACTTGTGATCAAGCCATCAGCCCGATAGCGAAAGCTAAAGTCGTGAGTATGGATTTGTCAAGCAAAAATGTTTGAATTATTAAACTAAGATAATTAATAAAATATAAAAATTAAATTATTTCAAAAGAAATTACATAACTTACTTGGAGTCTTTGGTTCCCAGAGCTATTAAGCTCCCTGATGGGTTGATATCTACACTCTGTATATTGACTCCTTTCATGGAATGTTTCCATATGGTTGAATGTGAATTGACATCAAAAAGCATGAGGGTACCATCAAACCCGGCTGTGATGAAATGGCTGGATTTACCTGGATGTGCTACTACTTGGTGAGCATTGTCATAGTGACCCTGGTATATTGCAAGATACAAATCAAGGTTACTGTCAGTAATCATGCATTTGTGACCCGTTACGACAAAACCAGGAACAAGTCACGTTTTTGACATTTCATGATTTGAATAAAAATGTAAGCACAGGACAATAAGCTTCAAAATGATACCAAATTTATATACATAGCATCAATACTTTTCAAGATATGGATAATTTTGTAAATGATACCTTGATATTTGCAAAATTGCTAGTCTGAGTAATGTGCTAATTAGTTTCCTGCCTTGTAGATGACTTTGTGAAGTAAGCTTTGGTGAGGTTTGCCTCAGTTAGGGTTAATCAACAACAAAAAGTAATCTCTATAATATATGACCCCTCGGCACAACTGAGCCCGGATGTCGCTAGTGCCACTATTGAGATATGCTCCATCGAACTTAACAATAAACAATAGGAAACAAAGGATTTATTGACTGTTTTATGATTTTTCACTACTTAAATGTCAAGTACTATAGACATGATATACATCATTTTAAAGCTAATTTCAAGCAGAATATTTGGGTTGAAAATCTCAAAAATGATGATTATGGCGACTTCAGGGCTCAGTTGTGCCGAGGGGTCACATATTGCGCTGTGCTAAGACCCATAAGGAACAACCAATGAGGCCACACCACACGTAACAGGGTTGATTTGATCCAATCAGTCTAATGCCTATAACATGTAGTTGTAGCAAATGACAGAAAATCACTAGTGTTTCAAATTTCTGTTTTGACTAGCTAGCGACTGTTGCTAGAAAATTGCATGAGTTCAGCAGTTTCTTACCCTGGTCAGTGGTTTATCACTGAGTTTAGCATCAGTTAGAAGTGTGCCTGATTGGCTGAGTTCAGTTTCTTACCCTGGTAAGTGGTTTATCACTGAGTTTAGCATCAGTTAGAAGTGTGCCTGATTGGTTCAGTTCAGCTTTCATTATGCCATTAAGTGTAGTTCCTATATACAGTGTGTTTTCTTTTATTTGCAGCATACGAACACCTCCCTCTGTTGATGGTATCTGTAGGTAAAAAGAAGAAGAAAAACTTTCACATGAGGGCATAAGGTCTATTTGGATAAATCTCACAATTACAATATGAACATGATGAAGAGTTGGTAAAATTAGACAAAAGGGCATAAGGTTTATTTAAGACAAATCCACCTCAAATACCCAAAATACCTAAAATTCTGCCCCCAAATCATTAACATTGGCCCAAGATCCTCCCACAATCCACCAGTTTTTTCCAGCACCCCAAAATGTCCACTTTTTCAAAAACAATTAAACTATCCTGGCTACGAGCCTATTATTAGAAAGAGAATTGGCATTGTAAATCAATGATATTAACAACTGAAATGACTCTCTAATTTCACACTTAGCTATTCGCCATCATAGTGAATATGTCATATACCTTAGTTACTGCTTCATGCTTGGTTTGCACACCTGTTAGTAACACATTTGACTTTGTGTTGTGATCATTTTGATTGTGGTTCTGAACACAGATAATGTGAACCTGTTGACCTGGCAACAATCAATTTTGACATCTTGATGCTCATAATGTGCTATTCCAGTTGAAATCCATACACCCCCTGTGAAAAATATGATCTTCCTCTTCCATACAGAGAGTAGAGTGTAAATTTCACATGGGCTTACCGGAATGGGTGTCTCCACTTGAAATCTACACCCCTGTGTGGATGATTAAGGACATGTCTTCCATAGGGGGTGTGTGGATTTCAACTGGAAGAGCCCATGCAATTTACCTGCATTTTGCTTATTTGATCCCCATTTGGACCAGTAAATTTCCATGCTTGTATAGCGCCGTCTCTACCACCAGTAATAAGAGAGTTCTTGTGAAATAATAGAGAGAACACTGGGCCCTGTCGAGAAACAAAATACAACATCTTAATCCCCTGTAGCCATTGGATGACTATAAAAGGTCCTAGAACTGAACCTTGTGGGATGTAGCCTCAGTGCCTCCCTCCCCCGTTACAAAAACATGGCTATGCCACAGTGTAACATATTGAAAAAATGACAGCTTATATTAAATTCTCACTTATAGGGGTCAAGATCTTGTTCTGTTATAACCAAAGTCCATTCATTATTTTGGGTTTCATGAGTTGAGGGCATGATGGATTTTGTGCCCAAGGCATGCATAGCCTGGGGCATAAACAATGATCATGCCCTCAAATCTATTAATGAACTTAGAACTTTCTATTACAGGCCCTCTCAACTGGCAGCGCATGCACCACTTGTGGCACTTGGAGTCAGTTAACGTGGCGCACGGTAATTTAAATATTTTGTTCACATAAATCTGGGCCTTTAAAAAACCTTAAAAATCTACGATAAAGCACCACTGCACCTTACTCGCTATGCATACAGGCTACCTCGCAGAGTCCTCCCTTGACAATTCATGATCACTAAAATTTTCCAGTTGGCACTTCAAATAAACTAGTTGGGAAGGTCTGTTCTATTACATTCTCCAACATTTGGTGATTGTATGTCTCATCAAATAAAAATTAAGATGTAAAATTCTTTAAAATGTGACTTTCCTGTGTTTTTTTAGATACTGAAATGATCGCACTAAAGTAGCTTGTATAAATGTTATTTATACCTGGATCTCAACCAATCATGTGTGCTATTAAACGACCTGTATGCATGTTTGTTATGTTCCGTTATAGTATACCACCATTAGCCATTATTATGTTTTGATGAATCCAAGTGTGTGAAAATATTGGATCCAACACATAATAATGATATAATTGGATGCTTTACGCCCAATATTTATTGGTCTCGCTATGAGTTGTAAAATATTGGACTAGACTATGTCTTGTCCTATATTTTAAAACTCATAGCTTGACCAATAAATATGAGCTCAACCATCCAATTTTATATCAGAATCGTCCGCAAAATGCAAGAACGTTGTAAGTGCTTTTTATATGACATTCTTGTGACGAAATACAATTTGTGCAACAATCATGATTGGATTTGATACAGGAAGACTAAGGGACCTATGACAGACCCTTGTGGAACCCCTCATAATGACTCACCTCATGTGCATGTCTAATGGTTTGTGTTATAGTATTACCACCATTTGCCCATACATAAACTGTGCCATTAGAATCACCAGTCACCAGATCACCATTAGATTTGAATGCCAAACATATGATGTACTTGGCTTTCATATTGGTCTGTAAATGCAAACAGAATGTCAGTAAAATGGGTTTATTTAATGACCTTAATTTACGTAATCCCATTCTTGCCCAAAGCCAGTTGATGACATCATTATTTTTGATCTTCAGTACTTTAATAACAATGAATCAATTCAATATAGCCATTCTTGATTCACTAATCCCCTGATTATTACATTCAAGCCATTCGGCAAATATGGAAAATAAATGTTAAACCTACAATTTACTTTTTCTGTAAGTTCCATAAGCCTTTACGTTTGGATCTCAAATGTCGTCATCGTTACTGCGCACTGCACGGCTGCACAGTAATGTTTGTTAACGATGCACACATCGATGTGACATCAAAAGACGACACGCAAAGGCTTATGGGATTCACCAAAAAGGTGAATCACTTTTTAAATTCCATAACCTCTTCAATATATGCCACATGTAGCCAAAAATTTTGTAATTTGCATATAATTTGAGGGAAAATTGTAAAAACTTTGGCCAAAATTGTTTTGACATTTTGTATATCAATGGGTTCAAATTACTTGGAAAATTGGTACATTGATGAGTCCACTTTCAGATTCACAGTAGCACCTCCCTACCCAAACCAAATTTGAGTATCCCCGGGACGATATCCCCCTTCCTGGCTGTACCGAGGATGCTAAAAATATCCAACAACTTGCGCTTCAAGGAATAACAGATGATTAATTGTGTTTTCAACAGAATAAGTGTCCCATGTTAAAGAGGAAATAAAACAAACAAACAAACAAACTCACTTGGTAATCAGCCTTGTTTATTTCTGCAATGGACGATGATTCTCCTCTGAAGCTCCAGTAAGCCATATGTTCCTTGCCTATGCTAATTAATTCTTGATGCCTTTTGGGATGGAATACAACCTGACACACTACTTCTATATCCATCTAAAATTACATGGAAATACAAAAAACACCCAAAAATATGTGGTTATAGCAGTGATGAGCAAAGAGTAGGCCAATGGGCTATTCCAGTTGAAATCCACACTACCTCTGTGGAAGAGTTTGGAATCTAAACAAAGTGGCCACATTTTGAAATCGACTTCAGAGTCATCTTCAAATGATGACCCAGAGCAACTTTTGTTGAATTCAAACTTCATATTGGTTATTTGTAGCATGGGTAAGTGATGGTATAAAAGTTGAATTCACAATTTGTTTTGAAGTAAACACCATGTCAACAAATGGGGTCTGAGACAAACTTTGGAATAATAATGTTTGTTTGGTTGATGGGCATCCATGTGTATGGTAGAAAACATCGTGGGACAAAAGCGGACTATACTGTTTCGCAGATTTTTATACTGTTTTGCAGATTTTCTTTTATAAATTAAGCATACTGCTAACCGTCAAGTGCATATGTCCTATGCATACACTTAATGCCGTGCACATATATGCGATGGTTAATGCTAGTACCACTTGTAAAGGAACCTTGCAAAAGATTATACCCAGTAAGAGCATTGATTACAACACTACTAAACATCTAGTATAAAATAAAGAGCGCTAACTCTTTTTCATTACACTGTACCTACCTTTTTCTCAGCAATCCTTTTGCCTGACTCTGAATCCCAAATTGACACTGTATGGCCATCACTACTATCAACAGCTACTAGATAATTTGGCTGCAATTAAGATATAAGATCAAACAATCATAGTGACATACAACTACACAATTAGTCATAAAAAGTTTTACAGAGCCATGTTCAATAACCGAAATATTTTTAAAGTTTAGAACACAATTATATTCAAGAGGAATACGTAGTTCTAATATAATCTTCTAATCAGGTTGTTTTGAGACACAAACCTAATCCATTTTAAATTGCCTATTCAGCAATGAGCTCATTTGGAAAATTGTAAAAATCATCAAAATTAAGGTTTTTGCATATTTGTTAGTAGCATAGATGTGCTAACATAGCATATTTTACTTGAAACTGTAATATCTCTACCTATATAGAGAAATTAGCTACTAGTATTTAAATATGATTTCAACTCTGTCAATTCTGTTATTTTCTTTGCTTTTGCCAAACTTTTCATTTAAAAAATACATAATGACAATTTTAATGACTTATCCTTCACTTTAACCCTAACCCGCCCGAATACGTACTACAAAATACTACTTGATATATGTCTGTTTGTGTGTGCATCCCACGTGGTGTGATGACGCAATCGCCCTAAGTGATATATAGGCACGGTTTTGCTGGCCAGCGAAGCCCAAGACCCGTGGCAAAGTGTCGCCGACCATCTGCTTGGCATGCGAAGGGTCTCGGGTTCGAATCCCACCCAGAGCAAACAACTTCTTTCTTTCTTTTCTCTCTTTATTCCTTCCTTCTTTCCCTTCCCATCTCCAAAAAGCCCCTGGCGGGTTAGGGTTAGGTGACCACTATTGAAACTCAATATAGGCTCAGTTAACCCTAACCCGCCCAAGTACTACAAAATACTACTTGATATATGCGCTGTTCGTGCGTGCATCCCACGTGGTGTGATGACGCAATCGCCCTAAGTGATATATAGGCACGATTTCGCTGGCCAACGAAGCCCAAGACCCGTGGCAAAGTGTCGCTGACCATCTGCTTGGCATGCGAAGGGTCTCGGGTTCGAATCCCACCCAGAACAAACAACTTCTTTCTTTCTTTTCTCTCTTTATTCCTTCCTTCTTTCCCTTCGCCAAGAAGTCCCTGGCGGGTTAGGGTTAAAGCAATTTATATTGAATTTGTTTTTTTAACACTTTAGCTGGGATCATATACCGTAAAACCTCGTCTACAAGGATATACCTAAGAAACGCCCTCAATAAAATTGGTTGCTTGTTGTATTTGGAGTTTGAGCAAATATATACTGGCACTGGGTGGCTATGCATTCCATCTAAGTATGTTGTAACACCAATCAATTGTATTGACATAATAACGACTGTTTCGTATAATCAGGATCGTATAGCTCAATTTATAGAGCGTCAGACTTTGGAACTGAAGACATGCTGAAGAGAGCATGGTCCGGGCACCGGTTCCGTTTTTTCATTCTCGTTTAATTTTAACTTTTTGTCATGTTCTTTTTATCTTTCTTCAAATCTACCTTTCTACTTTTAATTTTAGGTGCGTTTTTTCTTTTTTAGTTTTTTTTATAGTTTTTTTTAGTAATTTTGTGCTTTTATAGAAACTAGTAAAAGCATTTATTCTAAATAATAGCGAAACCCACGGTTAGACAGATGTGTTGTAACTACTTGTCTGTCCTCGGCTTTGCAATAAAAACCTATGTTGCACCTTTGTGCCATCCCAATTCTTGAGGTAGGGTGCGTTTTTGGCTTAAGCACGATTTTGTTTCTACTTGAAATGAAATCAAAATAAATATTGTTCTGTTGCCACAATTGCAGTTTTTTTATAAAATAAAATAGATGAGGAATAATAATTATTCCATATTTGAATCTATTGTCCCATCAAGAATAGAGTGTCTTCAAAAACTTCAATCAATTCATCTGACAAAGGAAACTATTCTGGTCATTCAATTTTGTTTAAGCTTGCACCTGTTATATCACAGGCGTTGGTAGAGAAGGCACACTTCTCTTGTCTTCACCAAGTAGTGATGTAAACACTAACATGATTAATTACCATAGCTAGCAATGGACATACACTATTTTTTGTTCCACTTGAACCCATACTATAGGCTATTCGCTGTCGATGTGGACGTAATTAATCGGATTAACTACCATAGCAATTGATGAATACAATTTTGAATATATAGCCCTGCACTTCATCGTTCACGTGGCACCTATGCATTAAACCATAGTTGTCAAAGAAATGCTAATCACTCGCCATGTAAGATTAGTATTTATGAAAAGAGTGGTATTCAATCTATGTTTGGTGACATACGCGGGTGATTAGTGCAATCTGCTTGATGGTAGTTATTGCGATAATTACGTCGCTTCGACAGCGAATTGTAGTATAGACGAATCCAACAAGCCAAGTGATGGTCAGAATTTATTCGGCCATTATACGCTGGGGAAGTTGCGTAATTAATCGGATTAATTACCATAGCAATAGGTGAAAACAATTTTGAACATATCGCGCTGCGCTACAAGCAGGTTACACTCATCACCTGTACTGTGTATGTCTGCAATCATAGATTGAATACAATACTGGTCTTTTCAAAGATCTTACAGGTGCAGCATGATATGGTTCAATGAAGAGGTACCGCCTGAACGTATCAGTGTATAACGCGGTATATTCAAAAATTGTTTTCACCTATTGCTATGGTAGTTAATCCGATTATTACGTAACCGCCAGCGTATTAAATAAAACAGGAGGATGTGAGTTCATAAGGGCAATGTCGGGATAGGTCACAATCGATGTGGAGAGATGAGAGGTCCGACCAACAGCCATAGCGATTCAACTAATTCCAGCGGACGGTCTGTGGCTAGTAAGGAATCGTCTTTGACCACATGCGCAGATCTGTCTCGTCAGGAAGATATTTAATATCCCGAATTTATAATAGGGCCTAGGCCTATGCCTACCAGTTCCATCGTATAACCGATCTGCTAGAGAATATTTGTTACCATGTTTAATAAATTCGTATTTATCGTATAATAAAATGTAGCCAAATGTATATTATGTGTCACACGGTTTTCTGCTGAACCACTAGCAGGCTATGTTACCACATCTATGACAATGACAAAGGTGAATTTTGATGATTTTTACGATCGTCCGGATGAGCAAATCACTGAATGGGTCTTTAGTTCCCTCCTCTCCTTATCCTGCCAATATTATATGAATCACAGAAAAATAAAGAAAAAATAAAATTAAACAAGAAAAAAAGACAAAGAAAAGAAACAATAAAAGAAAAACAATAGAATAAATTAAACTAAATATGAAAAAAAATGATCACGAAAGGAGTCTTTAGAAAATGCAAGAAAATATAAATGAAAAGTTTGAACAATATTTTGTTTATAAAAGTTTGTGTGACCGTGATGAGGCTCGAACTCACCATCTTCCGATCTAAAGAACCTTAGTCTTATGCCTTGCCAAGTGAGCTATGCTCGTGAGATGCGAAATAAAGATAAAATAATACATTGTATACCTGCTTGTGTCGGTAAATGATTTGCTCAAATTCCATAATGATATAATATTGTGGAGGGCGCTAGCGTGAAATATGCTATCATCACAGTCGCTTCTATTCCTTATAGACGGGTTTCTACGGTATTACATGTTATTCATTGAAAAGACAATAAAAAACAATATCAGAATGAAAAGCCAATAGCTTACCATGGTCGATGCAAAACTGATTGAAATCACAGTTTTCTCAAAATCATCTTCTCCAAGCACATGAAGAGTTTCTAAAGTATCAGACTTCCAAATTCTGATACAAGCCTGCAAAGTATTTAAGACGGAATTCAAAATATTTAATATCAAACACAATTACACCTCTTAGTGAGTGAAAATAGGAAAAGGGCACAGAGGAAAGATAGAGATAATAATAATAATAATAATAATAAAGACAGATTTAATATAGCGCCTAATGCAAATGCCTCTAGGCGCTTTACACAACCAGAAAAAAAAGAAGAAAAAAAAGATAGAGATAGAGAGATATAGTGTGTCTCATCTCAAGTTGAGAGTAACACCATGTTGGATTTCACAGTGGCAGATTTGAATTGTGTGTGCTAACCTAATCCCTTATTTTACTAACTAAAATAACAGATAACAGAAAATTATTGTTCTTTGCCATTTCTACTGTTTTCTGTTCAAGGTCCTGTCTAACATACCATTTTCCCCCAATTTTTGATGTTTTGACACCCTCTTAAAAACAATGTTCTTGCACAGTGTCGACACCATGTATTTTTTGTTTGTTTTGTTTTTGCACAAGTATGATATCCACCTCAAGATACAAGTGGCCCCTGAGGACTGAGTGAGATTGAATAGAGATAGATAGCTAAAAGAGACAGTGATTGAGATGAGCATATCCAGACAGGTGAGATGGAGAGATATGGTGAAAAAGACTCAGAATGTGATAGGGAGAATGGACATGAATGAGATGATGTGAGAACTATTTGAAATTACTTGGTACTCTAGGTTGGTAAACATGAGTAAGGTTTGATCGTTACCTAGAAGTCCTTTTCAGAAAGCTGAGCTTTCGGAACTCTAGCGATTGCCATCTTCAGAGCTAATAATCAAAATTCATTGAAGATGGCACTCGCTAGAATTCCGAAAGCTTAGCCCTCTGAAATTAAAGGACTTCTCTATGGAAAGATCAAACCTTACTCAATGTGAGAACTGCAACATATAGAATGAACATGGTGAAATGAGATACTCACCTGTATATAGGAACCATCACTGCCAGCTGCTTGACCTGTTGCTATGGTAACTTGATTTGAATGAACAGCTAAGCTGCAAAATTGCATGAAAACATCACAAATTTATTCATTGTTGACAAATAAAACCCATCAGCATGTACGAATCAGCATTTGTGTATTTGTTAATGTCTCATTTCTTGCTGAGTACATCTAAATTATATGCTTTTATTTTTATTTTCACATTGTCAACTATAAATGACTTGTAAACTATCTATAACGTTTCTGTAAGAAATCATATATTTAGAAAGATTGGGTTGGGGTAAGTAGTTAGATTTGTTTTGGACAGGAGTGTGCTGCTGACACCCAAAACTTTGCAAGAAAAAAATTTGTCACAAGTTACCCTATCACGATACCAAAATGTCTTTATCAACATTGATACATACAGCAATCATTTTACATATGGGAGCTATACAAGTATACATTCAGGCCCGTAGTCAGGGGGGGGGGTGCAGCAGGATCAAACATGGACCTTTTTGTGAATTTTCCCTTCAAAAAAGGACCAATTTAAACATTTTGTACCAAAATAAATGGACCTTTTGTGAATTTTACCTTAAAACAAGGGCTGATTTTCATTTTTTTAAAGAAAAAAGCCCAGAATAAAAAAGCGGAAAAAAGTAGACCTTTTCATTTGGATTGGCATTTGAGGGGGTGCCTTGCAAAAGCTTTGGATATGCTGTCTTCATCATCAATGTTCTACTAACCTTCTGATATCAGTTGTATGTTCCATATAATGTCTTTGCACATGGTTTTGCCCATCATATAATATTGCTATTCTCCCCATGAAGTAGACAAGCTCACCACTCTTGAGCACATACATATTGCACCTACAATCATTGCCTCTATACCCGTAACTAGAAATAAGGAGACAAAATACACACAAGAAATACTAAAATACAATTTGATAAAAGCTTAAAACCTGATTGTGCCAAAGAGATGATACCCAAAGGGTACTGACTCGCAAAATAGTTTATCTCTGGAACATTTCCGGGGAGGGGAGGGGGGGCTCAAGTTTCAAAGTGCACATGTGCGTGACCAGAAAAACACAAATTAAGGTTCCTTTTCGGAGAATGAATGTGAATCGCGCAAATCATGTTGGGAGTCAAAAATGTCTGTTTTCGAGAAAAATGGTTGTTTTTAAACTTCTAGTTGGTGCGTTCAGGAGTTGTTTTAAGAATCATGCTGTTTCTCAAAGCATGTTTCCCTGAAGTGTTTTGTGTGGTACCTTCTAGATAAAATCTGTTTGGGGGCAAAATTTGTTGTAAAACTGCGCTAAAGTCCAGTTGAGGTGTTTTTTGATTAAAAGGGTAAATTAGATTGAAAGTGCATGCTTGTTTGCATTTTGTGTTTAATGTATTATGCCAACACTGCTTGCATGCTAAGTGATGCCCAAGCTTGAAGACATAAAGATAGGTACACTATTTGGTCCTCATGTGAGACAAACCAAGATGGGCGGATTTACGCATTGGCAATTCTGATTCGGTCCTCTGTGATTCTAATCTCTTTGGATTGGGCTGTTCCAGTTAAAATCCATACACCCCTATGAAAATCATGACCATAATCTTCCACATAGGGAGTGTGAATTTCAAATGGGGTTACCCCATGGTGACTCTGTTTGAAATTCACACTCCCTGTGTGGGAGATTAAGGTCACATAGGGTGTATGGCTTTCAATTTTTCAGCAATAAAAGCACACTGTGCAGCAGCTTTGAGACATCATTTTTATTGCCTGATGGAAAGCAGTAATTTGTTCAAAAATGTTGTGATATAGCGTAAAAACTGGATAGTTAGTATATGTGCTTACTATCAAGCACTTTTGAAAACATGAAATTGTATCAAAGGCTGGTGCTTTACCGAGCTAATGGGTTTGAGACACAAATTTGCAGGTTTACTTGTTTGTATTTAACAATGTGTATCGATGATTTGCTAAAAACCCTTTACACTTTTGCGGATGGGGCTCTTCATGTTTGCATGTTTTTAAAATGCTCGATAGTAGGCACATATGCTAACTATTGAGTTTTTATGGTATCACCCACAAACCACACTTATGATTACAGAGCAGAAAAATGAACTTTCACCTTGGTGCAAATATTTTTATTGTAACAGTAAAAATGAAAACTGCAGTTCATTGCGAATAACTTGCAGAACACATACAAACCAACAGAATCTGCATGTTGAAAACTAACGAAAATGGTTGTACTTACACCCAGTCAAGTTGTAGGCTTTCTTTAGGAGCATCCCCACACACACCCTTGCCAATAAACTCATCTGGTATATAATAGGAGACAGTCTTGCCATGCAGCATGAAGGCTGCTTTCTCTGGATCAGATGCAGGACATTCATCCTCTGTTGGGGAGATTTCTGACGAGTTCTCTGATGATGGTTTCTCTGGAGAATTTTGAGGAGGACCTGGTGGTTTCTGGTCTGGTGGCGTCTCTGCCTGAGGCTCACCTGTGAAAATAGAAAATGAAAGATTTATGCCTGTGTATGTATTCTGTACTATAAATCACTGTGCTTCTTTGATGCCTATCTCACTAGCTCAACAACCAGCATCCTCTACAGTAAACAGAGGATTGTGTCTTTGCCTTAATCATTGATCATCTTTTGTCAAATGTGCCTCTGACTTCATTAGTCCTGATAAAGTCAGAGACACATCTGACAAAAGCTCGAGCATTTGTCAAATGTGCCTCTAACATCAAAAGCCCAATCACTCACACAGGGACCGGCTGCACCAGTAAGGTAAAAGTAAGGTAAAGGAGACGATCCTGTAAAAACAGTGATCTGAGTGCCCATCTCTCTTTCAGTGGCGATTGACCCAGACTCCTCCATGTAATGTTGCTATAGGGCCATTAGGGGGATCGCTACACCTCATCCACAGCGAGTCTAATATCTTCCCAGCATTTAAAAATGCCGGTATTCATTTATACACCTGGGTGGAGAGGGAGTAATCAAGATAAAGTGTCTTACTCAAGGGTACAACATAATGGCGTCGCCAGGGCTCAAACCTGCAATCTTCCGATTATGTTCTGCTCGGCCACTGTGCTCCCATAAACACATACCTATTTCAGTGTACTTGTAGAAATATAATAGTAACTTATTAGGAATTGTCTACTTCTATAGACAAATCCAACGAGCCAAGTCATGGTCAGGATTTGGTCAGCCATTACTGCACCAAACTGGTGTTGTGACTGCCCATTAGGGTGGATTAAAGCCGCTTAAAATTTGATGTTAGATTCTTTTATGTTGTAAACTTTCATCATTCTTTTGTCTACATGTAACACAGGTGATAGAATGCAGTTTAAAATACCCTCCAAGGCCGCATCATTTCATATTTTAGGTGAGATGGCGCCAACAGGGACCCAGCTACGGCTTCCACTGAGGTGTATGAATGTGTGAAATTGGATTCGTCTATAGGAAAATGCATGTTAAGTATAGCTAGAGGTGTCATTCAATCACCATTCTTTGATTTAAAAAAAAAATGTTTAAAATCAAATTAGGTAGTCATCTCATTATACACATACCTTGTTTCTTCTCTGGCTCTCCTGTCTCACCAAGCAGTTCAGCTGCACTCCTTAACTCAATTCCTTCTTGACTGTTGTTGCTCATACTTTCAATCTCTAACAGTTTCTTTTTATCATCAGGTTCTTCCTTTTTCTTTCCCATCCCAAGAAATCCTGTACAGATAGTAACATGAATTACACAAAATTGTCTTGATATTAGCAATACATGGTGAAAAACTATTTGCATCTACAAGAAGTCATATATTCAATCTCCAGTAGAGAAGAGTAGAGGTAGGAATAGAGGTAGGAGTACAGGTAGGAGTAGAGTAGAGTAGAGTAGAGTAGAGTAGAGTAGAGTAGAGTGAAGTAGAGGTTGGAGTAGAGTCGGATCATGAGGGTAGAGTAGAATATAGAGAGTAGAGTAGAATAATAGTGTAGTATAGAGTGGAGTAGAGTAGAGATAGGAGTAGAGTAGAGTAGAGATAGGAGTAGAGTAGATTAGAGTAGGAGTAGGAGTAGAGTAGGATTATGAGTGTAGAGTAGAGTAGAATATAGAGAGCAGACTCTTGAACAAATTCATCAGGACTGTTCCATAAAACTGTATATTTTTTCATATACTAGTCCAACTTGGACTAGTATATGAAAAAATATACAGTATAGAGAGCAGAGTAGAATAATAGTGTAGTATAGAGTGGAGTAGAGAAGAGTAGAAATAGGAGTAGAGTAGAGTAGAGTAGAGTAGAGTAGAGTAGAGTAGAGTAGAGTAGAGTAGAAGTAGAGTAGGATCATCATAAGGGTAGAGTAGAATATAGAGAGTAGAGTAGAATAATAGAGTAGAATAAAGTGGAGTAGAGTAGAGATAGGAGTAGAGTAGAGTAGAGTTGAGTAACTCCAATTATCTGCTCTCACTGCATTTTTTTTGTAATTCCACATTGTGTATAGGCCTACATGCTTTGGTACATTAAGTAGCTTTGCTGGATTTTTAACATTATAATATCACTTACCTTTGAAAGACTTGAATAGTTTGCCATCTTCTTCCTTCTCTTCTTTTTCCTTCTTCTTCTTCTCCTTTGCAGCTTCTTTAGCTGCAGTCTCTGATGAGGACAACAATGGCTGATCAGAAGAAGCTGAAATAATTATTATCAGGATCGTAAATAGTCATTAAAATTGTATTATTATATTGTTCATAAATAATTAAATATATACAACTGTTATAATGAAAGAGCTCCTTAATTGTACAAAATCCAGGTATTGTTTCCACAAGTACAGAATGATGAAATCCAAATACACAAAATATATCAGTACCATACTCTTGCACATTAATGAATATAGGAATAAGACCAATTTGTTCTTCTTTTTCTTCAGTCTAATTCAATCCACTGCAAGAAGGCCTCTTCACCAATTTTCTATTTTTATATCCTGAGGTGCTCTCTGCCAAGCAATGCCACCATGTGCTGTTAGCCCATCCTTCCGTCTCCTCTTCTGTCTCCATATTACAAACAAACAAACAAACAAACAAACAAATATGCACTTGTTGATCTTACCATTAGATGCTTGAGAGCTGCTGGTAGATTGTAGACTATTGCTAGATGAGTTGATGACTGGAATTTAAGCAGATTGATATTTAAACTGGAGCTTCATAACTATTTCAAGGGAACATTTGTGTCACTTGGAAATAAGCATAGATGTTTGAAGTCTATCAAATAAAATATGCAATATGTCATGGTTTTCTGCTGTAGGCAATTTAACTTTACACCAAGTTGCAAAAGGCTGTAAGATCATGCATGGACCACAAAGTATAGTCTACATATTAATACATTATTTCCAATAACCTACCATACCTTTCATATCAGGAGACTTACTCCCAGAGCTTGACTTGGCAGAAGAATCTTGAGATGAATCCAGTGATGTTACTTTCTCTGATTGGCTCATCATTACATCTGATATCAAAGAAATAAAAGATTTGTGTTATGCTTGTTATTTGCTTATGAACCTAACTTCCTCGGGCTTTTTTGTGCCACGTTTTTGGGGACAGGAAAGCAAAGGAAAAAGGAATGAAGAGTAAAGATGAACTAAGAAGTTGTTTGTTTTCCGCAGGTTTCAAACACCAGACCCACATGTGCCAAGCACACGATGGGTGGGTGATTGTGTCATTGCATCGCCTGGGATGCATGCATGCGCAATGGCTTTGTGCTGTTGGAATTTTTTGGATCAGGGAGGGTTAGGGTTAGTAGGGCCTATAAGGAGAAAAATAAAAGTTACTTTAATGATATCTTCTTTAATAGCTCAGGGCTCAGCGGTACAAAGACATATGTCCATTAGCTACATAATGAACTATTACATCTAAATAGCCCAGAGCTCAGCAGCACAAAGACGTATATCCATTAGCTACATGATGAATTATTATTACATCTAAATAGCCCAGGGCTCAGCGGTACAAAAGTCGTATTAACATTTTGAGTTGCACCCAGCGTAAACTTACGCTAACATTGATAAAAATTCCACAAATATTTTCGCTACTCCTACCGCGTGTCCACACTTAGCCTACTCCTAGCACTACACTGCACCGACCAGTTCCACCAAGCATTCACTTCTGGTCGGCTTAAACATAGGCTACCACTTCCGGTGTTTCCGTGACCTTTTTCAACCACACGATATGTAATGACTTACGCCTGGCGGAACTTACGCTGACCATCGTTCACACTGCCACTACTCCTGGCAGCGCCTCCCGCTACTCCTAGCAACTTGCGCCGACCAAGTTCCGCCGGGTGTACATCCGACAATGTGAACACAACTAAAGATGTATGTCCATTAGCTACAATATGAATAATTACATCTAAATAGCCCAGGTTCTGTACAAACAGAACTGACCTTCATTTGATCTACATTCATTGAGCATAATGTGAATTCCCATTGATCGAATGAAGGCATTTTTTGGTGTGAACAGGGTCACAGTTGAAGGGAAACACTAACCTCTTGCACTTCTCTTAACATTTCCTTTGCTGTTGTTTTTCCCAGGAAAATTTTCTGGAACAACACTGTTCTTCTTTACAGGAGCAAATGAAGGAACTGTGGCACAAAGACAGAACAATGTGATCAAAATTATTGAATTGTCCATAGGAAAATTGAAAGTTAATAGCAAAATCATTAGATTTAATATACTTTGATAAAGGAACACAAAACTGCTAACAAAAAGACTGGATTAACTTGTTTGCATCTGATGTCACCTGGTAATAAAACTAAAAAATGTTTTGTTTACTATTGCCATTTTCTGTGAAACCTTTTCTCCGATGAAGGCACCAGATGAATCAATCTTCCTTTTATGCGCTACTAACCAATCACATGCTGTTGAGAGTTGATCGCCAGATGCAAACTAGTCTTTTTAATTCAGTCTCTGATTATTGGCATATTTCATACAGAGCAGTATTATTTAGGCTATAATAGAGTACAGTCGAGAGTACAATGTGAGTCAACAACCCAAGGCCCATGATTTAATGCAAAATACAGAGAGTAAAGCAAGTTGAAAATAGGGATATCAGTAAAAAAAGAAAGAAAGAAAGAAAGAAAGAAAGAAAGAAAGAAAGAAAGAAAGAAAGAAAGAAAGAAAGAAAGAAAGAAAGAAAGAAAGAAAGAAAGAAAGGAAGAAAGAAAGAAAGAAAGGAAGGAAGGAAGGAAGGAAGGAAGGACGGAAGGAAGGAAGGAAGGAAGGAAGGAAGGAAGGAAGAAAGAAAATGGACACACAGATATGATGAAAATGCAATTATTAAACAAAAACACTATGTCCCACACAGCTATCCAGCATTTTAAATGCATGCGTGTGTACCCCTTCTATTGGAGTGAAAGCTCCCAATTTTAAGCAGACATTCTGGACTCACAAAGATGCAAAATAGTATTTAATGGTTGAATCATACCCATGGCCTGGGGTTGGATGGGTGTCATGTACACACAATCCAGCTAAATGAACAACACAATATTAAAATGTGCCCAAAGTATCTCAATATGGAAGAAAAAGGATGCAACCATGTTCTTCTGCATTTACTAGTTTGGAGTATGATATGACCAGGAGGAAATTATACCAATAGTGTGGCTGGACAGGTGACACATCCACCGGTTATAAGACTCTTACCTTTAGGTATAGGCAAAGGAACACCAGTATAAATACTGATGAGACTCTCCTTCTTCTCCTTGGATATCCCTATACATTCTACCTTATTAAAATCTATCTCCATATCTCTGCTGAGTACCACTGTGTATACAATGGTATGGTGGGTGAGGCCAATGTATGCATGCAATGAATTAAATAGGTGTGTTAGTTAGTGAAAAAAGGTGCTAATGTAGGCTTTTTAGTCTGGCTTGGAGCATTTTGTTCGAGCCCGGTCCCAACAGGACCCAAGTGTGTCTCCACATGAAATGATCATTTCAACAAACAAACACAACAAACAATCTAAGGTTAGTCACATCCAGCACCCCTATACACTTTCATATTTAAAAATGATGCCCTCTCTAAAATGTGTTTTGGGCTTTTGTCTAGAGAGGGCACTATCATGTAAGCCATAATACTTCTGGAAAAGCTTGTGGGCTAAAATCAAGTTCATAATTATGTTTCGGCTCTCTTCTAAGCTTGTGCAAACTTTAAAAAGTGCAAACCTTTTTTTCTTTATTGTGTTGAAAATTTATATTAACAAAACTTAACAAAAACAAAAAAGGTGAAAATTATTACATTTTGTGGAATTTGAAAATGATCAATCATGTTTATTGATAGACTTGATAACAATAGAGTAAATGACATTATACAAAAAATTGTATAACAAAGACCTACCCTTTTTTCCTGTAGAACTTCTAGCCCTTCCTCCTTCACTCAATGCAGTTGTTGGTCTTGGAGGTGCAGGTTTTGCTGTTGCTGGCCTCGGCGGCACCGGCCTAGCTGTCATTGGCCTGGATGATGTAACATTTGCTGTTGAAGGGCGTGGCACATGCTCTGCTTTTGGCGGTACACGGCTATCCTTTGGCGGTACACGGCTATCCTTCTTCTCATCGGATGCAGAATTAGTTTTAGGCCTACTAGAGGTGCCATACCCACTAGATTGACTAGCAACCTTTGCTTTGCTTTTATTATTAACATCATCTTTAACCTTCTTTTGTTTGTCTTTACTAGCAGCAATGGCGGGAGAATTGATTCGTGCTTGAGCTTGTTTAAGATATTCTTTCTCAGTATCATCAGAAGCAAGTGAAAGCCCTTTGGTTAAGTCAGCTATACCTCCCAGTGTACTCTTTGTGTACTTATTAGCATTAGAACTCTTGATATCAGTTTTGCCCTTTGAATTGTTCACCGATGCATCCGTTTCTTTAGATTTATTCTCAGTACTTGATTTCTTACTCTCGTCATTTGGTTTTTTTCCAGACGGTGTCCTCTGAGCAATTGAGGTCTCACCACTTTTTGATGCACTTGAGTTAGTACTTTTACCTGAAGAACTCTCATTTAGTTCAGGACTGGATCTTACACTGGGTTTCTTTTTCGCACCATCTTCTTTGTTTGAACTTTGACCTTTACTACCACCATCTTTCTTTTGTACAGTTTTGTCTTTGTCACTTGTTTTGCTTGATTTTGAATCTGAACTAGCAGATGTGCCAGGTCTGGTAGTTGCTGTCTTTGGACGAGAGGCAGCTGCAGTTGTTGGTCGGGCAGATTTTGGTTTTGAATTCTCAGTCTTTGATGAATCTTTAGATACAGGTTTTGATTTTGAATCTGGGGGGAAAATCAAAATATATATATTGTTTTTATCTTTTATTCAACAAATGATCTGTTGAGTTCCACATTGTCAGTAAAAGATCTCTAAAAAACATTATTCTTCAAGATGGTCTAACTCAACCTCGTCCAAGATATCTCAGCATACATAATATTGAGTCTCCAGGACATTGTGTGGACCTAGAGAAGGTGTAGATCTTTTTTTTGACAGAGAACCACTGCAGGTTATTTGAAAGAGGAGTAAAAGATGCCATTCACCTCCTGGCCAACCAACCTTTTCTTAACCTTATCTTATCCTAACCTTATCTTATTATTCATAATATAATAATAATACATACCTTGTTGAGATTTCTTGTTTCCATCTTTGTCCCCAGCCTTCTTGTCTCCCCCATCCTTGCCACCTGTAGTTTTCTTCTTAGCAGCCTGTGATTTAGCTCCTGAAGATGAAGGACTCCCACTACTAGCATCAGTGTTTTCTGTCTCCGTCTTGTTAGCCAATGATAGAGGTTGGTATTTACGTGGTTGGTTTTGTTTTTCATAAACTTTTGGATCAAACTTTATGGCTTGGTCTAGTAAATTAACACAACCAGCCCAGCTGAGAGAAGAATTATTATTATTATTGATATTAAAGGAGTATTTCGTGATCCTAGCATCCTCTTTTTATGACATTTATCAATAGATATCCACGAAAAAAGCTTATTCCCAAAATTTCAGTGGATTCCGATTTTGCAAGTTATGCATGATTATGTGTATTACACTGCTCCATAGACAATGCGTTGTAATTTTGTTCAAATTTCACGATATCTTTGCTAAACGAAATAATCTGCAAGAAATTTTTTTGTATATAAACATTATGCAGCCAGAGGTTTCCAGTGATATAAAAATCTCAACTTCTTTTGAGAAAAGTGGGGGGATGATGCTCTGGATCACGAAATGCCCTTTTAATTATCGGGTTCAATGACGATTTGGTATGGAAATTATACCACACCCAGTGTGTGTCATACTAGGTGAATCCAAAGGCTAAGCCTATGAGATCTCTACTAACTTGAACCCCAATTCAAAACCTAACCCTAAACACTTACCAAACATAATTCTAAGGTACAAGACAACCCTTAATCCTAAAGTATGGATACTGGCCACACCAACCTGAAAATCTAAACTTTTAAATCATGTTGTCTTCAATACGTTCTTTTAAATTGGTTTCATGACAACTCCCAGATCCTTCATCACAGATCAACATAAATTGCTGTTACAAACCACAACATTAGATGGGATCAGGCTAAACTTATAGACAAATCCGATGAGCCAAGTGATGGTCAGGATTAAGTCGGCCATAGCTGGGAGCCATCCGTGCCAAACTAGCTTAGTTCATTTGGATTGCGATCCAAGACGCCCACTATTGCGAGCACATCGGAGTGGGCAGCACTTGGGCCGCATCATGGGAGCGGTAAAGGCTGCACGCCTGGATCAGGATCAGGAGGAGAGAAGATTAATGGGCTATTCCAGTCGAAATCCAAACACCCTCTACCTTAATCTTCCATAGAGGGAGTGTTAATTCCAAATGGGGTTGCCTGAATAGGTGACACCCCAACTCCTGTGCATGGATTTCAAATGGAATAGCCCAAATCCAAACTTACTTGATCATTCCATCCTTTTCATCATCACATCGTTTGATTAGCATATTAAGTGATGGTCCTGGAAGTGGCAAACGCTGATCCACAAAAATACCACGGATCTGTATACAAATATGATGTGTTGGCACATTATTAACATAAAGTATCATAACTTGAACTTATATACTACACAAAAAATTTAAAAGAACTTAATTTGATGATATCAAACATAAGATGATAACAGATGAAATTTATAATCGAATACCTGAGTGGAAGAAGGGCCCAACTCCATCAAAACTGTTTTTGAGATATTAAGAAAAAACTTAATATTTGGAAAAGTTTTGTAGACAGGGATGTGCCGCAAACATGGGTCGCATTTTCGGCCGCTTGGTATATCAATGACCCCTTATTTTTTCCGTTTTTGTGGTATACGCATGGGTAGTAAGTTGAAATTGGTATTGAAATGGGGTCTAAATCAGATTTTGGTATATCAATGGGTCGAAAATCTTGCATGAATTTTACGAAAATAATTGTCTGATCGTGTCCAAATAAGGTACATCGCTATCCAAATAAGGCAAATCAGAACCATAAATTCAGAGCTGGGCAAATCAATTGATAGTCCGATTAGCAAGCGTTGAGTTGTCATTGCAAACAGATGGCGACACTCTTCCGGTGTAGTATATACGAGCCCAGCACTACTTCTGTTTACCCTGGCCAATTTTGATAAATCACTGAAATATTATCGGTATCGAAGTTGCAACAGCAATTTTTTCATCGCTGTTTTTAAAGTCAGTTTTGCCTCTCGGAACTCGGGATCGCAAAATTGAAGTAAAGTAACTGCCGATTTTTAAATGCATCAAATCATATAAATAGGTTTTTCAACAATCGGGTAAGTTTTTAGTGTAAAGTTGAGTTTTATTTTTGGTGCGAATTCAGCTGACATGACCGCGACAGCACTGCCAAGATCATACACGATCGATATGCATGGGTCAAATTGATGTTGTTTTGGTTCGATAATTCAATGATAATTGCAATGGCATTGAACAGAAATGCCTGAATATTAAATTCTTTTAAAATTTCAATAAATCATGAGTGGAAAGAAAAAAGGTACCGTACAAAAAAAATATAAATAAAAAATTCATGTTCAAAATTTCTATTTATTTAATTTTTTAATTTTTTTTTATTTTTTCCGTTCTTCTTTCACCATGCAGGGTACAAATATTGCTATTGCTCACACAATTTTTTTCACAGACATCTTCTGTCAATCGACTGCCTTGCATGAACCAACGGCCATGATGAGCGGGGAGGACACTGACTGCGCCACTGTTTTCGTGGTTTTTGTATGTTGTTAAATAAAAACTAAACTATTGTTTACTGTTATTTTTCATGTATTTAGGTTAATTCATATCAAGATATGACAGCTTACTGTTGCTTCTTCATTGAAATGACAATCTGCTGCCATGTCTAATGATGAATTAACCAATCAAAGATCACAGACTTTCAGGCCTCTTCTTGGCCTTTCCTGTGATTCCTTCACTCTCACTTGTATTATGATTTTGTATGTATCCTATGTATATTTGCTATTTGATGAGTGAAAAAAATAAATGAATGAATGAATGAATAAATAAGTGCAAGAATCATCTTTCCCTACACAATACTTGTTACAAACTAGGCTAGATATTGGCCCCTACAAGACAAACGAACATAATTTATGAAACTGAGAAAACAAAACAACAATAAATATATTTTGGATTTGTATTCATTACAAATCAAAATAAGGGGTGGTGCAACAATGTGTACCCCGGAGTGGTGAATTCTCAAAATGTTCTGCCAAAAATTGCCCCCCCCCCTTTGGCCTTCCAAAAAATCTTTTCCCCCTATAATTCACCACCCCGATGGTACACATAATTATTGCACTACCCTTAACAAACAAAATAATTAATAAATGATAGACCCTTGATAAATTGAATAAAAAAATACAAAATACAGTAAATAAGAAATACGATTTTTTTTTTTTCATCATGGCGGACACCTAGGCAGTTGGGGTGAAAACCACCACTGCAAATTTTGCGTTTTACTTCTGTTCTAGGTTGTCTTCGTCGTCTTCTGCTATCATTTCATTATCATTCGCATTTATGGACATTCCGGTAAGCATTCAATTTGCTTCATATTCTTCCGTTTGTGAGATTTTGAGCAATATTTTCACTGACATTGGATCTTTTTGCTCACCGGTGCAGTCAACGATTCCTTACCCGTGTGGTCCCGTGCACCGAACACCATAGGGTTCACTATAATTTCTGCGTGTTGGAACCCGTGTCCTGTGTTCATCAACCATGACAAACTCATTGACTTGGATATTTGCTTTAGTGCTCGTGTCCTTGAGCGTACATTCATCTGTTTGTCACCGCTTTACTATCCCGATTTATGATGGCAATGAATGGAGTAATCATGACAAGGCTATCCGTGATTTACTGGGTCCGCTCCACTTGAAATTGGAGCAGGCGATATATCCCCTGCTTGTGCAGCTCAGAAATTTTCCGACACGCTTGTCTCCTACTTTGGTAGCCATGAAGATTTTGTTGAAGAAAAACATTCTCAAACGTACTTATCACATGAACCAAAGACTCTGTCCATGCCAGAAAAAGAAGAGCATTTTACGTAAAAAGCATTTGCTGCAAGCGCAACCCGTGAAGATAAAAATATGTTTCGCCAAGCGGTTAAGACTGTCTCATACCTCAAAAAGCTGGACAAAAGCAACAAAACTACCAAAACCGTCGCCCATCAGGAAAAAATGTATCATTCGAACTTTTGGAGCTTCGCCAAAACGCATCCAATAATACTCTTGACTCTACTTCCGCCCGACCAACTTTTACCAAAGATGTTGCCGACACATACTTCCCAAATAAATACTCTCAACAAGTGACACTCGACCTTACCCAACTTTCATGGTTCCCGAACCTTCCAGTTAAAGATGACTCGTACATTTCATTCAATATGTCTGTTATCAAACCTAAGGATGTCAAAAACATTCTCCGGACGAAGAAAGCAACCTCAGCACCGGTGATGATGGTCTTATGTATGGGATGCTCAAGCATCTCCCGTCTACTCACCATCTTTTGGCCACCATTTTACCAAAATGCTTCTGGTTGACCCTCTTCCTCCGGAGTCTTGGTCTCAATCCAAGGTAGTGCTTATTCATAAAGCCGGCGAAACTGACAAACCGGACAATTTTCAGATGATTTCGCTTACTTCTTGCATTGCGAAGGTTTTCCACCAAGTCGTTGCTGAGCGATTAGGCTCATATCGGACTACTAACCTGTACATAGACCCCGCGATCCAGAAAGCGTTTCTTCAGGGAGTAAACGGATGTATTGAACATAATCAAGTATTGCAAGAAACAATCTCTTATGCCAAAACCGGAAGAAGACTGTACATATTACGTTTTTCGATTTGGCTGATGCCTTGCAGTGTAAGCCATGATCTCATTACTCACTCCATGGGGCGCTGTCAGCTCCCGAGAATGTCCAGTCCTATGTTACTAATCTCTATTCCAACCTGAACTGCCACGTCCAAGGCCCCAACTGGAATTCTTTACCATTTAAATTCAAGAGGGGACATTCCAAGGCGATCCTTTGTCCCCGTTATTTTTCTCATGTGTTTCAACCCATTGCTCGAATACCTGGAAACCATGCGTGAGAAGACCGGCTTTTGTTTGGACACAACCAAAATCATCACTACCCCATATGCCGACGATTTCAATCTCATCACCAATAACAAAATTAAACACCAAAAAATAATGAACGAACTTCATACGAAGGCTACCAGCATGGGTCTCACATTAAAACCATCCAAATGTCGTTCACTCTCTTTATGTGGTGGCAAACCAACTCTGATTGATTTCCATATCGGTGAAAATGTCGTGAAAACCGTTAATGAGGACCCACAAAAATTCCTCGGTCGCTGATAACGTTTCATGGAAAGGAACAAGAAATTTATGATTATGTCTATGCACAGCTCTATAGTAAATTAAATAATATTGACTCCACTTTAATTCGCAATGAGTACAAACTGGCAATATATACCCGTTACTGCCTCCCCTCCATGAGATTCTGTCTTACGGTGCATGACCTGACCCATTCTAATCTTGTGCTTTTAGACCGTATGTCCGAGCAGTATGTTAAGAAATGGCTTGGGATTCCAAAACATGGTGCAAATACTGCCCTGGTCCATATGTCCCGAGGGCTTAACATCCAGCGCATTTCTGATGTTTATCGCCAAGCCCATTCCGCATCATATAGTAGATCTAGGTGCAAAGCTGATGAAGTTACTAACCTGGCTCTTGACCTCAAGCTCAACAGAGAATCTACGTGGTCTCGTAAAATTTCCATAACCAACCAGTGTGAAAACGTTCATGCACTTGCTATTGGAGCCGGGTCAACCCCCTTGGAATAAGGTCCAACCTGATGTTAAAAAGATCCTGAAGGAAGAGACGGATAACCACTGGAAATCTGTAGTTGAGCCCCTCTTGAGCCAGGGGAGTTTCGAAACTGCTTGAAACATGTAATTCCGATTTGTCTTGGAAATCCATTATGTTTTCATTACCAAAGGGTGTGCTTAAATTTGCAATCAATGCCTCCATAGATTCCTTGCCATCATTCACCAATTTGAAAAGATGGGGAAAAAGGCTTACGGACAGCTGTCCCCTTTGTCAGGGGAAAGGTACTCTCCTGCACATTTTAAATAATTGCCAAAATATGCTGGACAGGTATCTATGGAGACACAACAACCTCATCCGTATTTTTCTTTCCACATTTCAACAGTCGGAGGCATTTCGTAATTCTCATATTAAAATCTATGCCGATCTGGAAAATTATACCATAGGAGGGGGGACCATACCACCCAATATCATTTCCACGTCTCAAAAACCGGACATTGTGTTATACTGGCCTTCTGACAAGCGAGTCATTCTCTTTGAGTTGTCGGTACCATTTGAACCAAACATCAGTAAAGCTCATTACACCAAACTTGATCGCTATTCTTCCCTGGTTGCCGACATCATTAACGCCGGGTACTGTTGCTCACTTGTTGCTGTTGAAGTAGGCTCAAGAGGCTTCATTGACGCCGACAACCAGAATAGTCTGACTCGTCTGTCAAAAGATCTCAATCTTCCCACAAAGTATTCTGATCTCAAGACCCAGTTGATTAAATCGGCGCTAATGTCATCTTATTCCATTTTCATCGCCAGATATGAAACATCTTGGAATGTAAATGAAATTATTTAACTTTTTCTTCCCGCCATGAGTATTTCCAATTTTGTTTATTTAATTTAAATGTTTGTATTTTTGTCCTGCCTTGCCTGCAACCGGAATGGGTTGCAGTAGATCTGGGCTTTATATGTGTTTTTCTTTATGTTGAATAAAGATGATTTATATATATGATATGAAAATTTGTTATGGTATTCTAAACGTATACTGGGTAGTGGTATATGGATGGGTCAGTATATGGGGTTGGTATATCAATGGGTGGTATTTTTGTCTTTTCAACTGGTATAGTCATGGGTGTCTATTCTATGTTGGTATATGCATCGGTAGTAAAAATCAGGTTTGAAGTGGTATAGCCATGGGTCCTACTTCAAAATCTTCGGAGGCACACCCCTACCCAAAAAAAATTTGAGTACCCCGGGCCTTTAGTACATGAAAATACAATATTACATACATTCGAAATTATATATGATGTTTCCATGGTAACAGTACGGGTCATAATACGAGCTGGAGTTGGGCCCTTCTTCCACTAATATATTGTAAGTGCCAGTTCAGTAAGCAGATGTGTTGTAAATAGCTACAGAAATTTGATAATTATCTATTAATTGCACGAGTAGAAGTATGTAATATGTTAGCAAGAAAGTATATTGTAGTGAAAAGCAGATTTCATGGATGAACAAAATTCCTCTTTAACCCAATATTTGTGGAAGAAGGGCCCAACTCCATGGAGTTGGGCCTTTCTTCCATGAAAACCATGATTAAGTGTACGTGGAAGACTATTTAGAGAGTGGATTTGGCTCATCTTTCACACACAAGGAAGAACAGTCTGCTGGCAATAAAATGCTGGGTCTAACTCATTTTTGTAAAAAATTGGAGTTGGGGCCAGGGGCTATTTAACGTGCCTCACTGTCACGTTAGTGCAATGAGATAAAAGTGTTGATGAAGTAGAGTGCGTTTCAAAAATAAAAAATTGACATTTTACCTGAATGTGACTGTAAGAAAGGCTCTACCATTGTCTACTATTAAAGCATATCTACACGGATTGTTAATTGTCACTGTACGAATATTTGATCTCGGCACGTACGTGACAGTGAGGCACGTTAAAATAGCCCCTGGTTGGGGCCCTTCTTCCACTCAAGTATTCAATTACGATTGATTATGTTCAGATATTTTTTTTTTATATGAGAACTTCACAGCAATTCAGGTTTTAGCTGCGAGTGTGTTTGAATAAACCATGAATAATAATAATAATAATGACCACAATACCACCATATTAAATCAGAGATGTCACAGGCTGACCCAAAAAAATCCTGACAAAGTTGAAGCCCCATTCAAATACATATAGCTAATTTTAACTGTCAGTATAGAGAGCGTGCATATACCGTATCATAAAGTGAATATGGCGGACTACTCAAATGCATTAAACAAAAGCGTGATTGCAATATACCGCGACAGTTCTTCTCACAAACATAACAAATGCACTACGATCAAATAGGTTGATGACAACAATTGATTGAATGGACTGCACTGCGCCATAACTACGGTGAAGGACACCGGTTCAAATCCTTTGATTGGAGTCAATCGATAAAAGCATGCAGGGCCTCTATATAAATTACAGATTCATGTGAATGCATTATTTCTGTCTTAAATATGCACATCTATGACAATGAGCGTGTTTATAGTGGGAGCAGATGTGCGGTACATTGCGGTATAATTTCTATCCGGTCAGAAATTATCCGGATACTTGCCCACTATAAACACTAGCAGTATATGTATGTACGGTACATCGATATCCTTCTCAACCGATGGATATTGTTGCGAGATATTTGCACTATAAACACACCAGTATAAATTGTATAACCGGAAGTAGGAGATTCTTCATGATGCGTAGGATGCACGCAGGACATTCGGAACGATTTTCACACCAAGAGTTATCAAAACAGAAGCTACATGTTCACCGCCATCTTGGCCATGATCATATTGTTGAATGGGCTGTTTATAGTTCGCGCCACAATATTTACACATTCCCCGTGTGACCTCGGGGTCATTGCAAATGTACGATAATGTTAATTGGTATATAATTTGTACGGTAACTGTGTCTCACTATAAACAGCAAGGGTATCGGTATATATACAAGGATTATCGTGTACGGTATACTCAAAATGCGGTATATTCACTATAAACACGCTCAATGACAAAAGTACAAAATCTGAATTTTGATGATTTTTACGATCGTCCGGATGAACAAATCACTGAATGGGCCTTAAGGTCACTCCTCTCCCTGGCAATATGAATCAAAGAAAAATAAAGAAAAAATAAAATAAAAACAAGAAAAAAAAGGACAAAGAAAAGAAACAATAGAAGAAAAACAATTATAAAAAAATCAAACAAATGTGAAAAGAGAGAACACGAAAAGAGTCTGAATAGAAGAATGTAAGAAAATATAAATACAACACCAAAATATAAATGAAAAGTTCGAAAAATATTTGGTTTATAAAATTCATATGACCGTGATGAGGCTCGAACTCACCATCTTTTGATCTATAGTCTAAAGCACTCGTGTACCAAAGTCCTATGCCTTACCAAGTGAGCTATGCTCGTGAGATGCGAAATGAAGATAAAATAATACATTGTATATCTGCTTATGTCGGTAATTGATTTGCTCAAATTCCATAATGGTATGATATTGTGGAGGGCGTAAGCATGAATTTGGCTATCATCACAGTCGCTTCTATGCTTGTAGACGGGTTTTTACGGTATGTGAAGCAAAAAACTAAGGCAATAATTAATCATTTTTTTGTGCTTGGAATCCACTGCCTAACCCACCCCACCCCACCCCCACCAACCGGCACCCCATCATGGACCTTGACGATCAGTGTGCATTTAGTTAGCTTTTAGCACCCCAAAAGAGACCATTTTGACATAAAAACATGTTTTAGACTTTTTTTGAAAAAATGCTTCCGTCATCCTAAAAAAGTGGTTTTAAATGTTCAGTTTCCTATACTTTTGTACATGAGAGACATTCTTCAAAGTTTTTTTGTTGCCTAATAACATGGCCTACATGACTGAAATTGATATATATATATATATAATGCATAATATAAAACACTGATTCATTACATTTTGAACCCCTCCCTCTTGGGTATGTGGGAGGGGGTGGGGAGTACTAATGTGCATGAAGAATACATTGTATGATAAGAGTAATTTGTAAAATTGGGTATGTTAAACATACAGAGTGACGTCACTACAAATGGAAATGTAGTCCAGTTTATCAATATTTATTATATTGAAAGCTTCATTTTAACAACCAACCAACCTCCCCCACCCCAAGTCCACCCCGACAGCTACATAAAGCCAAAGGATACCGCTAAAAGGTTCATATCAAACCTTTTGACCGAAGTTTGCTTCCATTTAGACTTAAACGTGACTTGATATTAGAGTATACATAGGCCTATACGACATCAGTCCAGCATCATCTCAAACGTCATCGGTCATTAATAGACATTACATACTTCTTCCTTGGGTAATATTCATTGAGGAAAAAGAGATGAGTTTTTGAACGCAAAACCCGACACAATCAGTATAGCGTGCTGGTCCGATAATGGACTAAAATTCATTTTGGATGTGAAAAGGTGTTCTCAATAATATAAAAATTTGACCAGTCAGGGTTCTAAGGAATTTTCATTTTAAAATTGGAGATTTTCTCAGATCCGGAAACTTTCTGAGATTTGAAAAAATTCGGAAATCTGGATAAATCCGGAAATGTGACATCTCTGAGACAGGTTCTGGTCAAAAACAATTGACAGTTTTGGTGAACGAAAAATAATCACAAAAAAGTGTCACAACATTTTGGACCAAAGTGACATTATTCTATTAAGGATCATGATAGGTTTATACTTTGTTCAGCTCATATCACGAAAAACCGTAACCACTCGGGTATAAGCCCACCCTCCTACATGGCAGATTTCACTTCAAAAATGGGGGTGGGCTTATAACCAGGGAAGGGCTAGTGCTTGAATTTAAAAATAAGAACAATTATCCCCCATTTGTCATTTGTATATGCTAATGTACCAGTAATTTCTATCATCTATGTCAATTTTTTAAAATTATAAGTGTGGAATGTTAATTATCAACTGATATTTTGTTATATTTGTTCTTGAAATTTTTTGAAAAATAGGGGGTGGGCTTATAGCTGAAGGTGGGCTTATACCCAGGTTGTTACGGTACTAATAACAAAAAGCGTGTTTCTAGTGGGAGCAGATGAGTACTTTTGTGTGTAAATTCTGTGCGGTTGTCCAGAAACTCCTCACTATACACACCATCCGTATCGGGAATACACTGTACATCGACATCCTTATAAACACCGTGCTTTTCAGTTATGACCTCGGTATACGGCAGAGGTCATTCAACACTTGAGTGAATATCATGTTAGGCAAATTTGATTCACTATAAACAGCACAAGTTGTAAAACGATGTGCTCAAAACTCAGTTGGGCACACTGTGACTGATGCATACTTTGTGTGAACAGTGGTGACACCAGAATTGGGGGGGGGGGCCATGGGAAAATTGAATTTCAAAGTAGCCTAAGTACAAAATTGTCACAAAAAGTGAAAATTTTTGTGTTTTTACTATGACATTGGGGGCAATGACAGGGAGGGGAGGCAATTTTCCCACATGCCAACTGGGCGCTGCCACTGTGTGTGAATTCTAAGTACATGTCTGTACTCAAACTATTTTTTTAAACATGAATCACAGTTTAAAATCAAAATGTACCTTTTTCCTAGGTATAACACCATGATCGCTGTCATCATTTTCCTGTAGTATGACTCTCAAGCTTGCCAAGTCATACTGTGTTCCCTTCAGGGCTTTATGTAGCTTCTGTATCAAGTCAATGTCCTCTTTAGCGATGCCATTCTGACCAGGATTGAGTCCATTGGTTGAACGGTTATTGGCTATCACACTATCCCTTCCTAATAAAAATAATAGATTAAAAAACAATAAAATTATAAATTAATCAATTAAAAGGGCATTTTGTGATCCACAGCCTCATACCCCCACTTTTCTGAAAAAAAAGTTGAGATTTTTATACCAATGGAATCCTCTGGCTACATAATGTTAATGTACCAAACATTTCTTGCAGATTAATTTGTTTAGCAAAAATATTGTCAAATTTGAATTTCGTTCTGGTATACTAGAACAAAAAATACAACAGTGGCCTATGGAGCAGTGTACACATAATCATGCATAACTCGCTAATGCAAAATTGGAATCAACTGAAATTTTGGAAATAAGCTTTTTTGGTGGATATCTACTGAAAAATGTCATAAAAAGAGGATGCTAGGATCACAAAATCCTCCTTTAAGATATATCATGTACCTCTGACTTGTGTCACATTGTCAACTATACTGCGCCAATAAAGTATCCTTACACTTGGTAAAATAATCACAATTTCAAAACTGAACAATATTGAGGTAAATTTGTTTTTTTAATAGATGCATTATCTAATCCTGCACATGACACCACATTGAATCCAATCTGACCTCAAGAAGTAAAGTTACAAGCAATTGAATAGACGAAGGTCCAGTTTTAAAAGTGACAAATTGGCCTATACAAGGCGCAAAAAGATTCCAACAAAGCGCAACAAAGAGACAACACAGTTTCTTCAATGAAGCGTTATTTAAAGCAGTTTTTATTTCAGTTTTTACTTCTCTGTACTTTTCATAACTTTCATTTTATTTGTCAGTTCTTTTGTTTCAGTTTTCTTTTGTTCCTTCTTGTTTTAAATTAAAGCCAAACGCATAAATTAGCCATTCACCACTCTCAAACCAGATGTCTAGTCTGTGGAGTTTTGAATAGGCCAGTTTGTCACTTTTAAAACTGGACCTTCGTCTAATCAAACACTTGAAACTTTGGTTCTTGAAGTCACATTGGATTCAATGTGGTGTCATAATGTGCGGGATTAGATAGTGCATCTATTAAAAAAACAAATTTACCCCAATATTGTTCAGTTTGGAATTTGTGATTATTTTTCCAAGTGTAAGGATACTTTTTTGGAGCAGTATACAACAAGTTCATATGGCTGCTACAGGCTCTGAGTATTCGACGCAGAATATTTGATGTAACATGTATTTGTTATTTAATCTATTCCAATTCTATTTCCTGTTATGTTTAAGTTAAAACGAATAAGAGGGGAAAGCACCATGAACAGAGATGAGGGCATGTTCTTTCTAAGTAACATGTTTGATCCTCTACTCAAGACCCAACGCTGGAGACAGGAATACCACTTCCAGGAAAATCAAAACATCCGGTCAAGATTCCTGCTCCAAGCAGATGGATCAATAATATCATCAATGCTTTGAGAAAGCCAGAAGGTTTCTGGCGAACCTGTCAGCAGAAAAACATAAGTTTTTCATTTTGGTCTTAACAAATGAATTCAAAATAGCATATTGATGCTGGTTTCATACCACACCACTCTTCGCCATACATACATTCTCCCAGCCACATTTCCCTAACATAATATGAAATTTTTAAAAAATGAAACTTATTTTGGGAGAGGCGCCGACGGGGTTCGAACCCACGCTGCACTGAGCCGCTATAATGTACTCCTATACAGTATTGACATAACACCAGCGCCTTAGACCGCTCGGCCATGAGGGCTTGATGTTGTCATGATAAAAATCTAAAAATAAATTATAATCGCAACTTCATTGCTTCAAGATACCACGTGACAAGCAAAGACAGAAAACGTACCATATTTTGGAATTGTATTTGTTTAAAAACATTAATGTGTATTATTAGTGCTCAATTGTTGATAACTGCGTGTTCTATACAATACAGTAATGAGCCTACGCACAATAGTTTTTTTCATACATTATATCGATTTTGACTCGCACATGCTCGCCGTATAGGCTACTAAAAGTATGTCGGTGTGGCGTGGCCTACCATTTTTCTTGTAGCTTCTTGTATACACGTCAATATTTTCATCATTTATACAATAAATCCACATTAGACCCCTAATTTTATTCCAGGAAATTAATAAAAGATTAGATTACCATAAAAACGAAGCAGTAATCATTGATGGGGTCTAATGTAATTTATACATGGAATTTTCAATGTTTTTTCTATCGCCATTCTTGCTCAATTAAAAAAATATTTTGGCGTATATAAAATTGAAATAAAATTCTCTGCCTTATAAAGCGACATCAAATGTGCCACAATTAGGTATCACCAATCGTTAAATATGATTTGCAGTTAATATTCATATTTTCTTTTATACAGAGGATGCTTCAGTTTTGACAGGAAAATATTTTCTTCAAAACCCTCTCACTCAGTTATCTTAAAAGCGGTAACCACGCTTCCCTAGAATGTGCAATAAATTAGCATTAAAATTTTTCTTATTCTAACAGCAAGCGTTTCTAAAATGCAGTATGGCGAAATGTGGTGTAGTTTCATACTTTCCTGCCACTTGCTGCTTTGACGTATCAGAACAGGATGTGTTTTGGGCCAGTGAGCACAGAGCAGTGTTGAGCAGCAACATTGGCTTTCCGAGTCATGCTGCTGTCACTCAGCAGAATGATAAAGCAGAATGATAAAGTGTCAAGCCACTCAGTGGCAAGTGGCAGAAAGTATGAAACCAGCATTACACATGAGAAATTATGCAGAGATACGGTTACAACATGATATAAAGGCCTACAACAAGTCACAGTTAAATTTAGGGTGACCCAAAAAACCTTTACAAAAAAGGTTGTTTTAATTTGGGCCTTAGTATTATCATTGGTTCTGGTGACTCATCTGAACAATATGCAAGTTATAATAGATCCTGTAAATTGGCCAGGGTTACCATTTTTTGCTAGACATGCATATTACTGAACCACAGAATTCAGGTCATAAAATCTTCACTCAAGCACAGCTAATAATTTTAGTTGCAGTAAATACACATAAACATAAAAGGTATAGTTAGTTGTCTATGTTTGAAGTTGACCCACACCTCACCTAATCGTTTTTTGACGATCAGGATAGGTTCTATTGATGAAAACCACAATACAAATTCCTATAACAATGCCACTTGCATGCACCAAAGTCAGTGAACTTTTTCTTCTTTCTAGTCTTTTCCGAAACTTGTTTAGATTATGTATTGTGCGTTAAGGTACTTTTCACTGCTTCATGAGTACGACACTGTGTATGACACAACATGTAACGAGTCTTCACGTACTACTGATATCTTAAGGATCGACGAGCATTATACGTGATGTGTGGAATATTTGTACTCATTTGACATGGATGACTCATCACAGTTAATATATACATATCAAGGTTAAATAATTGAGACTTTTGTTAATTTTAACACCTGTAGATCACTACCCAACCTTTGTATTGGGGAACACCTTTAACAAGTGGACATGTTTAGACTGCCGTGGGAACACCTTGATTGGAAGTCAAGTGGACATGTGGACTGCAGTGATATGCTGAGAAACTACAGTGGGCATGTTTAGACTGTCATGGGAACATCTTGATTGGAAGTCAAGTGGACATGTGGACTGCAGTGATATGCTGAGAAACTACAGTGGACATGTTTAGACTGTCATGGGAACATCTTGATTAGAAGTCAAGTGGATATGTGAACTGCAGTGATATGCTGAGAAACTACAGTGGACATGTTTAAACTGTCATGGGAACACCTTGATTGGAAGCCAAGTGGACATGTGAACTGATATGCTGAGAAACTACAGTAGACAGTGTCTCTTCTGCCACTAAATAAAACTGACACTGATTGTAAATGCAGGCTAAAACTGTTCAAAATGATGACTACACAAGTTTTTGTGAAACGTTAAGTTACAACTTTTTCAGAGCAGGTTGTATAACTGTCCGCTGTTAACCACACACCATGGATAATACGTACACTACCACTGATTGTTATTGTTATAAGTGCATTGACCATGATTTATCCGTCTTTAGCAAATATATGGATTACTGATTCAACAAAATGCAAAGGTATAACTTTTTCAGATCAAGTTGCATAACTGTCCACCGTCAACCATGCACCATGGATAATACACTGCTGCTAACTGTTACAATTATGATAGCTTTAACTATGATTGATCCATCTTTAGCAATTATAGGAATTACGCATTCAACTCCTATCTACGATATCGGACCTGTTGTCACCATCAACTGCAACTTTAATTTCACTGGAAGTAGTAACCCTACGTATACATGGATATTCGATAACAGAGTACTCTCTGTGAACGGGACTTTGCAACAAGCTGATGCCATGCGATACAGTGTGTATTTCTATGAAGGAGGCATAGAAGGCTCAGAACTTCAAATTCGAAATGCGCTGAAAGACGATGCCGGTTATTATTTTTGCCAAGTTGAATTTTATTTAAATGGGAGGATACAACGTGAAACTACAGCCACTCTCATCTCAATTGTGAATTATCTGCCACTATATGTCTATCCTGAATGCATCATAAAACCAGACCCGGTAGTTCAGGGAAGTGATGCTATGTTTGAGTGTAGGATGGGTGAAGCCAATCCTCCAGTAAATCTGAAGTTAACCCTCATGAAAGGTGGAGTGGTAAGACAACTGGGTACTGTAAATGTTACAGCCGCACCTGTAACCATAGATGATAATAACGCTTTGTTTATCTGTAAAATGACAAGTGATACTTTTCCGACTGCTGATCGTTCATGTTCCAAACGTCTGTTTGTCACTGAGCGAATGGAAACGCAGCCACCAATTGTACAAACAAAATCTACATCCACATCACAGGTTATACAAACTAAATCATTATCAACATCATCTTCAATGGTGTCGCTATCAACGTTACTGTTACCGTCAAAATCTGTGCCTAAAATGTCATCGCCATCATTTGGAGTTTCAAGGTTACCACCGGGGTTACCATCAGTGTCATCTTCATCAGGCTCCTCATCATCAGACTCTTCATCATCATCAACAAACTCGTCCCCATCACCGGCAATTTTATCACCACCAATTTTGAGATCAAGCATCTTGATGGGTAATTCCCTAATTTGGATAATTGTCGGCTGTGCAGCTGCAATGTTTCTCATCATTCTCATAATTTCCCTGGCTATCTGCAGAGTTATGCGGCTTCGAAAATATAGATCTCCAAAATCGGACCAAGTTTCCACGCGAGCAACCACTGTTGAGCACACTTCTCGGAATCGAGGCTATGATTGGGACTCAGAACGTGAACATGAAATAAGGCATAACCCTGCTTATGTGGCATCTCCTGAACATGATGCAATCAGGTCAGACTCAGTTCATGACAAGAAAATATACGACCACGAAACGTTAACTCCACCAATACAAGAGCGTTTTCAACATCATATCCACATGAGACTGCAGCTCGAGTAAAAGAAAGCCATCCTGCCGTTTACCCGCATGAAACAGTAGCTAAAATAAAACAGAGCCATTCCTTTTACGATCCACATGAAACAGTAGCTAGAGTAAAATATGCAAAAATATACAAGCAGGACACAGGAATAAATCCTACTATAAAGACGATATCTGACAATTCCCAATAACCAGGAACATGTTGAAAGGGGTCTTTTTGATAATTTATTATAATATAATAAGTGTTCAAATGACACCAACTTTGATTTTGTACAATATATACATGTACTTATTGTCATATAATTTACCATGAGTTCTTTGGATGAATGTGTAAAAATGCAATACTGAGAAATAAAAATAAGAATTGTTTTCAACTACACAGTACTGAATATTGATTAAAGCCATAATGTATGATTTCCATTTAATTTTATCATTCGTTTAAACAAAATATTGAAATAATACTAGTAATAACTGTCAGGAAGGGTTCCTGTCCATTTTATGCTGAAATAAGAAGGTAAAGTGAAAGAAACCCCACTGGCTATTTTGACCATTTAACATGGAGTTCTATGGGGGACTTAATGTTAAATTGTTAAATAATTATGACTTTATGACAAAACTGCTCTGTTGAAATACAAACACAACACATTTGGCTGATTCCATTTAGGTGTAATTTGGGACATGCAAGCACAAAATCAAGTTTGAAAAAAATTAACCAATTTCATATTATAAGATCATATACTATGGCTTTAATCTAAGGCAATTATTTATTAAATAATCATTTTTACATCTGAAATGCTTTCAGTTTGATAATTATTTTGGGTAACATAACCAATAACATCCAAAAGTCAATTTCAAAACTTTTATTGAATACTAAAAAACCTTATATTTCAAAGCTAGGTATGCCCAACATTTTCCTGGTCTTGAGGGAATGAGCTGCATATGATTGGCCATTTGAAACAAATATCGTAATTTCCGGAATATAAGCAGTGGCTTATATGCTATTTTACAGTGGTTAAAAAGATAACAGATAAAACCACTCCTTGAAACAGGATCAATTGGTTTTGCACTTTTGTTGGCAGTATATAGGGCCTACATCTAACCGATATCCTCTAGAAACTCATAACTTTGAGCAATACATTATACAGATATTACAAAGTAACTATATGGTGGGAAAATTCAAATGTTTTTCAAGCAGAGTTTTAAGGCAGGTACCAAAAACTATATAGACGGTCCACCTTTGTGAATGTGTAACATAAAATGTACTTAGCAAACAAATTTTAACAATGTAAGTAAATCCAATTAATATGTGTATATTTTTAATGTATGTGGCAGGAGTTGAAAAGTTGTCTATATAAGTTTTGTAGTTCATGATTTTTCCTAGGCTTTATGGTTTGAAGAACTTCAAAACCTGTTTTACACAAAGTGCAATATTATATTCCTCTGTATATCTTTAACAGATGTACTGCTGAGAATGATAAAAAAAGTGTGGGAAAGGAGCCAAATTTGACAAAGTACTATGTTATAATCTAAAAACAAAGACTGTATATTTAAGTGATTACTCCCCATTCCAGAAAAATACAGCACTATTTTTTTTGGATTAAAAAAATACTGTCCTGTTTTGCCAAATGAAACATAGCTAAATCCTAAGGCTTTAGTTAGTCCTAACTGGCAATGAAAGTAAAATTTAAATGTTTGGTAAATTTTTGAAAATAAGGGCCAAAAACATGCTTTTTATGTCATTTTTCGACCTTTTTCGTATTCTGTGACAATCACGCCCAAAGATTTGAACAAAGACTAATTTCAAGTTACGTATACTAATTTTTGGAGAACACATTTTCCAATCTTTGTCATAACCAATTAGCAAAAATAACATATAATATTAAAATTATGAGCTAACTCTTACCCTATACTCAAGATTTTGAATGCTTAGACTTGTGTCAAGTCTTACAATTTTGTGAATACAATTGTAAGAAAACGTGCAAAAATGCATGTTTTTGGACAATTTTTCCTTGACTTTTATTGCTAGTTAGAACTAATTAAATGAGGATTTAGCTATGTTTCAGTTGGCAACAGGCATGAGACTGCACTTTCCTAAAAAAAACTGAAAAAACTGAAAATGCGCGTGAAATTGGGCAAAAAGTACCAAAAACAGGCTGAAATTAAATAAAGTTGCGGAAATTTTGACTATAAAAAAAACTGAATTCAGTTTTTAAACTGAAAATTCTCATGCCTGTGGCAAAACGGGATAATATTTTTAATCCAAAAAAATTAGTGCTGTATTTTTCTGGAATGGGGAGTAATACCATGTAAAATACTAGTGTACCAGTGGAATGTAGGAGTATTGTGTACTGATATTAAGTGTTCAGTTATACATGAAGAGCATGGACTCCACCATGTCATTCAATGGAGGGGAAAATTATGTACAAATAAATGTTTCTCAAAATATACAGTATGAGGAATTTTCAGGTGGAAAATGATATGTATACAGTAAAGATTTGCCTAATGGTGCGCATTGGGCTCCTCAGGGTAAGTTTCACATACAAATATGAAATCTCCCTCCTCTGAAAATCCAAACAAGAATTAAGTGTCCGTGCCCTAACTTACTGGTGGTATTTTATTTTACAGGAGGGCACTTTTAACTTGTGCCTAAAATTCCCTGGTGGACCACTCAGAATTATACTTGTAAGCATCCGCGCGAAAGAAAACACAGATTTAGGGTGGTTTTGAAGAGCGAAACAAGGATCCGCAATTAGGGTCTCAAAACACTCATTTTACTGGAAGGGGTGTTTTTGTAAAGAACGATCCTCTCTTAGGGAATTTTTTTGTAAATTACCCAATTAACAGCCATTAGTGGTGACATATTTATAATGTTATTCGGTTTCCGAGCAATTTTACACACCAGATTTGTAAATATTTGGAGCAGACTTTAACAGCGCCTTGAATAGCAGATCATTCATCACTGAATGACACTCGTACCGATACACGCAATATCTATCCTTGGGGCAAATTTCAAGCCAATTCCTTACTTAGGGTGTTTTTATTTAAGGAAAATCCTCGTTTAGGGTTAGTTAGTAAAAATTTCGACATCCTCGCTTTTTTGAAAGTCAATTCACATGGATGCTTACAACTTTTATACATGAGTGCCCCCCCCCCCCCGAGTAAAATTGGAGTTATGTCAAGGTAAACCGATATGCGCCATTAGGCAAATCTTTATGGAATATTCAACTACTTTTCTGTGCAAATTTTGATGTATGTAAAATCATCACTCATACAGTACTATAAAATATTTTATGATCATATATTTTTAAAAGTATGTATTGTATCATGTGAAATCACTTGACATAAATAAAAGATATATAGATGTACTACTTCACATTATAACAGTGCAGGCATGTGATAATCAGCCCCTTAACAGCATAGGCGTAAATTCCGGGGGGATCGGGGGATAAATCCCCCCCAATATTTTGCCAGGGGGGATGGTCCATACAATTATCCCCCCAATGTTGATGCCTGATAATGGGTTTCTGACAAAATTAACCTCATATTTGCCTATTTTAACCACAAAAGTGCAAATTTTCTCGCGCTTTACGCGCATTTATTCCACTTTTACACTATATTTCATCAGTTTAGCTTCAAAATAGCAAAATTTTTCGCATGCATTTGTACCGTAAACTTATTCTGTCGCCAAAAGGTGCTGCATTGACTATACTTTAAGAATTTTTTTCCAACTCTATCCCCCCCAATGTCAAAAAGAAATCTACGCCACTGCTTGACAGGATATGGGGGGTGTGACGGACTTAAAAATGGGGATTTTGGGGGGGGGCTGGTGGCATGCATGTCAAAATCTATGACATTTTTTTTTTCTTTTTGAAGGGGTGCATCACACCCTGCCTTACTATGGGTCATGTGATAATATACAGTGAATGATAACCAAGCTATTTGATAAATTATAAGGCCCTATGTGAGTCCACGATGAACCAGGTAGAAAATTGTAATTTTCATTTTATTAGATTTTGATTTGTTACAATGTACAAAAAATAAGCTTTAAAATGATGTATCACAAGTGATAATTGCTTGGTAAATAGTCACTCGAATAATCAAATAAATATAAGTTACTTAAGTGGCATATTTTCTAAGCACCATGTGGCCTGTACACAAAGCTGAAAGATGAAGGTCAGCCAAATCCAATGGTATTTGGTACTTAGTCTAGTTAGGTCAGATGGTTCACAACTATGATAGTAAACAAGAAATGTCTTTAAAAAGACAACGCCATGGATGAAGATCATGTTTCATAATTTTGCATTGCAAGTACTTGGAAAGCTAGTAAATTTGAATGTTTGGCACAACTAACTGGTGCGAAATATTGGCATTTATTGGTAAATACCACCAATGACATACTAGGAAATACTCAAAATTTTCATGTCGAAAGCTAAATTGGAAAATGTGTGCTAAATTGGTCTACATTTAATCCCGGGGGGGGTACTCAAATTTTTTTTGGGTAGGGGTGTGCCTCCAAAGATTTTGAAGTAGGACCCATGTCTATACCACTTCAAACCTGATTTTTACTACCGATGCATATACCAACACAGAATAGACACCCATGACTATACCAGTTGAAAAGACAAAAATACCACCCATTGATATACCAACCCCATATACAGACCCATCCATATACCACTATACGTTTAGAATACCGTAAAAAAATTCAGATCATATTTTTATTATTTTCTTGTTTACTGTATTTTGTATTTTTTATTAGAACTATCAAGGGTCTATCATTTATTAATTATTATTATTTTGTTTGTTAGGGGTGCCTGGTCCCCGGAGTGGTGAATTGTAAGGGGGAAAAGATTTTTTGGTAGGCCAAAAGGGGGGATTTTTGGCAGAACATTTTGAGAATTCACCACCCCGGGGTACACATAATCGTTGCACAACCCCTTATTTTGTAATGAATACAAATCAAAAATATATTTATTGTTGTTTTGTTTTCTCAGTTTCCAAATTTATGTTCGTTTGTCTTGTAGGGGCCACTAGTTTGTAACAAGTATTGTGTAGGGAAAGATGATTCTTGCACTTATATTTAAGTTTTATTCAACAACATACATGTACAAAAACCACGAAAACAGTGGCGCAACCAGCCCCCCCGCTCATCATGGCCTTTGGTTCATGCAAGGCAGTCGATTGACGGAAGATATCTGTGAAAAAAATTGGGCGGAGCAATCATAATATTTGTACCCTGCATGGTGAACGGAAGAACAGAAAAAAATTAAAAATTAATAGAAATTTTGAACATGAATTTTTTATAATATATTTTTTTGTACGGTAGCTTTTTTCTTTCTACTCATGGTTTATTGAAATTTTAAACGAATTTAATATTCATGCATTTCTGTTCGATGCAATTGCAATTATCATTGAATTATCGAACCAAAACAACATCAATTTGACCCATGCATATCGATCGTGTATGATCTTGGCAGTGCTGTCGCGTGTCATCATGGTCATGTCAGCTGAATTCGGCACCAAAAATAAAACTGAACTTTTCACTAAAAACTTACCCGATTGTTGAAAAAACCTATTTATATGATTTGATGCATTTAAAAATCGGCAGTTAACTTACTTTAGTTTTGCGATCCCGAGTTCTGAGAGGCAAAACTAACTTAAAAAACAGCGATGCAAAAATTGCTGTTGCAACTTCGATAACGATATTATTTCAGTGATTTATCAAAATTGGCTGGGGTAAACAGAAGTAGTGCTGGGCTCGCATATACTACACCGGAAGAGTGTCGCCATCTGTTTGCAATGACAACTCAACGTTTTGCTAATCGGACTATCAATTGATTTGCCCAGCTCTGAATTTATTATTCTGATTTGCCTTATTTGGATAGCGATGTACCTTATTTGGACAATTATTTTGTCACATTCATGCAAGTGAGTTTAAAGATTTTCGACCCATTGATATACCAAAATCTGATTTAGACCCCATTTGAATACCAATTTCAACTTACTACCCATGCGTATACCACAAAAACGGAAAAAATAAGGGGTCATTGATATACCAAGCGGCCGAAAATGCGACCCATGTTTGCGGCACGTCCCCGTATGGCCTTTTGTACTGAGTACCCCCCCGGGCATTTAATTCATACTTGTAACAAACGGCTCAATTGAAATCACATCCTCTGAGTTTTACAACAATCCAACAATCTATATTCAGATAACCTTAAGAATGTTTGCTGCTTAATTAAGGGATTTCATATCAACCACATTTCATGACAATCCAATTATCTATTATCAGTAACTGTTAACCTTGATATTGAAGCATGGTAATTAATTTCAGATATATTTATTCGCAATGTATAGTTTACTGGTAGTTACAATCACATCGTAAGGCCACTAACAGTCAATTTTGAGTTTCCGTCACATAATTTCTGAAAACAAGTGAGGTAACTTTTTCATTATTCATTATTTTTCTGCCTTTCGTTATATGACTAACACGAATGTAAAATGTGTTGTTATTTGCCACTCACTCACTTGAAGATGGATGTTTAGCCCTAATGAGATTCAAAAGTATATTAAAAATAGTCACAATAATGAATTCAAATGAGGGTCAGAAAATGAAGTGAGGGCGGTGCCGGGACCCTCAAAATCGACTTTCATTGGCCTAATCAAAAAGACTGATTTCTCAATCCCAGGGATTCCCGGTTGCTCTACACGTACCAAAAATGTATAAAACCAAAGCCACTATCTACCCCAATTACTGGTACCCCCACCCCCCTCGACGACTAGTGTCACTCCCAACATCAATTAGTGTTGGTAGTAGTGCACCATTTATACCCAGCTCTGGTCAGATCAGGGAATGGTCAGATAATGCTCATTATTATTGTTAATTAGTGGTCACACTTTACTTGTCAATGCTTGTTGACAGCTTATCAGTAGTCAGATCAGCAGGGGTGCAATTGTATCCTTTTTCATAGAGCAAAATTGTTCAAAATGTTCTAAAAACCTTATTTCTGAACGAATTTTAATCGTTAACAAAGCAAAATGTATGTTTAATATATTAATTATTTCATTAATAGCAATTTCCTAAGTTTCCATCCATAAATAACCACAGAGCATTATCTGTTTACAAAATAAGTGTTTATTTTCAATTAGCCATCTTATCAGTAAAACTGATAGGAGGCCAAATTATAGTCAAATCAATTAGCCATCTTATCAGTAAAACTGATAGGAGGCCAAATTATAGTCAAAAAACAGATTCTTTGTCTGGTAGTCCCGGCAACCCAGTCTATATGTGGCTCAGTTGTAAACATACGCAACACAAACCGACTGTGAAGGAGCCTATATGCACGTAAACAACTTTCTAGTACATGTATAATAAAATCCGTTTTTGAGTATAATAAAGAAAGTCATGCATTGGCAACATGAAGGAAATACCTATTGCTAACTTGGTAAAATGCATACTCGTAGCCCAATCTTGTACATCATAGCACCCAGTTTGGGTTTGTAGTTTCGAAATGTTGCAATTAAACATAAGTTCTTTCAAATATGAAACGCTAAAACACAAATCTAGAATAAACAATCATTATATTTAGAAAGATATAGCAAACTTTCCATGATAGAGATTGGACCCAAGACAAAGTACACCCAAATTAGGTGACAATTCGGAATTAAGCCATGGCTGGAAAAAATCAGGTGACCCCCCTGGGGGAAATTCCACGACCCCCCTAAAATTGGCCCTCTTTTGACCTGCCTCAGAATTGATATAGCTTAAAAATGCCCAACATTTGACATCATGAAAATGTACTTTGAAATAACCTGGGTCTGACAGAAAGTTGAACATATTGGAATTGAACCATGCTTTATAAGATGACCTATTCAGAAAAAATTAATTCTTTTGATATAATTACGTAAAATTATGGTGGAATTTGGGCAAAAACAGGATTTTTCATAATTTTGAAAGTAGCGAAAAAAGAACATTTTCAAATCACATTTTCTGCTATATTCAGGCTAACATTGGATCAAACCTTTTGGATAATATAACCAACATATTGTACTTCTGAAATATGTTTAAATTAGCGTGGTATGTTTTTCCTATACTGCAGGGGCGTTTGTTGATTTTGGTGGATTTTCCGTTTTTTGCTTGCTTTTTTGTAGACTTAATTAACGTTTTCCAATGTATAACCATACTAATTATTTTACATACACAATACGGCTTCAATTCTCAACCAAGGTTATTATTGATTTGAGTTTGATAACTATTTTCATGTGGATTTTGCTCTTTTATTATAGTGGAATTTGTTAATTGTCATGGAATTTGCATATGAATCTCCCTGCAAACTAATGATATGAAACTTGGGTTTCCTAGATTGATATGATAATTATTTTGCTGATTTTAGAATATGTTTCCAATAACAGAATGTGTTTGTTTTGTGTTAATGGAATTAGTTTTTTCCAAGGAATTTTTTTAAACATATTGTCGAAAGTGGAATTTGCAACCAACATTACACTGTTTAGGTAATAAATCATATTTTAAATAAAATAGACTAATCTTTAGTTAAAAAACATTTATAACAAAACAAAACAAACACCACACCATACTTCATATTATCTACTACCAATGCAATGGAATTTTCATTTCTTTTCAAAGGCGAATTTACCAAATAACATGTACAGGTACTTTAAGCATGGTCTAAAATTGAATGTGAATATGTACATGTAATGATGTACGTTTACAAGATCTCAATATCTCATTGAGCGTGAAACTCACGCATTCAGGGACTTTATCAGGTGTCAGGTCTATTGCCATTTGGTCTAATACCTATTTTATCTACAGACTTGACATTTAGTATGGAATATTTTCTCACAAAATTCAAGGACTGGGCTGGAATTTGGACTTTATGCAAAATTGTTCTGTTATTGTCCAATGAACTCACGCTGCTTCTTTGTGTACAGTAAGATTATAACATTTCATCTGGCCCCAGGGGGCCATTCAAAGTGCGTACCACTTTTAAGAGCCATATTTTTAAAGCTCCTCCCACTTTCAAAACGGGTAAATTACAAGTGCATTTCAGTTCTGATGAACACTTATTGGTATTAAGGTTCAGTAAACATCACCTTAAACCTCAATAAATTTGACAATAATGTTGCTCAAATTCAGAAATTTTACCCCCATAAAAATCCAATTCAGTCTCCTTAAAACCGCCATTTTAGCGGGCATTTTAGACAAGTCACTACATTATGAGCGCCATAATATAAACTAATGGAATTTGGAAAGCACATTTTCTGTCAAAAATTATGACACACCCTGATTAATATTTAGTCTGTGCAGTTTATGCAGACCCCTTCCAGACCAGTCTTGGAATTTTGCAAAAAAATATTCCATACTAATTATCAATTCTGTATATACAAAAGGTCTAGTAACAGAAAGGCTAATTACCACGTCTAATAATGATAATCATATAGTCATTTAGTATTATTGTTTGGTCCAATAACCAGTATGTCTATTTGACCATATAGACTAATAACCATTTGGTCTAATATTTTATTATGAACAATTTGGCCTAATTACCTTCTGATCTAATAACTGTTTGGTCTATTAATCGTATGGTCTAATAACCAGTTAGTCTAATACTATGTCGTGTATTTGCCAAAAAATTCGTCTACAACTGGTTACGGGCTGTAAATATATGTAAATGAGACGAGCATGTGTATAAACATACTACATTCATCAAAATGTATGCATTATTCCTCGTTGTTTATAATGTACCAAAAAAAATTAAGAAGAAGACATGCGGCCTGCATGTATTGAAAGTGACATTTTGCCGGGCTATTTGTTCTTCTTTTCCGGTCTTTACAAGGTATAAAAATAATATAACCGACACTAGGCTCATGCATCATGCATCACCGGGGGTGCCACAGGCATGGGACATGGGCCAGTACGAGTTACCTGCAACTCCAAACATTAAAACGAAACAGGTTTGCCTGTTTACGTCATTTGCATAGAGTTGGAATACTACGTGTATTATAGGCCTGTTTATATAATCTCTGTTTATGAAACAAGCAAAGGCATCCTGCTTTTTTATAAGACCACGGTAACCCTGGCCTATGACCACATCATGTGTAGTAGCATAATTGCGCCTACATAGCCTCACACGTGCTATTAGACCAATCGGCTAGTAGACCAATTAATTAGTAGACTAATGCTTGTTAGACCAAATGGTTTGTATACCAAAAGGGTAATATTAGATTAGACCAAATGGCTATTAGACTTAATGGTTATAGACCAGATGGGTATTAGACCAAATGGTTCATTGGAATAAATGGTTTTAGACTTTTTGGTTATTAGGGAATTTTGATCCTCCTTGGGGGAGGAGGGGGCCTTGAAAAAAATGACCACAAATTGAATTTATATGCTTTTGTATGGGGTTGACCCATATTTCATGTCAAAAAGGGGGGAGGCCTGACATTTTTGAGGTCTGTAAAGGCGGGCCCCGAAAAATTTTCGCGATGAAATTTTTTGGCATCAGGCCCCCTAACAAGTGTTTGTGAACGGTCCCTTAGACTATTGGGTTTTGGTCGAAATGGTAAATAGGACCAAATGGTTATTGTACCAAATGATAATGGGACCAAGTGGATGTAAAATCTAACAAATTCTCACACATCAAATTTAATTTATTAGGGATTCATTTATGAAAACCACGCTTATACCAGAACATTTTGTGATACTATACTATTTCTTCATCAGATACCATTATTTCTCCAACTGAAATCCTCACGCAAATCAGCCGGTCCTAAACGCTGGGCCATATCGCCGTTGTTTAGTCTCAAACAATCAAGCGCGCCGTTAGGTAGCGCGTATGGGCATATGAATGTAAATTATTGACCAAATACAGCCAAAAATGGGATATTTGGACATTAAAAAGTCACTTCTAGGTAAAAACTTGTACTCAGTTGTTATTAATAATCTGCATACTGATGTTATATAATATTTTCTTTCTGAATAATACAGATTGTAAATAGTATTAGACAATATTAATATGCTCATTTTGATTTTGTTTATTTACGAACTAATGCAAAATGCAATATTTTAAAGACCCCTCAAAAAAAAATTGGAAAAGGATACCACAATAGAGAAAGCATTTTTTTATAGGCAAAGGATGGGAAATGTTTATCAAACTCAGCCTGAATAAAGGCAATAATTAAGTTAAAAATTAGGTAAAATTTGCATTTTTTCTCATTTTCGACATTTTGAAAATATGGCTGTATTGAGTTTATGAAAAATCCACCTTAATGAAATTGCTGGCTTCTGCAAATTTGTGAGGAGATTCACCAATATATGTATTTTTAATTCCAATTTGTTTGGGACCTGTTGAATTATGGAGTTTCCTACAATATTTCCTGGAAATGCGATGAAAAACTGCTTTTTTAAACATATTTTAGGTGATTTTGGAGCGATTTTTAGGGGGTTGTCATATTTTGTAACGGGGGGCTCCAGAGAATTTTTTAGTGTCGTGATTGAAAAGTGTTATCAAAACCTATCAATGTCCCAAAATATTATTGATGGCGGCCGACCTTCATCTTTCACGTCTGCAGGAAATTAGAAAATATGCCACTTAAGTATTCAAATTTTGTAAAAGGAATCCTATGTTATTTGTATAGATTAACCCTAACACAGCTGAAGACCACAAAATACCATGTGGATAACCACTGCGTATGCATAAATCCCACATGATGCCATGATGCAATCACCCGAAGTGCTATATATGCTCACGGAATCACTGGCCAGGCCAGCGGAACCCCTGTGGCTACCAGTCGGTGACTGTGCTTGGTACACGAGGGCCGAGGGGTCTAAGGTTTCAAATCTCTGGGGTGACTTCTTTGTTCATCTTCTCTCCTTTTTTGTTCCTTCTTTAACTTCCGATAGCAAAAAGCAGTGTTCAGTGTTAGGGTTACTAAATGCATATCACTTGTTGGAAGTGAAAGTGTACAAAATAATGCATACATACTGAAAAGTTGATGCGTCTAATGCACGAGGCCCACGGGGAGTGCATTAGATGCATCAATGTGTCAGTACATTACTGAATGAAATCACAGATTTTCAATGTTAATACTACCGTAACCACCCGGGTATAAGCCCACCTTCGGCTATAAGCCCACCCCCTATTTTTCTGGGAACAAGGGTGCACTCAGGTATAAGCCCAGTACTAAATTTTGGCCAAGTTCTTAAATTAAATCAATGCTTTGCTCTTATATTTAAGAACAAATATAAAAAAATATCACTTGATAATTAACATTTCACACTTATAATTTTAAGAAAGTTGACATAGATGATAGAAATTACTGGTATATTAGGCATATACAAATGGGGGGTGATTGTTCTTATTTTTAAATTCAACCACAAGCACTAGCCCTTCCCCAGTTATAAGCCCACCCCCATTTTTGAAGTGAAATCCGCCATCTAGGGGAGTGGGCTTTATACCCGAGTGGTTACGGTATTTTTGAAAAAATGCTAATAAATAAGTCCAATCCTTTCATTTTGTTTGAGAAGTGTATTAAAATAATGTTAACACTTCAAACATTTTTGGTGTCACGTTCACAAGCATAAGCTAGGTCAAAAGTATAAAATTCAATCTAGGTCATTGAGAACAATAACTAATAACAAACATTATGTATGTGAACCATTATCTATGAATGGATTATCAATATAAAACATGATTGCTCAATTATTTTCGCTGTGCTTTGGCAGGTTCTCTTTTAAAGGTACTAATAAATCTATTTTGGGCACACCTATATTATAATAAGAAACAGTAAAGATGGCTGTTCCAGAGTTACCTTTGTGTTAATCCATGTAGGCGAGTCAAATGATAACAATAGTACTATTATGCTTAAACCATAAAATGTACAAAGCAAATATGAAATTGTTCATAAAATAACCGCAATTTGAACTCAATGAAAAGGTGAATACACAACCTAGTTATTTCCTGTGTGTTTTGTTCTTTAAAGGGACATTCAGGGATCTGTTACTAAAAAAATACACTATTTCCTGACATGGTCTTTTTTTGCACTTTTAGAATACCATATCCGTTCCATTAACTGCCCATACCCCTATAAGTGCACATCCAGTGACTTTACAACAAGCAAACTGATATTAGTTTATTAACTGCCCATACAAATCTGAATCATGGTCTGAAACATATGACACACTGATGATGATAGATGAATATTTTGTGCGTTTTTACATCTTGTTGGCCTAAACAATGTAAAAAATAGGCGCCCGCTCAAAATTATTTCATTAAGCACCCTGGGCGGTTAATATAACAAATACAATATGGTACTCACTATTATAATGTAGTAACTACCTCTATACATGAATAAGCCAGACATTGTGTTCTCATGTTAAATTCCTTTACGTCCTGTGTCCAGGTATGCAAAATTTGGTACAAATCCGCTGGGGAACGCAATCTTAAAAACGGAGGTAATCTTTCAGTTGTCTTCATATTTTGTCGACATTTCTGACAAGAAAATGGTTCAAAGATGTTTCCCTGATTTATCAACCATTTTATTTTTAAGCGACTTCAGAAAATGTACAGATTTTTGGGTTAGAAACAGATCTCCGAAAGTCCCATAAATCTTCCAACCATATCTACCGTAAAGTTTATTTAGAAATTAAAAAAACTAGTTTGTGTCTGATGTCACTGACCTGTCAATCAAACTGAGAAACGTTTTGGTTACAAGTTGCCGCAACTTGTTGCACTTCCAAGTTAAAATGGATTTTGCAGTATGATGCAGTGCGGCACCACACCGCAAAGCAATTGCGGCGTAGTATGAACGGACCTTAAGTGTTAATCTTGCACCTTCAAACATACAAACCGTTTCAAAAGTTAGGTCTTAGTAATGGGAAACTTTCTATCCTGACGGCACTAAGTCAACAAGGCCTATTTGCTGTGATTTTTTTTCCTGATGAAGGCACCGAATGAATCAACCTTCCTTTTACGGGCTACTAACCAATCAATGGTCGTGGGGAGTTTGACAGTGACGTTAGATGCAAACTAGTCTTTTAATTCATTCTCGGATTATAAACAAAACGTGTTTGGTCATTCCCCAAGATAAAAGCACAAAATTGTCACAATTTTAAAATAACTATCATTTTTGCAGCATGTAATTTTTTGTAATATGTACATTTTCTTGAAGGCCTACAGATCAAAGAAATATTTGCGAGCAGAAAAATGAGAATCTGTTAGTTGTGAAATTCATGCTAAAATTGTCATGCACACAAATACTTCATGCAGTAAGCATATAAGTGGGCAACTAATAATGGTATTGAAGTTGCCCAGCACAAACAAAAATCTAAATTCAGTATGGTCAGTAGAACCGGGTTATTTTTTTGGGTGGCAACATATTTGGGTTGCAATTTCTTTATTTTTCTTTGCACCTCACAGCGTGAGACACCGGGCCCACTTAAAAGGGCATGTGAATTCTAAATGCTCGACGCTCTTTGAAGCCAATTCAGGTCATTTGACCAAAAATGCCATATTTAAATATGTAAATAACACCAACTTCCATCAAACAAGTATTCAAAATACTGTAAAAAATCAGTGCTTTATCATTAACAATAAAACAGAAAGCTCAGAATGAAAAAGAAAGTACATTTACCATATCATGCCATATATTAGCTGATGGTATATCAATATCTGTTATGGTTGATCGCCATGGAAACAACTGACAAAACTCTTTTGTGCTATTCTATTCACTTGACTTCTGCTTGATTTGTTTTACTGTATTTATAAGTGGTAATTTTCGCGAGGGTTTTATTTTTGCGAATTTTGCGATTAGAGCTCCAACCGCGAAAATAACACCTCGCGAATATATGCAATAATGTATTACAAGTATAGGGAAGGACTGGGCAATCGCGAAAATAACATTCGCGAAAACTGTGTCTCTCACTCCAAATCGCGAAAATAACTGTACGCGAAAATTACCACTTATACAGTATTCAAAACATAACCTGTGATCTTGTTAAGGTAAATACAGGACAAGTCTGCACACAAAATGTGATACTGTAAAAGTGCAAATTTTCGTGTGATTTATTTTCCCTACTTTGCCAATTTTTAACTGTTTTCCTTGTTTTTAAATTTGCAATTCTAAGTTTCCTTACATGATCAAAACACAAAGAGAATATATTCATGTGTTGGTATTTTTGCGGTAGCAGCTTGGAACGCGAAAATAAATGTATCGCAAAAATTTCCACTTTCAGAGTATTGTATAGTGGGAACTTTTCATGAGGTTTTATACAACAAATTTAAAGGGGTGTGGTCTGATTTTTCATGTTCTGTTTTCTATCTTACATTGAGGCCTACCTTTTAAAACAATGTTTTCTAAATTTTAAGCAGTATTGCTCCAGCGGCTTTGATATGAGAAGCAAAAATGTGTATAACAATGCATATTTGATAGTACATGCCATACCATTCAATGATTCACCCGTGACATTCTTCTTCATACAATCTAAATGAAACATATCATGGGTCTTAAATTTTACTGGGGTAATGAGAAACATGTGAGCTTTCCCCTGATACCAAAAGGTTTTGATGAATAAAAATCGGGGATGAGGCTGTCAATCAGGTTACACCCCTTTAAAAGCCTGTGAAAATATTTTGCACCCATAGGTTTAACCCCCTGTACACTACTGGCCATCTAACAGCATTTCTGATTGGTTGATAACTTGAAATGCTCATTTCAATTGCCAATTATGTCTAGGCTTTAAACCATTTATGGTCAAACTTGCATTTGCAGATGATCTTATTAATACCTTCCTTGATTGGTTCAAAATTGGACACAATATTCATTTTGGCCAATCGGCAGGTAATTAGCAGTCAAGTTAGCTCAATCGATAAGGCGTTCGACTATGGTGCGAGAGGTTGCGAGTTCAAACCCTGGTGGTGCCTAGTATGCTCTCGTGGAAAAATTGAGTTAGCTTGAAATTCACTTGGACAAGTAACTCACTGCTAATTTGTCTCGTTGTAACCCGTGACTGAAACTCGGGAGCTGATCCTGGTTGCGATGGTTATTTGTGGAATGTCTAGGGTGTGCGCTCTTGAAGCAGCAAAGTCCCTGAATTGTTGTTTAATGGTTTATGGAAAGATGTTGGGCCATAGTGGTCAGTGACAACCTGTAAAGTGTGCTGAGGCTTATGGATCAACGTCTAGGCATTGTGCCTGTGCGTAGCGCACTATAAATCACTGCGCTTTTTTTAGTTCTCACGGTGTTAACTGTTTGTAATCATGAATATAGAAATCGCAAAACTGCTCTGAACATGTCAAATCACGAAAAATTAATACCACAAAAATATCATGTATTGTAGACTGACAGACTGGATTGTTGCAGGTTCATAGAATTTGGTGCGAACAACTTTTATATTCTTGTCTGTCTTAAAGGGGCATTTTGTGATCCACAGCTTCATCCCCCCACTTTACACAAAAAAAGTTGTGATTTTTATACACCACTGGAAACCTCTGGCTACATAATGTTTTTAACAAAAATATCGTCAAATTTGAATTGCGTTCTGGTGTACCAGAATGAAATTACAACACAGTGGCCTATGGAGTAGTGTTATACACATAATCATGTATAACTCGCAAACGCAAAATTGGAATCAACTGAAATTTTGGGAATAAGCTTTTTTCGTGGATATCTACTGAAAAATGTCATCAAAAGAGGATGTTAGGATAATGAAATACTCCTTTAAATCACTTTTATCTTGGTGTGTGAGGGGTGGTGGTGGTGAGGGGAACGATAATGTAAAGTATCATTTATAAGTAAGTCTTTTATAATGGCTAGGTACTACACTATATGACATGCAGTTTTATAATAACACCTTTTCAATATAATTCAATGCACAATTTGCTAGCACAAGTGGCAGTTGAAACTCTGGTGATAACACTTTTGCAGTAGAATATGAAAAGTTCACAATTGAAACACAACAGCTGATTGATTTCAGTTGACAGCAAGTTCTCCAAATAACCCACCTTGTCTACCATACATATTAATACATGCTATCTTCAGTAGATAGCACATAATTTATTAGCCGCACATCAATTCTGCTTTAAAATCCATTTTAACTAGTTTTCGTCATATAATTAGATGCAAATCATATTAAATAGAGAACCACCAGTAAAATGTTAGACCATGTAGATTCCACACCACTATAGAAATAGAAACCTTGCAATTTTTGCAGATTTTGCTTTTAAGAAAAAGGGTTACAACTGCATTAACATGATTATGTTGAAAACGTTTTTGTTTTTTTAATGTTTGTTTGCTGGGTGACACTATTTGAAATCTACACCCCTAGAGTTGGGAGATTAAAGTCATGTCTTTCCTAGGGGGTGTATGAATTTGTATTTGAGATCAAACAGCCAGAAGACCTAAGACCTCTCTCAAACGGACAGTAAAAAGTTGCAGTATTAACCCTCCCCACGCGGGGTATCGACTGCAGATGACAAGTTTTAAAAAATTCAAATTTAAAAATTTAAGAATTGTACTTTTATATAACCATATTTAGAATCAGCATGAAAAATGCATTAAAATGAGTACTTACAAGCAGTGCCGCCGAGACCTATTATGAACCCGGGGGTAAAATGAACGTCAGGGCCCCCTTTTACGGGCCCCTCTTTTCTTTGCCCCTTAACCCCCCTTGTCAGCGGCACTGCTAACAAACCTAGTATTAGTTCAGTTGTTTTTGAGATAGCTCTTGATATTTTGATAAAATATCTCAAAACTTGCACTTTTATGTTGAAGACTATGGCTAGCACGCAAAGCATTATAAGTGAGTGGTCCAATTTTTTCATATGGTTTGTTTGTTTGTTTGTTTTAATTCTTTAACCTGGGACATACAATCAGTTAAAATCTGTTCTTTCTTGAGGTTGTGGTGTTTTCTATCTCACATTGAGGCCTATCACCAATACTATTTGTTTTGGCCAAGTTTACATTCAAATGACTCCAACAATATGAATATTAGAAGTAAATACTTGCATCACAATGGCCTATAGATAAAAATATATGAAACAATATGAGCTTTTTCAGATGCCTAAGTCTCAACATTGATGGGGTAAAGGGGGGATGTGCCTGTCAATCAAGTTACCTGACTTCACAATAAATACAAGCAAACAAACAACTATAACCCAATTTTGACACAAAATACATTATATTTATTTATTTATTTTTTATCTATAATATTGGCTGAAGCCAGGCAGGCAATAGAGTTCTAAATTAAAGGGATGCCAACCGAAAATGACGGGAAATGGGATGTGGGAAGATACGCTGACAACATCAGAAAAAATAGACTTTGCGGTTATAATAACAGGAAAGGAAAAACAAGTGACCTAGCCATATGTTATGACCACTAGACTTTTACATGAATTACCAGAAGTGAATAGGAAGTGAAAGTTTGGAGTTAGGTAATATTGAGCTGCTGAGGTAACACAAAATACAGGAAACTAACGTAAACAATCGTATTATAGTTTGTAATAGCTAAACACATGTATATTGCAACAATCCTTATGATGAGAGAAGGTGCTCAACATGTCTTTACAAAGTTATGCAACAACATTTTGTATGTTCATATTTGCTTTCCGGTATACATTTGGAACTGATGCAGTAATACAATATGGAGCCATATCAGTTGAAGTTGAATATGTTGACAATTTTATACGCAAATATGGACCAGCAATTGGTATAACATGTATAACACATGTTCCTGATAATGCAACAGACTTTAATCACAGATGGACATTTGCTGGTAGAATTCTGTCCAATAATGCTGTACTAGAAGTAGCAGACACATCAAGATACAGGAGTTTATACAACTGGAAGAGCAATGATCGTTATCTGTTGTTTATTCTAAATTTACTGAAAACAGATGAAGGAAAATATACCTGCGAATATAATTATACAGTTGGTGATATCACTTACTCTTCAAGCAAAAACATACAAATCAATGTGGACATGTATCTCCCACCTCCAAACTATCCTGAATGCAGCATTATCCCATCTACAACCTTAATTGAAGGGAGCGATGCTTACTTCACCTGTCTTGTTGGTCAAACACCTGCAGATATAACTTTAAACTTGACACTTCAGTCTGACAACAGGACCACAAAATATCTTGGTGATGCCTCTGTACAAAGAATTATAACCTCTTCAGAAAATAATGCTATGTTTGTTTGTAGTATGACAAGCGATACTTTTCCAACAGTGCATCGGACATGTTCTGCTGGTCCTATAACTGTTGTGAATGGTTCCAACAAGATATCAGCTATCATAGGAACATTTGCAGGTATCATCATCTTGCTGGCAGTGACTGGGTGTGTGGTTCTGTATCGGCGAATGAAATCTGGACGTACAAACAGAAACCACCCAGTCGTTACGGCTACCAACCAGCACATAAATGCCCCACAAAATACACCTTTGGTTGATTATAGAGCTCAAAACAGATATGAAACAGTGCCAGAACAGCTGCCTATATGTGATCATGCCTATGCTCAAATTGGAACTGGAAATACTCTCCCTTATGCAACTATAAATGAATCAACCTCTTCTGCTGATGCCAGATATGCAACACCACCTGGTCAACAACCTTCATCCGCATCTGCACGGATTCCCTTCTATCACACAGTAAATGAATCAACCCCTTCTGCTGATGCCAGAGATGCAACACCACCTGGTCAACAACCTTCATCAACATCTGCACAGACTCCCTTCTATCACACAGTAAATGAATCAACCCCTTCTGCTGATGCCAGAGATGCAACACCACCTGGTCAACAACCTTCATCAACATCTGCACGGACTCCCTTCTATCACACAGTAAATGAATCAGCCCTTCCGCTGATGCCAGAGATGCAACACCACCTGCACAACAACCTTCATCCAAATCTGCACAGACTCCCTTCTATAACATACTAAATAAACCTCAAAGTTCATATGATGATGAAAATATGGCACCTGCTCCAAAGGAGGAAGTTGTACCAGCGGAAGATACTGACGATAATACCAATAAAGGATTTGTTGACAATATTATTTATATCTCATCAGATCCTCCTATTCAACAACCTTTGTCAGCAACTGGACAGCCTCCCTATGAAACTGTACATGCACATCAAAGCTCTTCTGATGATGAAGATCCCCAACTCTAAAGAGGAAGTTATACCAGATGAAGAAGATACTATAATGTTCACAGCTCATCTATGCAATGAATGAGTTGAAGCCAAAAGTAGACAGATCTTCCAGACAAAAAAGACAAATCAAAGCATTATGCATCAGCACTGGTACCAGCCCAAGATGGATCCAGCTTTGCAGAATTACCCAGCCAACGTCAATCTTTGTCCCATCACCAATCACATAAGTCTTCTCCCTGTGCAACTCCGCGTAACCTACCACAAAGAAGACAAACGGCCATACCATATTATGCATCTTCAACAGGAACCGTCCCTGACGATGCCAGAGATACAGCACCACCTATTCTACTACCTTCATCCACATTGCACAGACTCCTTTCTATCACACAGTAAATGAATCAACCCCTTCTGCTGATGCCAGAGATGCAACACCACCTGGTCAACAACCTTCATCAACATCTGCACAGACTCCCTTCTATCACACAGTAAATGAATCAACCCCTTCTGCTGATGCCAGAGATGCAACACCACCTGGTCAACAACCTTCATCAACATCTGCACAGACTCCCTTCTATCACACAGTAAATGAATCAACCCCTTCTGCTGATGCCAGAGATGCAACACCACCTGGTCAACAACCTTCATCCACATCTGCACAGACTCCCTTCTATAACATACTAAATAAACCTCAAAGTTCATCTGATGATAAAAATTTGCCACCTGCTCCAAAAGATGAAGTTATACCAGCGAGTGAAGATACTGACGATAATACCAATAAAGGATTTGTTGACAATATTATTTATATCTCATCAGATCCTCCTATTCAACAACCTTCAGCCACAACTGGACAGCCTCCCTATGAAACTGTACATGAACATCAAAGCTCTTCTGATGATGAAAATTGACCAACTCTAAAGGAGGAAGTTATACCAGATGAAGAAGAAATGATAATGTTCATAGCTCATCTATGCATCATAAAATGAACAAGTTGAAGCCAAACATAGAAAAATCTTCCAGACGACAAAGACAAATCAAAGCATATACATCAGCACCAGTACCAGCCCAAGATGGATCCAGCTTTGCAGAATTACCCAGCCAACGTCAATCTTTGTCCCATCACCAATCACATAAGTCTTCTCCCTGTGCAACTCTGTGTAACCTACCACAAAGAAGACAAACGGCCATACCATATTATTTATCTTCAACAGGAACCGTCCCTGACGATGCCAGAGATGCAAAACCACCTACTCGACAACCTTCATCCACATCTGCACAGACTCCAGGCCTTGTCGTCTAGATTTTAAAGGCGAGTGGTTAATCACTCCCAAGCATGATGCTAGACGAGTAGTCGAAGTTTCACAAATACCATGCACTTATTTGGGTATAATCAAGTAGAGCTTCGGTCTTAAAACGGTATTATGTATTTGTGTTGAAATGCGTGCCAATCGCGCTAAAATTTGTGGTTTCTCCGCTTGGAGGGGCACACAATCGATTAAATGCTGAATTGGCTGATTCGATGGCTGATTTTGAGAGATTCACAGCGAGTGATATTTAGTGTCTATGGCGAGTGGAAAATCGCTCGCTAGAAATCAAGTTTGGGTGAGCGGCGGCGAGTGAGAGCGATCGCTCGCCTCAAATGGCAAGGCCTGAGACTCCCTTCTATCACATAGTAAATAAGCCTCAAAGCTCATCTGATGATGAAAATGAACTCATTCTAAAGTAGGAAATTATACCAGAGGAAAATACTCAAACTCAAAGTGAAGTCAAGTAATAATGCGAATACATAATAATACCAATCAAGGATTTATTGATAATATTTTTATGTCTCATCAGATCTCCCATTTAAACTTGAGCAACACTCCAACAAATTTCTTACTGCTTTTCAATGGTTTAAGAAAGTATTGGAGTGGATAATTTCTTTTCTTAATGTCGAAATAGTCAGGTACATATATTCATATTGGGTTACTCCCATTGAAATCCACTCATGGAAGACATGGCCTTAATCTCCTTCACTGGGAGTGTAAAAGATTGCAAATGGAGTCACCCATTCAGGTAACCACCAAATTCATGCTCCTGTGTGGGAGATTAAGGTCATGTCTTCCATAGCAGGTGTATGGATTTCAACTGGAATAGCCCATTTTGTATGGTGCAGTGGCGGCACCAGAATTTTTGGTGCAAAGTGATTTTTTTTTTGGGGGGGGGGGCCAAAAATCAACATATTTTGCACTTAATTATTCCGAAAAAAAAAGTGAAAATTTTCATAAATTTTGGTTTTTACAGGTGGCATTGAGGGGGACTTACCAAACAGTATCCCAAAAATTGCCTGCCCCCCCCTCCTCTTTGCCTACCTTCAAAAAATCTTGCCTCCTTGCACAAGCCAAATGGTTGCAAACCCAATTTGCAAACCTTAGCTGGTGTAGGTATATAATGCAAGCATAGTGAATGGGAAATTTTGCACAATTATTTGAATGTTTGTGTTCTGTCTTCCTAAGCTTATTTAAAGCATCTTATTGAAAAGGTGCCCTGTAAATGTGTGTCAAAACTTACTTCCCCCTTTTGACCTGTCAAAATTTGCTGCCCCTCCCCTTAGGACCTGTCAAAAATTGCTGACTTCAATTTTGTCTTGCCACAAAATTCTTGTCCCTCCCCCAAAAATAAATTGTTACCCTCCCCCAGGGCTCATAATTATTACACAGCCCCTTAATGCATAACCTTCATTGGCTACTTATCTGTGATAGTATCAGGTTCAAGATTTGTATGTACATATAGACGAATCTAAATTCACGCATTCCTACACCTGACTAGCAGCCTTTAGTTGGGTAGCCGTCGGCTACAATGCACTCAAAATGTGAAATGATTCGGCCTTGGCGGAAATTTTAAACTGCATTCCATCACCCGTTTTACACCTTAATACATAATAATCGGATTAACTACACGCGGTATCTATGCATTGATGTACTTGCGAACAAAAGGACTATGTATGAATAGATGCTATGGGATTACCTGCAGAATTATATCTATTATATATATTATTCTATTAACCCTCCTCGTCCTTGCATCTTCTCTTGGTGTTAGGCGGCCTTTATTTGCACAATTAGACGCTCAAAACACCAGTTTGGTGCTAGCGGCTAAAGATGTCCGACCAAATCCTGACCATGACTTGGCTCGTTGGATTCGTCTATAGGCCTAAGTCCTTTTGCAATTTTGGAAATCTCGGACTGTGCATTAATTGTGCATCAACATCCGGATCTTTTTGACAGATGACAACCATGTGACAACCGAACCTCCTCCATTGACGATGTGTGTGATGAACCACGCCCCCGACCACGCCTGAAAGGGATTCCTCATGATTTTACATTCCTGTTTCTCGCTAGCTGTTCAATACTTTCCTTGTCTTATGCAAGTGTTCAGAAGACATCATGACCCAAAAATATGAAAAACACACATAGGAAGTGTTTCTTACAAAGTGCAATGTTTACCCGCATTGAAATATTGTAGCGAGTCCTCAATGTTTATCTCCCATCTCGCATGCACAGTCTGAGATTTCCAAAATTGCAAAAGGGCTTAAATTAAAATGTTTACAGCAAAATGCTCCTCAATATTATATATGTTATTTTAAAGATACCATCATACTCAGTGTTTGTGTT